>NC_139994.1:29089341-29704196 GCF_964263955.1 Coregonus lavaretus
GTTGGGGTCGTCCTGGGAGGAGTTGGCCGTGCTGTTGCAGATGAAGGCCCGTGCGTACAGCCAGTAGTCCGTCCCGATGGCCACCGCCATCAGGGAAAAGGCTGCAAACGCCCCCAAAGTGGTGAGGACAACCTGGATCCCCTTCTCCCACCACACCATGACTGGGCCGGAGAGAGGGAAGAGAGAGAGGGAGGAGAGAGCGGGATGGAGAAAGAGGAGAGTTGGTTAAAATGGTAAGGACACCTGAAAAGCTATAAATCAAGAGCATTGTCTTGAATGGTGTGGGTTTGTTGGGTGTTTCCAAGGTAACAACTGAATGTAAATGTACCCGATATTGAGCTGGATGTCCAAAACCTGGTGTCTCGCTTTCATTTCAATTCAATAGGACTTTGTTAATCCCAGAGGGCCAATTAGAAAGGCATTGTCAGTGCTTTGTCTTTCTGATGACTTGGAATTGTTTAAATACAAAAGCCATTTTCGAAAAGGGCAAAAAGACTTCAGTCTAGTCTAGTTACAGAATAATGACTTGGGTAAATCATATTGTTGTCTTTTGAATCTAGGCATCTGTTAAGTGTGTCTTTGCTTAAGTGTGTGTGTGTGTGTGTGTGTGTGTGTGTGTGTGTGTGTGTGTGTGTGTGTGTGTGTGTGTGTGTGTGTGTGTGTGTGTGTGTGTGTGTGTGTGTGTGTGTGTGTGTGTGTGTGTGTGTGTGTGTGTGTGTGTGTGTGTGTGTGTGTGTGTGTGTGTGTGTGTGTGTGTGTGAAGTGTGTTTCACCTTGGGGCATGCCCCTGCCTTTTGCCTCCATGTCTGCAGCTTGCTGTTCCTCGTCAGCGAAGAGTGCACCTTCAGAGTCCCCTCTGTCCAAGCAGCATCCATCGACCGCGCTCCCTCTCTCGTTTCCTCTCTTCTCTCTCGTTCCCCTGTGTCTCTCTCGCTCTCTCTGCTCCCTTGTTCTTCCTCTCTCACACTCTCTGGTTCGTCTGTATGTGAGCGTGGGTCCGCAACTCAAGGTTCCGTCCCTTTTCTCAGTGGGTGGTCATGGCACTGGCAGGCATCTCAGCGTTGCTCCTGTGGGGAGAAGAAGACAAAATAAAGGATTGAATAAATTAATGTGACGTGAGAGGGAAGCCAAGTAAAATGATAACCTTACAAAAATATAAATCATTAATAAAATTGGGTTTGTACATTCTGCGATGACAGACCAGAAAGGAAAGAAGCTGATCCGTTTCCACATTTCACACTGAGAGAGGGATATATAAAGCAAGAGGGAGCGGGAAAGAAGTGAGAGAGCGTGCTCTATCCATTGCCATGGCAACAGCGAATTCTAAAGTCTAGGACGGAACTGAACACGGTGAGCGAGAAGCGAGTGGGGGGTGAGGGGCAGCTGAAACAGCTGAGGGGATTTTGCCGACATTAAACCAAATATAAATACTGATGCTGAAGACCTCAATATAATATATATTTTTAATAACGTGAGTCATTGCAAAGCCATGATAAAATATGCTGAATCCTTTACCTCTAAAAGTCGAAGTCGTTAATTGTTTTTAGATGGTCATATCATGGATCATTTACATATTTGATTTTACATTTTAGGTATCCCAAATAATATTATTTGATAAAATATTGAATTTGGCCTTTACTACTATAGCCCATAGAAACCCATTCACAAATGGCAAAAAGACAGTCAAAAAATGTATCATAAGGAATAATGTTTTGAAGTGTCTGTCATATATCGAGGAGATATAAGAAAAAAAATGGACACATATTTAACCCCTTATTTTTGTTGGCACAAAACTACCTCCATACTTCCATTGGTTTGTATGGGTTACTTTCAGACTAGTGGGGGTCATAGAGCATCGTGTTCGTGAGAGTCTACCCATTCCATAGTGGGTTCATATTAGTTTGTTGCTCAAACAGTTCGGATGCTACAGACATTTTCGTGAGAAGACCGATTTTCGGGATGTCTCATGGTCTGACAAACATCGCTGTAGCTCGGCCACCTTCCACCACAGATACGAAAGGCCAACATAGGCGGATGTGGTGGATTGAGACACAGCCCATACAAAAAACCTTAAACTGACGGATTTTGATGGTGATTTTTTAATGATGTTACTTAGATTGAAGCACGGGTGCGTCGATAGACTCTTTAAACTGTACTGTTCAATTAAGGGAGTAATCAAGAACATTCAGATGATGACAAGCTCTTCGATCAGTATGATTATTTAGTTGAGCTATCAAATGCTGTGTGTGTGCATCTTCGGTATCATAAGCTGAAAATGTACGTACAGTATGATTAATGAGCAGCGAATACATTTGTGTTTACAGTAATTACGTACAATGCAATTGTTTCTATATTACATGATGTGATGGATGCAGCATGCATCAAATGATTCCGTTTACTGCAGTAGGAGCATTGTAATTATAATAATAGACCAAAAGTTAGGTGATAGTCATCTAACAGTGGTTTATGATTCACAATTTCTACCCAAGTTTCTTTCTAATAATAACGTTTGTTCAATCTATACCTATTGAAACTCGTTTGAATCATACACAGATGATTTTCCTCCAAATCAAAACCAATAGAAGATTTTTGTTTCTATAGTTGTTTCTGTATGTACTGTTTAGAAAACAAGTAACCCAGATGCACAGATATGGAAGAAATGTTGCCATCGGCAACATAAACACAGGAAGCTGATAAAGGAAGAGATCTGGTTCAAGGACAAACTAGAACCGCATACTGAAATGCATGAACATACAGCTTTGGGGTATATGTGGCACTAAATGATGAGTGATTGGGGAGATTCGGTAAGAATATAACATTGTAGAGTGAACAAAGGGTATGGGCCCAACAACAAGAGGATAACCTGGATATTAATTGCACATTTATCCACACGGTGTATATTACATTTCATTAAAAACATTGTGCACAAAGACACACACACACACACACATACGTGCAGAAGCACACACAGAGATGCACACTTTCCTTATCTTTGGTCTGAATCCTGAACAGTCACCTGACTTACATACTGTATTTATGTTTACATACTGTATGTATGTAAAGTTTATTGTCAGTAAAGAAGAACTGTGTGGCAAAAGTTGAGGAGAGGCAAGTAGCTCTGAATACTTACTGTGTGTGTGTGTGTGTGTGCATGTGTGCTTGAAATCATAAAGCAGAACCATTGCATTGATAAGGCTATTGCTATCTGTGAAAAGAAATGCACGACACCCTGGTTAAGCAATTATGCAATGATACATTCTGTTTATTAACACAAATATCACTTGCGACACCAGCAGAGAGAGAGAGAAACACGCCAGGTTAAGACACCTGACAAAATCAGATTTTAAATAAGATGTTGAGTTATTAACAGCTTTTGAGTAGTCTCTATTCAGTCTGAACACAGTTGATGGACAATAGGAATATTTGAGTGCTTTGCTTACTTAAATAGTCTCAAGGCTATTAATTTGGACATAGCTGTCATTGTACAAAGTAGGCTACATTTCTGTGTAAACATTAAATAAATATGTATTTTTCCAAAAGAATAAATGCAATATTGTTTTTTAAAAAAACATATAGGTTAATTATGTGCTAATACTGTAAAAGGCTAATACTGTAGGCTAATACTGTAAAAACGTAATACTAATTATGTACCTGGAACTGCTCTGCAAACACATCCCTCTTTTTATCATGGAAATATAATAGACTATTGAAAGCATATCATATGCATATTGCATACTATCCTTATTATAATTCTAAAGATGATTATGGAAAGAATATTGCTCAATGTTTTACCTGTAATTGTTGAACTTCTGCGGTGGTGACCGTGGACCGACTCTGGATGCGAGGCATGGGCAAGAGACGTGAGAAAGAACCGTAGATATTGCAAGAAGAGAATGAACGAAACGACGTCGAGGGATGTGGTGGGAGTTGGAGGAGGGGGGAGAGTGAGTGAAAAAGGTGTTTTTGAATAATAGGTCAAATCCATTGGTCAAATCAGACGTTTAATTCCTTCATTATAACAGCATTTATAATAAACATGATTGCATAAATTACTAGGTTATACATTATTTTATTATTATGAAAAGAATATATCGAGGCTTATTTGGGCTCCCGAGTGGTGCAGCGGTCTAAGGCACTGCATCTCAAGTGCTTGAGGCGTCACTACAAACCTCCTGGTTCGATTCCAGGCTGTATCACAACCGGCCGTGAAATAGGAGTCCCATAGGGCGGCGCACAATTGACCCAGCGACGTCCGGGTTTGGCCGGTGTAGGCCTTCATTGTAAATAAGAATTTGTTCTTAACTGACTTGCCTAAGTTAAATAAATTATGGAGGGGGGTTATATGAACGTAATGCCAGTCTCAAGTGGATTTATTACTTCTACTTTCTTTAAAAAATGCCTTAGGATTAGCTATATAAAATGCATAGCCACGTTTGACAGGTGCTACTGCGAAAAGGTTTGAGAAAGAGTTTAATGGAAAAGGTTTGTATCCAATCATGTTGAAGCGCGCCAATTTTGGCAGTGAAGTCACAAGACAGCTTCTCACACATGTGCAATCAACTTGTTACAACAGCGGTCCTCACCATTTACTAAAGAAATCAGCCAACAATTTCTAATTTGATACCGGAAAAACATTGAAGCCAAGAAGTACATTAAAATAAGTATATTAAATTATGACATCACTCACCTGCGTTCACCATAGAGAACATAGAATTAGGAGTTAGAATACTAGAATGGACATTAACATTCTTAAGGTGGTATAAAGGTCAGCCAATTTGGTCAGAGAGTTAGTCAGTCATGGTTTGCCAGTGCTGTGATAAGATATTGTGTAAAATAATTAATTGGAAAAATTCATCCGCACTGTATGTTTGTTAGGTAGCCAGACAGTTTTAGAGGAATTATTTCATTAATTGTTCGAATTAACTGCCAATATGTCAACATTCCATTAAACAGTGTTGTCAATCCACAGCCATACACTGGCTGAAATCAGTTGATGATAGGACTTAGATATAATAGCACTCACAGCTTTCCAATATATATATATATATTTTTTACATTTACGGTCTGTTTATACTGAACAAAAATATAAACGGAACATGTAAAGTGTTTGTCCCATGTTTCATGAGCTGAAATAAAATATTCCAGGAATGTTTCATATGCACAAAAAGCTTATTTTTCTAAAATGTTGTGCACACATTTGTGACTCCTTTCAGGAAACTAGGCGTATGTTGTGCATCACTACTTCACAGGAGCGCCATTTGAACCTAAACTTTTTTTAAAAATCTAAATGCGTTTTTTGGCAGTGTATTCTGGAACATGTGAACTTTCATGTGCCTTAATAACAAACCTGAATGCCATCTGTAAATACAAAATAAAATTATTAAATTACGAGCCTAGTTGGTTTAGCCATGGAAGAAGACGGCAACCTTCCCGCTAGCCATGATTGGCTGAGATAATTAGTGCTGGACATGCCTAGAGATGAGTTCAGTATGGGTAGGTAATCCTTTCTAACGCCGCTTCTTCACTATAAAACACATGGGGGCCTCTGACTGGCCTCTGCCTGGGGTCTCCAAATCACTAAATCCTCCCCTGCACACACACACACACACACACACACACACACACACACACACACACACACACACACACACACACACACACACACACACACACACACACACACACACACACACACACACATACACACACACACACACATACACACACACACACACACATACACACACATACACACGCCAGGAACTGATACATTTCTTATGGTCTTGAAGAAGCAAAGCTTTGGATTAAGACACAATAGCAGGGGGCATTACCAAGCTATATAAAATATGTCAGTACGTCAGTCTCCAGTCCTGCTATTCATTCTCTACACCAGTGTGCAAACAGGATTTCACCTCAATATAGTTTAGCCATGTTGATCTTTTCAGCTCTCAAAGTTCCTGACATGAGCGGTAGGTGCTTGCACGTGTGTGTGTGTGATTGTGATTGTGTGTGCAGTCAAAAACCCTGACAGACATCTGACCACAAACGTTAAGCACACACACAGATTTACCCCTAGGATTTATTCAATAGCTGTAGAACAATAACATGTTAGTCAGCAACCCCCAGGCATAGATCCAATAACAAAAATTATCATAATATCATTAAAACATTTTTCATGTTCTCAGGTATGAACAAGCTCTTAGATTCATTAGTGCATTGCTTAGCAAAAAGAAAATGGCATTATTGTCATTATTACTACTAAATCGTACCATTGATTTTGTTGTAAATATGGGTAACATATTTACACTAACAATAATAGTAAGTAACAACAATAATAATTATCATATAATAATAATAATGAATAGCTTTGATCTCTGTTAGTGTTGTTAGGCACAGTTCATTTGAATAAGCTCAAAAAAGGTTCTGAGAGCGCCTTTACAAAAGAAGAAAGAAATGGAGAATGAGTGAGAAACGAGGCCTGCAAAGAGAAGAGACATTACATTAATGGGGATTTGAGAGACAAACCAAGACAAATGATCAATAAAGTTCAAAAGGTAGTAGGATATGAGGATGGGCAGTGAGAGGAGGAAGAAGTGAAGGCAATAAAAGGAGCTTGAGGAAATCAATGAACAGTTGAAAAAGACAAACATGGAGAAAAAAAACAGAATCTCACTTTAGCTACAGAAAACCCCAATCGTCCTCAACTTCAATAACATTCATGGTCCAGTGAAGACCTGGCTTTCTGAAAGTAAACCTCAATTTAACACAGTAGTTTAATGAGGAAAAACAACAGAGGATAATATTGCATTGACAAAATACAAAATCGTTTTAATATTTGTTTTAAACAATTATTATAGCTACCCCCCCCTCTCTCTCTCTTTCGCTCTCTCTCTCTCTCTCTCTCTCTCTCTCTCTCTCTCTCTCTCTCTTTCTCTCTCTCTTTCTCTCTCTTTCTCTCTCTCTTTCGCTCTCTCTCTCTCTCGCTCTCTATCTCTCTCTTTCTCTCTCTCTCTCTCTCTCTCTCTCTCTCTCTCTCTCTCTCTCTCTCTCTCTCTCTCTCTCTCTCTCTCTCTCTCTCTCTCTCTCTCTCTCTCTCTCTCTTTCAATTAATCAACCTCTCACACCAAATCATAACAGGCATATAATAATATACCAGGCCTATATTTTATATATACAGTGCATTCGGAAAGTATTCAGACCCCTTCCCTTTTTCCACATTTTGTTACATTACAGCCTTCTTCTAAAATGGATTACCCCATAGTGACAAAGCAAAAACAGGTTTTTAGAAATGTTTGCTAATTTATAAAAAATCTAAAACAGAAATACCTTATTTACATAAGTATTCAGACCCTTTGCTATGAGACTCGAAATTGAGCTCAGGTGCATACTGTTTCCATTGATCATCCTTGAGATGTTTCTACAACTTGATTGGAGTCCACCTGTGGTAAATCCAATTGATTGGACATGATTTGGAAAGGCACACACCTGTCTATATAAGGTCCCACAGTTGACAGTGCATGTCAGAGCAAAAACCAAGCCATGAGGTCAAAGGAATTGTCCATAGAGCTCCGAGACAGGATTGTGTCGAGACACAGATCTGGGAAGGGTACCAAAACATTTCTGCAGCATTGAAGGTCCCCAAGAACACAGTGGCCTCCATTATTCTTAAATGGAATTAGTTTGGTAACATCAAGACTCTTCCTAGAGCTGGCGCGGCCAAAACTGAGCCAAGAACCCGATGGTCACTCTGACATAGCTCCAGAGTTCCTCTGTGGAGATGTGAGAACCTCCCAAAAGGACAACCATCTCTGCAGCACTCCACCAATCAGGCCTTTATGGTAGAGTGACCAGACGGAAGCCATTCCTCAGTAAAAGGCACATGACAGCCTACTTGGAGTTTGCCAGAAGGCACCTAAAGGACTCTCAGACCATGAGAAACAAGATTCTCTGGTCTGATGAAACCAAGATTGAAGTCTTTGGCCTGAATGCCAAGCATCATGTCTGGAGGAAACCTGGCACCATCCCTACGGTGAAGCATGGGGGTGGCAGCATCATGCTGTGGGGATCTTTTTCAGGGGCAGGGACTGGAAGACTAGTCAGAATTGAGGGAAAGATGAATGGAGCAAAGTACAGAAAGATCCTTGATGAACACCTGCTCCAGAGCGCTCAGGACCTCAGACTGGGACGAAGGTTCACCTTCCAACAGGACAACGACGTTAAGCACACAGCCAAGACAACACAGAGTGGCTTCAGGACAAGTCTCTAAATGTCCTTGAGTGGCCCAGCCAGAGCCTGGACTTGAACCCGATTGAACATCTTTGGAGAGACCTGAAAATAGCTGTGCAGCAACGCTCCCCATCCAACCTGACAGAGCTGAGAGGATCTGCAGAGAAGAATGGCAGAAACTCCCCAAATACAGGTGTGCCAAGCTTGTAGCGTCATACCCAAGAAGACTCAAGGCTGTAATCGCTGCCAAAGGTGCTTCAACAAAGTACTGAGTAAAGGATCTGAATACTTATGTAAATGTGATATTTCAGAATTTTTTTAAATTTCTTACAACCTATATTTGCTTTGTCATTATGGGGTATTGCGTGTAGATTGATGAGCGGAAAAAACTATTTAATCAATTTTAGAATAAGGCTGTAATGTAAAAAATTTGCAAAAAGTAAAGGGGTCTGAATACTTTCCAAATGCACTGTATATATATATATATATATATATATATATATATATTACACTATAGGTTTAATAAAACTACACCACTACACTATTCTACCTATTATGATTATAGAACAAGCTACAAATATGAGTTATCCTTTTGTTATAATTTTCTCTCCAGCAGGAACCAGTCCTGTTCTTTGATAATGCATTCATATATTTTACTCTATAGTCTATCATAGGCTGTACATCACTGTCCTGGGTCCCAAACTAAATAATACTACCTTCCATCACATGAGTATGTGCATCTGCTACATAATGAACAATATAAATATTAAAATACATTTGATCAAGTTATCTGATTGCAGGAAAATATCTGGAATTCTGAAAAACAGTCACATCTTATTAGGAAAACAATTGGAATGCAATTCAATGTCTAGTGGAATTTGTTCACTATTTATAGGGAGATATTGCAAGACTTTGTTATAAATCTTCTTCTATCCCCAAGTCGGGAATTGGTATCGGTCTTGTTCGCTACAAAAGTGTGCATGTCATGATACAAAAGTTCAACCCCGATGCAGAGCCATCAGACTCACAGCAACAGCACTAGAGGGCGCTACAGAGACCCATTGGTCATGTTTTGCTCTCGTTTAGACCTCACTAACATAGACACTATCTTGAAATATATTTCTGTGCTTTATATTTGACAATGTTAAACTCTTATCAAACACTTTCTTGCTTTCACATCCTCATTTATGGTTTTATCATTTATCATGTCGCATTTACTTACATTATTATTATAATACAGATGTTTAGAAACATAGCTAATGATAATGGTCACAATCTTTATTTTGATATTAGTAGTAGAAATAGTAGTAGTAGTAGTAATTGTAGTTATAGCAGGACTGTTGAAGCTGGTGTGTGTGTGTGTGTGTGTGTGTGTTGCATTTACATTAAGTATACCAATAAACATAGAATAGAATGTAAACATGTAGTTCAGTGGGTAGGCTGCATAGGCAACATGTATTATATACACCCAGTCACAGTCAAATGGAGAAAAGTAAACATTTCAAAACAAACACAGTATTTACTTCATCAATCTACTCCATTGCTAAATGGGACGCTCTTCTGGTAACTATAAAGAGAAGAAAGATACTCTAGCGGTAAGCAGCCATGTGCTACAGAATATGAACACTCAAGCTAATTAGCAATCAAAGGAGGATCATATGTCTCATGGCATCTGCAAATATGTTCTCATTCTTGGTAGTAAAATGGGTGCTTTTTTATATTCTCAGTCGTAAATATTTATAAATGATGGAAAGTTATGGATTTTCTTTGTTACTATGACATTTTAGTCAAAAACATAACAACAAAAATTCAAGTGTTTTTATGGATTCCAAAATGGATGCTGAAGCCTGCCACCTGGACATGTATACCGGTAGTAGAAGAATGCTACTGCAGAGGAGAATCTGATATGTTACAATATGTACAGTTTCAGTCACAGAACCCTCTTGAATGATCTTCAGAAGTCTCAGATTTCTGTCCTCGAACCTCAAAATGGGAACATTCATCCAACAATGCCTCTCAAATACACATGATTAATAAAATGATAGACCTAGTCATACAGTAATACACATCTCATGAAAGACAAACATGGTTAAGCTTTCAACATTTGTTTTTCCAGCACTTAAAGAAAAATGTCTATACAGTTTAAGTATAAATCTCTATGCATATACAATGTGTTCTTGATTCTTGTGTGTTAGTGCTTGAAATGCATCTTATGCTTATTCTTCTGAAACAGCAGCACTCTTTCTCACAGCCCCCCTCACTTCTCCTCCTCCCTCTTTTTCTTATTGTGTAAATAATTATCATATCCCTCCCTCCCTCTCTCCCTCCCTCTCTTCCTCCCTCTCTCCCTCCCTCCCTTATTTCCTCCCTCTCTCTGAAAGTTTGCTAAAATGTCTGTCTTCATCTTAGGCACAGCATACATTTTAAATCATCCTCCACCCACCTCGTTTTCTTTCCCTCGTTCATTCCCTTCTTGCTCTTGATCTCCTAAATCTCCTTCTCTCATCCTCTCTTCCATCTCTCCTCCCACACTCTTCATGCGTGTATCTGTGTGTTTGTGTGTGTACAAGCGTGTGTGTGTTTGCATCTGTCTCTGTGTGTTGCACATATGACAGAGCCAACCCCCACTTTGTCTACCCCCCCCCCCCCCCCCCCCCCCCCCCCCCCCTCCCTCACTCCCCCCTTCTAGCATGGCGAGGCACTCATGCGCATGTGTTGGTGGTAGCGGGGAGGGGGCTGGGCAGAGGGGGGCATGGCCATGGGTATGGGCATGGACTGGGGAGGAGGCCCGCTGGGGTGAGAGGACATGGTGTGGTGGGGGTAGGAGAAGGAGGAGGAGGACTGCTGGTAGCTGGCGCCCGAGGAGGGGCCAGAGGATGGGGCCTGTTGCTGTTGTTGTTGCTGCTGCTGCTGCTGTTGCTGCTGGGAGCTGCCCTTGGGCGGCGGGGGCGTCTGGTTCAGCTGGATGGAGATGTCACTGGAGACCTCAGACGCGCTGCGGCCCCGCTGCGGAGGAGGCCACGACTCGGGGTGCAGGTACTGGCCACTGTAGTCGCTACACTCGGACAGGCGGGGGCGGTAGAGGGACGGGTGGGGCTGGTACATCTCCTCCTCGGCGTAGCGCTTCATGAAGAGGTACACTGACATCACCCCGGCCCCCTGGGAGAGAGCAGAGCAAGCGCTCGTATTAATACATGACATGAAACACTGAAACACCATCATAAATAAGTCATAAGTGACACATTGGGCCATCACGCATCAGGCACACTATGAACCACAGCAAAAAGAAGCCTAAATAAAAATGTATTATATTATATAAAAATGACATACAGTACTGGACCATGAAATACAATAAACACTGGAACATTTAAAGGTCCAATGCAGCCGTTTTTAATCTAAATATCAAATCATTTCTAGGTAACAATGAAGTACCTTACTGTGATTGTTTTCAATTAAAGTAGAAATAGTAGTAGTAGTAATTGTATAGCGCAGTGATTGTTTTCAATTAAAATGGTCAAGAAGAAACAAAAATAGCTTCTTAGCAAAGAGTCATTTCTCAAGCAAGGATTTTGCTAGGACTGTCTGGGAGTGGTCTGAGTTGGGAATGGAAAACTGAAAACTAGCTGCTATTGGCAGAGAGGTTTGGAACTCTCTTTCTTACTGGTCTATAAACTCCATCCCACCAAAACAGGCAGAAATTTCAGGCGGTCTTTTCAAACAGCTCTTACACTTAAAGGGCATTAGAATAATTTTCACAATTTCACAATGTTATTCCAACCTCATAGTGTGGAAATATATATATAAAACACAGGAAAATCACGTATTTGACTGCACTTTGCCTTTAATAAAACACAATACCCCTCAATACAACAGGATGTAATATAGCATCCTGAAAGATCTATAAAATGTTTTGAATTAATATAAAATACTAAACATGTTAATAACATTACATGCATGCGTTATTTTCAACTGTGGAATACGTTTATATGATGCACAAACCTCTGCAATGCACTGAAGACATAATAGTGCTCAGATTCAACCAAACCGCTCCTCCGTGTAATAACTCGTTATCAAAAATGCAGTGTTGCGCCAAACATCCGCACAAACATTTACACCACATCCACTATTCATCGCTGACATCTTAGTACAACATCCTTGAAACTCGAGCACGTCAACGCCAGCGCTAAGTGCTATTCCCCCTCCTCTTCGTCCTGCCGCTGCAGAGGGGCTGGAGAAAAAGAAAAGCCCTGTAGCGAACGGTATATTCATGTGACAACAGCAGCGTTTTAAGCTGCCGCTGTGACAGAGCTGTCGCCCTAAAGTGTGCGCTATTAACATTTATGAATATTGATGTGAGTTGGGGGGGGGGGGGGCAGAGGTGTAGTCCAGGGTATACGCTGGTATACGGCGTATACCTACTTATTTTTCAGTCAGCATTGCGTATACCCACTTCTAAATCCCCCCTGATGCGCATCATTCAGTAATATCTGTGAGTCAGATTGCCTATTTTCTTCCTCGGGGATAGTGAAGCCATGACCCACCCTCCTCTGCCTCTAATTGGCTGGTACTCGCTGCTTTCACTGATTAGATTGGTTAACTTTAGGCATGAGGACTGATGAGCCAATCAGAGGCAGAGTAGGGCGGGTCATGCCGAGGAAAATATCGCTAATACCTCAGGTGCCAGTGAAAAAAAAAAAAAAAAAAACTCAGGTGCCGGTGCCACTTGACTACGATAACGGCAGCAGACCAAACAACGGATGAAGAAAGGACACAAGCGGCGGTGTGCCACCCCAGTTGATGGAAGACATCATTCTGAGGTAAGTTTTAAGGTGGTTTCCAAATGAATCATTATTTTAAACTACTGGCAAATTGCCAGTGACTGCACATTTAGAGGAGAAGAGATGTTGCCGCCAATAGTTAGTGCGAGTCGGCTAACGTTATGAAGCTAGCTACGTAGATTGGGATAATGTGGGGAAACCGGGGCATTGTTGGTTTTCAGTAAGTGTTTAATCAACCCAGTTCATAAGAATTTCATACCAGACTGATGAAACTGATTATCTCAATGTTTATGAAGCTTGTTTATTATTGTAAAGGTCTAAATTATAACGTTAGCCAAGTTACTAAGCCCTAAATTATAACATTAGCCAAGTTACTTAGCCCTAACTAACCTATATGATCTAGTTTAATTGCATAGTAGCTAAGCTGGTAGTTGATTTTTAAGTAAGTTAAAACACAAGAATGGGGACAAATAGTTTAAGATTCAGCCTAAAACAATATTGAGGTCTAATCAGGCTGTCTTATTTTGTATAGGGACAGGTAACCATGAAAAGGAAGGGAGATATTGCAGACTTTTTTGTAAAGAGGCACAAATCAGGCCCAGATCAGGCCCAGGCAGACCCCACCCCTAAAACCAGCAGCCCTGGCAGCTCTCAACCGGGAGCTAGCCAGGCAAGTCAGTGTGAGCATAGAGAAGGATCCAGTCTACCACCACCAGGTCAGAACACACAGGCAGTAAATTGCATCTCCAGTTTATTGAAAAGTGAAGCCTCACACTGTAACAAAAGGTGATTTTGACAGATTAAGCCTCATTTTGAATTTCTGTGTGATGTTATTTATTTTATTGCCCTTCTATTTATTTTGTCTGTATCCATGTTTGTTTTTTACAATGCTACTGTTATATAACATTTTGTGTTAAATTTGTTGTTTTTTTGTTAAATAAACTCTCCCAAGTATTTCACTCACTAATCTCCTGTATGCTTCAGCTTCACTTGCTGAAAATATTTCCACTTGGTTATGCAGATTGTTAATGTAAAGAGGGGGACCCATGTCTTGCTGATGACTATTGTGATCACAGTAGTGTGTGTGTGTGTGTGTGTGTGTGTGTAAGTGTGTGAGAGAGAGAGAGACAGGGAGATGCATAATTAGTTTTGTTGTTGTCTGTAGACATCAATAATGACTGGCCAGACCTGTGGAGTGCTAAACAAACAGAAGACTTCAAATCCAAGAACCCCTGGTTGGGATCCAAAAACAAAAAATTGGGTAAGTTTAGGTAGATTGCTAGTTTGGGTAACTTCTGAAACAGTGGGCACAGATAACTTTGTGTGTGTGTGTGTGTGTGTGTGTGTGTGTGTGTGTAAAGGACCATGCACACGTACAGCTGTGGATACAGGAGTAGTTACATTGTTTGTTTATGCTTCGCAGGATGTCTGGTCTGTAGCAGTGTGAACTCCATTGGGATCGACAAGGAGCAAGGACAAGGTGTATCGCTCTCAAGAGAATGGATGAACTTTGAAATTCAAGTGTCTGGCCAGGGAAGTAGAACAACAAGTTTGTCAATCTTGAGAAATAAGGTGAGGAAACATGCGTTGTCCAAGGCCCACACTCAGGCTGTGAAGGTGGCAGAGCAACAGAAAGAAGCTGCCATTGAGAATGCAGTGGAGACTATGACTGAGTCCTACATGAAGGAAACTGAAGCTGTGTTTCGAACAGCCTACCATCTGGCCAAAAAGAACCGACCCTTTTCTGACCATGAGAGCCTCATTGAGCTGCAGGAACTGAATGGTGTAAAAATGGGCTCAATACTTCATTCACGTTACAGTGCAACACAAATAATACAACATGTTGCTAGTGAGATGCAGAGCAAAATCATCAGTAGCATTATAGCATCATCCAGTAAGTTAGCTGTCCTAATTGACGAGGCATCTTCTTTAAGTCACAAAGCTGTCATGACAGTTTCTATTAAAGCATCAATTCAAGAAGAAAGCCCTGAGTTCATATTCCTGGAACTTGTTGAACTGGAAAATCAGAGAGCAGATGGCATATTACAGGCGTTACTCACCTGTTTAACTAATGCTGGCTTTACAGAAGAGTGGCTTCATGAAAACTGGGTAACATTTGTATCTGATGGAGCCAGTGTCATGCTAGGAAAGAAGTCAGGAGTAGCAACCAGACTGACTTTGAGATTCCCAAAGCTTTTTGTATGGCACTGCATGAACCATAGACTTGAACTTGCTGTGTCAGATGCAGTTGATGAGGTAAACTCTGTCAATCACTTTAAAACTTTTATCCAGAAGCTATACTCTCTGTATAGTGTGTCAAACAAAAATGAACGTGAACTTGTTAATGCAGCAGCTGAAGTAGGCTCACAACTTCTTCGCATTGGCAGAATCTTGGATGTACGCTGGGTGGCCAGTAGCTTTCGGACTGTTCGTGCTGTTTGGACATCCCTGGGAGCTCTTGTGCAGCACTTTAAAAATGCTTGCAGTGATGAGATGAGGTCCACCAAAGAGAGGCAGATGTACAGAGGTTTGTTAGACCGTGTTCAAAGTCCAGAATTCATTTGTGACCTTGGCCTCATGTACGACACTCTCCATGAACTAAGTCTCCTGTCACAGGAGCTTCAGTCTCGTTCTATAACGCTCCTCAGAGCAGAGCATCTGCTGAAACGCTCAATCAGAGTGATCCAGTCATTCAAAGAGAGTCCAGGTGAGAAATATAGTGAGGCTTTAGAAGCAAAACAGACTGGGGAGTATCGGTCTATAGCCCTGAAAACAAATGCAAAGCTGAAGTCTATCAATCCAGGCCAGTTCTTACAAAGCCTTGTGAACAATCTGGAGAAACGCTTGTCTTTTGAAGATGAGACCATCATGGACCTCAGCATCCTTGATCAGAGTAAGTGGCCATCAAAGCCCAGCATCCGCCATGGTGAAGAACAAGTTAAGCGACTGTGCAAGCGATTTAACTTGTGCACAGACCAAGCACTGAATGGGATGCGGGACCTACTGGAAGAGCCCAGTAGTGAGCCCAAGGACCTAAAACCACTTATGAACTGTATGAAAACATTCCCTGTCGGTACAGCAGAGTGTGAGAGGAATTTTAGCCTTATGAACAATATAAGCTCAGACAAGAGGGCTGTCCTTCTGATCTCAAACATATCAAACTTGATGATGATTAATATCAACGGCCCACCAACTTCCAAGTTTGATCCTAGAAAATATACAAGGACCTGGTTGAAGAGCCATCGTGCTGCCTCTTCGGTGCGTTCTAGACAGTGCAGTGTGAAAGCTCCTGCAGAAAGCAAATTTGTCTGGAATATACTGTAGTATGAGCAAAGGTCAGAAACCCAGTGCTGGGTTGAGAGAGTATATCACTGTTGATGTGTTGTTAATGCATATATTTTTGTTAATTGTTAACTAAATATTGTTGTAACATATTTTGTTGAATGATTTACCGGTAAATGAACATGTTCAAAACAAAGCATATAGCAATATGAACAAGGATGCATTGTCACCTTCAGATTTGAAGTATTTTATTTAAATAAATGTGCAAAAAATAATCGAAACACCATTTCCTGTTTGCCTCATGATAAATACATTTTACATTCATCCAGGCTGCTCTTGTGACCAGTAGTAACTACAAACTGCTCCTAATCAAGTCATGATCATTTTATAATAGTGTGCAAGTAGAAATTACATATTTTTGGGTAAACTAAATCATAGTCTTACATGTCACTGTTTCTAAAACAGGGCTTTTTTCTGGACTACTTAAAAAAAAAAAAGGTGAATACTGAGAGTATACCCACTTCTCCAGGGACCACTACACCACTGGGGGGGGGGGATCCTAACCGTGAAGCACTAAGCTAGCCGGTTAGCAGTTAGCAGAGGTTAATAGCTAGTGGTCGGCCACTACACTAGCAGGCGGACGGGTGTGCTGACCTCTTTGAGGAGGAAGGAGCTGGCAGCGAAGGCGAAGGACCAGCCGTAGTGATAGTGGAAGAAGTGCTCAGGCTCACGCGGCCGGTTCATCACCTCGTCGTTGATGCTGCTGATGTAGAGGACCAGGCCCACCACCAGGCTGAGCCCTGAGAAGGGGGAGAGGACAGGATGGAGAGAAAAAGAGGGAAAGGGAAAGCAGGGCGCCAGAGAGAGGCAATGAGGGGCATAGAGGCAGAGAAAGACATGGGAAGGAGTAGAGGAAAGCGAGAGAGATGGAATGGAGAGAGGGAGAGAGGAGGGGAGAGAATGGAGGAGGGGAGAAGAGGCGAGCCAGTGGAGGGGGAGAGAGGAAGAGGAGAGAGAGAAAGAATGGAGTGGGGGAGAGAGGGAGAGAGGGAGTGCACAGTGTTGAGGAGATTATATGAAACAGTGAGCGAGAGAGGAAGGGTGATGGGGAATCATAAGTGAGAATGAGAGAGAGAAGGGTAGAGGAAAGAGAACGGAAGGGAGGAGGGAAGGGACAAACGCCAGGGGCGAGAGTGGGTGGGGGAATGGGTCAGAGAGTGTGAACATGAAGGGGAGGGTGGGTGGTAGGGAGAGCGAGAGAGAGATTTGGAGACAGGAGGATACACAGTGAGCAAGATGGAGGGAGAGAGTTAGAGATGAAAAGAAAGGTGGAGAGACGTAGTCTTTTTTTTGTATGAGTACATCTCTGACTGCTTGTTGCCTTGGCATCCAAATAGATCTCCTTAACATAGAGAGCAAGACAGACGGAAAGTGGGACAGTATGTGGCCTACACTCTTAGAAAAAAAGGTGCTATCTAGAACCTAAAAGGGTTCTTCGGCTATGCCCACAGGAGAACCCTTTGAAGAACCCTTTTTGGTTTCAGGTAGAAAACTTTGATTTAGATTAGAAGTTTAATAGTCAGATGTACAGGGTTGCAGGTGTGATTTCAGGGTACAGTGAAAATCTTATACTCGGAGCTCTAACAATGCAGGTCAAAGTGAAATAAGTGTTATTTTATGAGAGCATTATTTTATGAAAACAAGAATCATAAATTATAGACAGTAAAACGTGATTATGATACATTGCAAATTACTAAACATTGCTACTACTACTACTACAAATATGAGCACCACAGCTGCTAAATTAGTGCCACTGCTGCAAATAATCACAGTCTCTCAATTAGTTTGCTTAGTTAGCCTTCCAAAAGCCACCATTGTTGCTACATGTTTCTGCTTTCACACTGAAAAGAGCTCGTATGGCCAAACATTTGAGCACATTTCCCCTGATGGGTTAAAAACCACAATAAAACAACTGAATAAGAAGATCCTCAAGACTTCCTCTTGAACCACATTTTCATTATTCATTATTTTGAATAAATGAGCCTTATTATATTTTCTAAATGGAAACCAAATCCAAACCACTGCCTGCATGCCTGCGAATATGCGATAAACGAGGACAACATACAAGCAGAGTGGTGGAAGAGAAAGAAAACCCCATTAAAGGATGTGTCAGTGCTTTTCCTCAGCCAGCCAGCCTCGGCTTCTGCAGCCTCTGACCCTAAAATCCTCCACCACCATTAACCAGTACAGCAGCCCCACTACATAATCAGCCCTGACCAGCACCACAACAACAACAACAGCAGGAGATTCAGGCAGCAGGCTCCAGCAGGCAGCAGTAACAGCAGCTGCAGCTGCAGCGACCAAAGCTCCTGGGAACCAGTGACCTGGCTCCCCCTTACTGTCTCAGCAGGGGGAGCTGTGGCTAGCTGCTGTTAGCTCGTCACCTCGCCTGCTTCCCTCTCAGCAGCAGTCAGACGTTCTGCGTGGGCGTGCTAGAAAAAAACAGAACAGAGAGCTGTCCCTCTCTGAAGAAAGGCAGGCTGCACCGGAGCCAGTTTGAAGCGTCTTCCATTCAGTTTTATCAGAATGGTTTGGGTTAGGAGAAGGTGTATGGAAAGCTGATCCTGAATCGGGGTGTGAGAATGTTTTGTTTGTGATTACATTTTCTATCTTTTGTGTTGTGGAATGTCGATGAAATTGAATTCAATGGCAACCACAACATCTTTTCTACGACAAAGACATTGAGAACAATGTCCCGCTGAGCATCTATAAAGCTGTCAGTTTGTTCAAATGGCTTCAAAGAATCAGAGTGAATAATAACAACAAACTCAATATTTTCTCAAGCCAGTCGATTTCTTAAGTTGTTTCTTGGGACCTATTATCTGAAGTATTTTCTTCTCAATTCACAGCCCCATGTTTCAAGTTTCACATTTTATTAGTCCAATGAAATGCTTACTTGCAGGTTCCTTCTTGTTAATTCAACAATAATAAGAAATAATAAAATATAAGAATACGAACGTAAAGTAAATGGCTCAGTAGAATAGAATACACATTTTAGCATAAGTACAGTGCATTCGGAAAGTATTCAGACCCCTTCCCTTTTTCCACATTTTGTTATGTTACAGCCTTATTCTAAAATGGATTAAATAAAAACAATTCCTCATCAATCTACATACAATACCCCATAATGACAAAGTGAAAACAGGTTTTTAGAAATGTTGGCAAATGTAAATAATTTTTTTAAAAATAAAATAAATGCCTTATTTACATACGTTTTCAGACACTTTGCTATGAGACTCGAAATTGAGCTCAGGTGCATCCTGTTTCTACAACTTGATTGGAGTCCACCTGTGGTAAATTCAATTGTTTGGACATGATTTGAAAAGGCACACACTTGTCTATATAAGGTCCCACAGTTGACAGTGCATGTCAGAGCAAAAACCATGCCATGAGGTCGAAGGAATTGTCCGTAGAGCTCCGAGACAGGATTGTTTCGAAGCACAGATCTTGGGAAGGGTACCAAAACATTTCTGCAGCATTGAAGGTCCCCAAGAACACAGTGCCCTCCATCATTCTTAAATGGAAGAATTTTGGTACCACCAAGACTTTTCCTAGAGCTGGCCGCCCGGCCAAACTGAGCAATCAGGGGAGAAGGGCCTTGGTCAGGGAGGTGGCCAAGAACCCGATGGTCACTCTGACAGAGCTCTAGAGTTCCTCTGTGGAGATGGAAGAACCATCCAGAAGGACAACCATTTCTGCAGCACGCCACCAATCAGGCCTTAATGGTAGAGTGGCCAGATGGAAGCCACTCCTCAGTAAAAGGCACATGACAGCCCACTTGGAGTTTGCCAAAAGGCACCTAAAGGACTCTCAGACCATGAGAAACAAGATTCTCTGGTCTGATGAAACCAAGATTAAACTCTTTGGCCTGAATGCCAAGCGTCACATCTTGAGTAAACCAGGCACCATCCCTATGGTAAAGCATGGCAGTGGCAGCATCATGCTGTGAGGATGTTTTTCAGTGGCAGAGACTGGGAGACATCAGGATCGAGGGAAAGATTAACAGAGCAAAGTACAGAGAGATCCTTGATGAAAACCTGCTCCAGAGCGCTCAGGACCTCAGACTGGGACAAATATTCACCTTCCAACAGGACAACGACCCTAGGCACACAGCCAAGACAATGCAGGAGTGGCTTCGGAACAAGTCTCTGAATGTCCTTGAGTGGCCCAGTCAGAGCCCGGACTTGAACCTGATCGAACATTTGTGGAGAGACCTGAAAATAGCTGTGCAGCGACGCTCCCCATCCAACCTGACAGACCTTGAGAGGATCTGCAGAGAAGAATGGGAGAAACTCCCCAAATACAGGTGTGCCAAGCTTGTAGCGTCATACCCAAGAAGACTCGAGGCTGTAATCGCTGCCAAAGGTTCTTCAACAAAGTACTGAGTAAAGGGTCTGAATACTTATGTAAATGTTATAGTTCAGTTATTTATATTCTATACATTTGCAAACATTTCTAAAAACCTGTTTTTGCTTTGTCATTATGGGGTATTGTGTGTAGATTGATGAGGGAAAAAAACGATTTAATCAATTTTAGAATGAGGTTTTAACGTAACAATGTAAAACGTAAAAAGTAAAGGGGTCTGAATACTTTCCGAATGCACTTTATACAGGAAGGCACAATTTATAGTTCAATATTTACACAGAAAATACCTTTCACCGAGTGAACTACTAGAAAACCATTACTTTTTCAATTTGCGCCTGAAACAGTGCAATCGTTCACTGCTTTAGGTCAGTGACATGTAATAAGGACAAGATGGGCACATAACTGCTCTGTAAGCAGCATCTCATGCTAGGCTAGCATCTGTGAGCAAGATCTGCAATTCCCCCAAATAGAAACTGATGTAATCTTATAGACAACTGAGGATCAGGATACGCTGTTAGCCAAGCCACTAAATCAACAACCAATCAGGGGGGTTCCAGACCCAGACCACACAGAACCTACTTTACATACCAGTGGCAGCTCTCATCAACCAATAAGTATCTTTAATACTGAACATCATTAAAACAACAGCCAATGGGAAACCTTTATCATTTCCTTTCATCATCAAAAAGCATGTGGCTCCGTACCTGAGAGGATGAAGAAGATTCCGGAGATGAAGGCCAGGATGGTGCGCTGTGGCCGGATGTGTCCGATGTTACTGATGACGAAGGCAGTGAAGACAAAGAGCAGCGACACCATGGGGAACGGTGTGGCTGTCCGTACCATCTCTGATGAAGGGATAGAAGGAAACAGGGCGAGAGAAAGACAGAAGAAGAGAGAAAGATACATTGAGAGAAGGATGAAGAGTTAAGTAAAACAATGAAATAAAAAATATCAAACATAGTCAAAAATATTCAACATTTCTTACATTGTTTTAATCCAAGTTTCAGTGTCCCACTGCGATAATGAAAGTTAAGTTGTGTTCAGTGGAAAATGCTTTCTGTTACACTCTTCCTCTATTTATTAATAATTAAGTTCATAAATAAATTAATGCACTGTACGTAACACATTGAAAAATTTGAATGGTCTAAACTGGTATACAAGTATATAAATGATTTGTAGCTGTTATGTTGTAGCTGTTATGTTGTAGCTGTTATGTTGTAGCTGTTATGCTGTAGATGTTATGCTGTAGCTGTTATACTGTAGCTGTTATGCTGTAGCGGTTATGTTGTAGCTGTAATGCTGTAGCTGTTATGTTATAACTGTTATGTTGTAGCTGTTATGCTGTAGCTGTTATGTTGTAGCTGTTATGCTGTAGCTGTTATGCTGTAGCTGTTATGTTGTAGCTATTATGTTATAGCTGTTATGTTGTAGTTGTTATGTTGTAGCTGTTATGCTGTAGCTGTTATGCTGTAGCTGTTATGCTGTAGCTGTTATGTTGTAGCTGTTATGCTGTAGCTGTTATGCTGTAGCTGTTATGCTGTAGCTGTTATGTTGTAGCTGTTATGCTGTAGCTGTAGTTGTTATGTTGTAGCTGTTATGCTGTAGCTATTATGTTGTAGCTGTTATGTTATAGCTGTTATGTTGTAGTTGTTATGTTGTAGCTGTTATGCTGTAGCTGTTATGCTGTAGCTGTTATGCTGTAGCTGTTATGGTGTAGCTGTTATGTTGTAGCTGTTATGTTGTAGCTGTTATGTTGTAGCTGTTATGTTGTAGCTGTTATGTTATAGCTGTTATGTTGTAGCGTTTATGTTATAGCTGTTATGTTGTAGCTGTTATGTTATAGCTGTTGTGTTGTAGCTGTTATGTTATAGCTGTTATGTTGTAGCTGTTATACTGTAGCTGTTATGTTGTAGCTGTTATGGTATATTTGTTATGCTGTATTTGTTATGCAAACCAATAACTCAGGCTACTGATTACGTGTCTTTTTTATGTCTGTCTGCTTGCTCTGCAATTATTTGTTACGTTGTCTATTTGTCTATTCAGTAGTGCTATGTTACTTGTATTGTAGTCTGCCACCTTCTAACTGGGTTTTCCTGTTATACTTTGTTACCCATTTGCCTGTTATACCTTGCTGCCTACTTTGTCCCTCGTGCTGTTGCCTGTTCCTACAATGTTTTGCATTGTTGCCATAGATCTCCCATCATGTAGTGTCGTGATGTCCCTCTTGTCGTGATGTGCTTTGTCTCTGCCTATTTTGTCCCTCATGCTGTTGTCTGCTCTTAACAATGTGTATGCCATGATGTCTTGTTGCCACAGGTCTCCCGTCATGTAGTGTGGTGGTGTCTCTCCTGTCGTGATGTGCTTTGTTTCCACTGTCTGTCTGCTGATGTATCTGTGCTGTTGCCAAGTGTCTTCCGTGTGTGTTGTCTGTTTATGTCATATACTTTTAATCCCCGCCCCCTGCCCCACAGGAGGCCTTTTGCCTCTTGCCAGGCCGTCATTATAAATAATAATTTGTTATTAATTCAAATTAAAGTCATGAGTGAACAAATGAACTAAACATGAAAAAGATTGTCATCTGCTTCACTTCCTTCCTTTCTTACATGACTACAAAGTCTTTATGAAGTAGTTACAGAGGTTGACTTAAATTGGGATTGGGAGAACTTGTGTACAGAAATACATGCTTTATTTAATACTAGCCCCCACCATTCTAATTCAATTGTATAAATTGTCAATCACGAAGAAAGGAAATCATATAAAAGAACGATTAAGTAACATTCATTCCCAAGAGAAAATGTCCTTCATCAGTTTATAATTCCCTACAGGTTGTTATGCCTGCAGCATGCTGTATATACTGTAGTAAAGTTTTATAAGGTTTTCCAAGTTTCCACATCTTAAATAATTAAAATAGTTGTTAAATAAAGAAAAAGGGAACGTGAGCAGTGTTCAACACAGGTTTTAAATCAAAGAGGTTGGGAACTATTTTGTCTCAACATGTTTCCTGAGCAGAGCCTAAAGCAATGACACAATGACATCCAGGGGTTATTTTCCTGCACGTTTCTCGCCGTGGTCAGGTGTCATCACTTACTCAGTATATTTGCAGTGTTTTCGGTCACAATATCTATCTCAGCTTCAGTGGTGAAGTATTCTGATGCTACACATCTCCCCTGTTCAGGTCCTGAGAGAGAGAGAGAGAGAGAGAGAGAGAGAGAGAGAGAGAGAGAGAGAGAGAGAGAGAGAGAGAGAGAGAGAGAGAGAGAGAGAGAGACAGAGAATAGGCCCAGAGGGAGAGTGGAAATCAAGGTTTTTAGTGGATGAGCAGAAGAGACAAGGGGTGGAATGGAGGGGAAGTCATTAACCTGGAATTTGGACAGAGAGGGGGACACTTAATCAGAGTGGCACAGAGGTGAACAGTCAGCGAGGAAAGCCACAATCCACACGACAGCAGCATCTTTCACCTTTCACCTTATGTACCTAGCACCAGCACAAACAATGCCATTCCCCTGGAGGGCCACCAATAGAACCCTGGCTAGAGGAGCGTGCGTGTGTGTGTGCGCACATTTTTCCTTAAGCGTTCCCTTCAAACTTAGCAGACTGAAGCCTCTGAGTCATGGGTAACAATCATTGTCTTACGTCAGATAGCGCATCAATTCCACCTGCACTGATCTGTCCAATAATATCTATCTGCGGACTGCAGTAACTACATGCCGAGCCCACTACACGCTGCGCCCGCTACACGCCACGCCCACTGCCATTGAGGGTCCTTGTAATGCATTACGTCACTGCATGAGTAGACATATCTGCTGGAAACAGACCCTGTTGAACCCAACTCTAGCGTGGCACTACTTGGTGGGTGCTGTGTGTATTCGATCGGTACTACACGCCGCGCCCACCAGTCTGCGGTCCGCAGATAGACTCTACTCGTATCTCGCAAAGGGTAATGGGATAGCTTGAAAGTAATCTGGCTACAATGGGCTGCCATAACATTCAAACATATTACCAGAGATATGGATATAATGACGAGATGCTTATGTCTCCGACCTAACAATGAGATTTGTTGTCCACAGAGCAGAACAGGGGGCTGTCAAGCTCCCGCCTATTCCTCTCTTTGGATTGGTGGATACATCTAGTTATTTGAATATCATTTTTTATATTCAACGAGGGGTGTTGACGTCAACTGCCTGTTTTCAATAGAGAGTGAGATGCTATGCTAGCCACATGAATATATTTTTTCTCAAAGTTGCTGGGATTTCATATGCATCACACATATCAGTACACTCGTAACAACCTAAGCATTACAAAACGTATATATTACGCCTCATTTATCAAAATTGCAATTTATTTGTATCTTGACTAAATTCAACACTCCTATTGCCTCCCATACAAAAACCCCTAACCTGCTTAATAATTAAGGATCTGCTTAACATGGACATATTTTTGGAAGAGAAAGTGCTCTCGCTTCGCCTCCCTCTGTCTGATATTACTTAGGTGACATTGCCTAATGAACCCTATTTCACCCTCAAATAGTCCGAATTATTATAAGCTCAGCATAAAAATAGATCCGTAATTGATTGTGACGTTTTTTTTCTGAGGAAGTCTTCATTTTACATCTAGCTAAGAAGTTTGGTATTTCTGGATTTTTACAATGTGCCCGACAATTAGCTTAAATTTGTCCATGACATTAGCTTGCTAATGTAGCTCTAAGCTAGTCACTTTGTATAAAATGAATAGGAAGCTAACCTAGTCCACACACTCAATGCTAAACACCAAGTGCTTTCTCCATTAGCTAGCTAGCTAGCAAGCTACTTTAGCTACATTATTTTATCACAATGAATACGTTTTGAAGAAGCAGCTAGCGCTGCCTGATCTGCCGTGAGTCAGTAGCCTCCCGCCAGCTCAGCTGCTGCTGCACTCGCTGACCCCAACGTAACAATCACGGAGAAACATGCTGATCTACGACTGATTTCTGATAACAGTCCCTCTTAATTGGGGCAGCATGCCTACAATGTCAGGGCTTTATTGCTTAATTATACACTGAGTGTACAAAACATTAGGAATATCTTCCTAATATTGAGTTGCACCCCCTTTTGCCCTCAGAAATGCCTCAAATTGTCGGGGCATGGACTCTACAAGATGTCGAAAGCATTCCACAGGGATGCTGGCCCATGTTGACTCCAATGCTTCCCACAGTTGTGTTAAATTGACTGGATGTATTTTGGGTGGTGGACCATGCTTGATAAAAACAGGAAACTGTTGAGCCCAGCAGCGTTGCAGTTCTTGACACACTCAAAGCAGTGTGCCTGGCACCTACTACCATACCCCATTCAAAGGTATTTAAATATTTTGTCTTGCCCATTCACACTTTGAATGGCACACATACACAATCCATGTCTCATTTGTCTCAAGGCTTTAAATTCATTCTTTAACCTGTCTCCTCCCCTTCATCTACACTGATTGAAGTGGATTTAACAGGTCACATCAATATGGGATCATAGCTTTCATCTTGATTCACCTGGTCAGTCTATGTCAAGGAAAGAGCAGGTGTTCCTAATGTGTTGTACACTCAGTGTATGCGTTTCTGGCACCGAGAAATAGGTGCTACACTCCTTTTAAAATCTGATTTTAAATCTATCCCTATCCCTAACATTAACCACACTGCTAACATTATGCCTAATCCTAACCTTAAATTAAGACCAAAAAGCACAGTTTTATTTTCATGAATTTTTATGATATAGCAAATTTGGACTTTGTGGCTGTGGTAACTAGTGACAACCGTTGAGGGACGAGCATCGCGTATGAGTTACGCGATCTGACGTAAGACAATGGGGTAACAATAATGTGTGTGTGTGTGTGTGTGTGTGTGTGTGTGTGACAGAATGACATATGGAATATAGCCTATGTTTATTCCAGTACCTGCCACAAAGCATTACAGTAATGTACGTGTAGATGTGCTTCTGTACATATGAACTACTGTTTATGCGTATTGCTTTCCTCACCTGCCACAAAGCATTATGTGTAAATATGTACACTATATGTTTATGTATGCTTCTGTACATATAAACAAAATGTGTCTATTACGGTATACCTGCCACGAAGCAGACCCTCCACATGCCGGAGTGCAGGGCCATCCTGACCTCCATGCTCTGGTTCTGCTGCAGAATGACACCCTCCTCCATCAGCAGCCAGTAGTCTGTGGACACAGCCACGCCAACCAGGAGCAGGCCGCACGCCCCAAACACCGAGGACAGGAGTGTGAGCGCCCGCGTGCTGAACATGCTCATCTGAGGAGGAGAGGAGAGTGGAGTGAGGAGGTGAGAGGACAGGAGAGGTTTGGGGTCGAGTCTATTTCACTTCAGCTAATTGAGGAGATGAATGGAAACCCTGGTTGAAATGGAGTTGACCTCTACCCTGGTGGGTTTTCTCATCAGGATAACTCAACAGAGATGAACTTACAATAGAGGAACCCCTCTAGTGTTGAGAAAAATGAAGAGAAAGCTTATCCGGATGACTGAACGATCCCTTCTATCACAATGCTTCACATTTCATTGAAGATAATTAACCAAAGAACAGTATCACCTCGTTGTTCTGTCTTCAACTCATCTTAAAATAGCAAAGACTGAGGAAAGTGGAGGCTTATCCACCAGTGTGGTTACATACGTTAACTACTGGTACATATCCGTTAAATACTAGCTTGGTTAAACCAGGCTGAATGTTTCACTCAATGGATTCAGTCTGGTTTAACTAGGCTATAGGTATAGCATAACAGTGAATACATAACCAGTGATAAAAGCAACACAGGGACCACAATACTGTGAATGGAATGACCTCACCATCACAGAGCAGTGTGCAGCAAATTAGAGGTTAGGCTCCTCCACTGATAACAGTGTGGCTTTTCTCACTCAAATGCTTCACTGGTGAGAAGAAAGAAAATAAGAAAAACCTGCATGGGGAGGAGAGGAGGAGAGGAAGAGAGGAGAGGAGAGGAGGAGGAGAGGAGAGGAGGAGAGGAGGAGAGGAGAGGAGGAGAGGAGGAGAGGAAGAGAGGAGAGGAGGAGAGGAGAGGAGGAGAGGAAGAGAGGAAAGGAAGAGAGGAGGAGAGGAGGAGAGGAGGAGAGGAGAGCTACTGTGGTGCCGAACGAATGACCTCATCACTGATTTGAGATGCAGCAGTGCACATTCAGCAATGTCACAATGGATTTTTCTCAATCATGATGACTCACCAGTTACAAATATTTGATATGGTAAAAATCCGGCCTGCCTCCCTCGCGTGAACCCAGTCAACCCAGACCTTCAGAAAGTCGTTGAATAAACAATGTCACCTCAAGGAAAGAGTGACCGAGGGTAAAGGGGGGACTGTGTATGTGTCAAGATTCCATCAAGGCCACCACTGATGATGGGATAGGGGAGGAGCTGGTAAGGAGGTGCAACAGTTAACGTATGTTGTGCTCAGTAGTTGTGTATGACACATACTTGTGTCTGCAAGGTCAAACAGAATGTGAAGATGGCTTCTTCTGTAATAACTTTGTTGACTGTGCGTGTTAGACATGGCAGCCAGAGCGGGGGAAGACACCAGTCTCAAACAGATACTTTAATAATTTTCCTTTAGATTTAAGGGCTTTTCACGCTACTGAGCAACCGAGCCAAGCCAAAACAACCTATACATTGCCTTTGTAAAGGATTCAGACCCCTTGACTTTTTCCACATTTTGTTACATTACAGCCTTATTCTAAAATTGATTAAATAGTTTTTTCCGCTCATCAATCTACACACAATACCCCATAATGACAAAGCAAAAACAGGTTTTTATAAATTTTTGCTAATTTATAATTTTACAAAAACTGAAATATCACATTTACATAAGTATTCAGACCCTTTACTCAGTACTTTGTTAAAGCACCTTTGGCAGCGACTACAGCCTCGTGTCTTCTTGGCTATGACGCTACAAGCTTGGCACACCTGTATTTGGGGAGTTTCTCCCATTCTTCTCTGCAGATCCTTTCAAGCTCTGTCAGGTTGGATGGGGTGCGTTGCTGCACAGCTATTTTCAGGTCTCTCCAGAGATGTTAGATCGGGTTCAAGTCCGGGCTCTGGCTGGGCCACTCAAGGACATTCAGAGACGTGTCCCAAAGCCACTCCTGCGTTGTCTTGGCTGTGTGCTTAGGGTCGTTGTCCTGTTGGAAGGTGAACCTTCACCCCAGTCTGAGGTCCTGAGCACTCTGGAGCAGGTGTTCATCAAGGATCTCTCTGTACTTTGCTCTGTTCATCGGGTCACCACCCTGACCAAGGCCCTTCTCCCCCGATTGGTAACTATGGTCGGGCGGCCAGCTCTAGGAAGAGTCTGGTGGTTCCAAACTTCTTCCATTTAAGAATGCTGGAAGCCACTCTGTTCTTGGGGACCTTCAATGCTGCATACATGTTTTGGTACCCTTCCCCAGATCTGTGCCTCGACACAATCCTGTCTCGGAGCTCTATGGACAATTCCTTCGACCTCATGGCTTGGTTTTTGCTCTGACATGCACTGTCAACTGTGGGACCTTTTATAGACGGTTGTGTGCCTTTCCAATTCATGTCCAATCAATTGAATTTACCACAGGGGGACCCCAATCCAGTTGTAGAAACATCTCAAGGATGATCAATGGAAACAGGATGCACCTGAGCTCAATTTCGAGTCTCATAGCAAAGGGTCTGAATACTTATGTAAATAAGGTATTTCTGTTTTCTATTTTTAATAAATGTGGTAAAATAAAAATTTAACTGTTTTCACTTTTGTCATTATGGGTTATTGTGTGTAGATTGATGAGATTATTATTTGTTTTAATCCATTTTTGAATAAGTCTGTAACATGACCAAATTTGGAAAAAGTCAAGGGGTCTGAATACTTTCCGAAGGCACTGTACATAGTTGTTGGAACCGTTCTAAAAAGGACAATGTGAAAAGAAAATATCCAAGCCAGCACAGTTTGGTTTGGGTCGGCACAATGTGTGGAAAGGTTAATAGATACCATCTGGCCTTATGGATGGAACATATTCAGTACAGAGTACATTGAGTAAGAGGCATGGAACGTGGACAGGGTCAATCCCTCATGGGTCATTCATTGTGTGCTCTAACATTTTGAAGTGAGGAAAGATGTGAGAAAGAACAATTCCCTTGATTCATCATTCCTTTGAAACACACTTGTAACACGAAGAGACCTATGTTTCTCTAAGATGGGGCATTGGGGTGGATGAGATTCCCTTTGTAGTTAAAGCCTACAGAATAAACCACAATTCTCATGCTGCCACCTCAGCTAGGTATATGGAGAAAAATAAATCCATATTGCGATAAATTGCCTGAATTTATGTGATGACGATAAATAGAACCATAAGTTTATAACATTAATTTGCACCACTGTTTTTTTAATTATCCTTCAAACTACTACTACTAGTTTGATGGTTGTAACTATCAATTTTGCAATTAGCAATCACCAATATTAGCAAACTTATTTCATGTTAAATGTCACATTTCTCTAGTATAGGCTACATATCATAATGAACAATATCAGCAAAATATTCCTGTGATAAGTGATCGGTATGGTCGGTGTCGATCATTTTTTGTTTATCGTCCCAGCTCTAGGCTCCACCACTTTATCTTGGGACTGGGAGAGCTTAGGTGTCCGGGAGCAAATGTAATGAATGCCACATGAATGGGGGGATGAATAGTGAATGGTGCTTTATGTTATAGCATGAAGGAGGGAGGGAATCCATGGAGGAAGGGATAAATAAAAGAAGGGATCAGTAGAGGGAGAGTTTGGAGAGAGAGAGAGAGAGAGAGAGAGAAGCTTCAAGGGAATAATGTTTGAGGTCAGTGAGAGTGTGGATCTGTCCACTAGTATGGTGCTGAAATAACAGAATAATGGATAGCGTGAAACTAAGAGTTTGGAGAGAGTGCGAGAGAGAGCGAGAGAGAGAGAGAGAGAGAGAGAGAGAGAGAGAGAGAGAGATAGATAGAGAGAGAGAGAGAGAGAGAGAGAGAGAGAGAGAGAGAGAGAGAGAGAGAGAGAGAGTGTGGCCTATGGGGAATATGTTTGAGGTCATGGTTAGAGTGTGGAGCTGTCCACTAGTGAGGTGCTGAAATACCAGAAAACTAGATAGTGTAAAACCAAGGGCACTTCTAGCCTATAGTCTCATGTATGCGTCCAGGAACGATACTGTACTGGGTCAGCTCCTTTTTGTAGCTTAAATAGCAAAGTTCACACTTAATTAATTAGCTAGGTTTATTCATTAAGGCAGTCATTTGGGGTCATTAATATACAGGTGTTAATAAGTGTGTAATAATATTCATAAGTTTGATTACTTAAGACCTTCCACCAGTGAGGAATGGCGCCATTCAGGGAATAGGCACTTTACTTGGGGTATGGTGCACTGTAGCACTCAGCATATAGGGTTGTGGTAAGAATACATAAAGCGTCTGCTAAATGACTAAAAATGTCAATGTAAATAGCATTATCCATTATCTTAACATGTCATTAGTAGTGAATCCAATGTCAGCATGCATGAAAACATTGGTGTTGAAAATGTTCCAAGTGTCATGTTGTACCTCAATTGGTAGAGCATGGCGCTTGTAACGCCAGGGTAGTGGGTTCGATCCCCGGGACCACAATACGTAAAAATTTATGCACACATGACTGTAAGTCGCTTTGGATAAAAGCGTCTGCTAAATGGCATATTATTATTATTATTATGTTAATGGTATAACTTGACATGAAATGTCATAATGTGTTATGACTGGTGTCATGTAATTCTAATGAGTGTGTTTCGACCATGAAATAGAGGTGTTATGACATACATCTTAGGTACAGTCAAATGGGACTAGGGTTCTCTCAATGAAATGTAGCAGATCCAGCGACTTTCAAGGACACACAGCTAAATGTTTAATATGTGCATTCAGGCTTCTGCAGATTAAAGAATCAAATCGGAAGAAATACTTGGTATACTATGCAGAGGCACAGTGCTTCATTGTGCATTGTCTCCCTAGAACAGCATTGCATTAAACGTCGTAGTACAGTATGATGGAAAGTGGAAGGGAAATAAAGGATGGATGGATGAGGCAATTTGGAGCAATCATGGGTCAAGTGGACCAAGACAACTGCTGAGTGGTACAGGATCTACAACTCCCAAGGCACCGGGACCAGCCCCACAGATGGTATTCCCAGATAAGCGTCCAATGAAGGCTCAGGAGGGGTGTTGTTTTCTGTTGAGGCGGCAATATGTTCCACAGTCAGCAGGCTCGGCCAACTGGCATGAAGAATGCAGTATTTAAAGCAGGGATGGGAAAGTAGGTGGTCTGACATCGGCTTCTTGAATGAGAAGAACCACGCACAGGAGAAAGTACGTGAACAGCACAGTAATGTACAGAGTGCAGTACATTGTATGCATGTACAGAGTGCAGTGCATTAAAATGCATGAATGACAGAGATAACGAACATCAAATGTGCTCAATAAGGGAAGATAAACTGTATGGGGGGAGAGAGAGAGAGAGAGAGAGAGAGAGAGAGAGAGAGAGAGAGAGAGAGAGAGAGAGAGAGAGAGAGAGATGGGAGAGAGGGTTGGGAGAGATGGGGATGGAAAGAGAGAGAGGGATGGGAGAGAGAGGGATGAGAGAGAAGAGAGAGAGAGAGAGAGAGAGAGAGAGAGAGAGAGAGAGAGAGAGAGAGAGAGGGGAAAGAGAGGGGGGGGGAGACATGTCTGGGGACCTTGGCCCAAATAATGTTAGGAGAATCCAAGCTCTCAGATTGAGCCTACACACACTTAGGAGTGTCACATGCCTGTACATGGCCAACTATACCTACAGTTACAGGCACTAACCACCATTCACAAATACATCCATGATCTATGGACAGCCATGTCTGTTTTCTTTAGCATTATATGCTGAGGCATTGAAGGCTATTAAGACTGACTGAAAGAGACAGGGATAACCCATCCAAGCATTTAAATTGGACACCCAGAGCCACACTTTTTTACCACTCGTTCGCTCTCTATCTCTCCTTCTCCTCTTCCTCTCTCTCTCCTTCTCCTCCTCCTCTCTATCTCTCCTTCTCCTCCTCCTCTAGTTCTCTTTCCTCCTGTCACACACCCATCAAAAACTCGACACACACACACAATTTTAAACATGCACATGGACCCAGATACACAACAACTAGGCTACTGCAGCACACATCATATACCACCATCTTCCCCTCAGGTTCCCAAAGTAACAGGCATACCACTCACTTCAGTCAGTGCGCCTATAGCACCGCAATGAACAACGCTCGCCAGTGGCAAATGCGACACGCAAATGATTCTAATTACCAAGACATGTCATGGGAAGGAAATATTCATAAAGATAACATTCTCAGAGCCTGCCACACGCACATCTTGCGGAGAGCGAGAGAGCGAGAGAGAGACCCGAGGCAGTACAACGACAGACAGTGCTTTTTCAAAATTTCTAACCCAAATGTCAGTTGCATACATTTCCTGTGTGTATTCAGCTAGACTAAATAGACGAGGCAAATGTTACAGACAAACTGACTGTAGCCCACAACACTCTGACAGACCGACATCACCACGAAACGTGTGAACTGCTATAACCCAAAATGAAAACTATGATGATGTATGATGAGACATTTAGACATTTTTTAAGACGGTTTATTAAATTAATGGTAATTTGTATAGCGCAATGATGACACATAAGCACTAGGCACTACTCACCCTTTCCGACCGTCCAAATGAATTGTGCAGCCGTCGAAAGATCCGCGCGCTAGGGAGCCTTTTCAGATTGTGCAGTTTTCCTTTTGCGCCCCCTTTCGCTCTCTCTCTCTCTCTCTCTCTCTCTCTCTCTCTCTCTCTCTCTCTCTCTCTCTCACTCTCTCTCTCTCTCTCTCTCTCTCTGACTCTGACTCTCTCTCTATCGTGTGTTTTCCCGTATCGCCCCCTCGCTTCTCTCTCTCTCTCTCTCTCACTCTCTCTCTTTTGCCCCCCTCCTTTCACTCACTCTCTATTTCAGCACTGCGGAGAATCGGTTGAATGGGTATACCGAGGATGGCGCGGGAGATGCGTGAGATGGTGGGAAGCGAGGGGAAGCGCCACACAGAGGGAGGGACAGCAAGCCGCGACAGCAAGTGAAGACCTTCTACTGTTGCAAGGAGACAGCCAAAAACACACGACACGGAGGCAAGCACTGACACCCAGTTGGGTTGGCTATCACACTCACGCAAGTGCGCGCCCGCACGCAACAAGCAACACGCACACACACACACACACACACACACACACACACTCACACACACACACTGCATTCAACGTGGTATGGAGAGAGAGGATAAATGAGGACAATGATTATGCTACCAGTCTTGCGCAACAACACAGTGCTACTTGGAAACATTTAAGTGATTCATCCATTTACAGTAACATTTAAATTGAAACAGAGAAAGAACATGGAAGCATATAGAAACTGCTCATGAGTTAGAGTCAAATGAGGACTTACATTACAAAAGGGGTTTTAGGGAGTGGTGTGATAATCACAGACAATGTGTATGGTTTTAAATCATATATCAATAATATTTTATGATCAGAAATATATTTGATGCATATTTAAAATGGCATGTGAGTGAGCTGCACTGGCTTGTAGTGTGAGCTGAAGTTGTACTGTTGTAAGGGATATTATTATGTATAAGGGAAGGGGAGGGGAGGAGGGTTTGGTTGTAATGGCTCAGTTAAGAGTGCTGCTCCACAGCATGACATGCACCGCTCTGCTTCTATGCCTACGGCCATCTGCACAGCCGCACACACGCGCGCGCACACAGACACACTGGCGATACTGACTTCGTGGTCACCCAGATGTGTAAATCGCCAAGGAGGGTGTGTGTGTGTGTGTGTTTATGCTTGCATGAGTCCATACATGCTCGAGCAGTCACATTAACCTTAAAAGACTGATAGGAATGGCTGTGAGTCACAGGGGCATGTGGAAGCAGTGTGGTTGGTCAGCATTGGAATCGATCCCTTTCCAAACCACACACAACCACCACATACACGACCGACTGTACCGCCTATCCTGCCTAATAGACTGAAAGGTCACAAAGTAGAACAGACATTATTTTATTGATGGGGGAAATTAGACCTTTCGACAATATGGATGCTATCACCATAGCTGTCAATCATGGTCTGATCTGATGCTCTTTGACATTTAGCATAAAGTTTCCATTAAATTTGCATGAGTCGTTAGCCATTAGCTATTTCCAGGTGCTCTTTGGCTTATATTTAAGCAATAAGGCCCGAGGGGGTTTGGTATATGGCCAATATTCCATGGCTAAGGGCTGTTCTTATGCACAACTCAACGCAGAGTGCCTGGATACAGTCCTTAGCCGTGGTATATTGGCAATATAACACAAACCCCTGAGATACCTTATTGCTATTATAAACTGGTTACCAACATAATTAGAACAGTAAAAATAAATGTTTTGTCATACATCGTGGTATATGGTCTGATATGCCACGGCTTTCAGCCAATCAGCATTCAGGGCTCGAACCACCCAGTTTATAATAATGGATAACTCCCTGTTTGATGTACTTGAGTTTAACTGTTCACCACTATGGCACCTTTGCATAGATCAAGGTGATTGGGAACTGCAGTGGAATTGTAGCTTGGTCCCAGATATGTTTGTGCTCTCTTCCCAACTCTTATGGTGACAAACATATCTTGGACCAGAATTGTAGAATCTTTAAGCACTGGGGAAAAGAGCCGAAATCTGAGATAACTAAAGAGACATGACTGTTGCATGCACACCAATGGTCCATTGCCACAAACATGAGACGGGTAAAGGTGATCTATGACAAAATCTATAATAGGATGCAAGAGTCAAAAACCAGAGACAACTTTATATCTTACTGAAATGGATATGTTAAACGGAAACCTTAATTAGAATACAATCCTGTTAACAGAGGGGCTTGTAGGCTATATCGACCCAAACACCCCAACCTAGCTCAGGGAACACCAACAACACTAAGAGGAGAAGAATAGTCTTAATAGTTCATCATCCCTCCCTCTTTCTTCCCCTTTGTATTCCTCTGTGGCCTCCCCCTCCTCCTTTCTCTCTTTTTCCCAGTCTATTTTTAGATGCATGCTAGGGAAATCCAATACATGAATAGTGATATAAATAGCATGCTGTACATTGACCACCACGCATGAAAGAAACACGTAAGAAACATAGAAAACTGCTTAGAATTTCTGATTAATATTGATACTTGAACCTATGCCAATGAATATACATTTCCAGTATGGCAAGATAAAGAGAACAAAGCTATAACAGGAATGTTACAATATAATCTGCCTACGTTTATGTATATGAAGATGCCACATGCATCAAACGTGTTTACATGTGTTTGATTGGGGGGTGTGTCCTGTTGGAAATTCCCACTCTCCTTATAAAGATTGTCTTGAATATTTTCAATGTCATTACCTTGTTGCTGTGACAACCATGACTTCAAAGAAATTATTTCAGAAGAAAAAGGTGTGAGAGTGAGAGGGAGAGAGAGAGAGAGAGAGAGAGAGAGAGAGATAGAGAGAGAGAGAGAGAGAGAGAGAGAGAGAGAGAGAGAGAGAGAGAGAGAGAGAGAGAGAGAGAGCGAGAGGGAGATTCAGCAAAAAACAGAGGGGTTTGACAGTGAGCTGGGAGTTTGGGATGGGGAGGGAGGAGAAGAGGAGAGAAGAAGAGGTGAAGAAGAGGGGGAAGCAGTTGAGGTGCGGTCTATGGAGAGAAAGGAGGGGTATGAGCATGTACAACAAAGTGATGAGATACGTGGATGGGATACAAACGCTGGAATTAACAAGCAGAGAGAGATGTACCTCAACAGTAATGTATATACAGTAGCTACAGTGCCTTCAGAAAGTATTAAACCCCTTGACGTATTCCATATTTTGTTGTGTTACAGCCTGAATTCAAAATTGATTCAATATTTATTTTTTCTCACCGACCTACAGACAATACCCCATAATGGCAAAGTGAAAACGTTTAGTTTTTTTGCAAATGTATTGAAAATGAAATACAGAAACGTCTTATTTTCATAACAATTCACACCTCTGAGTCAATACATGTGTTGTGGAAAGTCTTACACAGGGACACTCGAAGTCATTCTTAAATTAATCATTCTTTATTATCAGCGCGTTGGAGAGGTTCCAACCAACTCAATGCATGAAGTACACATGTCGATTAGGAGTTCTAACGAGGCAGTCCCGTTAGTACCCTTATATACTGACAAGTTATATTTGCATGATTTAGCTTATTCATCATTCATAATTAATGTTTGCTTCATTCATGTGACGACCAATACTGGGTCATGCATGTGACAGACCAATACCTCACAAGGTTTCTTCTCTCTAAGCTGAGACCTTGAAACTGAGATATCCCTTTCTCTAAACAAGGTTCTGGGCGTACTGCCAAATTGCAGATACTGATAGTATTTGGACATTATTTTTGTATTTATTCTTCAAGCTCTGTCAATTTGGTTGTTGATCATTGCTAGACAGCCATTTCAAGTCTTGCCATAGATTTTCAAGCCAATTCAAAACTTTAACTAGGCCACTCGGGAACATTCAATGACATCTTGGTAAGCAACTCCAGTGTATATTTGTCCTTGTGTTTTACAGTGAGGGAAAAAAGTATTTGATCCCCTGCTGATTTTGTACGTTTGCCCACTGACAAAGAAATTATCAGTCTATAATTTTAATGGTAGGTTTATTTGAACAGTGAGAGACAGAATAACAACCAAAAAATCCAGAAAAACGCATGTCAAAAATGTTATAAATTGATTTGAATATTAATGAGGGAAATAAGTATTTGACCCCTCTGCAAAACATGACTTAGTACTTGGTGGCAAAACCCTTGTTGGCAATCACAGAGGTCAGACGTTTCTTGTAGTTGGCCACCAGGTTGGCACACATCTCAGGAGGGATTTTGTCCCACTCCTCTTTGCAGATCTTCTCCAAGTCATTAAGGTTTCGAGCCTGATGTTTGGCAACTCGAACCTTCAGCTCCCTCCACAGATTTTCTATGGGATTAAGGTCTGGAGACTGGCTAGGCCACTCCAGGACCTTAATGTGTGTCACGATCGTCGGTGAGAGAGGAGGAACAAGGTGCAGCGTTGAATGCGAACATAATTATTATTTATAATGATCACACGATCAAAACAACAAAACGAAAACGTGACGTCCCTGGTTACATACACAAACCAACACGGAACTAGAAACCACAATGAATGAATGCCAAACGGCTACCTAAGTATGACTCCCAATCAGAGACAACGAGCTACAGCCGTCTCCGATTGGGAGCCACCCTGGCCAACATAGATATACAACAACTAGAACCAACACACATGAAAACTCACACCCTGGCTCAACATACTAGAGTCCCCAGAGCCAGGGCGTGACAATGTGCTCCTTCTTGAGCCACTCCTTTGTTGCCTTGGCCGTGTGTTTTGGGTAATTGTCATGCTGGAATACCCATCCATGACCCATTTTCAATACCAGGCTAAGGGAAGGAGGTTCTCACCCAAGATTTGACGGTACAAGGCCCCGTCCATCGTCCCTTTGATGCGGTGAAGTTGTCCTGTCCCCTTAGCAAAAAAACACCCCCAAAGCATAATGTTTCCACCTCCATGTTTGACGGTGGGGATGGTGTTCTTGGGATCATAGGCAGCATTCTTCCTCCTCCAAACACGGCGAGTTGAGTTGATGCCAAAGAGCTCGATTTTGGTCTCATCTGACCACAACACTTTCACCCAGTTCTCCTCTGAATCATTCAGATGTTCATTGGCAAACTTCAGATGGGCATGTATATGTGCTTTCTTGAGCAGGGGGACCTTGCGGGCGCTGCAGGATTTCAGTCCTTCACAGCGTAGTGTGTTACCAATTGTTTTCTTGGTGATTATGGTCCCAGCTGCCTTGAGATCATTGACAAGATCCTCCCGTGTAGTTCTGGGCTGATTCCTCACCGTTCTCATGATCATTGCAACTCCACGAGGTGAGATCTTGCATGGAGCCCCAGTCCGAGGGAGATTGACAGGTCTTTTGTGTTTCTTCCATTTGCAAATAATCGCACCAACTGTTGTCCCCTTCTCACCAAGCTGCTTGGTGATGGTCTTGTAGCCCATTCCAGCCTTGTGTAGGTCTACAATCTTGTCCCTGACATCCTTGGAGAGCTCTTTGGTCTTGGCCATGGTGGAGAGTTTGGAATCTGATTGATTGATTGCTTCCGTGGACAGGTGTCTTTTAGACAGGTAACAAGCTGAGATTAGGAGCACTCCCTTTAAGAGTGTGCTCCTAATCTCAGCTCGTTACCTGTATAAAAGACACCTGGGAGCCAGAAATCTTTCTGATTGAGAGGGGGTCAAATACTTATTTCCCTCATTAAAATGCAAATCAATTTATAACATTTTTGACATGCATTTTTCTGGATTTTTTGGTTGTTATTCTGTCTCTCACTGTTCAAATAAACCTACCATTAAAATTATAGACTGATCATTTCTTTGTCAGTGGGCAAACGTACAAAATCAGCAGGGGATCAAATAATTTTTTTCCTCACTGTAGGTTATTGTCCTGCTGAATTTGTCTCCCAGTGTCTGTTGGAAAGCAGACTTATCCAGGTTTTCCTCTAGGATTGTGCCTGTGCTTAGCTCTATTCCGTTTCTTTTTGTTAAAAAAAGTAATATCTGTAGTCCTGGCTGATGACAAGCATACCCATAACATGATGCAGCCACCATCATGCTTGAAAATATGGACTGGTACTCAGTCATGTGTTGCGTTGGATTTGCCCCAAACATAACGCTTTGTATTCAGGACATAAAGTTAATTTCTTTGCCACAGTTTTTGCAGTTTTACTTTAGTGCCTTAATGCAAGTAGGATGCATGTTTTGGAATATTTTGTTTTGTACAGGCTTCTTTCTTTTCATTCTGTCAATTAGGTTAGTATTGAGGAGTAACTACAATGTTGTTGGTCGATCCTCGGTTTTCTCCTATCACAGCCATTCAACTCCAAAACTGTTTTAAAGTTACCATTGGCCTCATGGTGAAATCCCTGTGCGATTTCCATCCTCTCCGGCAACTAAGTTAGGAATGACGCCTGTATCTTTGTAGTGACTGGGTGTATTGATACATCATCCAAAGTGTAATTAATAACTTCAACATGCTCAAAGGGATATTCAATGTCTGCTTTTTTAAATTGTTACCTATCTACCAATAGGTGCCCTTCTTTGCGAGGCATTGGAAAACCTCCCTGGTCTTTGTGGGTGAATCTGTGTTTGAAATTCACTGCTCGACTGAAGGACCTTACAGATAATTGTATGTGTGGGGTGCAGAGATGAGCTAGTTATTCAAAAATAATGTTAAACACTAGTATTGCACACAGAGTTTCACGGATCCCCCCGGTACAGCTGCTCATTCTGTTCACCAGCTCCGGAGGTCTACGTCATCGGCCTTCTAGGTGTCACTGACCTGGTTCATTACCACCATCCCGGAATGTCTTGTCTCATTACGCACACCTGGTTCCCATTCCCCCTGATTAGTAGGTGTATATATGTGCCCTCTGTTCCCCATTGTCCTTGTCGATTATTGTCCCATGTCCGTTGGTCTCGTGAGTACCGTGTATTGTGCTCTTGTTATTACGGGTCTCATCCCGTATATTGTTTAAAGGTTTACACCTCGCTCTTTTGTTTGGGTTACATCCCTGTGATTTACATATACACTTCCGGTCAAAAGTTTTAGAACACCTACTCATTCAAAGGTTTTTCTTTATTTGTACTATTTTCTACATTGTAGAATAATGGTGAAAATATCAAAACTATGAAATAACACATATGGAATCATGTAGTAACCAAAAAAGTGTTAAACAAATCAAAATATATTTTATATTTGAGATTCTTCAAATAGCCACCCTTTGCCTTGATGACAGCATTGCACACTCTTGGCATTCTCTCAACCAGCTCCGTAAAAGTGTCTGTTTTTCCAACAGTCCATCTCCTTCCTCGGATACCACATCAGATGTGGAGATGGCATTTCAGCCGTGCGTAATTGGCCGACTCCAACCACAGTAAAGGAGGTGCAGCACTTTATTGGCTTTGCCAATTACTATCGGAGGTTTATCCAGGGCTTTGGCAAGGTCGCAGCTCCCATCACCTCTCTGTTGAAGGGTGGGCCGTCCCGGCTCCGCTGGTCTGCTGAGGCTGGCAGGGCTTTCAGTAACCTGAGGGCTCTGTTCACCTCAGCCCCAGTGCTGGCCCATCCCAATCCATCATTACCATTCATTTTACAGACGCTCTTATCCAGAGCGACTTACAGTTATTGCATACATTATTATTTTATATCTTTTTCATACTGGCCCCCATGGGAATCGAACCCAATTGTGCGCCGCCCCATGGGTCTCCCGGTCACGGCCAGCTACGAAAGAGCCTGGATTCGAACCAGGATCTCTAGAGGCACAGCTAGCACTGCCTTAGACCACTGCGCCACTCGGGAGGCCATTCGTAGTGGAGGTGGATGCGTCTGAGGTAGGGATAGGCGCTGTCCTATCTCAACGCTCGGGCACGCCACCCAAGCTCCGCCACTGTGCCTTCTTCTCCAAAAAGCTCAGCCCGGTGGAGCAGAACTACGACGTTGGTGATCGGGAGCTGTTGGCTGTTGTCAGAGCCCTGACCTTGTGGAGGCACTGGCTCAAGGGGGTGAAACACCCTTTCCTCGTCTGGACTGACCCCCGTAACCTGGAGTACATCTGGGCAGCGAGGAGGCTGAACCCTCGCCAGGCCAGGTGAGCCCTGTTCTTCACCCGGTTTGATTTTACACCGTCCTACATACCGGGTACAAAGAACGTGAAGGCAGACGTACTGTCACGGCTGTACGACACAGAGGAGAGGCCCATAGACAACACCCACATACTCGCGGCCTCCTACATTGTGGCGCCGGTATTGTGGGTGGTGGACGTGGACATAGAGCGGGCATTACGCACAGAGCCATCTCCACCTCAGTGTCCAGCTGGGCTGCAGTACGTGCCGTCTCTTGTCCGTGACCGTCTGATCTATTGGGCACACACGTCCCCCTCCTCTGGTCACCCAGGTATCGGCTGTACAGTGCACTGCCTGACTGGGAAGTACTGGTGGCCTACCTTGGCTAAGGACGTGAGGGTGTATGTCTCCTCCTGCTCGGTGTGCGCCCAGAGTAAGGCACCTAGGCACCTCCCAGTGGGTAAGTTACATCCCTTACCAGTTCCACAACGGCCATGGTCCCACTTGTGTATTGACTTTCTCACTGATCTTCCCCTCTCTCAGGGTAACACCACCATCCTGGTCGTTGTGGACCGCTTTTCTAAAGCCTGCCGCCTCCTTCCTCTGCCCGGTCTCCCCACGGCCCTGTTTACTCACGTCTTCCGGCACTACGGGGTGCCAGAGGACATAGTGTCTGACCGGGGTCCCAAATTTACATCCAGGGTCTGGAAGGCGTTCATGGAACGTCTGGGGGTCTTGGTCAGCCTGACCTCTGGGTTTCACCCCGAGTCTAATGGGCAGGTGGAACGGGTGAATCAGGATGTGGGTAGGTTCCTGCAGACCTACTGCCAGGACCGGCTGGGGGAGTGGTCGGTGTTCTTGCCATGGGCCGAATATGCCTAGAACTCTCTCCGCCGCTCCTCCACTAACCTATCGCCTTTTCAATGTGTTTTAGGTTATCAACCGGTTCTGGCACCATGGCATCAGATCCAGACCGAAGCTCCTGCGGTGGATGACTGGTTTCAGCGCGCGGAGGAGACATGGAACGCTGCTCACGTCCACCTCCAGCGCGCTGTGCATCGCCAGAAGGCCAATGCTGACCGCCACCACAGTGAGGCCCCGGTTTTTGTACCGGGTGATTGGGTCTGCCCCTCCGCCTGCCCTGCCGGAAGCTGAGCCCACGGTTTGTGGGGCTGTTCAAAGTCCTGAGGAGAATGCACAAAGTTACCTATAGGTTACTACTCCCTCCAGATTATCGTATTAACCACTCGTTCCATGTGTCTCTCCTCAGGCCGGTGGTGGCTGGTCCGCTCCAGGAGTCTGAGGTGCGGGAGGTCCCTCCGCCCCCTCTGGACATTGAGGGTGCCCCGGCGTCCTCCGTCCGTTCCATCCTGGATTCGAGGTGTCGGTTGGGGGGCCTTCAGTACCTCGTGGAGTGGGTGGGGTATGGTCCGGAGGAGCAGTGCTGGGTCCCGGTGAGGGATATCCTCGAAATCTCCCTGTTCCTGGTCGTCCCCGAGGCCGGTGTCGGCACGCTGTTGGATCTGCACGTCAAGGGGGTGGGGGGGGTACTGTCACGACTTCCTCCAAAGCTGCCTCCTCTCCTTGTTCGGGCAGGCTTTGGCGTTCGTCGTCACCAGCCTTCTAGCCACTGCCGCTCCTCATCTCATCATTCCATTTGTTTTGTCTTGTTTATTACACACACCTGGTTCATATCCCCTCATCAGTACCTGTATACGTGTTCCCTCTTCCCCCTTGTCTTCGTGTGTGATTGTTTATTGTAGAGGATATTATAGATTGGTGGAGCTAGATTATATTGTGTATCGCCTGGATATTCACCCGTGTGCCTTGTTTTCCCCAGTCCGCAGTTTTACCGCAATGGTGGGTATTACACATTGCTGCGTACCGCTGTTTATCGAATAAACCATTTATTCTGTAATTTACTCTCCTGCGCCTGACTCCGTCCTAAATCACCCGCTACATTACCCCTCATCCCAACCATCATCGAACAAATGCACGGGGCACAGTACTTCACAAACTGGACTTGTGGAGCGCCTACAATCTGGTGCGCATTCGTGCAGGCGACAAATGGAAAACAGCCTTTTCCATGACCACGGGGCATTACGAGTATCTCGTAATGCCTTTTGGCCTGTCTAATGCTCCTTCAGTCTTCCTGGCCTTTATTAGCGAAGTGTTTCGGGACATGCTGAGACGGGGTGTAGTGGTTATATAGATGACATTTTGGTCTATTCTGTTGACCGAGCCCAGCATGTCTCGTTAGTCAGGTCTGTGCTGGAAAGACTGTTGGAGCATAATCTCTATGTTAAACAAGAAAAATGTTTGTTTTTCCAGCGGTCCGTGTCCTTCTTGGGCTACCTCATATCCATGGAGGGAGTGGAGATGGAGGAGCAACACGTCAGTGCAGTCAGGTCATGGCCCATCCCCAACTCTGTGAAAGCAGTCCAGCGATTCCTGGGGTTCACCAACTATTTCCGGAGGTTCATCCGGGGCTTCAGCACGGTGGTTGCACCTCTTACCTCCCTGCTGAGAGGAGGTCCCCAGCGGCTTCGTTGGATGGTGTAGGCGGAGAGGGCGTTCGAGACGCTGAAGGCACGCTTCACTACTGCTCCCGCAATGGCACATCCCGACCCCTCACTCCCCTTCATTGTCGAGGTGGAAGTAGGAGTCGGGGCAGTGCTGTCCCAGCGCACCGGAACCCCTCCAAAACTACGGCCCTGCGCCTTCTACTCCAAGCAGCTGAGCCCCGCCCAGAGGAACTACGACGTAGGGGACTGGGAATTCTTGGCGGTCAAGAAGGCTCTGAAGGTGTGGAGGCACTGGCTGGAGGGGTCAAAACACCCTTTCCTGGTGTGGACGGACCACCGCAACCTGGAGTACATCAGCGCAGCGAAGAGGCTAAACCGGAGAGGCCAGGTGGGCTCTATTCTTTGCCAGGTTCCAATTCACACTTTCCTATATACCAGGCTTGAGGAATGTGAAGGCGGACGCCCTGTCTTGCCTCTGACGCAGAAGAGAGGCAGGGAGAGGAGACCCCCATCATCCCTCCGTTCCGTATCATCACGCCAGTGGTGTGGGACGTGGATGCCGACAAACGGCAGGCCCTGCATACGGAACCCGCACCTGCACAGTGCCCGGAGGACCCACGGGTGTGCGGGACCACCTCCTTTCCTGGACATAAACCCAGATGTCCCTAGCCAAGGTGGGCCACCAGTACTTCTCAGTCAGGTAGGCGATGGTACGGCCTGTGTCGGGTCATCCTGAGATAGGCCGTACCATTGCCTACCTGACTGAGAAGTACTGGTGGCCCACCTTGGCTAGGGACGTCCGGGTTTACGTCCCTTCCTGCTCCATCTGTGCCCAGTCTAAGACACCCAGACACCTCCCTTATGGAAAGCTCCTTCCCCTGCCGGTTCCACAACGACCCTGGTCTCACCTCTTGGTGGACTTTGTCACTGACCTTCCCTCCTCCTAGGGGAAAACCACCGTTCTCATCATTGTGGACCGGTTTTCCAATGTTTGTTGCCTACTTCCTCTGCCTGGGCTCCCATTGGCCATGCAAACCGTGGAGACTCTTTTTACGCATGGTCGGGATCCCGGAGGACATTGTGTCAGACCGTGGTCCTCAGTTCACCTCACACATATGGAAAGCGTTCATGGAATGCCTGGGGGTCACGGTCAGTCTCACCTACGGGTACTGTCAATCAAATGGGCAGGTGGAGAGGGTCAATCAGGAAGTGGGCAGGTTCCTGAGGTGTTACTGTCAGGGCTGGCCAGGGGAGTGGGCAGATTTTCTACCTTGGGCTGAGTACGCGCAGAATTCCCTCCGCCACTCCTCCACAAACCTCACTCCTTTCCAGTGCGTTTTGGGGTATCAGCCGGCCCTGGCACCTTGGCATCCGAGCCAGACCGAGGCCCCTGTGGTGGACGAGTGGTTTCGGCGTGCTGCGGAGATCTGGAACGCTGCGCACACTCGTCTCCAGTGGGCCGTGCGTCGGCACAAGGAACAGGCTGACCTCCACCACAGTGAGGCGCCTGTTTTCTCTCCAGGCAACCGGGCTGGCTCTCCACCTGCCCCTTATTGTCTCGTGAGTACCGTGTATTGTGCTCTTGTTATTACGGGTCTCAACCCGTGTATTGTTTAGAGGTTTACACCTCATTATTTTGTTTGGGTTACATTGCTGTGATTTATATATACGTGTTTGTTTTGGGCTTCGTCCCCGTTGTTTTTTCATGACGTACTTTGTGTTGGGTGGAGTAATAAAAAAACCTAATACGTATTCCTGTGCCTGTCTTCTAATCATTATACAACGTGACACAGAGTTAGTCCATGCAACTTATTATCTGACTTGTTAAGCAAATGTTTAATCCTGAACTTATTTAGGCTTGCCATAACAAAGGGGTTGAATACGTATTCGCTCAAGACATTTCAGCTTTTCATTTTAATTAATTTGTACAAAATTCAAAAAACATCATTCCCCTTTGACATTATGGGGTATTGTGTGTAGGCCAATGAGAAAAAAATCTACATTTAATCAATTTTAAATTCAGGCTGTAACACAACTAAATATGGAAAAGGTCAAGGGGTGTGAATACTTTCTGAATGCACTGTATCTGTATGTACAGAAGAGAGATAGAGAGAAAGCGAGAGAATGTGAGAGGGGGGAGTGGGAGGGAGAGAGATGAGGGAGAGAGGTAGAGCAGTTTCATTCTGACTTTTAGGTAGACATTTAGAGGGACAGGGAGGAGGAAGAAATGTAGAAGGGGTGGGGAGGGAGGGGAGGAGGGACGAGGAGGCAGGTTTGAGTTACTGAAAAAAGAGAGGTTTTGCTGTTTCAACAATTACTAAATGGAGTGGTCAGCATCTTATGAGTGCAGGCTGAGGAAGAGGGGAGGACAGAGGAGGAGACGGAGTGGGAGAGGAAGAGAAAAGATAGGGAGGAGACAGGGTGAAATCGGAGGAGTGAGAGACTGAGGGATGCAGTAAAGGAATTAAGATTGGAATAAGAGATGGGAAGAGATAAGGGAGGATGAGGGGGTGAATGAGAGGATGAGCAGAATGATGGAGAAGAATGATGAGGGGAACAAAAAGGTTACAGTGGCTGGTAAGAAAGAGAGAAGGAACGAAAGATTGGGAAAATGGAGGAGGAAATTACGGAATAGTTGTGGGGGTTGAAAAATTGGTTAAGGATTCAAAAGACACATTATGTCTTGGCGCAAGCTCTGTTTCAGTATGTCTGAATATTATTGGGGGGCTTTCTATGCAATAACGCATGCTGTATAATATGAGGCAAATTCCACCAATCCTATCCCAGAATGAAAGCAATAACACAATGAAAGCATTAACAGAGTTGATCCTCTTAATTTAGTCCCACTGTATAATATATCATCGCTACTTTGTCGCAGAGAAAAACTTAGTAAAAACTTTGGATGACATAAGTAAATAAATAATAATATGACTTTCACAGGAGAAAAAAAACATAACAATCTGGAAAAATTTTAGTTAGTTGTCAGACATTTCATAGTACTGTAGATGCCACGCTAATGAATATACAGAAAAAAGACAGAAAGGCCGACACATAAGGAGGAACATACAGTATAGTGCACATACACAAATCTGTCATATATGACATATTCATGCACATAAACATTGTCTAGCAGAAACGAACAGACAACACAAGTGCCTTCAGAAAGTATTAATACCGCTTGGTTGTTCCACATTTTGTTGTTACAGCCTGAATTTAAAATTGATTAAATATGATTTTTTTCTCACCCATCTACACACAATACCCCATAATGACAAAGTGAGAACATGTTTAGATTTTTTTACGTGCAAATTTATTCAAAATGAAATACAGAAATGTCTAATTTACATAGATATTCCCACCCCTGAGTCAATCCATGTTTGAATCACCTTTGGCAGCAATTACAGCTGTGAGTGTTTTGGGGTACGTCTCTAAGAGCTTTGCACAACTGGATTGTGCAATATTTGCCTGTTATTCTTTTCAAGATTCTTCAAGCGCTGTCAAATTGGTTGTTGATCATTGCTAAACAACTATTATCAAGTCTTGCTATAGATTTTCAAGCAGATTTGAGTCAAAACTGTAACTCGCCCACTCAAGAACATTCACTGTCTTCTTGGTAAGCAACTCCAGTTTAGATTTGGCCATGTTTTTTAGGTTATTGCTTTGCAGAAAGGTAAATTAATCTCCCAGTGTCTGATGGAAAGCAGACTGAACCAGGTTTTCCTCTAGGATTTTGCCTGTGCTTTGCTCCATTACATTGATTTTTTATCCTGAAAAACTCACAGTCCTTAAAGATTACGAGCATACACATAACATGATGCAGCCACCGCTATGCTTGATAATATGTAGAGTGGTACTCAGTAATGTGTTGTATTGGATTTGCCCTTAACAACAATGTGTATACTGGACAAAAAGTGAATTGCCTTGCCACATATTTTGGAGTATTACTTTAGTTCCTTGTTGCAAACATGATGCATGTTTTCGAATATTTTTGTTCTGTACAAGCTTCCTTCTTTTCACTCTGTCAATTAGGTTAGTATTGTGGAGTAACTACAATGTTGTTGATCTATCCTCATTTTTCTCTTATCACAGCCATTAAACTCTGTAACTGTTTTAAAGTCCCCATTGGCTTCATGGTGAAATCCCTGAGCAGTTTCCATCCTCTCCAGCAACTGAGTTTGGAAGGACGCCTGTGTCTTTGTAGTGTCTGGGTGTATTAATACACCATCCAAAGTTTTATGAATAACTTCACCATGCTCAAATGGATGTTCAATGTCTGCTATTTTTTTACCCATCTACCAATAGGTGCCCTTCTTTGCGAGGCATTGGAAAACCTCCCTGGTCTTTGTGGTTGAATCTGTGTTTGAAATTCACTGCTCGACTGAAGGACCTTACAGATAATTGTATGTGTGGGGTACAGAGATGAGGTAGTCATTCAAAAATCATGTTAAACACTATTATTGCACATAGAGTGAGTCCATGCAACCTATTATGTGACTTGTTAAGCACATTTGTACACATTACCATAACAAATGGGTTGAATACTTATTGACTCAAGACATTTCAGCTTTTCATTTTTTATGAATTTGTAAACATTTCAAAAAACATATTTCCACTTTGACATTATGGACTATTGTGTGTAATCCATTTTAAATTCATGCAATAACACAACAAAATGTGGAAAAAGTCAAGGGGTGTGAATACTTTCTGAAGGCACTGTAAACAAATGCACGCATCCACATGGGGACACACATGACCAAACACACAGATCACACGTCACACATTTCCGTAAAAACAGCCTTCAACACGCAACATCTTACATCCTCCCGCGTTGGGCAGAAGCCCCAGGAGTCATGTTTTATTGGCAGAAGGTGCAGGGGCCTACAGGGCATTGGCAGTGAATGTGACTGACTCCTCTCCATCTATATACTGTATGTATATACAGTATGTCTAATATCCAGACATCCATATGTATCTGATTCTAAAGTATTACCTCTATGCACTTCCATGCAGCTGGATTCATATAGAGTCAATGGCTTCATACATTAGGGCTACTGAGGAATATTAAGCGGCTGTTTAAGAGTGTTTTTGGTCTATGACCCAGATAGGGACTCGTGTCTGGTCAAATGAGAGGAAATCTGGGAAGTTGTGTTTTTTAGCCGCTAGCTACTCAGCTCTGGCACATCTGTGACAGAAGCCTTTCGGACCTCCAAATGTGTTTGTGGGGACGCAGAGGCTTGAGTCCACACTTTGCCATGCGATGTGGGATTGTGAGGACATAGGGATTACATGTCCTCATTTTGGCATCCTTACAGTGTGTTTTTTAGGACTCAATGAACCGTGTCCTCACTTTGACATCTGTGGCTGTTTAGGTGTTCAAGTTTACTGGAAGCCTTCGATACAGTGTGTTTGTGAAGACTCAGTGACCCATGTCCTTACTTTAATATCCAATGTGTTTGTGAGGGCTTACTGACAAGTGTCCTCACTTTTCCAGTGTGTCTTTGAGGACTAAATGACCCATGTCCTCACTTTGCCATCTGTGGCTGTTTAGATCTTACAGTTTTCTGAAGGTGTTCAAGTAGATCTTTCAGTTTCTGAAGGGCTTTCATTTAGCTACGGTGTATGTGGTATTTAATAAAAAAGGATCTAATAATTACTCCAACTTTGTGGTTCATTTAAAGAGGCACCATTATAACATTTGGTACCAGACAGTTACCAATTGTGTTGAATTCTTTAAGGTTGCACCAAAAAGCAGTGCTTGCTACCATGTTAGTGAAAAAAGTGCCAGTCAAATACAGTACCAACTGAAAAGGAACTATAAAATAAAACATTTCTTTACAATCCCTGAATGACTTGGAATCGATATGGAATTGACCCCAACCTTTGTGAAAAAGTTAATGGTCCCTCCAATGTAGCTACAGACCCTCTCCATTGCCTCCTGAGACCACTGGAGGGATCCCAAGAATTTAGTGATAGAGAGAGAGAAAGAGAGACAGAGCGAGAGCTGCAACAGGGACTCGAACCATTGCTCCTAAGCTACAGAGGCAAGCATCTTATGGACTGTGCCTTGGGCCGAGGTAGTAAAATGATCATATATACCATGTTACAAAAGCATTTAAAAGAAAACGCTACTATTTCGATTTCAGGACTGATTAATAGATTACGATTCTAGATCAAAACTAAGGTCAATGTCATCACATCAGTAGAAATATATATTATTGATGTCATTTGGAGTATGTAATGACAGAGGTGGCTCTAAGAAACACATTGAGATCTCGCCATCACACACTCATGCACACACACACACTTCCTCTCTCTTTTACACACACACATCCGACACACACATTGTGCAACCCGCTTTAGGTCAAAATGAGAGCAATGTGTTCTTGTTACACCCCCCCCCCCGCGCAGGACTGTTAATGGCCTTGTTAGGAGACACATGTTTTTTAAAATTAATTTGCACTGAAGTTTGCCAGCATTGAACATTGGAGGGGGAACACCTACGAGACCAACGGTTAAAACGTACCTCTCATTATCTGCTTTTCCCCATGTATTACCCATACCCATATTACTGGAAAGGATTACTGGAAAGGATGATCAGTCTTCTGTTCTCTGCTTTCGTACATACATTTTCTCTCTATCTGGGACATGAACCTTAAAAGGTCCAATGCAGCGGTTTTTATCTCAATATCAAATAATTTCTGGAAAACACTTAAGTACCTTACTGTGATTGTTTTCAATTAAAATGGTAAAAATAAAATACAAAAAATAGCTTCTTAGCGAAGAGCAATTTCTCAAGCAAGACTTTTACTAGGACTGTCTGGGAGTGGTCTGAGTGGGGAGGGGAAAACTGAAAACTAGCTGTTATTGGCAGAGGGATTTGGAACTATCTTTCTTATTGGTCTATTAACTAACCTGGTGATGTCACCAGGCAGGCCAAAGCTCCATCCCACCAAAACAGGCTGAAATTTCAGGCAGTCTTTTCAAACAGCTCTTACACTAAAAGGGCATTATCATAATTTTCACACTATTATTCCAACACGTTTTTGACTACAAAGGGCCTTTATTCTGCTAGGAAACATATGTACAGTATGTATACAGAGTATTTTGTATACAGAACATACACACTCACACTCGGTTTCGGTTTCCATTGTCTGTTATGTAAATATATACTCAAACACACACACACACACACACACACACACATATACTTTCTTTACACATACTGCAGTGCACACACTCTTCCCCCCTCCCCCCACTGCCTGTTAATACACACAAATATTTACCCTTCATCACACATCAACCTTGCACATACACTCTATTTCCGGAAACCTCATGCTCATGGCTAGACACACTCTTCCGCACATACTTTCTCTAGCTTGCACATAAACCCACACTAACTCTCCTCTGCATAAACACTATTTTCCCCCCCTTATGTGCACTGGAGAAAAATCTCACCCCCCCCCCACCCCCACATCCCTCCTGCACAGGAGAAAATTAACCTAACTCCAAATGTATGATCACTTCTGTACTTAAATCGATATAGGCCTGGGCCTGAGTCGGCAGCATTTCAGTGGTGGCGGTGACCAGATCCTTCGAAGGCGTCCAGGCGTCATGGGAATGAGGCTCACATTAGCCTCGTCGTCGTCGTGCGCTGGCAGTTCTCCAGGAATATGCGTGCGTATGGTGAGTGATTCATTCCACTGGCTACCGTCACGCTCTGCTGCAAAAGCGCGCCCCCTACTACATGGTGTCGGAAACGGGGTACTGCACCCTCCGACGCGTTTCATACACAATCCCCAACACCAAATGAGACGTGATGTGTTGAGACAGCACAAGCGCATCAACGTATCCGAGGTCGCTGGTGCTTGTGGGTCGTGAAGGCAGCCGAAGCCGCTCTTAGTCCAATCAGAGTTCAAAAGGTGAGAGGGCTAAGATAGTAATTAGTGATCGAAACACTAATTAGATTTATTAGCATTAGGTAAGTACAGTAAGTGGGGGGTTCCCTGGTCCCATTCTGTTGGTTCTGCTGCCCTCTGCTGGAGTGAGAAGGACTGTGCTGCAGAACAGATACAGCAGACTAATATTATGACTCTTACATAATCAATGCCCACCGGCTCGTCTGGGCATCACATGTTCATTTCGTTTAGCTTCTTTAATTACAGTATAAATGAAACATTTCACAGTACAGAGGCCTTGTTAGGGGATTGGATGTTATTCAATGGGTTCCGATTTTATTCAATGGGTTCCGATTTTGTCTCATTATATATTAAAAGAAAGAGGTTAAAGGATCATATTCAACAGAATATAACATTTTCATTTGTGAAGTCTAGGTAGACGAGGAGTAAGAAAATGTCATTAAATACTACATTCCATCTCTTCTACAGCAGATCTGACTGGAGTTTGAAGTGGTCCTCTATAGCTCAGCTGGTAGAGCACGGCGCTTGTAACGCCAAGGTAGTGGGTTCGATCCCCGGGACCACCCATACACAATAATGTATGCACGCATGACTGTAAATCGCTTTGGAAAAAAGCGTCTGCTAAATAATAATATGCCATTTAGCAGACTCTTGCACACATTTTTTTTTTTTGTGTGTGTGTATGGGGTGGTCCCGGGGATCGAACCTACTACCTTGGCGTTACAAGCGCCGTGCTCTACCAGCTGAGCTACAGAGGACCTCATTATATATTATGTTATTATGCTGAGTTTCACAGAGAGCATAAACCTGGGTCATACTACAACCCTCTGGTTGGCCTGGGCTACTACCGTTGGCCTGCCAACCTGTCTGTCAAATCAAATCAAAGTTTTATTGGTCACATACACAGATGTGCAGACGTTCTCGCAGGTGCAGCGAAACGCTTGTATTTCTAGCTCCAACAGTACAGTAATACCTAGCGATACAAAATAATACACACATAATTAAAAAAAGGAGAAATTAAGAAATATCAGAACGAGCAATGTCAGAGTCCGGAATATATATAGTAAAAATAAATAAAAACCCTTGAATGAGTAGGTGTGTCCAAACTTTTGACTGGTACTGCATATATATATATATTTATCTTATATATATATATGCCATGAGTGTGCAAAGCTGTCATCAAGGCAAAGGGTGGCTATTTGAAGAATCTCAAATGTAAAATATATTTTGATTTGTTTAAAACTTTTTTGGTTGCTACATGATTCCATAGGTTTTATTTCATAGTTTTGATGTCTTCACTATTATTCTACAATGTCAACATTTTTACAAATAAAGAAAAACCCTCGAATGAGTAGGCATATCCAAACTTTTGACTGGTAGTGTGTGTATGTATATATCAAGAAATATCAGAACGAGCAATATCAGAACGAGCAATATCAGAACAAGCAATATCAGAGTATATTCCGGACTCTAACATTGCTCGTATATATATATATATATATTCCAGACTCTGACATTGCTCGTATATATATATATATATATTCCGCACTGTGACATTGCTCGTAAATATATTGCTCGTTCTGATATTTCTACTTTGACTCTATGTACATAGGGCAGCAGTCTCTAAGGTGCAGGTAGAGTACCGTCTGGGAGCCGGCTGGAACACAACACTAATTGCATATCAATGCCTGTTTTGCATGGCAGACTCATTAACAAGCTCTTCAGCATAATGGCCAGTATTTAGAAAATAAACCTCAGGCGAATAGCCTGTCAATTATTAGACCTCTTTTAAATGTATCCTGTAGTTATTCTCATATAGTATGCTAAGTGTGAGGTTTATTAGAGGATGTTTGTGGGGAGAATATGAATACTGTATTACTATTGACAGCGTGTTCATTTATCTCCCAACAATCATCAACAACAGTGTTGCCGAATGTTCAGTTCAGCTCCGATCTTTGCTTGAATAGGTTTTGGGGTGAGAGGTCTTTAAAAAAGTAATGAAGGAAAACCAATGAGGTTGAAAGAATCCATAGACCTGTCTCCATGGATCTATATCCCTCCCCATGTCTATCTCTCTAGCTCTCTGTCAGCTTCTTGCCCTTCACACTCTCTATACCTCTCCACCCCCCTTCTCTCACCCATGTCTCCTCCATGTCTCTAAGCCCTTTTCTTTATCTGTCACAAAGTCCCCCTCTTCCTTCGTCTCTTTTGAAACTCTTCATTTCTATCTTGGGTTCTAGCCTTTTCCTCTTTCTCTCTCTTTCCTACTCATTGTGTGTGTGTATTTTCCTGTCTCCTAACTCCTGTGCACTGTTCAGGGTTTACTTTGGCCTGGTTTCTGCTTTAGTTTGTCTAGCACGAACAGGAGAAGAAACAGGCTGTTCAGCCAATATGTACTACAAAAGTATGTGGACACCCCTTCAAATTAGTGGATTTCAGCCGCTGCCGTTGACAGGTGTATAAAATCGAGCACACAGCCATGCAATCTCCATAGACAAACATTGGCAGTAGAATTGGCCTTACTGAAGAGGCCAGTGACTTTCAACATGGCACCGACATAGGATGCCACCTTTCCAACAAGTCACTTCATCAATATTTCTGCCCTGCTAGAGCTGCCCCGGTCAACTGTAAGTGCTGTTATTGTGAAGTGGAAACGTCTAGGAGCAACAAGGGCTCAGCCGCGAAGTGGTAGGCCACACAAGCTCACAGAACGGGACCGGCGAGTGCTAAAGCGTGTAGTGCATTAAAATCGTCCATCCTCGGTTGCAACACTCACTACCGAGCAGTGGTGGAAAAAGTACCCAATCGTCATACTTGAGTAAAAGGAAAGATACCTTAATAGAACATGACACAAGTAAAGTGAAAGTCACCCAGTAAAATACTACTTCAGTAAAGTATTTGGTTTTAAATATACAGTACCAGTCAAAAGTTTGGACACACCTACTCATTCAAGGGTTTTTCTTTATTTTTACTATTTTCTACATTGTAGAATAATAGTGAAGACATCAACACTATGAAATAACACATGAAATCATGTAGTAACCAAAATAGTGTTAAACAAATCAAAATATATTTTATATTTGAGATTCTTCAAATAGCCACCCTTTGCCTTGATGACAGCTTTGCACACTCTTGGCATTCTCTCAACCAGCTTCACCTGGAATGCTTTTCCAACAGTCTTGAAGGAGCTCCCACATATCCTGAGCACTTGTTGGCTGCTTTTCCTTCACTCTGCTGTCCGACTCATCCCAAACCATCTCAATTGGGTTGAGGTATGGGGATTCTGGAGGCCAGGTCATCTGATGCAGCACTCCATCACTCTCCGTTCACCCACACCGGGTCTCACAAAGACACTGCAGTTGGAAACAAAAATCTCAAATTTGGACTCCAGACCAAAGGACACATTTCCACCGGTCTAATGTCCATTGCTCATGTTTCTTGGCCAATCATGTCTCTTCTTCTTATTAGTGTCCTTTAGTAGTGGTTTCTTTGCAGCAATTCGACCACACAGTCCCTTCTGAACAGTTGATGTTGAGATGTGTCTGTGAAGCATTTATTTGGGCTGCAATTTCTGAGGCTGGTAACTCTAATTAACTTATCCTCTGCAGCAGAGGTAAATCTGGGTCTTCCCTTCCTGTGGTGGTCCTCATGAGAGCTTGTTTCATCATAGTGCTTGATGGTTTTTGTGACTGCACTTGAAGAAACATTACAATTTTTTGAAATGTTCCGTATTGACTGACCATCATGTCTTAAAGTAATGATGGACTGTCGTTTGTCTTTGCTTATTTGAGCTGTTCTTGCCATAATATGGACTTGGTCTTTTACCAAATAGGGCTATCTTATGTATACCACTCCTACCTTGTCACAACACAACTGATTGGCTCAAACGCATTAAGAAGGAAAGAAATTCCACAAATTAACTTTTTTGAAGGCACACCTGTTAATTGAAATGCATTCCAGGTGACTACCTCATGAAGCTGGTTGAGAGAATGCCAAGAGTGTGCAAAGCTGTCATCAAGGCAAAGGGTGGCTATTTGAAGAATCTCAAATATAAAATATATTCTGATTTGTTTACCACTTTTTTGGTTACTACATTATTCCTTATGTGTTATTTCATAGTTTTGATGTCTTCACTATTATTATACAATGTAAAAAATAGTAAAAATAAAGAAAAACCCTTGAATGAGTAGGTGTGTCCAAACTTTTGACTGGTAGTGTACTTAAGTATCAAAAGTAAATGTAATTGCTAAAATATACTTAAGTATCAAAAGTAAGTTAAAGGTAAAGTATAAATCTTTTCAATTTTTTTACATAAAGCAAACCAGGCAGCAACATTTTCTTGTTTTTTTAATTTAAACACACAGACATCATTTACAAAGGAAGCATGTGTTTAGTGAGTCCGCCAGATCAGAGGCAGTAGGGATGACCAGGGATGTTCTCTTGATAAGTGTGTGAATTAGACCATTTTTCTGTCCTGCTAACCATTCAAAATGTAACGACTACTTTTGGGTGTCAGGGAAAATGTATGGAGTAAAAAGTACATTATTTTCTTTAGGAATTTAGTGAAGTAAAAGTAAAAGTATTCAAAAATAGAAATGGTAAAGTAAAGTACAGATACCGCAAAAAACTACATATGTAGTACTTTCAAGTATTTTTACTTAAATACTTTACACCACTGCTACCGAGTTCCAAAACTGCCTCTGGAAGCAACGTCAGCACAAGAACTGTTAGTAGGGAGCATCATGAAATGGGTTTCCATGGCCGAGCAGATCAAAATGCGCAATGCCAAGTGTCGGCTGGAGTGGTGTATAGCTCGCCGCCATTGGACTCTGGAACAGTGGAAACGCATACTCTGGAGTGATGAATCATGCTTTACCATTTGGCAGTCCGACGGACGAATCTGGGTTTGGCGGATGCCAGGAGAATGCTACCTGCCCCAATGCATAGTGCCAACTGTAAAGTTTGGTGGAGGAGGAATAATAGTCTGGGGCTGTTTTTCATGGTTCGGGCTAGGCCCCTTAGTTCCAGTGAAGGGAAATCGTAACGCTACAGCATACAATGACATTCTAGACGATTCTGTGTTTCCAACTTTGGGGAAGGCCCTTTCCTGTTTCAGCATTACAATGCCCCCGTGCACAAAGCGAGGTCCACACAGAAATGGTTTTCGAGATCGGTGTGGAAGAACTTGACTGGCCTGCAAAGAGCCCTGACCTCAACCCCATTGAACACCTTTGGGATGAATTGGAATGACAACTGCGACCCAGGCCTAATCGCCCAACATCAGTTCCCGACCTCACTAAGTCTTGTGGCTGAATGGAAGCAAGTCCCTGCAGCAATGTTCCAACATCTAGTGGAAAGCCTTCCCAGAAGAGTGGAGGCTTTTATAGCAGCAAAGGGGGAGACCAACTTCATATTAATGCCCATGATTGTGAAATGAGATATTCGACGAGCAGGTGTCAACATACTTTTGTCATCTATACATAGAAAATAATACATGAACATGCATAGTGCATGTTACATACTTATGTTACACAACAAATTAATTCAGTGTAGACTCCTTCAATATTAGTGAAACTGTCATTATTAGAAGTACTTATCATACATTTTAAGTGGTGGTATAACTTTTGTATTGCAATCACGGACAATTGTACACTGAGTATACCAAACATTAGGAAAGCCTACCTAATATTCAGTTGCACCCGCTTTTGTCCTCAATTCGTCTGGGCATGGACTCGTAAGCATTCCACAGGGATCCTGGGCCATTTTGAGTCCAATGCTTCCCACAGTTGTGTCAAGTTGTCTCGATGTCCTTTGGGTGGTGGACCATTCTTGAAACTGCTGAGCATGAAAAACCTATCATCGTTGCAGTTCTTGACACAAAGCGGTGCGCCTGGCACCTACTACCATACCCCGTTCAAAGGCACTTAAATATTTTGTCTTGCCCATTCACCCTCTGAGTGGCACACATACACAATGTCTAAATTAAAATCCTTCTTTACCCTGTCTCCTCCCCTTCACCTACACTGAATGAAGTGGATTTAACAAGTGACATCAATAAGTGATCAGAGCTTTAACCTGGATACACCTGGTCAGTCTATGTCATGGAAAGAGCAGGTGTTCTTAATGTTTTGTATACTCGGTGTATACTGTGGTTGCAGTGCAACAACAATTCTGATCATTTTAAGGGGCGATCATGGTGAAAAGCACAACAATAGCGCTTACTGAGATGTGCTCTCGCTTCGAGTTGCAATTGTTGCACCTCTTCACGGTAGATCATCACGTCTGCCTAGCCTTGCATTATGGCTCTTACACAAAGACTGTCTGCCTGAATAACAAGTCTGTCAGATTATTGCATCAGAAAGTGAGGACCATAGAAATAGAATAATAATAAGCTACATACAGTAGATCCTAGATACGGACTGGAGCACCAAACCAACAAACTATAAATACATTTAAATATTCAATATTCTGAGGAAATAATTTAATATTTTAAAAGGTATTTTATATCAGTGCCCCATATAAAACAAAATCCCATTCCTGCTCTTACAATAAGTTATAGACAATCCATCTAATCATTTTTTACTTTAACTGGGTGGGTGATAACTGACCTCCTCGCAGTGAGGGGTGATGGCAGAAAGGCACTCTGGTACAAAATGGCTGTCAACCAACATCCATTAAGGTGTTTAATAGTGGCCCCAGCCATCTCATAACAATGCACTGTACTGTAAGTGCTCCAAGATCTGTTGAGCAGCTCCATCTCAATTAAATGTGTTATGGCATTAATGAGCTTCCATATATGTTGGTATGTGTGTGTGCGCATGTGCATAGTCCAGAGCTGGTACATAGTAAAAACAGATTTGAGTCAACACTTTGGACCTCGATTTACCACATTTCTATTCTTATTGTTGTTGCATTGTTGAGAGGTGAACTTGCAAGTAAGCATTTCATTGTAATGTGTACACCACGTACATGTTCCTGTGCATATGACAAATGACTTATATAATAAATAATAAATAAATAATAATAAATAAATAATAAATAATTGAACTGGACGTGGACCATTTTCATGTGGTGCAGCTGTGTGTGTGTTAATGAGAACACCTATGTATAGTTTCTCCATTAAGGTGTCACTTGCTGTCAGGGACGGCCTGTTCAATAGGGCGATATGGGCGACGCACTGCCAAACGGGAAAAGGAAGGGATTTTTTTTCTAATCAATTATATCACGGCAACAGTAGTTATCAGTGTTGTAATCTATACGTCTGATCTGCCACAGTGCCACACTGCCACTAAATGTCGAATCAGGCTAAAGTCGTGCTTCAAATGGCTCCACCCCCTTTTGGGGCGATTTCAGTCAGATTGAAAATCGCCCAGAACTTCTGTCATAGACTCCCATGTAAAATCTATTTTTTTCAAATTTCAGAGCCTTCAATACAATCTCAATGGGTGTCTGTGGGCTTGCACTTACGCGCTTTCGTCACATGAACGTAACTAAGAAAAGAGAGGGTAGCAGCGTCAATCAATTCACTACTACTATCAACATGGCTAGGCTTCAGTGCAACTCGGTTGTGTCTTTGAAAGAATTTCCTTTTTGTCGGCGAACAAATGAAGATAAATTGGCAACGAAACAATTAGGACCTCCCAGACCAAATTTAATAATTCAACAGGTTTCTACTAAAGGCGGAAAGTCCTACACCCGAGGATTTTCCAAAAATTGGTACGAACGAAAAAAGACATTGCCACTCACTCAACTGGATGACGAGGGATACAGGCTAGCTGTCCGCCGCCACAACGATGAGGTTAGTGTTGATAATCACAAGTTTACTGGATGTGGATATGGTGTAATAAAGGCAGTTTATTCAGAGGTAAATATATCTGGAATCGCGTTCACGGACCCGTTCGTCAAACTCTTAAAAATGAACTTGGGCTGGGAATTGCCAGGAACCTCACGATAAGATATATGCATCAGCATTGCGAGTCTCATGATTCTATACGTATTGCGATTCGATACTGTGATTTTATTGCGCACCATATGTCTGTTGCAGAGGGATCAGAAAGCCATGAGAACGAGTTTTGATCAGTCATGGAAATAAAAGTGCTGAAAACAAATTGGCTCCCAATGTGAAAAGATTGAGAACAAGCTATGAAGGAACAATAATGGTGTTTTGGTGCAGGTACAGCCAACTAGCGCTAAAATATTGCGATATTGTCAATACAGTATATCGTAAAGTATCACTATGTAACTCGATTTCTTTCACCCCAATCCCTCAAATTAACGGTAAATAACTGAATTGTTTGCCCCACATTTAGCTAAGATGATTAGCTAGCCAGCTAAAATGTTTTAGTTAGTTAGCAGTCGCATCTACAATAGTTTACTGTCAATAACATGTCTCCAAAAATGACGTGGTGTCTCCAATTGTGTTGACATTTTACAATTGCAATGCGCATCCATGAGTATCCACTTTCTGTAGCTCAGCTGGTAGAGCATGGTGCTTGTAACGCCAAGGTAGTGGGTTCGATCCCCGGGACCACCCATACACAAAAATGTATGCACGCATGACTGTAAGTCGCTTTGGATAAAAGCGTCTGCTAAATGGCATATTATTATTATTATTATTATTATTATTATTATTATTATTATTATTATCTGAAGAGAGCCCCGAAACATTGTGTGCAGACATTTTATGCAATAAATGAAGTAGGTTCAATCTAGTAGTTCTGATCTTCTGATTGGTCCTGATGAGTTGGGCGAGGTCCCCTGCAGGCTACTGTCACTGTTGCATTGGCTCTGAGTCGGGTTCTCTGTCTTCAAATGTTCAGCCTAAGAGAGGGGATTTTTGTGTGTGTGTGTGTGTGTGTGTGTTTAACAGTGATGATGTGTGTGTGTGTGTTTAACAGTGATGATGTGTGTGTGTGTGTGTGTGTGTTTGTGTGTGTGTGTGTCCTCAGAGCAAGAACTCGTGAGTTGGAAGAACTGAGAGGCCTATGGCGTGGGTGTTGTCCTTGGCCACCTGCTGACAAGGCTGACAAGATAGGACCCTTTTGTCCATTGTTATTGGATAGGAACAGAACTTATAACCAGCTCCTGACCTAAATAGATCTTAGCACAACATTTTACTCAACATATCATATTCCATATTCACTATAACAAATATATTTACTACGACATTAGCAAGAACCGCCACATCCTCAGCCGGCTAATCCAGTGTGTGAAGTTTTGCGGAGTGTTTGAGTTAGCTTTGCGAGGCAAAGATGAAACTGAGGGCTCCACCAACCCTGGTAAGCCAACACTTTTGAGATCAGTCAATAAATGCTTCTGGTATTGACTTATATGCTGCCCCTGTCTTCATGTTGTTGCTGGACATATCTTTTTTTAAATGTGTGTAGGTCACCTAAATCATCAGAAAAATTGCCCCTCCTGAGAATTTTTTCAGGAGCCGCCACTGCTTGCTGTGATAAACCATTAGACTTTTCTAAGGACAGACTGTGTTCTGCACAGCATGTACACATGGCAATATGTGAACAGATAACTTGCTCTCTCCATGCTTTCCCAATCATCCCACCCGCACCCACTCCTCTGACGCCGACACAAAGACAAATCTAAATGGACGGAAGAGGTTTTAATATGAAAAGTATTTTTATTCTGTTCTGCTTACAGTACAGCACAGTATTGTCTTTCCAGTGGTGCGGCAGCCCAACGTGACCACCGTGTTCTGCCCCAGTATGGCACATTGATTCTCACACAGTGACGCAGTGCAAGTCCGTCTAGACACAGTGTGGAGTAAAGACCGCGCAGGGTTAGCGGATAGAGACAGCGCTGGACGGGGCGCTACAGTGGGGATTTTATGGAGGAACACAGTGTGTTTTTGTTTAGTTCAGCACAACAGATGCAGCTTTGCAGAGAGAAAGCACACACCGCAGTCCCGGTAAGGCTCACCATGGAGAGTATACTGCAGCATGATGCAAAAAAGCCTGTTGATGCCCGCTAGGCTATATCGTGTTTAAAGAAGTAGCTGTACATGTCAACTCATTGGTCCAGTTGAAATTCAGGCCCAGTATCTCACCAGACGGTGATGTTGTTGGACATTCTCTGCCCTGGTAAAATACCTTATAATCCAATAGTTTTAATAATGTGTTACAGCCAAGGCCTAAACTCACACTACTACAGTGACACGGTCGTCTGACACACACCTCAGTCACATCGCAAATATAATTGTTAACTAATCATGGTTGATGGTCGGTAAGAACATAGTTAAGTACTGGTCTCTGATTTCACTGGGTTTTGAGACAAGGGAGGACAGACAAAAGACAGCTTCATAGATAATACTATACATTTAGTTGACAAACTTAACGTATAATATCTTATCTTTGAAATATATGATTATATATAGATATGCTATTATTGAGATGAAAGAAATATTCACAGATACTTAATAAAAAATAGAACAGTTTACAATTGCAGACACTCATCAACACAACAAATAGACATGAGGGGCAGAGATTTCGGTTAATTTTGTGGTACAAATACCTTGGCAGGTAACATTTCGCCCACGGTTAGCCTTGTCATTGGATTCTTGTAAGCTGTTGATTGTAACAAGCAAAGCACTGCTTCCATTGTGTTCCTATAGCTCTTGGGTTAGCCAGGTTTTAAGAATGAAAACCTATACTTTTAGCAACAGCGAGCGCTCCCAGTTGTGGGTGAATAAAAGGAGACATTTCCTTCACATGGAAAATTAATATCTTATCTAATGGCACTGGAATGATAAACAATATCCCCATATCAAGATGCTAAACAACAATTTATCTAATGCTACCCAACTCCACAAATACATATGTGATACACATCTAGATATTCAAAGAAATGCAGACAAACTTTACACAACAATTTTGTGTTCACTTTTTTTCTTCAGCTTATTAGCTAAACAGACTATATGGAGAAGATGGAACTAGCCTTGTGGGTTACTGACAACATGCACAAAAAGTCGTAACAGTATTCACTCTCTGCTACTCAACTTCCTGTTGCTAATGCTAAAGGTGGGTGGAAAACTGGCTCATTTGAAAGTACATCTGACTATGCAGGTATCAGCTTTGCAGTCAAATTGCTATAAATAAGCTAGCTCTTGATTACGGATTTACAAATGCATCTCTGGTAGCATCCTTTAGGCACCTATCATGTTGACATCATTACGGGGACATGGGAGAATTAATTCTGACCATCTGTGTGGCCACATGTCCGACAATCCCATCTAGCATTTACCCAATGGTTTTCCACATAGTGTCCCCCGAAAATGCTACAATCTTAAAGTGTCTTCATAGTTGCAGCAGACTAGGTCAAGGCTACATTCTGTCTTATGGGTGGATAGGCTGCCAATGACGTTAGGTAGTTGTAAAACATTTCGCGTGTACCCAGTATAGTACAGCACAGTGCTTACATTTTGTAATAATTAATATTTGTCTCATATTATAATGAAAAAAAAAATGTATGCACTCACTAACTGTAAGTCGCTCTGGATAAGAGCGTCTACTAAATGACTAAAATGTAAAAAATGTAAATAATAACACATATAGTAAAATAACCTTTTAAAATATAAAATGCATGAATTGTTGGTGTGCAGGTAATGTATTGCTCAAGAGGGACATGAATGGGGGAGTACCTGTGGTATAAATGAAACAGCATTGTATGTAAGCTCCACTGAAGTTTAGCACAGTATAAGATCAGTCACAGTCGGCTTACCCTGTTGTCAAGAATACAAACACGGTAAAACACAGACACACAGAATATCAAATATGAGTTTGAGAGGGTTAATGGGGATAACAGAGAGGGCTAGCTGCTATTCTATTCTCCCTAAAAGTGAAATATAGAACATACATGACCTCAGACTTCACAGTTCTGTGAGGTGTAAACCGTTAAAGGAAAGTTAGGGGTTAATGTTAAGGGATGTAAGTAAAATGTTTCTGCATTGGAGCCCTCAGTAGGGAGGTCTATGAATGAGTACCTGAACCCTCAAGAGCAAATATAATTTAACAATAATAACCACTTCACTTCAAGACCCAAAGACACGACGTGTCAGGACGACGGCCCCATTTCTGAGATCCCACTTCTGACACCAATTTCATTTAACCAACAACACATGTAGTCTTTCAGATACTCTGACCGGAATGAAGAGAGTCTCAGTAAACATGACATTGCTGTGCACTCCCTCTGACTGGACAATGGGGGTTGTGCAAGAGTTATAGGGGGCTGAGTTACAGGACTGCTGTTGTCACACAGTCAGGACCCAAGGTTTCTGAATAGGTCAGCGTTTCCTGCCCAGGTAGGTGTCTATGATTTGCCTCACACCTCGCTCTCCACACTGGAGAAGTGTGCGGACCCCCTCCGTGAGCAGAGGCTCTTGGCCTTGAGGGGCAGGTGAGGTGACTGTAACCTTTGGGGCTGGGGTACTGAGCGCAGTCTCTGGTACAGGAGTTTGGCACTAGCAGAAGCCATAGAAGACGGCTGGGGGGCGCCTGGGGTGGAAGATACTACAGAGGGAGATGAGACCGAAGAGGAAGAGGTGGGAAGAGGGACGTGGATGGGATGGGATGCAGAGAGAGGGGCAGGAAGGGCTGGGAGTGTTGGTGGAGGGAGGGAGGGGATGAGGGCCTGCGATGTAGAGGGCTGCCGAATGCGGTCCGTCCGCTGTGTTCGCTGGATGCTGAGATTGGACTGGCTTCCCGATTTGGGTTGATTCTGGGTCCGGTCGGGCTTGGAGGAATGCCGTTTGGAATTGGCGCTGCTCCCGAAACGTTGACAGTGTAGAAATAGCTCCTCCTGGCTACGAGAGCTCACCCTGGCCCATTTCGAGTGAGCGTGTTCATGTTCGAGGGCAGATTGGCAGTTGCAAGCCACATAACCTCGCCCTTTGTCCTTCCTTTTCCCTTTCTTCTCCTCCTTCACGGGAAGCTTGTCCACGGACCAGTATCTTCGAGGAGCTGGTGGTGTCAATGGAGGTGGAGGCCATTGTGTACCACCTATCCTCCCTGAACCCCAGGCTCCACCTGATCCCCAGCTACCTTCCCCTGCTATCTCTGCTCCCCCCCATCCCTCCCCATGCCTCAATAACGAGTCATCCCTACTGTTTATGCTGCCGGCTTTTTCTCTGGCGGGATAAGTGTCGAAAAACCAACCTCCCCCTCCTATGCCCCCAACCGCTCTACCCTCATGACCCTCCCAGTACCTTTCGAACTTTCCAAATTCTCCCGAGGAGCCGTCGTCGTCTGAATAGATGCCGACCACCTTATCGCGTTCTCTTTCGGACTCTGATGCGGTCCTTCTTCTTCTTTCGTGTCTCTTCTCTTGCTCCACTTTTCTCCTTTGCTCCTCGGAATCGTCATCCTCATCTTCGGAATCCCACTCATGAAACGACAGACCTTCTTTGGAGTGAACCTCCACTCTCTCGTTCCTGCCCAACAGGGGGCGCTTCTCCCCTTCTTTCCGTAGGGCCTCTCTATCTGAACCCTTACTCCTGCACCTGGATGAGAAAGGGATCAGTGGTAGAAATGCAGATGAAGGAGTCTCTGAGGATGGGTTTCCCGCTCCCCAGAATTTGACAGAGGTTGAGGGTTTACTGGAGCTCTGGTACTGCTTGCTGGAACTAGAAGGCCTACCTGCATGCCTGTGGCGAGAGTGAGGACTTATGTGCCTTTCCTTGCCTCTAATGTCGTCTCCATCATCTCTTTCCTTATCCTCTCTCTCTCTCTCTCTCCTCTCTTCATCCCTTGGAATATCCCATCCATAACTTCTGATAGAACTTTCACTCTTTTTCCGCATTGAGTCACGCCTCGGAACAGAGTAGGAGGAGTAGGCCTCTTGTGTTATCGCTTTGAGCTGCTCTCCCTTCTCACCATCTCCCTCCTCGTGCTCTGATCGCTTGCCCCGATCTCTTCTCTTCACCTTCTCCTCTTTCTTCCTCTTCTTCTTCACTTTACGCCGCTTGCGCTCCCGCCCTCTCTCCTTTTCCTCTCTCTTTTTTTTCTTCCGGCCTTTCTTCCTTCTCTTTCTCTCCCTTTCTCTCTCTTTGTGATGTCGTTTCTCCTCCTTCCCCTCAGCCCTGGTTCCTGTTCCTCTACGTCTTTCTCTCTCGCCCCAGGAGGTCCACCACTCCTGCAGCTGGGCTAGCTGGCTCCCAGCCCTCTCTCTCTCATACTGTAGACGAGGCTTGCGGGGTGGTACAGGCGGAGGGGGTGGACTGCAAGGCAGTGAGCGAGAGGACATGCGTCGGGATTTGCCCTTGCTCCGTCCTAGCAGGAGGCTAGACTCCTCTGTCAGCTCATCAGAGTCATAGACGTCCTCGACATCCCTACTGCCAGCCCTGTACTTAAAACTCTGGGACGATGTGTATGAGGTGTTGGAGGATGAGGGTGAGTTGGAGCGTGAGAGGGAGATGGAGGATGAGGACGAGGATGAACTGGATGAGGTGGAGGAGCAGGAGCTGGAGGTGTAGAGGGCGGAGTGAGAGGGAGTGGTAGGGGTAGTGTGGGCAGGGGACGAGACAGGGACAGGCAATGGGAGTGGGGGAGGGCGACGGCCTTGCCTGCCACCTCCATCCCTTGCGCCGTATCGCCCTCCCCCTCTTCTCCCCAGGGGGAGGATGTTCTCATACAGAGGCCCCCCGGAGCCCTTTCTTTTAGGGAGGCTGCCTCTTCTCCAAAATGGCGGCCGATGTGGGGATGAGGGGAGCGGTAGAGGGGGCTTAGACATGAAGTGCCAAGGGGGCGGTCCTTTAGAAGGTAGCCATGGCATTCCTGAGGACTTTGTCCCCCTCTGGTTCGTTTTGGGGGTTTGAGATCCACCTGTTTGTGGGTCAGCATTTGCCCCTAAGCCTTCTGGATCGATCGGGCCATAGTATCGCTTGTATTCATCCAGGCCACCGTCCCCTCCACTGGCTCCCCCAGCCCAATGAGGGTGCAAGCCCTGTTGAAACTGTGCCATGTCTGGGATCCCACCGCTGCCACCAATAGGTTTGTCCGTGCTGGGCTTGGGACGGTTCCAGCGGTCTACAACAGCCAATCTGCGGTCATGGCGAGGCAGAAAAGTGGAGCACGGCATAGGACCCTCCAAAAGGGGACTGTTTGATGGCCCAAGGGCCATTGCAGAGTGCCCAGTAGTTGGTGGAGATGCAGCAGGAAGCATGCTGTATGCTTGCTGCTGTTGCTGCTGCTGCTGTTGCTGCTGGTGATGATGCATCTGCTGCTGCTGCACCATGGCAAGGGTAGTGTTACAGGTTACAGCCGCTGAGATGTGGGATTGGGGTGGAGGCGGCATTGTGGGAACACTATGATATAGGGGAAGTGTGTTTTTGAGGCCTCCAGAGATGGTTTCATCTTCAAACTTGCAGCAACTGTACATACCCTGGGTAGAGATAGAAGGGAAAGCTAATTAGGATACAGCTAGCAAACTACACATCCCAGTATCCCTTGATGAGAATATTGATACTTAAGTCTCGTTACATATGTACATATGTTGTGGCAGAAATGTAGCAGAAATGTGTCCCCATAGACGTACCTCAGTGTCTGCATTTACAGTGCACTCAAGCTTCAGTTCAATGTATCTTTTTAAACTACCACCTAGTGTGCTGCGTACTCTGGAGCTCCCACTGCACTGCTCAAACAGTAAGTCAGAACTTACTCTTTAAAAAAAGAATAGGCACTTGATATCTCCTGATGTAAAAATGGCTTTATAAATACATTTGATTGATTGAATAATCTGTCCTTTCTCTCCCCTCTAGCATACAATGTGACTTTCCATGAATATGGCGGATGCCACTCTAGGCAATCTCTCTCTACTCTGTACTCTGGGAGAGGTGGAAACTGACCACAAAATACTAATGAGGAACTTGTGACAGGTCTAATACAGGTTTAATACTAAGTAATTTACTGCCTTAAAAGACTGACAGGCTACAATTATCGGTTAAGTGCGTTGAATGGTGGGGCCATGTAAATCATAACAGCTTTATCACCTTTACTTGAAGGTGATTCATTCAATACCAATACGTCTTATGAAAAACAAGATTCATCCCACTAAATCACAATTATCAGGGTGGGGGCAAATCTGATGGACATGAATCAACACAGTCCGTTAAGCACATGAATCAACATTCTGTGAAATTGAAAGCGGGAGTCACGGTCGGACATATCCCGGAACACCAACGTAGAATGCAGCAGTATGAAAACACTTGATGTTACACAATGTCATCTGAAATCTGAGAGAAAATTAAGCTCAATTTTAAATAGGTCAAATTAAAACGAGGTCACCGTGTACGTGAATATTTTGATACAAGGACCTACCTTTTGAACAGTACTGCCTAAACATAGCCTGTGATGCATTGATGCACCGAGCCCTTTCCCTTCCGCCACCACCAGGAGGCATCACTACCACCACCACTACTACCACCACCACCACCACTACCACCACCACCACAACTACCACCACCACTACCACCACTACCACCACCACTACCACCACCACCACCACTACCACCATCACCACTATCACCACCACCACTACCACCACCACTACCACCACTACCACCACCACTACCACCACTACCACCAGCAGGGGTACCACCACCACTACTACCACCACCACTACCACCACCACTACCACCAGCAGGGGTACCACCACCACCACCACCACTACCACCAGCAGGGGTACCACCACCACTACTACCACCACCACTACCACCACCACTACCACCAGCAGGGGTACCACCACCACCACTACCACTACCACCACCACTACCACCAGCAGGGGTATCACCACCACTACTACCACCACTCAGTCAGTGACTCACCCTGCTGAGGGCCAGTAGGAAGTCCATGCCCCCGGAGCGGCCCAGGCAGTGCCTGATCTTCCAGTACACAAGGTGCTCCCAGGCGAACACCAGCAGACTGAGCCCCATGGCCACCAGCAGCATGTAGAAGACGCCCGCCATGTTGTCGATGTCCAGCTTGGAGCTCATCACCTCTATCTTGTCGTTGTGACAGATCCCCGAAAGCCACAGGCGCTCGAGCATGTCGATCTCGTCTGGCGGTGGGAGAAGAGGGGACGGGAGGGAAATAAAAAACAATGAGAAGGGATTATCTGCCTTTGTTATGAGACAGGAAGTGTTTTATACCTGAAAGGGGGAAGCTGGGAAGGTAATAGTTTGAGCGGTAAGAAAGAGGAAGAGGGAAGAAAGTGTGTCTGGCTCAGAGCTGTTGTATGATGGCAAAGAAAAACTGCAAATGGCGAACATAGTGTGGGCGGGGGGCAAAGCGAGAATGAGAGAGAGTGAGCCTGTGTGTGTGAGAGAGAGAGAGAGAGAGAGAGAGAGAGAGAGAGAGAGAGGGAGGGAGAGTGAAAGAGAGACAGAGAGCGAGAGAGAGAGAGAGAGAGAGAGAGAGAGAGAGAGAGAGGGAGGGAGAGTGAGAGAGAGAGAGAGAGAGAGAGAGAGCAAGAGAGAGAGAGAGACAGAGCGAGAGAGCAAGAGAGAGGGGGAGAGAGAGTAAGAGAGAGCAAGAGAGGGGGAGAGAGAGAAATAGTACATCTTTGATGGAGGTCTGAAATGGCCTGGATACAGAGTCTCCGGTGCTAAGAGTGACCCCAACAATGCTTCAAGATGAAAGGTAGTGGACACTGATAGGACTCCCGACACTAACCATTAGTACCTTATCAAAAACAACTGTAACACTGTGAAGGAAAAATTGAGGAAAACCCAGAGCTTGTGCTCAGCGGAGAGCACATATTGAAATGGCAGCCACCTCTGTCGGCTAAAGCCCTCTGCATTGCAAGAGTAGCTACTTAAAGGACGTTTTAAAATCCTAGTTCATCAGAGTTATAACACTGAAACATTAAACTATATTAACCTTAGGTTAATTGCCCCTTGTGGGAAATCCCATTGTAAAGCCCAAGCTACATGGATTAGAAAAACAGGAATTAACCATGTTGACTGGAATGTCATAATCCACTCCAATAAAACTCAATAAAAAGGAATCTACCTAACAAAAATATTCTTCCAAGAATGTGTAGCTAAGAATTCACAGTCAGAGAGTTAAAGTGATCTCTCTGATTACATTTTTTACATTTACATTTGAGTCATTTAGCAGATGCTCTTATCCAGAGCGATTTACAGTTAGAGCAAATCGTCTTAAAATAGCTAGGTGGGACAACCACATATCTCCGTCATAGTAAGTACATTTCTCCTCAATAAACAAGTGCAAGTGTTGGTTCACGAAAATCACTATACTTAACTGACAATTGTGTTTTCAACAATGGATCCTAATTTGCATGATCATAAACTGTGGCAGACTCCTAATCTCATTCATCATATTTCAATAAGCACCTCCGTCCCCGCTCTCACATTCAATCCTAAATCATGACAGCAGCTGAACCCAGGGCTTCATAAAGCTGCTTTAAGATCTTTACAAAGACCGCTCAACTGAGACAGAGCTGCAACATCCTCAGCACTAGCGAAGGAATAACCCCACCTTTTAATCACAGAACCAGAGCAAATGAGTGACAGAAAAAAAAGTATTAGAAAGAAAAAGTCCCATAATAGGAATACCAATTGTAACATTAACAATACAAAGTAAGTATGATACAGTACTGGATAATACATTTATGGAATCTTTAAGACCTCTTATGATGTAAGGATTAGTGAAACATTCTGGGGTGGTTGCACAGACCCAGATTAAGCCTACAGTACTCAAGGACTAAAGGTTAACTAGAGAATCACCATTGCAGTCCATGTTAAGGCTTAATCTGGGTCACAACCACCCCTAATAAATCCAACATTCAACATTAATTTACTGTCTTACAGTATGATAAGCCTTCTGTAAAACAGAGCATGTAGGCCTACTGTAAGACATACAGGTAACTGCCAAAATAATGGACACTTGAGTATATGAGGGATACAAAGTATTTTGAAAGCAGGTGCTTCCACACAGGTATGGTTCCTGAGTTAATTAAGGAATAAACATCCCATCATGCTTAGGGTCAGGCATAAAAATGCTGGGCAGGCCATTATTTTGGCTACCATGGCTATGCCCCCATCCACAGGGCACGAGTGGTCACTGAATGGTTTGTTGAGCATGAAAACGATGTAAACCATATGCCATGGCCGTCTCAGTCACCAGATCTCAACCCATTTGAACACTTATGGGAGATTCTGGAGTGGCGCCTGAGACAGAGTTTTCCACCACCATCAACAAAACACCAAATGATGGAATTTGTCATGGAAGAATGGTGTCGCATCCCTCCAATAGAGTTCCAGACTTTTGTAGAATCTATGCCAAGGTGCATTGAAGATGTTCTGGCTCGTGGTGGCCCAACGCCCTATTAAGACACTTTATGTTGGTGTTTCCTTTATTTTGGCAGTTACCTGTGGTATGTAGGTCTACTGTAAAATGTACAGTATGTAGGACAAACTGTAAAACCGTGAATACGTACAGCATTCAACTGAAATAAGCAGTAGGTACTGCAGGAAAGTGTATTTTTTCTCTCACTTCAATCCACCACCAAAAGCAGAGACATAGATTGATGCTGCCAGCCTGCCACTAACAAGCCAGCACATTTATCAACTTCTCCTGCCTGTCCCCAATCCCTCTCTCCCTCGTCCATCTCTCCCCCACTCTCTCTCTCCTCACCGTCTCCCACCAGCTGCAGTAGGGCCAAGTCCACGGGCCGTTTCCAGCGGGTGTTCTTATGCAGGGCGATGCCGTAACCCGTGGTGGCGAACACCTTGCCCGAGCCAATAGTCATCACCTTACAGCCCTCGTCCTTCCTCGCCATGTAGTTTAGCACAGCTGCATCATAGATGAAGGCATCTAGTTTGCTGAAGGGGAGGGAGGGAGGGGAGAGACATGGGGATGAGAGGGAGATGATAAGTGAGAATGCATCATGTGAGGTTTAATAACACGGTACGTCAAGTCTGGGTGAGGAATAGGCTGCTGGTGGTCAAGTCGTCTTGGGGAAGTGATTAAGTGTCTCTCCTCTGCATGAGGCGCACAATTTGTTATAACTACCCTCATGCTTCCAACATGATAAGTGTACGTTTTATCGAATGTAAGCAGAAATCGTATGTTGCACTATAGACACCAGCAGAGAGACAAACACACATACAATATGACAGGACCTCCTGGGGAGATAATTGTTGCTAAGAGGTTGCTATGCTGGGTCATGTACATTACGGCACATAACGGAAAAATAAATGCAACGGAAAGTGAAAATGTGCGTTTCTTATTGGACAAGTCTAGGTAGTCCCTCCCTGTTTCAGTCTGTTTTCTTCCGTTTGGTGCCTAATGAACATGGCCCTGGTTGGATGCAATGAAATGAAAGGGATGTCATCTTCACAAACACACAAACTGACCCAGTCTTGAGGTTGTCGATGGCCTCCTCCACGCCCTTCTGGTTGTTGCGGATCATGAAGTTGTGCATGTTGGCGTAGTTGCTGCGGATGTTCTCCTCCGTGCTCCCATTGGGGACGGTGCCAAATCGGAGCGGGGGGTACTGCTCAGTGGGTTGCTGGAACTGGGGGGATAGAGGAGGAACTAGCGGTTGATGAGGGGATTCAGGGTAAGAGGTGAGTGACGAGTACATTACATCGTAAATAATGCATGCATAGAGATCTACGGAAGTTAGACAGGTGGACAATACCTCAAGCAACGTGTCAAAAATCAAAGAGCTGCCAAAACGCAAGAACATTTGAAAAGATTGCGGCTCAAATCTCCAACACCAACTCAGCAAGTTGAGTGTCTATCTTTTGAGATGTTGTGATTTTTGGCTGTGCTGTCCAGTGCCCACCCAATGTCCTTAGATCTCATGTAAAAAGGCTTCTTCTATTTCCCCCCAAATATAATTTTTATTACAGAGATCTTCAGAAAGGGAGAGAATTGAGACGGACCAATGCATAAGTTGTCCGAAGGTGGCAGCAGCATTACCACTAGACCAACCTCCAGCACAACAAAAAACTTCTACTTTTATTGACTTCCAGGCGAACTCTGATTCTCCACCCTTCTCCTGAAGCGTGCACTTGCACATTCCCGTCATGGATTAACAATAATGGAGACTCCCTCCAGACAATGCCTTCACCAATCCATAAACAGGTCATGTGCAAGTGGGAATAATGAAGATGCCGATGTGGTATGAAAACAGACATCATGGCCACCTTGGCCTTGGATCAGAACGCCCTCCTCACTCAACACACCTTCTTGTCGCTGAGGCCAGACACAGTGTCGATGTACTCCTCTTGGATCATGAAGGCTGCCAGGTTGGCCGTGTAGGAGGCCAGGAAGATGACAGCGAAGAAGGCCCACACCAGCACCATGATCTTACTGGTGGTTCCTCTGGGGTTCTCCACAGGCACTGAGTTATTGAAGACCAGAGCCCACAGCAGCCAGATAGACTTCCCTATGGTGAATTTAGAGCCCCCTGTCTCTGGATAGAGAGAGATAAGGGGGACAGACAGAGGGGGGGAGTGTGAGAGACAGTGAGTGAGAAAGAGAGAGAAAAAGAAAGAGAGAGAGAGAGAGAGAGAGAGAAAAAGAAAGAAAGAGAGAGAGAGAGAGAGAGAGAAAAAGAAAGAAAGAGAGAGAGAGAGAGAGAGAGAGAGAGAGAGAGAGAGAGAGAGAGAGAGAGAGAAAGAGCGAGAGAGAGAGAGAGAGAGAGAGAGAGAGAGAAATGGACACATAAATATCCCCAGGGTACTCACACTGGCATGTAACTCATCACGCCTACTTAAATTGCTTCAATGGGGATAACCTAAAATAATAATGACCATACTGTAATAAATGACTTACTCTTTGCACTTTGCAGGCTGCGGTTGTAGCCAACGGGGCTGAAGAACTCGAAAATAAAGACTGTGACGGCGACCACGGACAGGCACATGACGAACATCATCACCCACACAGCTGGGCTGTACGGCTCTGAAACATCACAACACAAAGACAAGGGTTCTGTTCCAAGGTTCTCACTAGCTTACTAATTAGAAGGAAGCTATGGATGCATCCCAAATGGCACTCTACGGGCCCTTGTCAAAAGTAGTACCCTACAATTCCCTATATACAGTGTGGTCCGAAATTATTGACACCCTGGAAAAGATCAGCAATAGTGACTGTATAAAATAAATAATTCAAATACTGAGCTATATTGTACACTCCAAAGAATTGGGAAATTGTATTATTTTATACTAATAAAATTGCTCAGAGAAAGAGATTTTGTTTAATATGTAATACAAAAAAATCTCCAAAAGATAGGGGTCAAAATTATTGACACCCCTAAAGATTCTTATTAATAAAGTAGTCAAAGGTTTAGTATTTGGTCCCATATTCCTAGCACGCAATGACTACATCAAGCTTGTGACTCTGCAAACTTGTTGGATGCATTTGCAGTTCATTTTGGTTTTGTTTCAGATTATTTTGTGCCCAATAGAAATGAATGGTAAAAATGTATTGTGTTTTTTTGGAGTCACTTTTATTGTAAATAAGAATAGAATATGTTTCTAAACACTTCTACATTAATGTGGGTACTACCATGATTACGGATAATCCTGAATGAATCGTGAATAATGATGAGTCAGAAAGTTACAGAGGGTCAAAGATCATACCCCCAAGACATGCTAACCTCCCCTGTTACTGGTAATGGTGAGAGGTTAGCATGACTTGTGGGTATGATCTTTGACCCTCTGTAATTTACATTAGTCACGATTCATTCAGGATTATCCGTAATCATTGCAGTGTCCACATTAATGTAGAAGTGTTTAGAAACATATTCTATTCTTATTTACAATAAAAGTGACTCCAAAATGACACAATACATTATTTACCATTCATTTCTATTGGGCACAAAATTATCTGAAACACAACCAAAATGAACTGCAAATGCATCCAACATTGGAAAATAGCCAAGGAGGGAATTGTACAAAAAAGCCATTCTCAAACAACTACGCTCGTGTCATAGGTAGGGATAGGAGGAATCTAAAGGGGTTGTTTTGTGGTAACATGATGTTGATTTGATACCTGTGAAGTAACGTTGTAATTACATGTATTAATGTGTTTCATGAAATTAAAAGGTTTTGTTATTACACAAGTGGAATACGGAATTTTCTTTAAATAATTTTTGGAGGCTCAGATTCTGTCTGACTCTAGTCATATAGGAGTAACTTACAAGCTCAAAACAATTAAGGTCAAACCAAGACGGTTGACAAAATGGTTGATGGTCTCAAGAAAACAACCTTACAGAAAGGGTCAGTCTTGAAGATCCAAGATTTTCTTGGCAAGAGATTACTCTGTGCTCTGGCCATCTAAGACATACTAAGACCAAGCCAAGGACCCTTATGTTACCATCAAATCAGTGACCCTTGATTCAGGTGAAATGGCCTTGGGATAAGAAAACTCCAGGTTGGATACAGTACATGTCCAGATTGTCTACTAAATCTTACTTGACAGATAGATAAACATCCATGTTTGAAATGGATCATTCAGTGGGGAAAAATGACATACAGTATGTGCTGTTTGAGTGTCTGAAACTACGACCACATCCAGTCTGTGCTACTTGAGTTTATGTCTGAACTAGCTTGTTTTACATACAGCACAGCCGCCTCCTATGGCCAGATTACTGTGTAATACTGAGTCATATCTGATGAGCTGCCATTATCTTGGTGTATTTCACACTGGATTATCTAAGATCTGGCTGCAGATATAGACGCACCATCACGTCTTAATCGATGGCTGTAGCTTTAAGATGTCAGTCTTGTCTGCAGACTGAGTCTCTGTCTCTACATGGTTGGGCAAAGTCTGGAATTATGCTAAGGAAATTTGAAATGTAGAGGTGTTATCTTAGAGACATATTTTACTCTGAAATATCTTCACCCTTCATTACTGAGGGGGGGGGGCATAGCCTATTGGAATACTGAATTTCACCAAATGCTACAGTGAAAAATACAAGACAAAATGAAAATATCAACGGGTTTATGGATTTTGTTTGAGAAGCCTGTGAAACCGGGCTTGACAACTTTGATACTAAACCAAGAGCGAGAAATCAAGGTTTTCCTTGTTAATGGGGGGTAACGTTGGTTGGGGTATGTCAGGTATTGTGTGTTACCATAGACCCTTCATAGCCCATCATAGGCCCTTCATAGCCCATCATATGCCCTTCATAGACCTTCATAAGCGCTTAGTCAGCCCTGCTCACCAAGGAAGGCCGACGGCGAGACGGTGCCATTGCTACGGGAGACCATGACGCTGATGCCCGTCTCCACGAAGGGCACGGAGAACTCCACAGCCTCTGACCTCTCCTTGTTGACGGTCAGGGAGCCAATGGCCATGTCGGCCCGTTTATAAACCACCTGGTGGGCGGGAGGGGAACTGCAGTTAGGAACAGAAAGAAACGGGCCCATTCACGTTCACAGGCATTCACTTCCAGCTGTCTCAGTTGTAAAATGGTTACGTTAATGAGATCCGAGAGTGAGTTGAGCGACTGAGGAGCCTCGCGGTGGGGGAAAAGGGACACCTGCACCTGGTAGCAGGAGCCTAGCCCCCGGTGGTTGTGTAAACACAACAACACACCCTTAGCTGTGCTGTCACTGTGCATCTGGGCTGACACAGCCCCATCTCTTCTCTGTTAACCACCCGTATTAATCCCGGCACCCAGAGGGGGATTGTCTTCCCTGGAAATAACGAGGCATTTGCCCAAGACTCCACGCCAAACACTCCCTAGTTCCTTCTCCATGGGAATACTAATCTATTTGACAGTTCTTGGTCTCATTCTGTCTCCTGTTTACTTTTAGGGGATTTTAAGGAGGAATTGCATGGCACCCCTTGAATACGTTTTTTGAATACGAAAAGAAAGAGAGAAGAAGAAATACATGACCCCTGACCTCCCCGACCATGCCATTCCACTGCCCATCACTCCCCCTCTTCCCGTGTCTGCCATTGGTCACCAGGTAGAGGTCATAAGAGAAGCCCACTATTTTGGCCAATCGCTTGAGGACGTCAATGCAGAAGCCTTTGCAGCAGTGCTTCGACGATTTCTCATCCACCGGCACACTGTGGTTACAGAGAGAGCGGGGGAGGGAAGGAGAAAAAGACAGGGAGGGAGAGGGGAGAGACAGGAGGCAGAGGAGAGAGAGAAACAGAAGGGAGACACAGAAGGACAAGTGGAATGTATGAATTATTAGCGAGAGCTGTATTAGCTGGATCAATACTGCCTGAGCTGCTCAGTTTTAGAGAAGGGAGGCATATCAGAACAGACAGGAGAGGAGAAGGAGGACTGTTTTAAAACTGGATTAATTGCAATGTTTCTGGGTGGGTTATCCTCAGCAGGGGATGAGGAATTTTAACAGGACATACGTGGACTCTTTCCAAGCATGTAGCTTTACAACAGGAATGTCTACAGAAAAAGCCTGATGACAGATCAAAAGCTAAATTTAACTGGCCAAATATCAATGTGTGGTCCCTCCCTGTATGCCCACTATGATAACCAACCAGTCACTGCAGGTGTTAAGATTCCAATGGAATGTACAAACCAGGCTGATTAACTGGGGCAATCTCCCTGAGCCAATACAATTTATGGAACTTTCAGCAGGCCTTGTTACCAGACATCTTATCAGAGACAGACTGGGAACACACAACACACTCAGCAGACCTCCAGAGACCAGGACAGACTGTGCAACACTGAGTGAGAGTTTATAAAAGAGGACAAGAGAGAATATACAACAGCATGTCAATGAGAAAACGGGCAAAGCATGTGGTTACTGGTTAGACTATGCTGCGTCCCAAAAAGTTACTTTAAAGGGGAACTTCAATCAAAAGTTCAAATGTAAGGTTTTGTTTGGAACCGTTTACATTTACATTTTAGTCATTTAGCAGACGCTCTTATCCAGAGCGACTTACAGGAGCAATTAGGGTTAAAGGCCTTGCTCAAGGGCACATCGACAGATTTTTCACCTAGTCGGCTCAGGGATTAGAACCAGCGACCTTTCGGTTACTGGCACTACGCTCTTAACCACTAAGCTACCTGCCGCCCCGTTTAATATCTCAAATGATATTTCCACCGTGTGTGTAACCCAGAGCTGTTTGTCAAAATCTATAGTAGAGCACTGAAGCTGATGATGTCATAGGGTCACTGTGCACCATTGTGGCTCATTGCATAGATTTACTTTGACAATTATAAAGACATTTTAAAAGTTTAAAGGCTTTATTACTTATTTACAGCAATTCAGTTGCTAAATCTTTGCACATTTTCTGCAATTATTTTCCCTGAATGGCTTGAGGGGAGGGAACGTAACCATGCGACATCATACTTTTAGAAGGTATTATGGTCTTTTTAGGGAGGGTGGAATAAAGCATTGTATTTGAAACACACTCTCAATAAACTATATCAATAATGAGGAGCAACATGGACAACCACAATTACATTTTTTGTATTACCCTTTACACTTATGATAGCTACAACATTTAAACTATGTTGGTTACATGTTGGTCATGGTTAAAACATCTGAATGGTTAAACCATGGTCAGTTATAGTTAAATATCTGCATGGTTAGACCAGAGTAGTTCATGGTAAAACATCTGCCACAGTAGCATGCCTTACTTGGTGGTGTTGAGTGGTAGTCTGCAGGGCACCGAGTCCCGGATGCAGGAGTTGGTGCCTGGGTCGGCGGGCTCCACAATGACAAAGGGCCTCTCCTCCAGGGTGACCACCCTGAGGTGCTGGGTGTCATCCAGCGGCTTGAGGAAGGAGCCGTAGCGTGAAAAGGGCTGGATAATGAGATCCAGAACACCGTTCTGCCACGTGCCAACCTGCAGGAGATCATTTAGAGCCAATTAGAAAGTATATGGAGCGTGAGGAGGAAAAAAGGAAGCCTTTGTGCGACGCAGTGTCTCTTTTGTTCACCGCGGCGGTTTGTGGTAAGTGTGGCATGTACTAAACACTTGAGAGTGTTTCGGTGTCTCGGTGGTCAAGCCGAGACCAGAAGCGAACGCGACCTGTGTTGAAGTGATTCACTAATTAATTCAAGTGAGTACTTTGAGAGAACCATTTCCTCAGTTCTTCTTCAGGGTCACTTGAAGTTGATAGGTTCTAATATCACTGCAATGTATTAGACGTATACATATGTCGACCATGGAATGGCCTACACATGTATATTATTATCCTAATATTTGAAATGGTGGTTATTTTATACTATAGGGAACAGTAAGTCACAGTATTTATGGATCTATGGAGACTATAGACGCACGGTATATCATAAGCGGTCATGTGTAAACGTGTCTCCGACCAATACAATTTGATTTGATTTGATTTGAAGTGGTCTGACCTTTTCCATCATGTAATGTAGTCTGGGGTCAAAAACTGGTCCCAGAGCTCAATCGTCCACTGCTTGTTCACTCAAACCCAACTGATCAGAGCACTCAGAGGAGATGGGAAATGAACATAAGGAGCGCTACTACAGGGACCATGTTATCATACAGCTGCAACTGGGTGAGATTAACCCACCTTGACAGTATGGAGGCATATCACGATTCATGCTGAACAAATTACTCCTGTCGTGAATGGATATCATGGAATCACTACGCCTTGAGGCAACAATGTGGGAAAACATCCAGAGTGATGAAAGGTTAGTTGAAAACAGCAGGAATGGAGTGAACGAAGAGCTGAGGCAAGCACATGGGCTTTCTCTCTCTCGGGGGAACAAACATTAGACGTCGAGTTAGCCTGTTAACGAAAGCTAACAAGGTTGACAAAACGTTAAGGAGGAGTAAGTAGGCACATCCGATGAACTGTGATAGTGCGGTTAGCGTGGTTAGCAAGGTGAGGGGAGAGAGTGTGTGTATGTGTGTGTGAGGATGAGTTAGCCAGACTTGATGGGTGTAAAAGTACAGCTGCACCATTGAGAGCATCCTGACTGGTTGCATCACTGCCTGGTATGGCAACTGCTCGGCCTCCGACTGCAAGGCACTACAGAGGGTAGTGTGTACGGCCCAGTACATCACTGGGGCCAAGCTTCCTGCCATCCAGGACCTGGCGGTGTCAGAGGAAGGCCCTAAGAATTGTCAAAGACTCCAGCCACCTTAGTCATAGACTGTTCTCTTTGCTACCGCACGGCAAGCGGCACCGGAGCACCAAGTCTAGGTCCAAGAGGCTTCTAAACAGCTTCTACCCCCAAGCCATAAGACTCCTGAACATCTAATCAAATGGCTACCCAGACTATTTGCATTGCCCCCCCCCCCCCCCACCCCCTATTTTACGCTGCTGCTACTCTCTGTTTATTATCTATGCATTGTCCCTTTAATAACTCTACCTACATGTACATATTACCTCAATTACCTCGACTAACCGGTGCCCCCGCACATTGACTCTGTACCGGTACCCCCTGTATATATCCTCGCTATTGTTATTTTTACTGCTGCTCTTTAATTATTTGTTACTTTTATTTCGTATTATTTTATTTTGTATTTTTTTGTGTGATTCTTTTTGGTATTCTTTCTTAAAACTGCATTGTTGGTTAAGGGCTTGTAAGTAAGCATTTCACTGAAAGCACTACACCTGTTGTATTCGGTGCATGTGACAAATACAATTTGATTTGATTTTAAATGGTGGTTAGCCAGGTTAGCGAGCGTGTCAACTAATTAGCGGTTAGCACACTAACTCACTGACCTCCTCCCAGCCTTTCCCCTCGGAGTAGGAAATCACGTCCAGCACCGGATTGGACAGGTAGCCGTCGCTGTTGAACGAGTAGTCCCGGCCACTCAGCGTAATGTTATTGAAGAACCTGGAAGACAGGGAATGGAGTGAGAGAATGGCAGACAGAAAGAGAAAGAGAGAGAGAAATAGAAACAGGGAAACAGAGAGAAATAGAGGGGCACACGAGACAACTTTCAGCACAGACAGACAGAGAAACTGAGAAATGGGAGATGGAAAAACAGAGAAATGGAGAGGCATGCTAGACTTTCAGCAAGCTTCAAGTTTTAGCAGGAAGTGACAGGGAAGGCAATGAGAGAGTGGCAGAGAGAGAGAGAGAGAGAGAGAGAGAGAGAGAGAGAGAGAGAGAGAGAGAGAGAGAGAGAGAGAGAAGCAGGGGACACTTAATCCTAGATATCTTTCATGTGTCTTCAGTTGCAAGCTTTGTAGTTCAAAGATCCAAAAACGGAAGAGGGAGAGTGGCAGGGTGAGAGACAGCAGGATGCAGGTGGGCAGTTAGGCAATACACTAGAGATCTCTCTATGTCCCAAGCTGCTTGTTATTATGTTCCAGCCATGTACAGTTACAGGTAGCTACGTCACATAAAATAAAAATAAATGACTTCATTAATAAAACGTGAACTTGGCTTTGAAGTAACCAAAGTTCTGCAAACGGCAGGTCGTTTCTGCTTATCACATGAATAATGTGCAGCGCCTGTAAGTATTTGAGACTTGCAAAGACTGCAGTATGCAGAGAGGTAGGGTAGGCAGGCTATTTTCCATAATCTTCAACGCATCTGTACCTCGTTGATATTGAGAGTGCTAATGGTTTCCTAGCCCCTCTGATAATCAGGGGTAAAAGCTATAAAGCAAACCACACTAGCTGTTGGCTTTCATGTGGAATATTTTGCTGTTAGGGGCAGTGTGTCTGTTGCAGAGTCTGAGATGCTTCTATGTCCCCATGACAACACTGCACCTAAAAGCACCATTCACAGAGGACGCCAGTCAGATAGAATGTTAAAAACTCCCTTCCTTCGAATGGCATTTGGAATTAGTCGTCAGAGCGTTCTTGTTTTCATGATGCAACAATCTGATTGAAGATGCCCTCATTTCATTTTTTCCATTTTTTATTTCGGCCATTATTTATGTAACCAGTGTGAAATGGCTAGGGTCCCTGGTTCAAGCCCAGGTATGGGTGAGGAGAGGGACGGAAGGAACACCGTTACATTTATACGAGGTTGTCACATAAAAAGCCTACCACACAATATGAGATTTTTATATACGTCTCACCCAATGCCCTCTCTCTGACTTCACAAGAGTATTGAGCTGAATTATGACTTATCATTTCTGGGGTTTTCTATATCATATCATATAGCAGGAGGAATTGTTCACATTCTGGCACATGGTAAGACAGGCTGAAGCCCTACTGCTAGGGGCTATGTTGGTCTTCAAATCCATCCTGTTGCTACTGTATACAGTATATAAGGGGCAATAATGGAATGCAAACTAATGTAATGCAATGCAAATGAGCTAGAGGGCCTTATTTGTACAGTACCAGCCAAAGGTTTGGACACACCTACTCATTCAAGGGTTTTTCGTGGCCTAGTGATTCTATGATATCTATTCACAACAGGAGGAATTTGTTCAGCATGAATTGTGCAATTATTTTTACTATTTTCTACATTATAGAATAATAGTGCAGACATCAAAACTATGAAATAACACATATGGAATTACAAAGTAACCCAAAATGTTTTAAACAAATCAAAATATATTTTATATTTTAGTAGCCACCCTTTACCTTGATGACAGCTTTGCAAACTCTTGGCATTCTCTCAACCAGCTTCACCTGGAATGCTTTTCCAATAGTCTTGAAGGAGTTCCCACATATGCTGAGCACTTGTTGGCTGCTTTTCCTTCACTCTGCGGTCCAACTCATCCCAAACCATCTCAATTGGGTTGAGGTCAGGTGATTGTGGAGGCCAGGTCATCTGATGCAGCACTCCATCACTCTCCTTCTTGGTCAAATAGCCCTTACACAGCTGGAGGTGTGTTGGGTCATTGTCCTGGTAAACAAATGATAGTCCCACTAAGCGCAAACCAGATGGGATGGCGTATCGCTGCAGAATGCTTTGGTAGCCATGCTGGTTAAGTGTGCCTTGAATTCTAAATAAATCACTAACAGTGTCACCAGCAAAGCACCCCCACACCAAACACTTCAAACCTCTTCCTCCATGCTTCACGGTGGGAACCACACATGCGGAGATCATCCGTTCACCTACACTGCTTCTCACAAAGACACAACGGTTGGAAACAAAAATCTACAATTTGGACTCATCAGACCAAAGGACAGATTTCCACCGGTCTAATATCCATTGCTCGTGTTTCTTTGCCCAAGCAAGTCTCTTCTTATTATTGGTGTCCTTTAGTAGTGGTTTCTTTGCAGCAATTCCCATGGGGCGGCGCACAATTGGCCCAGCGTCGTCCAGGGTAGGGGAGGGAATGGCCGGCAGGGATGTAGCTCAGTTGGTAGAGCATGGCGTTTGCAATGCCCGGGTTGTGGGTTCGATTCCCACGGGGGGTCAGTATGAAAAAAAAAAAAAATTATGTATGCACTCACTAACTGTAAGTCGCTCTGGATAAGAGCGTCTGCTAAATGACTAAAATGTCAATGTAATTCGACCATGAAGGCCTGATTCACGTAGTCTCCTCTGAACAGTTGATGTTGAGATGTGTCTGTTACTTGAACTCTATGAAGCATTTATTTGGGCTGCAATTTCTGAGGCTGGTAACTCTAATGAACTTATCCTCTGCAGCAGAGGTAACTCTGGGTCTTCCTTTCCTGTGGCGGTCCTCATGAGATCCAGTTTCATCATAGCGCTTGGTGGTTTTTGCGACTGCACTTGAAGAAACTTTCAAAGTGCTTGAAATGTTCTGTATTGACTGACCTTCATGTCTTATAGTAATGATGGACTGTCGTTTCTCTTTGCTTATTTGAGCTGTTCTTGCCATAATATGGACTTGGTCTTTTACCAAATAGGGCTATCTTATGTATACCACTCCTACCTTGTCACAACACAACTGATTGGCTCAAATGCATTAAGAAGGAAATAAATTCCACAAATTAACTTTTAATAAGGCACACCTGTTAATTGAAATGCATTCCAGGTGACTGCCTCATGAAGCTGGTTGAGAGAATGCCAAGAGTGTGGAAAACAGTCATCAAGGCAAAGGGTGGCTACTTTGAAGAATCTCAAATATAAAATATATGTTGATTTATTTAACACATTTTTGGTTACTACATGAATGTAGAAAATAGTAAAAATAAAGAAAAACCCTGGAATGAGTAGGTGTGTTCAAACATTTGACTGGTACTGTATGTAAGGACTGAATGAAGGAGTCATAAAGGGCATTATTACTTTTCACATATGATTTGTTAAACAAAGCCCATAAAGAGAATACTGACGGCGAATAGAAATCCAAACCCAAGCGTAAAGAAATGAAAGCAGAAAACACCCTTGGTCTCTATTCTACATTCAAATTATTATTTCATGGTTTGGAAAAAGAGAGAAAAAATCCTGCTGACAAATACCAAACTATTCAGTAGTTGCTTTTCTTATAAGATGAAAAAAGATCATGTGTTAATGTTAGCATTCACTTAAACTCTGCAATCTCACTGATCTCTCTTGGTGAGTGCCATGTTGTCATGGCAACACACAGTCATTGACATTACATGTGTTTCCACTGATGCCGAACAATGTGAGGTGAACAAGCTACGGAATATTTGAATATAGATTTGTCTCTCATGCCGTAACAAAGACAACTCATAATGGCTAATGCATTCAGACAGAGAAGGATGGAGGAATAGAGAGAGAGAGAGAGAGAGAGAGAGAGAGAGGGAGAGAGAAGACAGGAAAGAGAGAGAGAGGGATAGGCAGAGAGGGAAAGAGAGTGAGAGAGCGAGAGAGAGAGAGAGAGAGTGATATGGGGCGTAGGGGTGGAGGGTTGGGGGGGGCAGGGGGGGTGATTAGCTATTTAAACATCAGACAACATTCGCATTAATGTACTCGCTTTAGAGCTGCATGCCTCACTGGTGCCAGCGCCTTCATTCGGAAACGGGACGGGCCATGTGGTGGGAGGGGGGGAGGGTGTCCCTATTCTGTTGACAGTGCCCCTGCCATGATAGCGATGGCTCGGGAGATACAGAGAGAGGCCAGAGGAGCTCTGGTGGCTAGTTGGGTTCATGGCTGTGTGTGACTGCCTCCGATATTTCTACCCTGCATTTGTATTTGTATTTGTATTTATTAAGGATCAACATTAGCTGCTGCCAAGGTCCATTAACATTAAGGCAGTAATATACAATTTAAAATATTACATTACATTTCATAACCCTTTTCACAACACATTAAGTGTGTGCCCTCAGGCCACTACTCTACTACCACATATCTAAGCCACTATTATCAATTATCCTATTTACATGTAAAACGATGCCGCATCAGATCCCTTTTAGAGTCGGACCAAGGGAGGAGAGAGATGGGGAAAAGGAAGAGAAAGAGGGAAGAGATGGAGTGATGAGAAAAAGAGTGAAGCAGGGAGAAAGAGAGGAGAGAGAGGGTTGTGAAATGGCAATAGATGGGAGAGCGTGGGAGGGAAGGAGGGAGGGAGGGGAGAGAGAAGGAAATTAGATTGAGGATGAGATTGAATGGTGTAATAAAAACAATGCATAAAGAGCATAGCTGTGGGAGAGATAGAGGGAGGAGAGAGGGGTGCAGGGCTGACAGAGGTGCAGAGAGGTACGGAAGGGGATGCTGGTGAAAGATAGAAAGGGTTGTGAGAGAAAGAAGGGAGAGTGGTGAGATGTAGATAATTGTAGTTTTATCTTGACTGGTCAAATAAATGTATTAAAGAGACCCATTATAGCTGACACATTAACAATGAATGAACAGTAAGTGGTAATTAATTAATTAATTGGTACCATTTAGGCCTTTGGTAAAACTTTATTTGCCTTCAGAAAGTATTCACACCCCTTGACTTTTTCCACATTTTGTTGTGTTACAGCCTGAATATAAAATTGATTAAATTGAGATTTCTTGTAATAATGTCAAAGTGGAATTATGTTTTTAGAAATTTGTACAAATTAATACAAAATGAAAAGCTGAAATGTCGTGTCAATAAGTATTGTTATGGTATGTCTAAATACGTTCAGGAGTAAAAATGTGCTTAACAAGTCACATAATAAGTTGCATGGACTCACTCTGTGTGCAATAATAGTGTTTAACATGATTTTTGAATGACTAACTCATTTCTGTACCACACACATACAATTATATGTAAGGTCCCTCAGTCGAGCAGTGAATTTCAAAGACAGGTTCAACATCAAAGACCAGGGAGGTTTTCCAATGCCTCGCAAAGAAGGGCACCTATTTGTAGGGTAAAAATAAAAAAGGTAGACTTTGAATATCCCTTTGAGCATGGTGAAGTTATTAATTACACTTTGGATGGTGTATCAATACACCCAGTCACTACAAAGATACAGGTGTCCTTCCTAACTCAGTTACCAGAGAGGAAGGAAACTGCTCAGGGATTTCACCATGAGGCCAATGGTGACTTTAAAACAGTTACATAGTTTAGTTACAGAGTTTAATGGCTGTTATAGGAGAAAACTGAGGATGGATCAACAACATTGTAGTTCCTCAACAATACTAAACTAATTGACTAATCTCCAAAACATGCCTCCTGTTTCCAACAAGGCACTAAAATAATGCTGCAAACATTGTGGCAAAGCAATTCACTTTTTGTCCTGAATTCAAAGTGTTATGTTTGGGACAAATCCAATTCAACACATTACTGAGTACCACTCTCCATATTTTCAAGCATAGTGGTGGCTGCATCATGTTCTGGGTATGATTGTAATCGTTAAGGACTGGGGAGTTTTTCAGGATAAAAAAACTAACGGAATTGAGGCACAGGTAATATCCTAGAGGAAAACCTGGTTCCGCCTGCTTTCCACCAGACACTGGGAGATGAATTCACCTTTCTGCAGGACAATAACCTACAACACAAGGCCAAATCTACACTATAGTTTCTTACCAATAAGACAGTGAACGTTCCTGAGTGGCTGAGTAACAGTTTTTACTTAAATCTGCTTGAAAATCTATGGCAAGACCTGAAAATGGTTGTCTAGCAATGATCAACACCCAATTTGCCAGAGCTTGAAGAATTTTGAAAAGAATAATAGGTAGCTAAATGTTGCACAATCCAGGTGTGCAAAGCTCTTATAGACTTACCCAGAAAGACTTACAGATGTAATCGCTGCCAAAGGGGATTCTAACGTCTATTGACTCAGGGGTGTGAATACTTATGTAAATTAGATATTTCTGTATTTCATTTTCAATACATTTGTAAACATTTCTAAAAACACGCTTTCACTTTGTCATTATGGGTTATTGTGTATAGATTGTGAGAATAAAAAATAAAAAATCCATTTTGAATTCAGGCTGTAACACAACAAAATGTGGAATAAGTCAAGGGGTATGAATACTTTCTGAAGACACTGTATCTACAGCCTATCAGTATCATTTCAACTAACGATCTACTAACCTTAGGCCTAACCCTAACCCTTATCCTAACCCTAAACTTAACCCTAGTCCTAACCCTTACTCTAAACCTAACCCTAACTGTAACCTTAGCAAGCAGTTGCTTATCAACAGATAGTTTGAAGATAGTATGACCATCTGTACAGCATCTACAGATCCAAATAACTATCCAAATAAAGTATGACCAGGCCTTTGTAGTTATTACGGATTACATCCTCATCAGTTCATTTAATCCCCCAATGCTAGTCAATAAACTAGCTTGATTCGCATAGACAAGTCATGTATCTTTAACATGATTTATATGGACTCAACATTTTACATTTACATTTCAGTCATTTAGCAGACGCTCTTATCCAGAGCGACTTACAGTTAGTGAGTGCATACATTTTTCATACATGTCATGTACAGTATCTTTAACTTGATTCACATTGACTTAACAAGTCATGTATCTGTAGCCCCTTTCCTGCAGTCAAATGACCAAATCATCCTCCAGTGACCTCATGGGTGGAATGTTATTAATATTTTTAATAATTTCATAATTAATACACTTTTTTTGCTGAAAATCCGGTGTTTCTATGTCAAACGGTCTTGTTATATTTCAGTCTTCTGTGATGTATATAAAGTGTAATATTGGGATGCAAACTCAAAATTGAATACATTTCAGCTCTATATCTGACATGGTACAGATGTCTTCTTTTTTTAAGCCCATAACCATGTGTGTGAGGTGTATACTTTTGTTTCAAAGTAGATTTGTTTAAGACTACCAAGAAACACTCTGTGTGACCCTGATTTAGCCCACTGCAGTAAAAGGTAATTAACTTGATTTGCAGCGACTCAACAAGTCTTGCACCTTTAACTTGATTCATATGGACATAAGTCATGTCTCTTTAACTTGATTCACAAATTAGCATGGTTCATGTATATTTAATTCAACACAAGAACATGGCTCATGTTCTGATTCTGATTCATTACTTTATTCTGACACATACTGTATCCGGACGGACATGGACATACTGTATGTACAAATGGCTCATGTATCTTTCAGACAAATGTACTGAATGAATGACAGGAGGGACTTGGAGGAGTCACCTATGAGACACGGTTGACAGGCAGCAAAAGACAGACGGAGGGAGATACAGAGACTTCTCATACACAACTGGGAACTAGACAGGGAGAGAGAGATAAAATGAGGGTGAGAGAGAGAGCGAGAGAGAGAGAGAGAGAGAGGGGGGGGGGGGTTGAGGTGTTTCAGCTGTTGATGGGGAGAGAGAGGCAGTCAAGGGGGAGAGAGAGAGAGAGGGGGGCAGAGACAGACACAAAGAGATAATCAGAGATGACAGAGAAAGGCTGAGAGAGAGAGAGAGAGAGAGAGAGAGAGAGAGAGAGAGAGAGAGAGAGAGAGAGAGAGAGAGAGAGAGAGAGAGAGAGAGAGAAGGAAAGACAAAGAGGCAGAGACACAGAGACATAGAGAGCAGACATAGACAGAGACAGAAAGAGAGAGAGGGGGAGAGAAAGAGAAGAGAGAGAATGAGAGGCAGAGAGACACTGAGGATAGAGAGAAGACAGATGGACGAAAGAGGCAGGCAGAGAAATAGAGAGAGAAGGAGATGGAGAGAAAGAAGCAGAGAGAGAGCGAGAGGAGAGAGAGAGAGAGAGAGAGAGAGAGAGAGCAGTGAGAGAGAGAGAGAGAGAGAGAGCAGTGAGAGAGAGAGAGAGAGAGAGAGAGAGAGAGAGAGAGAGAGAGAGAGAGAGGAGAGAGAGAGAGAGAGAGAGAGAGAAGAGAGAGAGAGAGAGAGAGAGAGAGAGAGAGAGAGAGAGAGAGAGAGAAGCAGCCAGCAGCAGCAAGTGCAGTCCTCTGCCACAGCTGAGCAGTTCTCCCCCCTGAGAGTTCTGAAGGAGCACCTCCGCTCTCCTCACCTGATCCTGTCTGGCACCCTCTGCGTCTGGTTGCCATCTGTCTGGCAGTTGCCTGCGAAGAAGTGTGGCCCTCGGGCCCAGCCGTACTCCTTCCTCAAAGCCATGGCTCCGTGGGTCAGCACAGACACCCCTTTGGCGATCCTCCTGCGGGCTCGTCCCTCCAGCCCTGCGGACGCACTGCGAACAAGGCCTTGGGGAGGCCCTCCAGGCCAAGGCCGGACAGGGCTGGCCCCACGGCGAACCACATGTGGGAGTGTCCGGCCTGACCCGAGGCCCAGGCCGCCTTGAAGATCAGTGCGGCCTCCTCCTGGGAGCAGTAGAGGAGACGCACCTGGAAGGAGCGGGGAAGGAGGAGGGGAAGAAGAGGGTAGGAGGAGGGGGGGGGGGGGGGAGCGAGCGGTTAAGTGGGAGTCTTGTTGGACCGAACTAGGTCAAATGATGTCAGTCACACTGTGGCAGTTTTGGGGGAGTTGCTGACCCCATTCACTGCCCTCTTTGAAAACATCTCAATTCAGACCATTTCCCACTCAGGCTGCAGCAGTGGACAGTATTTTGAGCAAAATGTCATATTCTTTTTCTCTTTTTAAATTATATTATTTCTTATTTACATACAGTGCCTTGCAAAAGTATTCATCCCCCTTAGCATTTTTCCTATTTTGTTGCATTACAACCTGTCATTTTTATTTGCATTTCATGTAATGGACATACACAAAATAGTCCAAATCGGTGAAGTGGAATGAAAAAAATACCTTGTTTCAAAAAATTCAAAAAAATTAAGAACGGAAAAGTTGTGCGTGCATATGTATTCACCCCCTTTGCTATGAAGCCCCTAAGTAAGATCTGGTGCAACGAATTACCTTCAGAAGTCACATAATTAGTTCAATAAAGTCCACCTGTGTGCAATCTAAGTGTCACATGATCTCAGTATATATACACCTGTTCTGAAAGGCCCCAGAGTCTGCAACACCACTAAGCAAGGAGCACCACCAAGCAAGCGGCACCATGAAGACCAAGGAGCTCTCCAAACAGGTCAGGGACAAAGTTGTGGAGAAGTACAGATCAGGGTTGGATTATAAAAAAATATCTGAAACTTTGAACATCCCACGGAGCACCATTAAATCCATTATTAAAAAATGGAAAGAATATGGCACCGCAACAAACCTGCCAAGAGAGGGCCACCCACCAAAACTCACGGACCAGGCAAGGACGGCATTAATCAGAGAGGCAACAAAGAGACCAAATATAGCCTTGAAGGAGCTGCAAAGCTCCACAGCAGATATTGGAGTATCTGTCCATAGGACCACTTTAAGCCAAACACTCCACAGAGCTGGGCTTTTCGGAAGAGTGGCCAGAAAAAAGCCATTACTTAAAGAAAGAAATAAGCAAACACGTTTGGTGTTCGCCAAAAGGCATGTGGGAGACTCCCCAAACATATGGAAGAAGGTACTCTGGTCAGATGAGACTAAAATGGAGCTTTTTGGCAATCAAGGAAAATGCTATGTCTGGCGCAAACCCAACACCTCTCATCACCCCGAGAACACCATCCCCAGAGTGAAGCATGGTGGTGGCAGCATCATGCTGTGGGGATGTTTTTCATCGGCAGGGACTAGGGAACTGGTCAGAATTGAAGGAATGATGGATGGCGCTAAATACAGGGAAATTCTTGAGGGAAACCTGTTTCAGTCTTCCAGAGATTTGAGACTAGGACAGAGGTTCACCTTCCAGCAGGACAATGACCCTAAGCATACTGCTAAAGCAACACTTGAGTGGTTTAAGGGGAAACATTGAAATGTTTTGGAATGGCCTAGTCAAAGCCCAGACCTCAATCCAATTGAGAATCTGTGGTATGGCTTAAAGATTGCTGTACAGCAGCAGAACCCATCCAACTTGAAGGAACTGGAGCAGTTTTACATTGAAGAATGGGCATAAATCCCAGTGGCTGGATGTGCCAAGCTTATAGAGACATAGCCCAAGAGACTTGAAGCTGTAATTGCTGCAAAAGGTGGCTCTACAAAGTATTGACTTTGGGGGGGGTGAATAGTTATGCACGCTCAAGTTTTCAGTTTTTTTGTCTTATTTGTTGTTTGTTTCACAATGAAAAATATTTTGCATCTTCAAAGTGGTAGGCATGTTGTGTAAATCAAATGATACAAACCCCCCACAAATCCATTTTAATTCCAGGTTGTAAGGCAACAAAATAGGAAAAATGCCAAGGGGGGTGAATACTTTCGCAAGCCACTGTATGTGTCAAAAATACGATCTACAGCAGGGTTTCAATTACATGGAAGAAAATCCTAAATTCACCATCCCAGGTCTAACTATTTTAAGTATTCCAGTTAATTTATTAAGTATTCTGAAAAATTGGCAGAATGTCTTAGCATATTTCCAAGACAGGTGATTGGAGTGTCTTTCAGGTAATTGGATACCAAGACAATTCTGTACTAATTAGACTCCACAGCAGGGTCCCCGGGAACAAGGTGGAGAAAGACTGTCCTGCTGTACAGGTACACTGCAATGAAAGGATGACGGCATGAAATACAACAAAGGTCCCCACAGTCCTGTGCCTGGGGCTGGTATAGCGGGTTGAGCTACCATCTGCAGCACAGTCTGATGGTCTATGGAGCTTTTAGCGCAGACTGGGAATTCACAGGACATTTACATTTAAGTCATTTAGCAGACGCTCTTATCCAGAGCGACTTACAGGAGCAATTAGGGTTAAGTGCCTTGCTTAAGGGCAAATTGACAGATTTTTCACCTACTCGGCTCGGGTATTAGAACCAGCGACCTTTCGGTTACTGGCACAACGCTCTTACCCACTAAGCTACCTGCCGCCCAACCGGACACAACTGCATGTTTACACTTTCAGTGTGGGATCCAACCCCAGTCACACAGCTATTCAGTGTGGGATCCAACCCCAGTCACACAGCTATTCTGTAGTCTCCCTTCTACCTTCAACCCTGTCTAAAGAAATAAAAATGACTAAATGATTAAGAAGAGTGAATAAAAAGGTCCCCAGTGTAGACCTGGGTTCAATCCCCAGCGTCTGTCCTTCCTGTGTCTCCCCTCTTCATCAGTATTCCCCTCTACTTCTGTACCATTAGAAAAAGATGAAGCATAAAAATAAGGCAAATAAAAAAAATGGAAGGTCGTCGCCGTCTCACCTGCGCCTCGTTCTCCTTGAGCAGCCTGCGTGTGCGCGTCCCTCCCGGGTCGTCGGTGACGTTGAGCATGACCACGCCCTTCTTCTCCCAGCCGATGAAGGATCCGTCCGTCAGGCCCTCCACCATGGCCAGGAAGTCCTCGTAGCCATGGTGACGTGTAGCCACCACGGAGAAGGAGGTCCAGTCAAACTCCTCCAGCACCTCGAAGATCACGTCCAGCTGCATGGCTGTGGAGCAGGTGAACTGGAGGTAGATGGAGCCACTCTCCTAAAGAGTGAAATGGGTTTTCAGGACACGGAAAGAGAAAGAGAGTGCAGTGAACTGGAGGACGGTGCTGTCTCCTAGAGGGTTGTGTTCAGTAGGGAGAAAACATTTTGAAGCTGAGTGAAATGGGGAGGTAGTAAGTGAACAGAGTTTTATTTTCTGCTTTTGCCTCCTGAGACCCCCCAAAAAATAACATTTTGGTGGGATTACATATATATTTTTTACATATCAGAAGTGTTTGGGGTGAGAAAAAACATGTTACCAAGAAAAGAATGTGAAAAAATATTGTTATTTATCTTTTATTGTAAGTGCAAAATTGTTCTCTGTAGTGGTCATTAGGACGTAAATATTATACATTTACATTACAGTCAATGGGTACAGCAGCTGAAAAACATTTACATTACAGTCAATGGGTACAGTAGGTGAAAAACCTAGTTGCGGCATCCGGGACCACTACAGAGGACATTTCTTGATAAGCTCTTAATTTAGCTCTTATTTCATGTGAAAAAAGTTCTACACGGTCCTGAAAACCCACTTAACTATTCCTGAGATATTCACTTACTAGAAGCAATTTCAATATCAAACTCACAAAAATTATCATTAATAATTACACACACTTCGTAAAATTGTTCCATTAAATGTGCTAATTTTCACGCCAGCCATTTTTCAAAGAACCAGGAAGATAAAGTTGTCAAGGTCACACCCCCACGCATGTGATATCATTGAAAAGCCCAGAATGTCCTCTCAAATAATACAGTGGCCTGTATGGCCTCAGCGATACGGACCAAGAACGGATGTCCACTAGAGAGGACAAAAATGAATTGCTGGGTCTCAGGAGGATAGAAGAGGAATCAAGGCCTCGTATTCACAATGAGTCTCAGAGTAGGAGTGCTGATATAGAATCAGTTTTGCATTTTAGATCATAATGAGTAAGATACATGGACAGGAGAGACCTGATCCTAGATCAGCACTCCTACGCTGAGACGTTTTATGAATACAGTGGAGTCCAGTATCTTGTTTAATAGGGAGAACACATTTTGTAAAAGTGTGAAACGAGGAGGTAGTATCTGAACTTGTCCAATAAGAACACAGTTTATCCCTACTGAACATGGTCCATGTTGAGAGTAAGGTAAAGTGAGAATGACAGTGTGAGCTTAATTCAATCCTACACGCTTAGTCCAGTTGCTTAGTCTGATAAAGGTCTTTTTAGACCATAACGTTGGTTAGAAAGATCCATTAAAGTTGTGGTGCATCAAGTTTTTTACCTATTCAGTGGCTTTACATTCATGCCATTGCAATTTTACCCATGGTTAAATAGGCCTATAATCACACAATGTCTATGGGTACTATAAAAACCCTACTACAGCTGCTACCCTCAGGTAGACTCATTTCAAAGCTTCCTGTTTTAAGAGTAACTACATGCGTAGATAGTAGTTTTTACACAAAGACACCGCGCGAACATCGATATGGCCATTGTAATTGAATTCCAGTCTCAATAGCCTTCCTCCCTTTCTTTGTCTGTCTTGTGTAGACATGTGACAGGGACTACTGTGATGTCTTTCCAGTACAATCCTGCAGTATGTCCCAAATGGCAACCTATTCCCTTTATAGTGCATTACTTTTGACCAGAGCCTTATGGGCCCTGGTTAAAAGTAGTGCACTATGTAGGGAATAGGGTGTCGTTTGGAACACACCATGTATCTCCCTTTGTTTTTTTTTACCAGATGTGTGTTAAATTATTAGTTATTCACTGTGCCACTATTTCTATTTTTTATAAAAAATTGTAATCTTATCTTTAACTCTGCATTGTTAGAAAAGGCCCTGAAAGTAAGCATTTCACTGTTAGTCTACATCTGTTGTCTATTTGACAAATCATTTTTATTTCATTTTATTTCAATTAAAAAGACGTGCCTTCCTCTCCTTGACTCCTTTCCTTTATCTTCACTGATCTGACCAGACTGGACAAGTAAAAGTGATATGAGGAAAGCCTACAATTGTCCAGTTCTTTTAGATTAGATTAGGATAAGAACAGATTGAGGAATGGAGAGAGGAATGGAAGATACTGTACTGAAAGGTTTAAGAACAAGTAGAGGATAAGGTTTCTAGAACCTTATACATAAGACAGACAAGATAACAGAGGCATAGATGGGTAAAGACACTTAAAAATGTTTCTTGTTAGAAAATACAAAATACTTTTGCCAAGTAATGTATTGAATTAAAATATGTGCAAGTAGCCCCATTAACTACAACAACATTCTCAGTAACGATTACAGAAACGTTGTACTTGCTATGACTGTGATGTCGTTGTTTATCTACCTTAGTTGAATTCACTGACTGCTGTAAGACACTCTGGATAATAGTGTCTGCTAAATGACCAAAATGTAAATGTGTAAAAATGAGCACTTGCAAAGCACATTGGGTATTATTTTCTAATGAGCTCTGCCCCCAAACAATTAGTATTTTAATCAAATGTGGCCTTGTTTGTGGGCAGAGTTCATTCAAATAATACCCAGTGTGCTATGCAAGTGTTCATTTTAAAATTCTGGTCATTTATCAGACACTCTTATCATACCCTAGTGCCATCATACTTCTGATACCAATGCAGCAAATTTGGGGTGATAGGGGGCCACAAAATTGTGAACCGCTATAAAAACAATGGTACAGAAAAGTATTTTGTATTGTCCCAAACTCGGACCTGGGAACCCCAAGTAGTGCACATTTTGTGTTTTGCCCTAGCACTACACAACTGATTCAAATAAACAAATATTGATGATTAGTTGATTACTTGAATCAGCTGTGTAGTGCTAGGGCAAAAAACTAAATGTGCACCCCTTGGGGTCCCCGGGACCGAGTTTGGGAAACACTGCTCTAAAGTATCTTGTTACAAAATACATTGGATTGTAGTTCAGGACAGTGAAATACAAATGACAAAATACTCAAAAGTAATTGAAATAGGTATTTCAAATACATGTAACAGAAATACTGCCCATCTCTGAACAGAGGGATACAATTTAGAAGGAACTACACTACTAGTCAAAAGTTTGGACACACCTACTCATTCAAGGGTTTTTCTTTATTTTTACTATTTTTTACATTGTAGAATAATAGTGAAGACATCAAAACTATGAAATAACCCATATGGAATCATGTAGTAACCAAAAAACTGTTAAACAAATCAGAATGTAGTTTATATTTGAGATTCTTCAAATAGCCACCCTTTGCCTTTATGACAGCTTTCCACACTCTTGGCATTCTCTCAACCAGCTTCACCTGGAATACTTTTCCAACAGTCTTGAAGGAGTTCCCACATATGCTGAGCACATGTTGGCTGCTTTTCCTTCACTATGCCGTCCGACTCATCCCAAACCATCTCAATTGCGTTGAGGTCGGGGGATTGTGGAGGCCAGGTCATCTGATGCAGCACTCCATCACTCTCCTTCTTGGTAAAATAGCCCTTACACAGCCTGGAGGTGTGTTGGGTCATTGTCCTGTTGAAAAACAAATGATAGCCCCACTAAGCCCAAACCAGATGGGATGGCGTATGCAAAGAGTCAATATTTGCAGTATTGACCCTTCTTTTCAAAACCTCTGCAATCCGCCCTGGCATGTTGTCAATTAACTTCTGGGCCACATCCTGATTGATGGCAGCCCATTCTTGCATAATCAATGCCTCCTTGCTCGCACATGCTTTTTCCAGTTCTGCCCACAAATCTTCTATAGGATTGAGGTCAGGGCTTTGTGATGGCCACTCCAATACCTTGACTTTGTTGTCCTTAAGCCATTTTGCCACAACTTTGGAAGTATGCTTGGGGTCATTGTCCATTTGGAAGACCCATTTGCGACCAAGCTTTAACTTCCTGACTGATGTCTTGAGATGTTGCTTCAATATATCCACATAATTTTCCTTCCTCATGATGCCATCTATTTTGTGAAGTGCACCAGTCCCTCCTGCAGCAAAGCACCCCCACAGCATGATGCTACCACCCCCGTGCTTCACGGTTGAGATGGTGTTCTTCGGCTTGCAAGCATTCCCCTTTTTCCTCCAAACATAACGATGGTCATTATGGCCAAACAGTTCTATTTTTGTTACATCAGACCAGAGGACATTTCTCCAAAAAGTACGATCTTTGTCCCCATGTGCAGTTGCAAACTGTAGTCTGGCTTTTTTATGGCGGTTTTGGAGCAGTGGCTTCTTCCTTTCTGAACGGCCTTTCAGGTTATGTCGATATAGGACTCATTTTACTGTGGATATAGATACTTTTGTACCTGTTTCCTCCAGCATCTTCACAAGGTCCTTTGCTGTTGTTCTGGGATTGATTTGCACTTTTGGAAATTGCTCCCAAGGATGAACCAGACTCGCAGAGGTCTAGAATTATTTTTCTGAGGTCTTGGCTGATTTCTTTGGATTTTCCCATGATGTTAAGCAAAGAGGCACTGAGTTTGAAGGTAGGCCTTGAAATACATCAACAGGTACACCTCCAATTGACTCAAATTATGTCAATTAGCCTATCAGAAGCTTCTAAAGCCATGACATCATTTTCTGGAATTTTCCAAGCTGTTTAAAGGCACAGTCAACTTAGTGTATGTAAACTTCTGACCCACTGGAATTGTGATACAGTGAATTATAAGTGAAATAATCTGTCTGTAAACAATTGTTGGAAAAATTACTTGTGTCATGCACAAAGTAGATGTCCTAACTGACTTGCCAAAACTATAGTTTGTTAACAATACATTTGTGGAGTGGTTGAAAAACAAGTTTTAATGACTCCAACCTAAGTGTATGTAAACTTCCGACTTCAACTGTACATTTTTCAGAAAGCTACAGTGCATTCGGAAAGTATTCAGACCCCTTGACCTTTTCCACATTTTGTTACATTACAGCCTTACTCTAAAATTATCAATCTACACACAATACCCCATAATGCAATATTTTTGCAAATGTATAAAAAATTAGAAACTGTAATATCACATTTACATAAGTATTCAGACCCTTTACTCAGTACTTTGTTGAAGCACCTTTGGCAGCGATTACAACTTGAGTCTTTTTGGGTATGACACTACAAGCTTGGCACACCTGTATTTGGGGAGTTTCTCCCATTCTTCTCAGCAGATCCACTCAAGCTCTGTCAGGTTGGATGGGGAGCATCACTGCACAGCTATTTTCAGGTCCACTAGAGATGTTAGATCGGGTTCAAGTCCGGGCTCTGGCTGGGCCACTCAAGAACATTCAGAGACTTGTCCCGAAGCCACTCCTGCGTTGTCTTGGCTGTGTGCTTAGGGTCGTTGTGCTGTTGGAAGGTGAACCTTCGCCCCAGTCTGAGGTACTGAGTGCTCTGGAGCAGGTTTTCATCAAGGATCTCTCTGTACTTTGCTCTGTTCCTCTTTCCCTCGATCCTGACTAGTCTCCCAGTCCCTGCCGCTGAAAAACAGTCCCACAGCATGTTGCTGCCACCACCATGCTTGTGCCAGGTTTCCTCCAGATGTGACGCTTGGCATTCAGGCCAAAGAGTTCAATTTTGGTTTCATCAGACCAGAGAATCTTGTTTTGTCTGGCCACTCTATCATAAAGGCCTGATTGGTGGAGTGCTGCAGAGATGGTTGTCCTTCTGGAAGGTTCTCCCATCGCCACAGAGGAACTCTGGAGCTCTGTCAGAGTGGCCATCGGGTTCTTGGTCACCTCCCTGACCAAGGCCCTTCTCCCCCGATTGGTAACTTTGGTCGGGCGGCCAGCTATAGGAAGAGTCTGGTGGTTCCAAACTTCTTCCATTTAAGAATGCTGGAAGCCACTCTGTTCTTGGGGACCTTCAATGCTGCAGACAGTTTTTGGTACCCTTCCCCAGATCTGTGCCTCGACACAATCCTGTCTCGGAGCTCTACGGACAATTCCTTCGACCTCATGGCTTGGTTTTTGCTCTGACATGCACTGTCGACCTTATATAGACAGGTGTGTGCCTTTACAAATCATGTCCAATCAATTGAATTTACCACAGGTGGACTCCAATCAAGTTGTAGAAACATTTTAAGGATGATCAATGGAAACAGGATGCACCTGAGCTCAATGTCGAGTCTCATAGCAAAGGGTCTGAATAATGATGTAAATAAGGTATTTCTGTTTTTGATTTTTTATAAACCTGTTTTCGCTTTGTCATTATGGGGTATTGTGTGAGATTGATGATTTAAAAAAAATCAATTTTAGAATAAGGCTGTAACGTAACAAAATGTGGAAAAAGTCAAGGGGTCTGAATGCTTTCCGAATGCACTGTGCACAATTAACAAGGCCAAGTGATACTTGAATGAAGCCTGTAATTGTAGAAAGGTTCACAGTTGGATATGTGTACAAAAATAGGTTAAGCATCAAATTATACATTTGAGTTTGAGAAGAAAGACTGATTAAAGGTGCTAGGCAAAGGTCTGGGTTGCCTTTAAGGGTTGGGTTATCCCAAATAGGACTGGGTTGCGAATAAGCGTATACAGTGGCTTTCAAAAGTATTCACCCCCCATTTTTCCTATTTTGTTGCCTTACAACCTGGAATTAAAATGGATTTTGGGGGGATTTGAATCAATTGATTTACACAACATGCATACCACTATGAAGATGCAAAATATTTTTGGGGGTGAAACAAACAAGAAATAAGACAAAAAAACAGAAAACTTGAGCGTGCATAACTATTCACCCCCTCAAGTCAATACTTTGTAAAGCCACCTTTTGCAGCAATTACAGCTGCTAGTCTCTTGGGGTATGTCTCTATAAGGATTTTTGCCCATTCTTCAAGGCAAAACTGCTCCAGCTCCTTCAAGTTGGATGGGTTCCGCTGGTGTACCGCAATCTTTAAGTCATACCACAGATTCTCAATTGGATTGAGGTCTGGGCTTTGACTTGGCTATTCCAAGACATTTAAATGTTTCCCCTTAAACCACTCAAGTGTGGCTTTAGCAGTATGCTTAGGCTCATTGTCCTGCTGAAAGGTGAACCTCTGTCCCAGTCTCAAATCTCTGGAAGACTGAAACAGGTTTCCCTCAAGAATTTCCCTGTATTTCGCGCCATCCATCATTCCTTCAATTCTGACCAGTCCCTGCCGATGAAAAACATCCCCACAGCATGATGCTGCCACCACCATGCTTCACAGTGGGGATGGTGTTCTCGGGGTGATGAGAGGTGTTGGGTTTGCGCCAGACATAGTGTTTTCCTTGATGGCCAAAAAGCTCAATTTTAGTCTCATCTGACCAGAGTACCTTCTTCCATATGTTTGGGGGGTCTCCCACATGCCTTTTGGCGAACACCAAACGTGTTTGCTTATTTTTTTCTTGAAGCAATGGCTTTTTTCTGGCCACTCTTCCGTAAAGCCCAGCTCTGTGGAGTGTACGGCCTAAAGTGGTCCTATGGACAGATACTCCAATCTCCGATGTGGAGCTTTGCAGCTCCTTCAGGGTTATCTTCGGCCTCTTTGTTGCCTCTGATTAATGCCCTCCTTGCCTGGGCCGTGAGTTTTGGTGGGCGGCCCTCTCTTGGCAGGTTTGTTGTGGTTCCAGATTCTTTCCATTTTTTAATAATGGATTTAATGATGCTCCGTTGGATGTTCAAAGTTTCTGATATTTTTTATAACCCATCCCTGACCTGTTTGGAGAGCTCCTTGGTCTTCATGGTGCCGCTTGCTTGGTGGTGCCCCTTGCTTAGTGGTGTTGCATACTCTGGGGCCATTCAGAACAGGTGTATATATACTGAGATTATGTGACAGATCATGTGACACTTAGATTGCACACAGGTGGACTTTATTTAACTAATTATGTGACTTCTGAAGGTAATTGGTTGCACCAGATCTTAATTAGGGAATTCATAGCAAAGGGGGTGAATACATACCACTTTTCCATTATTTATTTTTTCGCATTTTTTTCACTTCACCAATTTGGACTATTTTGTGTATGTCCATTACATGAAATCCAAATAAAAAATATTTAAATTACAGGTTGTAATGCATCAAAATAAAACGCCAAGGGGGATGAATACTTTTGCAAGGCACTGTAAGTACACTTAGACAGGATATGCCATTGAGAGAGTCTCTAAAGGTAGGGTTGCACAACTCCTCGAGGGCCACTCTCTCTGTTGTCTGTTTCATCAGTGGCTGATTTTGACCTTTGTAAACCAAGTGTTGAACCCTCCCAGCAATCAGTGACATTAATTGTTCAATTATAGTAAGTACCAGGCAGACACAAAAAGCAGCAGGACTGCGGCCCTCGAGGCCTGAAGTAGTGTTCTCCTACTCAGACCACACTGTATACAGCGGGCAACAATTGTTGAAAAGATGACGTCATCATACTAGTTGTATAAGGGGGACGTTTTGTGATTTTTTTTTTAGCAACCAGATAACAACCAAAATACAACGTCTTTCCCATGATGTCTTGAAAAATACATCTTTACCTGGTTGTAACAGAGACCAGTTGGTTGCAATCTGATTTTATGACGTCTTCTCAACCAGAAACCCAGTTTACAACCAGAAAATGAAGAAGCCAAATTCTGCCCACTGGGTAAGATGAGGCTTCAAACACACAGTAACTTAGGACTTGTTCTGGAAAATGCAATAATTCTGCCACGACAGACTGATTGATTACTTGAAGTCCATTAAAAATGGAAAGGTCACAGCCAGGTAGTTACCTGAGGCTCCCTGCCCAGGCCGGCCCCTCCTCCCACAGCCACAACGGGCACTCCGGTCTGGGCCGAGACAAACTCCATCATGGGGGCCAGGGGAGCCTGGTTGGGTGGTGGGGGCCTCTCCTCCTCGAACACCAGGCCCTGGAGCGGTGTGGTCGCCAGCAGTTCACACAGCTGCAGCAGAAGGCTCGCCGGGCTGCTCTCGTTCACCGTCAGGTATATCACGTTGGCCGGGCCATACTGCGTCATCACGCTGTCGCCCACCAGAGCCACCGACGCAGACGCCAGCGGCGTGGACGCCGCCACCGTAGCCAATGACGACGAGGCCCCCCTTCCCTGAGGCCCCCCAGGCCCGCCCGTGGCGCCCGTTCCCCCAGAAGCGGCCGTCTCCGGGAGCAGGGAGGAGCCCGAGTGGACCACAGCGATGTTGACTACGCCCAAGTCCCTCTCTCTCTCCCGGGGGCGGAGCAGGAGGGGAGGGGAGGAGCGGGCGGGCCCCGTGCAGGCCAGCACGGCCAACAGGAGGGAGAGGGCGGGCTTGGCCGCCATGGGGGAGGGAGGGGGCGTAGTTTGGTGGGCGGAGCGGCGGCGGTTCACAGGCGAAGAGGGACCTGAAGTGGAGAGACGAGAAGAAAGTACAGGTTAGTGAGGAGAGGAGCAATGATACGCATAGAAGTAAGTAGGAGCTGCAGTGGTGAGGGATACTATTGAAAAACAATCAAGTGGAAGAGAGGGGGGGTAGGCGTAATGGGAAAAGGGGCGTCATTGAGCCTCATCTACAAAGAGCAGTTTTCAACAGGGAAGGGGAGAGAAGGAGTGTGTGTGAGAGAGAGAGAGAGAGAGAGAGAGAGAGAGAGAGAGAGAGAGAGAGAGAGAGAGAGAGAGAGAGAGAGAGAGAGAGAGAGAGAGAGAGAGAGAGAGAGAGAGAGAGAGAGAGAGAGAGAGAGAGAGAGAGAGAGAGAGAGAGAGTAAGTCGCAGTGGGGCAGAGAGATTGTGCTAGACAGGGGGGTGGATGAAATGAGAAGGGGGGTCCTGCATCCCCTACCATATGATCGATCAACATCAATTAAGGTCAGTGTAAGTGCAGAGCCAAGTACAGTGAACTATAGAGGAACATAAGCTCACTGCTTAGGAACTATAGTAGGAGTGCTCACCCCTTGAACTCAACCCTCCCCCTTACAGGACATCAGAATTCATTACCCCAGGAGCTGATTCATGGTTCGGTCCCACACCATTGGAGAGCTTTGAAGCTAAGCTATAGATCTTTGCAGCCATAAACCACCAACGGGTACTGTACATCTAAATGGACCGGGCTAAATCACAATACAAATAAAACTGGGGAGGGGTGAATAGTTTAGTCGAGGTAGGTGTGTATGCACGTTTTTATAAACAATTGTGTTTGAGGTGGGAAAATGCTCTGTGCAGTCGAATCAGGCTATGGGACTGTACACAAAATGTAAGGAGATGTAAAGCAACGAACACTCAATTAATCATTTTGAAGTCGCTTAGCGTGCCAACCCCCACGCCACCCCCCCTCCTTCTCATCCCCCCCTTCCATTCACTCTCTTTAATTAACCCTCCCTCTCTCCTCGGGGCACACACAAATACACACAGTCGAAAAAAACACTCTCTCCAGATCACTAACACACAGAGCAACGTGCATACACAATCAGTATCTGTCACTCCGTCTCATATTGCCCGTTTATTCTCCTAGCGTCCGTGGCTAATGTCATTGCTTTGAACCAGAAGGCTTGCTGACGTAATGCTCTCTTCACTCCCCCAAACCAACAGCTTCTTTCTGCCTCGTTCTCTCACTCTCTCTCTATCTAATTCCATTTTCACGACCCTCCTTTTGATGCCGAGTCATCATCTGAGGAAGAAATGCATAAAAAGAGGGGGATCACAATGATGTGATCGATTTTGGGGGAAAGGGGGGACAAACAAAAATAAACTGTAGCTGTCGTGGAATAGAGAGAGCAAATATAGGAGTGAGCCTGTGAGCCAGATAGCCACAGTGGCTGGAAAGTGAAAGAGAAGGCAATAAAGTACAGCTAGAGGATATACTGTGTCTAGGGGACAGTAGTAGAGGGAGGGTAGAAAGAGAAATATTTAACACTACCCTCAATATACCATTCAGACAGACCCAGACCTCGGCCCGAATGAGTGAAAAATGGCTCACCCGAACCCGGCCTGTTGCATAATTCAGTTGGATATTACTACTCCCTACCCCAGTTAAGCCTATGGGCAGAACCTGCCATGAAACCTAACGGCCTCACCATTTTTCACAGGGAGAAAGACTCTTAAATATGTTTCCCCGGCCCAGCCAGAAGGTCATGCGGCTGAGTCCAGTACACACCGTAGTAAACCAATACAGACCTTATGAAACCAGTACAAACCACACAGGTTCTGTACTCAGTCCGCAGGGCATAGGGATTAATCCAGTTCAAACCATATGAAACCAGTCCACCCCAGTACAGACACAGGTTCTGTACTCAGTTCGAAGGGCATACGGCTAAATCCAGTACAAACCACACTACAGACCATACATACAGGTTCCGGATCAATCATTCCAGGCTAGCATTCCATCCGCTGGCCCTAACACCACTCAGCTTGTGTTGTCACACCCCAGAGCTCTCATATACAGGAGTTTTATGGTCTTCCCCTGGCATGGAGTGCATTGTTTGTTGCCTATGTTAAATGGGCCCTGCGGTATCATGGCCGTAGAGTGGTATAGTGGTTAGGGAAATGGCGTTGGGAGAAGATGCTTAGTGGTTCAGAGTACAGGTCTGAGTTGCTGTACGCTGTGGCTCCCCATAGGTTGCTGTACAACATACAACTGCATGAATGGATAATGCATATCCTGGCTGGCATAAGCAGTTTCAGCTGTAAGAACTCTGTAGCGACGTTACCTATCCAGGCATTAGCATACAGGCTTTACATCCTTGAACTCCTCACCATATCTATTTGTCTTGGTTGTCAACGGTTTATAGTCCTAATGGGTTTTACAACATGAATAGATGTCCTCATATTTCCCCTCTAAAAGCCCCTGCATCTTGTGTGACGGTCGTATTGCATGTTCATCTCCAACAGGAATCTTCTGTGAAGATCATATAGCATGGTCAGCTCAAAACGCTCTCCGGAGAGAACGGGATAACCGATAGCCATTAGTAACTGCACTGACCATGAAGGAAACAGAGGGGCAGAGCTTTATGGCCGTCTAAGTGTTGCCAGACTTTCTGCTCTTGTCCAGAGCAGCACGAGGGTTATGAGGAACTGTCTGTCCCTGTCTTACTCCAAATGGCATCCGCTGGCGCTGTGGCACACAGAGACACCATTAACAGGAGTGTAATGGGCTGTCACGTGTGCTCAAAACATCTCATGACCCAAAAGTCAGGGCCCTACCTAATAAGTGTACAGATGACTTGACTAGCCCCCTGACACACATAAGGACATTCACCCACACAAACACACGCTCTCACACGCAAACACACACACACCCTCATACACACACAATCTTATACACACTCACACAGAGTAAGATGAAATTCAATTTTGTCAAAGCAAACTGCTTTTCAAGGCACTCCGTGACACCATGTCTGACAGAAATGGAATTTCACGCAGTTAAAGATGTCTTCCTCCTGCTACAACATCTACTGTAGGTACAGGTCGATGCACTTGTAATATGTACATTGTCATTCAGACTGGCGGTTACTATATTTATCTTGTTCTATTTCTATATCTATATATATATATATATATAAAATAAAATAAATCCCCTTGAGGTGATCTGTCTTGTTTCCAAGGAAGTCCCAGGAGAACAACTGAACAGATACAGGGCTCCTTGAGCTTTAAACACGTAAACGTACCTATTTTTCTTTAACAACAAATATACTCCAATTCCCTCACACTGAGCACAGCAGTTAGTTATGCAACGCTACTTTAAGTAGTTAAGATAAATGGCATAAAGGATTTGCCTGGATGAAATACAATCATTACTTTACGCACTAGTATTTCTCTTTCAATTTTGCACCAAATAAGGACACACAAGAAGCAATATTTATAATTTCCTACTGATTTTGTGGTTGAAAATGAGGAATATCGCATTCCAATTTATTGGGGATGTGATGCATTACCTCATGCATCCTCTTTGCATGAAAGTAATTTGGTGGTGGAAATTGTACTGGGAACAAACCTTGCCCCATAGCACTCTGCATACAAAGGAGCAATATTATTTACATAAATAATTGCTACTCTAAAAATACATATCACATTGCATTTGCTGAGGGTCATTGGTGACATTCTTCATTTCCCATATGCTGCGGCTATGGATGGTGGGAGGGGAAGGAATGAATTAATGCAGGCCTGCTCGGCTCAGCACACAACACCGAGGAGGAAGCACAGAGGTATTTAACAGCGTCTGCTCTCTCTGCAAATAAGTAATCAACAGGCTAGCCAGTGACCTTGCTAACAATGTTTTTATAAACATTACCTTCATTAGATTTAAAGAGAAGCTGGTGAAGGGAGTTATGGGTAATGGGGCAGAGGAGACAGAGGGATGTATTTCGTCTATGATGGGATATATTTTTTCAGGAAATTACAGGGGAAGAAGGAAGGGTAAAAACGGGCAGTGAGAGAGCGAGAGGGGTGGAAGGGGAGGTGGGTAAGATGAAGGAGAGACATGAGGACAGACCAAGGATGGTGGGTGGGTGGGTGTGGGGATCTCGGTTGTCACGCCACAATAAGGAACCGGCAAAGGTGCCTATCTACATGCCCCATGCAGTGCCACCAAAGATTAACGACCTGTTGCATTCCCGGGCACAATGGAAACCCCCAAAGACTGGCCTTATTGTTACACAAAGCTTTATGACCAGCTTTATTAAATCCATGTCTGACAGTAGGCCTATTTATTTCAGATAGAAGTATGTAAAATGCCTTGGCTGTGATTTTGTGGTTTGGTGCTAAGGTGGAATTAAAGTTGTTGAAGGTAAACAGAGACAAAGAAATTGGCAGGGTCTGCACACAAACACACCTATTGCAGGGGAAATACGCCTGGGATAAACAATAGAACAATAGAGAAGAATAAAAAAATCTATACCAGAGACAACACACACACATCAACTCTATATTTCAGTCTCTATAAATTGTCTTTCTCTAATGCCTCATTCAGCTCCCTCGCTCTCTCGGTCTCTCTCTCTCTCTATTCCTAGACATGTACTGAACATACTGTACTGGGTTTTGAGCCAAAAACCTGCCTCTGTGAAAAAGGTCCACAGACGTATTCATCAAACGGTATTAATCGGCTCTGTCAGACTCACCCAACCAGCTGCCAATCAAGCAACTGACCAATAAACCTGCCTGTCAGTAGAACTGACTAAGAAAGAAATACAAAAACACAGCTGATGCGAGATGTGTAATCATTTGTGTTGGTCAGTGTCGTAGAGTAGCTGACTAAAGCTCAATTGCTCTCCTCAGAGGAAGCGAAATGAAGACAGACATTTCCAGTTGTACTGGTACAAGAGGCTGTGGCCTAGCAGGTCAAAGCAGTGACTTCATCAAGCCAAAGTGTGCAAATGAAATGTCAATTTACATTTGGACGAAGGGGATTTATGATCAATGCCGTTAGTCAAATGTTAGCTCTCTACGATAAGGGAGACGGAATTTACAACCTGACTAAAACGCAATGTTAACAGAAAACAAACAAATCTGTTCCACAGTGTTCTCAACAACTATTATAGCTAGTATTATTTAGACAGTATCAGCCCCACCATCGTCAGGTATAGAGTCCCTCCATACCAAACTGTTTGCCCAAGCCTAAAAAGAGAAAAAGAAAATCAATAATAACCAATGTTATATGATCCCCTGAATGCATTAGATCAAGACGACATCCTATAGATATTTCTTTAACCTGAAGACATTGGAAAGAGTGCACAGCTCACAGTAAAGGACAATTATTAATTCACAGACATTGTGTAGTTCATTATCGTGGGACGACATTGTGTAGTTCATTATCGTGGGACATTATCAGGTTTTGTGCTTTAGAAGTAGAATAGAGATTGCAACACCTACACTATAGCCATAATATACGACAGGCCTATCTGCAATGGATAGACACTGGCTGGCTGCACTGTAAATATGCAAACAGTGATACAAGAGGCACCACTAAACACCAGTTCAGTGAGTCACAGAGGCAAGAAGCTTGAGTTGGTTATCATTGCAAAGTCTTAAATTATTTATGACCTGCCAAACAACACACAGCCGATAAAAACAGAAAAGGAGCATTAATGAATTTTGAAAGTTAATTTGAACATTAGATATATTGGCTCCCAGATAGGCTTGTGTTAAATGAGAGGGCGCCTTCTTTGGTCAATGTGCTCTGATACTGAGAATGATAGCCTTTAGGCCTACCTTTAGCCTACTGTAGGCTAACTGACTAGGCTATGTAGCAGACCTAGCTAGGCTAATCCAAACAGAGACAATAGAGCATTTGGAATGAAGATGTGGTTCAGAAGTTTCGGAGTGGCCTTCAAACAGGGTCTTGGTGAGTCGAAGGTGAGGTTCCGATCACGTAATTCTGTCACGTACGTTCAGGCGGTCGTCTTTGGATGCGACCTTGTGGCAGCCCCCACCTCCAGCTCACTATTTTGACGTTAAGTTGGATCGAAGGCTTAATCCATTTTTTCAGTCAGGAAAGCTGAGAAAGTCTCATGGTGGGTCCCCTGGGTGTAGCCAAACCAACCAGCACATTGACCACCATCACCATTGAGGAAAGCCAGGGCCACTTGGCTTGTCTCTAAATAAGGTTAAGCTAAAATGGCCTCCTTTCCCCCGCTAAGCAGAACAGGTGATTTCAGTCCAAGGCCCCCACTAACATAGCTAACAACGTCATGCAGCCAGCAACCATTCATTCATACACAAGTGACTCAATGAAACACCTCAGACTGAGTGCAATTCTCAGGGACGAAGAATCACTTTTGTAAAGGTGTACTCAATATGAAAGGACATCCTGCTTTCTTTTCCTTGTCTGCTGTAGAGTTTGTGTTGATTAGGCACCAAATGGAAGAAAACAGACTGAAACAGGAAGGAACTACCTGGACTTTCGTTTTCTGTTGCTTGAAATGTTTTCTGTTGTGTGCCCTAATGAACACAACCCACCCCTGCCTGGAAGTTGGAAGCACAGAGCTGAATCCTCAGGTAACACAACAGGTGCAGCCGTCCTCCTCTTCCTCCTCTGTCTCCTACTCAGTGGACCTGAACTTCTGAGTGTCACATTAGTCTGGGGATTTACTGGGACAAGTCTCAACAAGTCGAGAGTTACTCAGAGCTGAAACAACTGTCTGAAAGAAGCCTTCCCTGAGTGACTTCGGTATGTCATTGTCGGATTTGGTTCTCTCCAGAAAGGGGTTCCTCTGGGATTACTTAGCCTAAGTCATTCAGAGGCCATGATATCAGTTAGGTAAGATGTGTTTCAACATCCTTCCCGGATTAAATGGATCAAATGGAGCATTTTGGATTAGGCCTAGTTCCACAATCGGTTTCTAAATTAGACTGTATGGCCTGTTACACATTGTGTGTGTGAAAATCGATGACACGTGAAACTAGGTCCATTATAGTCCAATAGCAAATCCCACCCGCTTTCATGCACACATGTCCAGAATAACTAACAAAAGAAAACATGTTGAGTACAGTGTCAACAACTGAACAATGAGTTTTCAGGCTACAGTCAAGATTCCATGCTGTCAAGCACTTGAGAACCCCAAACATGGAGAGTGTCCCTTCAAGGCTATCTATTACAAAATGATCAATGAAAAACATGTTTCAACTTGCTCTAGGATAGAAATAAAAGGCCTACAATATTGTTTTTCACAAGAATCAGAGTGTACCCATGGACCGTTTAAGGATGCAAATATTATGTAAACATGCCACTAGCCTACTTGTCAAGTATTTACTAAATATACACCAGTGGCGGTCGGTGCCGTTTATGATGAGGGAGGATGATTATTTTTTTAATGAGCATGGCCTTATTTCTATTACAGCATATTGGATGACTGTCATTCATATTCCATTCACCCAGCTCAATGTAACATCGACCCTACCTTACACAGAAAGCGGCACAGGTCCTAATCCAGGCACTTCCCGTCTGGATTACTGCAACTCGCTGTTGGCTGGGCTCCCTGCCTGTGCCTGTGCCATTAAACCCCTACAACTTATCCAGAACACTGCAGCCCATCTGGTGTTCAACCTTCCCAAGTTCTCTCATGTCACCCCGCTCCTCCGCACACTCCACTGGCTTCCAGTTGAAGCTTGCATCTACTACAAAACCATGGTGCTTGCCTACGGAGCTGTGAGGGGAACGGCACCCCCTTACCTTCAGGCTCTGATCAGACCCTACACCCAAACGAGGGCACTACGTTCATCCACCTCTGGCCTGCTAGCCCCCCTACCTCTACGGAAGCACAGTTCCCGCTCAGCCCAGTCAAAGCTATTCGCTGCTCTGGCACCCCAATGGTGGAACAAGCTCCCCCATGACGCCAGGACAGCGGAGTCACTGACCACCCATCGGAGACACTTGAAACCCTACCTCTTTAAGGAATACCTGGAATAGTATAACTGTAATCCATCCTGGCACCATCCCTACGGTGAAGCATGGTGGTGGCAGCATCATGCTGTGGGGATGTTTTTCAGCAGCTGGGACTGGGAGACTAGTTAGGATCGAGGGAAAGAAGAACAGAGCAAAGTACAAAGAGATCCTTGATGAAAACCTGCTCCAGAGTGCTCAGGACCTCAGACTTGGGCGAAGGTTCACCTTCCAACAGGACAACGACCCTATGCACACAGCCAAGACAATGCAGGAGTGGCTTCGGAACAAGTCTCTGTATGTCCTTGAGTGGCCCAGCCAGAGCCCGGACTTGAACCCGATCGAACATCTCTGGAGAGACCTGAAAATAGCTGTGCAGTGACACTCCCCTTCCAACCTGACAGAGCTTGAAAGGATCTGCAGAGAAGAATGGAAGAAACTTCCCAAATACAGGTGTGCCAAACTTGTAGCGTCATACCCAAAAAGACTCAAGGCTGTAATCACTGCCAAAGGTGCTTTAACAAAGTACTGAGTAAAGGGTCTGAATACTTATTTAAATGTGATATTTCAGTTTTGTATTTTTTATAAATTTGCAGAAAATTGTAAAAAACTGTTTTTGCTTTGTCATTATGAGGTATTGTGTGTACATTAATGAAGGGGGGGGGGGCAATTTAATTAATGTTAGAATAAGGCTGTAACATATTAAAATGTGGAAAAAGTGAAGGGGTCTGAATACATTCCGAATACACTGTAATACGAAATATAGCTAGCTAGCTAGCTCTCGCTCTCTCTCTCTCTCTCTATTTCTCTCTCTTTGAGTCAACTACTCACCACATTTTATGCACTGCAGCGCTAGCTAGCTGTAGCGTATGCTTTCAGTACTAGATTCATTCATTAACCCTTTAATTGGGTGGACAACATGTCAGCTCATGCTGCAAGAACTCTGATAGGTTGGAGGACGTCCCCCAGAAGTTGTCATAATTACTGTGTAAGTCTATGGAAGGGGGTGAGACCCATGAGCCTCCTAGGTTTTGTATTGAAGTCAATGTACCCAGAGGAGGACAGAAGCTAGCTGTCCTCTGGCTACACCATGGTGTTACCCTACAGAGTGCTGCTGTAGACCTTCATTGCAAAACAGTGCATTTTAATCAATCATTTGGTGACATGTGAATACCTTTAGTATAGTTTTATATAAAAATGATAACTTTTTAATGTTTCACAATTTTTATTTTTATGAAATTCACTGAGGAGGATGGTCCTCCCCTTCCTCCTCTGAGGAGCCTCCACTGAAATACACACAACATTAGTGCAAGTGGGATAGTTTGCCTAAATAATTTTTATAAGATCAGAGCAAATTACCTTGTGCACAGTTCAGAATTGCAATTCAAAGAGCTGTCTTCCAATGGATTTACACATAGTGGGGGAGCACAGCTGACAGATGGGTATTGGGTACATACAGAAAGCTCAAGGATTGATTCAACATCTGAACGCTGTCTTGGGCAAATACCAGGAGATGTGGCAGGGAAAAGGCTACAAAGTGTTCTCCATGGACAAGAAGACAATAGAAAGGACAAATGCCCACATGCGCATAAACCGGCTTCAAATGAAGGCAATGTGGCCGACATGGCATACTAATGGCGAATGGTAATGTACCCAGATACACATGCGGATTTTGGTGAGATAAGAAAGGTACACATTTCTTTCATCACTAATGTAAGTTATGTGTGGTGACTCAGAACGTGTGTGTGTGTGTGTGTGTGTGTGTCTGTGTGTGTGAAAAAAAGCTCGTGCCAGTGTGTGTATATACAGTAGGCTATGCATGTGCAGTGTGAGTCTTGAAATAGTCAGAGCTCTTGGAGTGTGCACGCGCATCAATGACAGAGGGGTCAAAGTCTCGCGCAGCGGCCGGTTGTCGCCTATCCATCAAACTAGCTACCCATACGACACATATATAGCCTCGAGAAACGCTACGCCACTATTCTGGTCCTCGTGCATAACATTCAGCAACATTTGAAGGGCAAATCTTGGAACACTTCTTAAAGAAAACCTAAACATATCAACCTCACAGCAAGGAGAAAATACTCACTGTTTTTCAGGAGCCCGACACTCTCTTCTCCCCTCGTCTCTCCATCCACAATACACCCATTCCTCTTCTGGCCATATCCTGCGGGTTATCTCCCGTTGTGTAGCCAATATATTAAAATGTTGCACCGATACACAGTGTCTTCCTTTTCTTTACTCAGCGAGCCTACATGTTGCTGACTACCTCTCTTCCTCCCTCTTTCCCCTCTCACCAGTTATTTTGTTAAAATTCAGTATATACGCCTCGTCACCTAGCAACCTCTCTCTACATCACTCCCGCTACACGTGTTGAATGCTAAACTTGTGGATACACACTCTCAGTGGATACACACTCTCAGTGGTGTATCAGTATGCAATCAAGATATTTATTAGAACTCTCTCTCTCTCCCTCCCTCCCTTCCCTCTCAATTTTCCCCTCCCCTTAAACCCATATGAAACCTCTATTCCTCCTTCCTGCTCCCTCTCCCTCATCTCCTCGCTCTCTCCAAGCAAAAGAGAAGCCAGTTTATAGCCTACCTTAAAAAAACACTAAAGATAATTCAAGCCTCGCGCTTTGCGGTTATGTGTGTCCTAAGGGAATACATGATAATTGCCATTGTGAGTTTATAATATTCAACTCTCGGCTGAACTTTTTCACTGCAAGGGGATTTTGCCACTTGAAATTATTACACACAGATAAAGAACTTAATAATGCATATGTTAGAGACACACCTATAAAGAATCATGTGTTATTTAATTACTGTAATCCTGTCTGCATTTATCTGGCATTTGCAATTGTTCTACTTCTGAAAGTAGGTACTATAATTAGCCCTTATAGGAAATAACAGAAAAAGAAATCTTATTCACCCTTTTTCATATTTTCTGCTCGGCACCAGCCATTTTGTCCTCTATGCTGGACATCACATTTTTGACTGTAGCAGAAAAGAAGCTAAGATGTGCCTCTGTACCATGCACACACACACCTTTTTTCTTGATGTAATCATTGTGTGTGTGTGTGTGTGTGTGTGACGTACGACATGTGCACTTGCGTGTGTATGAGTGTGTGTGTGTGTGTGTGTGTGTCTGTGTGTGTCTGTGTGTGTGTGAGCCTCTGTGTCTATGTCTCTGTTTTGTTTCAAGTGAATCCACATTCACGTTTAAACCACTTGTTTTCATTCGTAAATATAGAGCTGCCATGCCGCCGACCAGTTCTATGAAATATAAAAAATAGCCCTAATGAACAGAAAACAATAGACACCCATCTTGGTTGTTTACCCTATTGTTTTGTAATTGAAAGACGGCATTGACCTCTCTCATCAGGAAGTTGATAGGAGAGAGAGATAATCACAGGAGGAATATTGTGATGAGGGAGAGCGATGGGAGGCTGAAGCAGTCTTTCATGAATATATTACAAATCCAGGAACATCTGAAACAAGCTGACACAGGTGGAACAATACCAAGTGGATATAAAACTAATATGGCTTTGATACTCTACAAGCACTATCATGTCTGTGCAGTCACTGCTTCTGAGTGTGTTACGAATACCTAAAGGAGATAAAAGCTAACCAAATCCTCTTTAGCTAACAAATCTATTCATCTTAGAGAATAATTACAGACAAATTGTATTGGAAAGCTGCCATGAAGAAATAACTGTATTTCTGCACACTTCTGGAGGCTGTGCCTCGCTATTGGGATTATACAATTAAAGCAGCATCCTAGTTCTTTGTTAATAATTGAGTTAAAGCAACCAATATTCTCAAAGAAATATGACAGCACATTTTTTATTTAGTCTATGATGGAATTTAACGTCTGAATTCTCCCTTTCTCCGTTCTGACTGGGAATACAATGGAGTTAATTGCCTTTAGTTTTTCAATAAAAAAAAACAGGAAGAGAAAGTTGAGGCAAAATGAATAAATTCAATGGTAGCTTGACTGAATACAGTGAAGTGACAATACAATTTGCTATTTAACAAGGTTCAAAATCAAAGTTTATGAAAATAGAGATTGAGGTGCATATACCTGGAAATGGATATATAGCTGGAACAAATGGCTTGGGACGTTAACCCATTGTGGAGGTCTGAAAACATATTTCAAACCTTGATTTTGGAGTGAAATAACACTTTAAGTCTTGTGACACTCCTTGCTCTCAAAATATCAAAATGTAAGCCCCCCAAAATCCCCCCCCCCCCCCCCCCCAAAAAAAAAGAAGATTGAATCTAAATGTATTTAGGGTGCAATTTCACAAAACTTGTCGCAATACAGAATAAAAAAATTATAGGAGGAAAAACATCATCACAGTACTCTCTCACCACCAAACATCCTGTAGATCCATATCTGCAACTTGGCCAAGTGAAGGAAGCCTCCAAGCAAATTTGGCAGGAGACATTGCCAGACCATTGGGAGAATGATACGTAAACTTCCAGGCTTGGTGAGAAGGGAATCTAATCGGGGCACCCAGACAGAGACATCCAAGACATGTCAGTATCTCTGCAGACTTAACAATGGAGACGTGCAATACACTTAGGCATTTAGCGCGTATATCCTTGATTGAAACATCCACTGATAACATGTCTGTTACTAATGACACAATTAAGAGAAAAGAGCAAGATCCCTCCTTCACTCACTCATTCCCTGGCTCATTAACTTGCTCAATGTTCCTATAACAAGCTTACATTGCATTCACAGTGAGCTCTGTTGTCAGTGTACATCGCTAAGACCAATGAAGATGTGTGTTTACAGTTGAAGTCAGAAGTTTACTTACACTTAGGTTGGAGTCATTAAAACTAATTTTTCAACCACTCCACACATTTCTTGTTAACAAACTAAAGTTTTGGCAAGTCGGTTAGGACATCTACTTTGTGCATGACACAAGTAATATTTCCAACAATTGTTTACAGACAGATTATTTCACTTATAATTCACTGTATCACAATTCCAGTGGGTCAGAAGTTTACATACACTAAGTTGACTGTGCCTTTAAACAGCTTGGAAAATTCCAGAAAATGATGTCATGGCTTTAGAAGCTTCTGATAGGCTAATTGACATACTTTGAGTCAATTGGAGGTGTACCTGTGAATGTATTTCAAGGCCTACCTTCAAACTAAAAAAAATCTAAATAAATCAGCCAAGACCTCAGAAAAAGAATTCTAGACCTCCACAAGTCTTGTTCATCCTTGGGAGCAATTTCCAAACGCCTGAAGGTACCACGTTCATCTGTACAAACAGTAGTACGCAAGTATAAACACCATGGGACCACGCAGCCGTCATACCGCTCAGGAAGGAGACGCGTTCTGTCTCCTAGAGATGAACGTACTTTGGTGCAAATCAATCCCAGAACAACAGCAAAGAACCTTGTGAAGATGCTGGAGGAAACAGGTACAAAATTATCTCTATCCACAGTCAAACAAGTCCTATATTGACATAACCTGAAAGGCCACTCAGCAAGGAAGAAGCCACTGCTCCAAAACCGCCATAAAAAAGCCAGACTACGGTTTGCAACTGCACATGGGGACAAAGATCGTACTTTTTGGAGAAATGTCCTCTGGTCTGATGAAACAAAAATAGAACTGTTTGGCCATAATGACCATTGTTATGTTTGGAGGAAAAAGCAGGTTGCTTGCAAGCCGAAGAACACCATCCCAACCGTGAAGCACGGGGGTGGCAGCATCATGCTGTGGGGGTGCTTTGCTGCAGGAGGGACTGGTGCACTTCACAAAATAGATGGCATCATGAGGAAGGGAAATTATGTGGATATATTGAAGCAACATCTCAAGACATCAGTCAGGAAGTTAAAGCTTGGTCGCAAATGGGTCTTCCAAATGGACAATGACCCCAAGCATACTTCCAAAGTTGTGGCAAAATGGCTTAAAGACAACAAAGTCAAGGTATTGGAGTGGCCATCACAAAGCCCTGATCTCAATCCTATTGAAAATGTGTGGGCAGAACTGAAAAAGCGTGTGCGAGCAAGGAGGCCTACAAACCTGACTCAGTTACACCAGCTTTGTCAGGAGGAATGGGCCAAAATTCACCCAACTTATTGTGGGAAGCTTGTGAAAGGCTACCCGAAACGTTTAACCCAAGTTAAACAATTTAAAGGCAATGCTACCAAATACTAATTGAGTGTATGTAAACTTGTGACCCACTGGGAATGTGATGAAAGAAATAAAAGCTGAAATAAATCATTCTCTCTACTATTATTCTGACATTTCACATTCTTAAAATAAAGTGGTGATCCTAACTGACCTAAAACAGGGACTTTTTACTCTGATTAAATGTCAGGAATTGTGAAATACTGAGTTTAAATGTATTTGGCTAAAGTGTATGTAAACTTCCGACTTCAACTGTATGTTGCATAACCCTAACCCTACCAACCCATTACTCATTCATTGTTTTCTTTCATTTACTTCAAGCGTTTGGGGTTCCTGCCTGGGGTGTCAGATGGGTGGGGGTTGCACTTTTGGGACTATTCCATTGGATCCATTGCACCAGGCAAGCTCAAACAAGTGCAGCTAAAGTATTCCAAAGAAAATGAACACTATTGACACTATATCTATCAGTAGGCCTTCCAGCCTACAGCCACAGCCAAGCACAGCTGTGAGGAATAGTCTCTCATTAAGAGCTCTATGCCGAGCTGTCCAAGCTAAAGTGACTTTAAAGCTTTGGCGATTTTTCCCTGTCCATGGTGCTGAAACAATTGCAATGTGGCATCACATTTTACGACGCATTATTACTCAAGTGTGTTGCTACAAAGTGAAACGTTAATATATATGTATGCGGAACTGTCTAAGGTGCTGAAACAGTGCTCGGTTTTTACAGGCTTTATCCCTGGTTTAGCATTGGTTGCTTTCCCTGTCCATGGTGCTGTAATGTTAGCTAAAGTGCAATGTTAATAGTGAGTGTTTCATATAACGCCACAGTCTTACTAGCTTGTTAAAATAAACTGTATGTCTCATATTGAAATAATACATCAGCATTCACATTGAGAGGGTCGCTATATATACTGTATATACAGTACCAGTCAAAAGATTGGACACACCTACTTATTCAAGGGTTTTTCTTTATTGTAATATTTTCTACATTGTAGAATAATAGTGAAGACATCAAAATTATGAAATAACACATATGGAATCATGTAGTAACCAAAAAAGTGTTAAACAAATCAAAATATATTTTATATTTGAGATTCTTCAAATAGCCACCCTTTGCCTTGATGACAGCTTTGCACACTCTTGGCATTCTCTCAACCAGCTTTATGAGGTAGTCACCTGGAATGCATTTCAATTAACAGGTGTGCCTTCTTAAAAGTTAATTTGTGGAATTTATTTCTTTCTTAATGCGTTTGAGCCAATCAGTTGTGTTGTGACAAGGAAAAGGGGGTATACAGAAGATAGCCCTATTTGGTAAAAGACCAAGTCCATATTATGGCAAGAACAGTTCAAATAAGCAAAGAGAAACGACAGTCCATCATTACTTTAAGACATGAAGGTCAGTCAATAAAGTTTCTTCAAATGCAGTCACAAAAACCATCAAGCGCTATGATGAAACTGGCTCTCATGAGGACCACCACAGGAATGGAAGACCTAGAGTTACCTCTGCTGCAGAGGATAAGTTCATTAGAGTTTCCAGCCTCAGAAAATGCAGCCCAAATAAATGCTTCACAGAGTTCAAGTAACAGACACATCTCAACATCAACTGTTCAGAGAGGACTGTGTGAATCAGGCCTTCATGGTCGAATTGCTGCAAAGGAACCACTACTAAAGGACACCAATAAGAAGAAGAGACCTGCTTGGGCCAAGAAACACGAGCAATGGACATTAGACCGGTGGAAATTTGTCCTTTGGTTTGGAGTCCAAATTTGAGATTTTTGGTTCCAACCGCCGTGTCTTTGTGAGACGTGGTGTGGGTGAACAGATGATCTCCGCATGTGTATTTCCCACTGTAAAGCATGGAGGAGGAGGTGTTATGGTGTGGGGGTGCTTTGCTGGTGACACTGTCTGTGATTTATTTAGAATTCAAGGCACACTTAACCAGCATGGCTACCACAGCATTCTACAGCGATATGCCTTCCCATCTGGTTTGGGCTTAGTGGGACTATAATTTGTTTTTCAACAGGACAATGACCCAACACACCTCCAGGTTGTGTAAGGGCTATTTTACCAAGAAGGAGAGTGATGGAGTGCTGCATCAGATGACCTGGCCTCCACAGTCCCCCGACCTTAACCCAATTGAGATGGTTTGTGATGAGTCGGACGACAGAGTGAAGGAAAAGCAGCCAACAAGGGCTCAGCATATGTGGGAACTCCTTCAAGACTGTTGGAAAAGCATTCCAGTTGAAGCTGGTTGGGAGAATGCCAAGAGTGTGCAAAGCTGTCATCAAGGCAAAGGGTGGCTATTTGAAGAATCTCAAATATAAAATATATTTTGATTTGTTTAACACTTTTTTGTTTACTACATGATTCCATATGTGTTATTTCATAGTTTTGATGTCTTCACTATTATTCTACAATGTAGAAAATAGTACAAATAAAGAAAAACCCTTGAATGAGTAGGTGTGTCCAAACTTTTGACTGGTACTGTATATACACTGCTCAAAAAAATAAAGGGAACACTTAAACAACACAATGTAACTCCAAGTCAATCACACTTCTGTGAAATCAAACTGTCCACTGAGGAAGCAACACTGATTGACAATACATTTCACATGCTGTTGTGCAAATGGAATAGACAACAGGTGGACATTACAGGCAATTAGCAAGACACCCCCAATAAAGGACTGGTTTTGCAGGTGGTGACCACAGACCACTTCTCAGTTCCTTTGCTTCCTGGCTGATGTTTTGGTCACTTTTGAATGCTGGCGGTGCTTTCACTCTAGTGGTAGCATGAGACGGAGTCTACAACCCACACAAGTGGCTCAGGTAGTGCAGCTCATCCAGAATGGCACATCAATGCGAGCTGTGGCAAGAAGGTTTGCTGTGTCTGTCAGCGTAGTGTCCAGAGCATGGAGGCGTTACCAGGAGACAGGCCAGTACATCAGGAGACGTGGAGGAGGCCGTAGGATGGCAACAACCCAGAAGCAGGACTGCTACCTCCGCCTTTGTGCAAGGAGGAGCAGGAGGAGCACTGCCAGAGCCCTGCAAAATGACCTCCAGCAGGCCACAAATGTGCATGTCTGCTCAAACGGTCAGAAACAGACTCCATGAGGGTGGTATGAGGGCCTGACGTCCACAGGTGGGGGTTGTACTTACAGCCCAACACCGTGCAGGACGTTTGGCATTTGCCAGAGAACACCAAGATTGGCAAATTCGCCACTGGCGCCCTGTGCTCTTCACAGATGAAAGCAGGTTCACACTGAGCACATGTGACAGACGTGACAGAGTCTGGAGACGCCATGGAGAACGTTCTGCTGCCTGCAACATCCTCCAGCATGACCGGTTTGGCGGTGGGTCAGTCATGGTGTGGGGTGGCATTTCTTTGGGGGGCCGCACAGCCCTCCATGTGCTCGCCAGAGGTAGCCTGACTGCCATTAGGTACCGAGATGAGATCCTCAGACCCCTTGTGAGACCATATGCTGGTGCGGTTGGCCCTGGGTTCCTCCTAATGCAAGACAATGCTAGACCTCATGTGGCTGGAGTGTGTCAGCAGTTCCTGCAAGAGGAAGGCATTGATGCTATGGACTGGCCCGCCCGTTCCCCAGACCTGAATCCAATTGAGCACATCTGGGACATCATGTCTCGCTCCATCCACCAACGCCACGTTGCACCACAGACTGTCCAGGAGTTGGCGGATGCTTTAGTCCAGGTCTGGAAGGAGATTCCTCAGGAGACCATCCGCCACCTCATCAGGAGCATGCCCAGGCGTTGTAGGGAGGTCATACAGGCACGTGGAGGCCAAACACACTACTGAGCCTCATTTTGACTTGTTTTAAGGACATTACATCAAAGTTGGATCAGCCTGTAGTGTGGTTTTCCACTTTAATTTTGAGGGTGACACCAAATCCAGACCTCCATGGGTTGATACATTTGATTTCCATTGATCATTTTTGTGTGATTTTGTTGTCAGCACATTCAACTATGTAAAGAAAAAAGTATTTCATAAGATTATTTCATTCATTCAGATCTAGGATGTGTTATTTTAGTGTTCCCTTTATTTTTTTGAGCAGTGTATATATATATATATATATATATATATATATATATATATATATATATATATATAAATATATATATATATATAAATATATATATATATATATATATATATATACAGTACCAGTCAAGGTATCTTCCCACATATGCTGAGCACTTGTTGGCTGCTTTTCCTTCACGCTGCCGTCCGACTCATCCCAAAACATCTCAATTGGGTTGAGGTACTATATATATATATATATATATATATATATATATATATATATATATATATATATATACAGTGAGGGAAAAAAGTATTTGATCCCCTGCTGATTTTGTACGTTTGCCCACTGACAAAGAAATGATCAGTCTATAATTTTAATGGTAGGTTTATTTGAACAGTGAGAGACAGAATAACAACAAAAAAATCCAGAAAAACGCATGTCAAAAATGTTATAAATTGATTTGCATTTTAATGAGGGAAATAAGTATTTGACCCCATCTCAATCAGAAAGATTTCTGGCTCCCAGGTGTCTTTTATACAGGTAACGAGCTGAGATTAGGAGCACACTCTTATGGAATGGGCTACAAGACCATCGGCAAGCAGCTTGGTGAGAAGTTGACATCAGTTGGTGCGATTATTCGCAAATGGAAGAAACACAAAAGGATGTCAATCTCCCTCGGCCTGGGGCTCCATGCAAGATCTCACCTCGTGGAGTTGCAATGATCATGAGAACGGTGAGGAATCAGCCCAGAACTACACGGGAGGATCTTGTCTATGATCTCAAGGCAGCTGGGACCATAGTCACCAAGAAAACAATTGGTAACACACTACGCTGTGAAGGACTGAAATCCTGCAGTGCCCGCAAGGTCCCCCTGCTCAAGAAAGCACATATATAGCCCCGTCTGAAGTTTGCCAATGAACATCTGAATGATTCAGAAGAGAACTGGGTGAAAGTGTTGTGGTCAGATGAGACCAAAATCGAGCTCTTTGGCATCAACTCAACTCGCCGTGTTTGGAGGAGGAGGAATGCTGCCTATGACCCCAAGAACACCATCCCCACCGTCAAACATGGAGGTGGAAACATTATGCTTTGGGGGTGTTTTTCTGCTAAGGGGACAGGACAACTTCACCGCATCAAAGGGACGATGGACGGGGCCATGTACCGTCAAATCTTGGGTGAGAACCTCCTTCCCTCAGCCAGGGCATTGAAAATGGGTCGTGGATGGGTATTCCAGCATGACAATGACCCGAAACACACGGCCAAGGCAACAAAGGAGTGGCTCAAGAAGAAGCACATTAAGGTCCTGGAGTGGCCTAGCCAGTCTCCAGACCTTAATCCCATAGAAAATCTGTGGAGGGAGCTGAAGGTTCGAGTTGCCAAACGTCAGCCTCGAAACCTTAATGACTTGGAGAAGATCTGCAAAGAGGAGTGGGACAAAATCCCTCCTGAGATGTGTGCAAACCTGGTGGCCAACTACAAGAAACGTCTGACCTCTGTGATTGCCAACAAGGGTTTTGCCACCAAATACTAAGTCATGTTTTGCAGAGGGGTCAAATACTTATTTCCCTCATTAAAATGCAAATCAATTTATAACATTTTTGACATACGTTTTTCTGGATTGTTTTGTTGTTATTCTGTCTCTCACTGTTCAAATAAACCTACCATTAAAATTATAGACTGATCATGTCTTTGTCAGTGCGCAAACGTACAAAATCAGCAGGGGATCAAATACTTTTTTCCCTCACTGTATATATATATATATACACAGTGGGGAGAACAAGTATTTGATACACTGCCGATTTTGCAGGTTTTCCTACTTACAAAGCATGTAGAGGTCTGTAGTTTTTATCATAGGTACACTTCAACTGTGAGAGACGGAATCTAAAACAAAAATCCAGAAAATCACATTGTATGATTTTTAAGTAATTAATTTGCATTTTATTGCATGACATAAGTATTTGATCACCTAAGAAGCCCTCCCGTTCTCCACTCATTACCTGTATTAACTGCACCTGTTTGAACTCATTACCTGTATAAAAGACACCTGTCCACACACTCAATCAAACAGACTCCAACCTCTCCACAATGGCCAAGACCAGAGAGCTGTGTAAGGACATCAGGGATAAAATTGTAGACCTGCACAAGGCTGGGATGGGCTACAGGACAATAGGCAAGCAACTTGGTGAGAAGGCAACAACTGTTGGCGCAATTATTAGAAAATGGAAGAAGTTCAAAATGACGGTCAATCACCCTCGGTCTGGGGCTCCATGCAAGATCTCACCTCGTGGGGCATCAATGATCATGAGGAAGGTGAGGGATCAGCCCAGAACTACACGGCAGGACCTGGTCAATGACCTGAAGAGAGCTGGGACCACAGTCTCAAAGAAAACCATTAGTAACACACTACGCCGTCATGGATTAAAAATCCTGCAGCGCACGCAAGGTCCCCCTGCTCAAGCCAGCGCATGTCCAGGCCCGTCTGAAGTTTGCCAATGACCATCTGGATGATCCAGAGGAGGAATGGGAGAAGGTCATGTGGTCTGATGAGACAAAAATAGAGCTTTTTGGTCTAAACTCCACTCGCCGTGTTTGGAGGAAGAAGGAGTACAACCCCAAGAACACCATCCCAACCGTGAAGCATGGAGGTGGAAACATCATTCTTTGGGGATGCTTTTCTGCAAAGGGGACAGGACGACTGCACCGTATTGAGGGGAGGATGGATGGGGCCATGTATCGCGAGATCTTGGCCAACAACCTCCTTCCCTCAGTAAGAGCATTGAAGATGGGTCGTGGCTGGGTCTTCCAGCATGACAACGACCCGAAACACACAGCCAGGGCAACTAAGGAGTGGCTCCGTAAGAAGCATCTCAAGGTCCTGGAGTGGCCTAGCCAGTCTCCAGACCTGAACCCAATAGAAAATCTTTGGAGGGAGCTGAAAGTCCGTATTGCCCTGCGACAGCCCCGAAACATGAAGGATCTGGAGAAGGTATGGAGGAGTGGGCCAAAATCCCTGCTGCAGTGTGTGCAAACCTGGTCAAGACCTACAGGAAACGTATGATCTCTGTAATTGCAAACAAAGGTTTCTGTACCAAATATTAAGTTCTGCTTTTCTGATGTATCAAATACTTATGTCATGCAATTAAATGCAAATTAATTACTTAAAAATCATACAATATGATTTTCTGGATTTTTGTTTTAGATTCCGTCTCTCACAGTTGAAGTGTACCTATGATAAAAATTACAGACCTCTACATGCTTTGTAAGTAGGAAAACCTGCAAAATCGGCAGTGTATCAAATACTTGTTCTCCCCACTGTATACAGTACCAGTCAAATGTTTGGACACACATACAGTGGGGAAAAAAAGTTTTTAGTCAGCCACCAATTGTGCAAGTTCTCCCACTTAAAAAGATGAGAGAGGCCTGTAATTTTCATCATAGGTACACATCAACTATGACAGAAAAAAGAAAATCACATTGTAGGATTTTTAATGAATTTATTTGCAAATTATGGTGGAAAATAAGTATTTGGTCAATAACAAAAGTTTCTCAATACTTTGTTATACACCCTTTGTTGGCAATGACACAGGTCAAACGTTTTCTGTAAGTCTTCACAAGGTTTTCACACACTGTTGCTGGTATTTTGGCCCATTCCTCCATGCAGATCTCCTCTAGAGCAGTGATGTTTTGGGGCTGTCGCTGGGCAACACAGACTTTCAACTCCCTCCAAAGATTTTCTATGGGGTTGAGATCTGGAGACTGGCTAGGCCACTCCAGGACCTTGAAATGCTTCTTACGAAGCCACTCCTTCGTTGCCCGGGCGGTGTGTTTGGGATCATTGTCATGCTGAAAGACCCAGCCACGTTTCATCTTCAATGCCCTTGCTGATGGAAGGAGGTTTTCACTCAAAATCTCACGATACATGGCCCCATTCATTCTTTCCTTTACACGGATCAGTCGTCCTGGTCCCTTTGCAGAAAAACAGCCCCAAAGCATGATGTTTCCACCCCCATGCTTCACAGTAGGTATGGTGTTCTTTGGATGCAACTCAGCATTCTTTGTCCTCCAAACACGACGAGTTGAGTTTTTACCAAAAAGTTATATTTTGGTTTCATCTGACCATATGACATTCTCCCAATCCTCTTCTGGATCATCCAAATGCACTCTAGCAAACTTCAGATGGGCCTGGACATGTACTGGCTTAAGCAGGGGGACACGTCTGGCACTGCAGGATTTGAGTCCCTGGCGGCGTAGTGTGTTACTGATGGTAGGCTTTGTTACTTTGGTCCCAGCTCTCTGCAGGTCATTCACTAGGTCCCCCCGTGTGGTTCTGGGATTTTTGCTCACCGTTCTTGTGATCATTTTGACCCCACGGGGTGAGATCTTGCGTGGAGCCTCAGATCGAGGGAGATTATCAGTGGTCTTGTATGTCTTCCATTTCCTAATAATTGCTCCCACAGTTGATTTCTTCAAACCAAGCTGCTTACCTATTGCAGATTCAGTCTTCCCAGCCTGTTGCAGGTCTACAATTTTGTTTCTGGTGTCCTTTGACAGCTCTTTGGTCTTGGCCATAATGGAGTTTGGAGTGTGACTGTTTGAGGTTGTGGACAGGTGTCTTTTATACTGATAACAAGTTCAAACAGGTGCCATTAATACAGGTAACGAGTGGAGGACAGAGGAGCCTCTTAAAGAAGAAGTTACAGGTCTGTGAGAGCCAGAAATCTTGCTTGTTTGTAGGTGACCAAATACTTATTTTCCACCATAATTTGCAAATAAATTCATAAAAAATCCTACAATGTGATTTTCTGGAGATTTTTTTTTTATCCATTTGTCTGTCATAGTTGACGTGTACCTATGATGAAAATTACAGGCCTCTCTCATCTTTTTAAGTGGGAGAACTTGCACAATTGGTGGCTGACTAAATACTTTTTTTCCCCACTGTATATATATATATATATATATATATATATCAGCTTTAGTGCAACATTGGTTTTTGGGCAACAAATTTTATATTAACGATTAGCCTAACTCTGCAAAAGTTCTAGGAAACTCAGCCTGTCTGCTTTTGGCAGATCACTTTTATACATTTCCTTTCTGTGATTAAGTCACATTATTTTCAATCATCTAAAATGTGCTTCTTACCACAACCAATCATTGAAATGCCTCCCAATCGCAGAATCTCAATATCTCCCTGATAAGGAAGGCTGCAATTTCTTCGGTTCCCGACCTGAAATAGAGGTTTCACCAAAAGTCTAATCAGTGTCGTCATCCCTTGAATGTATGTTAAATTAAAATGAATTCTTTATGCATTTATGTTATCAATGTAGTTTTTTTTAAGTGCAGACAGGCAGCCAGCCAGGCGGACGGACAGACTGACGGACAGACAGGTAAAAAGACAGTCAGCCAGGTAAAAAGAGGTAAACAGGTCAAAAGACAGTCAGTCAGTCAGAAAGACAAACAGATTGAGAGATAGACAGATAGACACCCAGAAACTCTGTAAATACAGCTAATAACCTTTGACCCCCCACTCAGTGGATGAGGGATCCTAATGTGGCTTGAAACTCTAATCCTCTCTAGTTTTATAGTCTTGGTGAGTCTAATCTTTGTGCCACAAGCCCATGACAACTTCCTTGTACTTGTATGGTTGACTCTCTATTGTTGGACATTGTTTCCTCCTGGCGGTTTCTGCTCATTAATCATAATTAACGTCATGTTGGAATGGATTCAATAAAGGCTACCTCTGCGCACCTGTGAATCTAAGTACATCTCCATCTATTCCCCAGGCCCATTTAAGTGGCCGTAAATTAGGAAAAGCAGAGAGAAATCAAATCAAAGAAAATAAAACTCTAATCACACATCTGGTCAAAACCATCACAGAGTTCTTTGTCATGAGTCAGAGGACTTTTACAGAGCTATTGGACTGTGGCCCGAAATGACCTACAGTCAATATACTGTACTATGTACTGTGTTGGGTCTATGTAGTTCAGATTGGGGTGCATTAGTAGTTTGGGTTAGATTAGCTACTCCCAAACCATGTCCTGATGTGCCCCTGTACATTGCTGGTTTTTATTCACACTAGTCTGGAGGACTCACATAGGATGACTATGAGAGCATTTTCAAGGTCTAATGTGAAAATCAGTATCTCATCTTGAATGTATGTCATAAGATTGATTCATTGATAGATGAAGTTTAAGATGAATACCAATTTGTACAGGGGGCTCCCATAATGTAGATCAGGAGACACTGGGTTAGATCATATAGAACCTCATTGTACTTGGTTTTATCTGTTCACTGTCTGCTGAATTCCAAGGATTTATGGAATTTATGGAAATTGCCTAGCTGGTCAGTGTTCCATGAGATTCTTCAGGAGAATGATGATTTCTGTTTGCTCTCGGGAACTTCTCTGCATATTTGTTGACTTTGCGGCATGGTAATGATGGGGTTTTGTATTCAGGACACTCTCTGGTAGGGTCTCAACTCTGGTACAGGTGACCTATCTGTTTTTGTTTGTTTTTATTTAAATCAGACTGCTAGTTTTATCAAGATTTAATGGGAACTGTTGGATGTGGTTGGAGGATGTGGATGGAGGATGTGGCTTCTGTAGTATTATTAGATCTAATATGTTGTAACAAACAGTGGTGTAAAGTACAGTGGCTTGCAAAAGTATTCACCCCCATGGCATCTTTCCTATTTTGTTGCCTTACAACCTGGAATTAAAATAGATTTTTGGGGGGTTTGTATCATTTGATTTACACAACATGCCTACCACTTTGAAGATGCAAAATAAGACAGAAAAACAGAAAACTTGAGCGTGCATAACTATTCACCCCCCCCAAAGTCAATACTTTGTAGAGCCACCTTTTGCAGCAATTACAGCTCCAGCTCCTTCAAGTCTCTTGGGGTATGTCTCTATAAGCTTGGCACATCTAGCCACTGGGATTTTTGCCCATTCTTCAAGGCAAAACTGCTCCAGCTCCTTCAAGTTGGATGGGTTCCGCTGGTGTACAGTAATCTTTAAGTCATACCACAGATTCTCAATTGGATTGAGGTCTGGGCTTTGACTAGGCCATTCCAAGACATTTAAATGTTTCCCCTTAAACCACTCGAGTGTTGCTTTAGCAGTATGCTTAGGGTCATTGTCCTGCTGGAAGGTGAACCTCCGTCCCAGTCTCAAATATCTGGAAGACTGAAACAGGTTTCCCTCAAGAATTTCCCTGTATTTAGCGCCATCCATCATTCATTCAATTCTGACCAGTTTCCCAGTCCCTGCCGATGAAAAACATCCCCACAGCATGTTGCTGCCACCACCATGCTTCACTGTGGGGATGGTGTTCTTGGGGTGATGAGAGGTGTTGGGTTTGCGCCAGACATAGAGTTTTCCTTGATTGCGAAAAAGCTCAATTTTTGTCTCATCTGACCAGAGTACTTTCTTCCATATGTTTGGGGAGTATCCCACATGCCTTTTGGCGAACACCAAACATGTTTGCTTATTTTTTTATTTAAGCAATGGCTTTTTTCTGGCCACTCTTCTGTAAAGCCCAGCTCTGTGGAGTGTATGGCTTAAAGTGGTCCTATGGACAGATACTCCAATCTCCGCTGTGGAGCTTTGCAGCTCCTTCAGGGTTATCTTTGGTCTCTTTGTTGCCTCTGATTAATGCCCTCCTTGCCTGGTCTGTGAGTTTTGGTGGGCGGCCCTCTCTTGGCAGGTTTGTTGTGGTGCCATATTCTTTCCATTTTTTAATAATGGATTTAATGGTGCTCCGTGGGATGTTCAAAGTTTCTGATATTTTTTATAACCCAACCCTGATCTGTACTTTTCCACAACTTTGTCCCTGACCTGTTTGGAGAGCTCCTTGGTCTTCATGGTGCCACTTGCTTGGTGGTGCCCCTTGCTTAGTGGTGTTGCAGACTCTGGGGCCTTTCAGAACAGGTGTATATATACTGAAATCATGTGACAGATTATGTGACACTTAGATTGCACACAGGTGGACTTTATTTAACTAATTATATGACTTCTGAAGGTAATTGGATGCACCAGATCTTATTTAGGGGCTTCATAGCACGCACCACTTTTCCGTTATTTATTTTTTAGAAGTTATTTTTTTCATTTCACTTCACCAATTTGGACTATTTTGTGTATGTCCATTACATGAAATCCAAATAAAAATCTATTTAAATTACAGGTTGTAATGCAACAAAATAGGAAAAACGCCAAGGGGGATGAATACTTTTGCAAGGCACTGTCCTTAAGTAAAAATATTTTAAAGTACTACTTAAGCAGTTTTTTGTACTTTTACCTCACTACATTCCTAAAGAAAATTGTGTACTTTTTACTCCATACATTTTCCCTGACGCCCAAAAGTACTCGTTACATTTTGAATGCTTAGCAGGACATCCCTGGTCAACTCTACTGCCTCTGATCTGGCGGATTTACTAAACGCAAATGCTTTGTTTCTGAGAGATGTCTGAGTGTTGGAGTGTGCCCCTGGCTATCCGTAAATGTAAAAAACACGAACATTTGTGCCATCTGGTTTGCTTAATATAAGGAATTTGAAATGATTTATACTTTTACTTTTGATACTTAAGTAAGTTTAAAACCAAATACTTTTAGACTTTTACTCAAGTAGTATTTTACTGGGTGACTTTCACTTTTACTTGAGTAATTTCCTATTAAGGTATCTTTACTTTTATTTAAGTATGACAATTGGGTACTTTTTCCACCACTGGTAACAAACTTGCATAAACCACAAACTTTATCTTTTACAGAATTAAAATATTGGGGTACTTGCTCAGTTTAATAATAGTGTATGGATAGGAAAATCTAAAGGGTTCAACATAAACAACACAAGAAAGATTTATCAAGAATGATTCATTCAACTAATGAATAGTCCTGTCACAGCCACACAGTCCAATGAGCAAATTCACAATATACTGTAACTGGAAAAACGTAGTCTTACCAGAACCTCTGATTGAGTATTTGAAAGAAAGTCCCAAATCCAAATAAATATTTGTAATCCAATGGTAAAACCCTAAAAAAAAGGCAAAAATCCCAACGAAATCCCAAATTTAACGTCAATAATCCAACAGAAAGTGTAAAGGTCCAACAGAAGGTGATGGCTCTGAACCGCTCAATGTCTATTTTCCTGCGATGTACTGATTAGTCAGATTCCGTTGCAAAACGTTTGGTCTGTTGCAAAAAAAATTGCAACGGAAGCTGTTTACTCCAAATGGAAAACGTTTTGCAACGAAAACAAGAGTTTCTATTGGACAAATGTCCCTCCCTGTTTCGTTCCGTTTGCTCTATTTGCTTCTGTTTGGCGCTTAGAGTAAACGGTTTCCGTTGCAAAACTTTTTGCAACAGACCAAATGTTTTGCAACGGAATCCGACTAACGAATACACCCCTGCTTAATAGCAAACAATATCAGGCTCTCTCCCAACAATGGGGTTTCAGCCTAATTCAATATGGCACCTGCAGCCTTTAAGGCCTACTGCAAAATGCTCAACTGTAGCTCAGTTGGTAGAGTATGGCGCTTGCAACGCCAGGGTTGTGGGTTCGTTCGGCCAGTATGAAAATGTATGCACTCACTAACTGTAAATCGCTCTGGATAAGAGCGTCTGCTGAAATGTATCAGCACAGTGTGCTAACATAGTCTTGGACAAGTACATAAATTTAACACATTATATTCATATTTTCACTTTATGCTTTCATGTGGGCCCCGTGTAGCTCAGTTGGTAGAGCATGGCGTTTGCAACGCCAGGGTTGTGGGTTCGATTCCAACGGGGAGCCAGTATGAAAAATGTATGCACTCACTAACTGTAAATCCCTCTGAATAAGGGCATCTGCTAAATGACTAAAAAATGTTTTGACAATGTTCTTGTTAAAGGAGTGCTTATAAAAATAATCAAGAAAGTTGACACTTTATATACTCTCAACTATTTAGTGAAAATAACCAACATTTTTTAATTATGTTCCTCCCTAGGATTCACAGAACCCAGAAATGTGCTTATCTTCATGGTATGTGAATATGGAGAAAAATCATGAGTCAATTAATTTGCAATGGACATTATCAAGGGGTGATCTAATTTCTGGCCTAAGATCATGTTCTACTCACCTTTCCATCTCCTACCTAATATCTCAGTCAAACCCATCTGCCGTTTGAGCGAACCTGGAATTAAACCTTGCTGCTATCATACTGATTTGCATTCAATTGGCACCGTTGGTATCTAAGATTAATTAGGCACTAATTATGTGGGCATATGGAGTGTGATCCAGCATACAGAGTATGTATAGTAACTTTTCTGAGATCCGACAGCCGGAATACCTTGCCTTAAACACGTTTTGGACCAAATATGGACCTTGTATTTTTACTTCCTATTTCCCACTGATACACACTGCCCCCGTTCTAATTCCTTAAATGTGCATGATTGGACAGGTGAACGTCAGGGCTCCAGAGCCGCTCCACCATGCCTTTCACGCCATTTCTAATCAGTGATTACCTCAGGGACAAAGAAAGGATGCACGTTTAAAGAATTTGAAGGGGGCCGGTGGTTGCAGTTCTGTGAGCAGAGTAGTGCAGTCCATGTCCAGGGGACAGGGTGTACCCTGTCCATGTCTGCCTCTGGCAGTCGGTTGGCATCAGTGCAGTTGCAGTTACTGTATCAGGCCACAGTTACAGCTGGTGAACAGCAGGTGGCAGCACTGTGTTGTTGTTTTTTGTTTCCCTGCAGGCTGTCCTCTCAGTGTTTGATTAGTGAGAGTGGAGCTGTAGGCTCCTGATAGGCTCTCATGTAGTCACACAGACACAGTTCCCCTCTCTATCTCCTGGCGTATACTCACCACATAGACACTCATACACTTACAAATGTCCATGTGCATACACAATCTCATTGTACAGGCATACATACATGCATATGTATGCACACATGCACATACATGCGCACTCACACAAACCATAGACACGCTGACACATAAGTTCCCATGAACATACACACACTAACACAAAGTCCCCCACACACATACACAGATATTGCCATTTGCCCTAAAGATCCCATGGGTGCACTTGCATTTGCACACACATGATCAAACATCAATTATCATGCACACACACAAACACACACACACAAACACATCCCACACGCCCCTCTCTCTCTTTCCCTCTCTCTCTCACTCACCCAGACCCAGTCTAACAGATGGGACGAGGGCACTGCCAGATCGCGGTCGACTGACAGAGTCCAACAATCTGATATGTGAGAGAGAGGAGGAAGAAGGGATGGTGATTGATGATGACACACAGGGCTCAGACACAGACAGACAGACAGACAGACAGACAGACAGACAGACAGACAGACAGAGAGACAGACAGACAGACAGACAGACAGACAGACAGAGAGACAGACAGACAGACAGACAGAGCCAGACAGACAGAGCCAATAGGAAAAGAGGGAGATGAAGATAGAGATGAGAGAGAGGGAGATCAAGATCCTCTCTTTAGCTAATGGCTTTGAAATTACAACCTTGGTGACACATTTACTTTGCACAGTTAGCAATGCAATCAGTGGGCGACGAGGAGCGACAATTTACATGCTAATACGTTCTCGTTTATGTGTAGAATGTTTTACATGCAATATTATATTTTGAGCACTTCTTCATGACTAAGGATGTCTGGTCATAATTGTGCACAAGCTTCTAGTCGGCATTAGTCCCAATGTTATGTTAGAGACTTGTCACAGCAAATTATTTAAAAAAAAAAGTAAATGTGTGTCCCTGGTGAGATGCAGAGGAACTGTAAAAAATAAGTATTTCATTTTACAGTTTGTCAACTTTGATTCATTTTACAGTTGTCAATTATGAGTCAAATCAAATCAAATCAAATCTTATTTGCCACATGCACCGAATACAACAGGTGAATTCGGCGCACCTTACAGTGAAATGCTTACTTACAAGCCCTTAACCAACAATGCAGTTTTAAGAAAAATACGTGTTAAGTAAAAATTTGATAAGTAAAAAATAAAAAATAATAAAAATTAAATAGCAGTAAAATAAATAACAGTAGGGAGGCAATATACAGGGGGTACCGGTACAGAGTCAAAGAGCGGGGGCACAGGTTAATCAAGGTAATTGAGGTAATATGTACATGTGGGTAGAGTTAAAGTGACTATGCATAGATAATAAACAGAGAGTAGCAGCAGCGTAAAAGAGGGGGTAGCCATTTGATTAGATGTTCAGGAGTCTTATGGCTTGGGGGTAGAAGCTATTAAGAAGCCTTTTGGACCTAGACTTGGGGGCTCCAGTACCGCTTGCCGTGCGGTAGCAGAGAGAACAATCTATAACTAGGGTGGCTGGAGTCTTTGACAATTTTTAGGGCCTTCCTCTGACACCACATGGTATAGAGGTCCTGGATGGCAGGAAGATTGGCCCCAGTGATGTACTGGCAATACACCTCTATGACAATACACATATACAGTCTGTAAAGTATATCCCAGGGACCAACCAGCTTAGCCTGCTACAGCCTGATAGTACACTGTCCTATTGTCCTATTGTGTTCAGATTTGTCAGGTAAATAATATTTCTTAATATAATATTCATTCATTTGAATTGAAGAAAATTGAATTGGGAAATTGCCTGTATGTATGTGTGTGGGCAGAGGGTGGTCTCGGTTTCTCCTTCTTCGTCAATATCATGATTTCCCTTTTCTACAAAAACCTTTATGAACCACATTAAGACCAATTTACAGTATGTAAATGGTTTCAGTGTGATTAAAATGATTTTGGATGTATAGATCAGGTATGAAGCTGTGAGATTTGGCATTACTCATGATAGGATTGGAAAATAGCATGAGAAGCATTTAAAGGATTAGTGTAATGATGAGTGAAGGTACACAAATCACATTGAATCAGATCTGACTGGCTCTCTATCTCTGCCACACACAAACACACACACACACACACACACACACACACACACACACACACACACACACACACACACACACACACACACACACACACCACACACACACACACACACTGATATGAGACAAATCTACCTAAGATAGATAGAGGGAATGAGATAATTTGATAAAGCGTGTGTGGTGTGCATGTGCGTACATGCAGACAGGCATGTGTGTGTATGTGTGTGTGTGTGTGTGTGTGCGTGTTTGTACATGTGAGTGCGTGCAGGCGAGTGTTTTCATGTCAGAAAGGACTGAGAGCAATCACGGCACAGCTGTGCGAGAGGGAGAAAGAGGCAATTGATCAGCAATGAGTGTCTGAAACATGTGTCAAACATCTGGAGACATTGGGCAATACCCTCCACATGGCGACTTCATTTGGCAATAGTGAGGCACTCACAGCCTTACTGATAAATCCTCTCGCACTCACACAGAAACAGCCAGATGGAGGGAGAGAGAGGAGAGGATGAGAGAAAGAGAGAGAAAAGGAGACAGAGACCGTAAATGAGTGTGCAGGAGAGAACGAGGAAGAAGGAGAGAGAGAGAGAGAGAGAGAGAGAGAGGGAAGGAAAGGAAAGAGAGATGCAAGAGTTGTGAAATAATCTAACAGGAAATGAATGCACTTTGAAGATCAGTACCGTTCCAAAGATTCAAGGAGAGAGCCCACAGCCCACAATCACTCAACAACAAAAAACCCAGAGTAAACCATATATCTTTTACATAACAAAAAGGTAATCCCCATCAGATTCCATATTGCATTATAATATCATGATGTTGTTAGATTAAGCAGGTCTGAGCATAAACAGCATAAACATGAAAACAACCAATCTTAGGCCTAGGTTACCAGACTCTCCGTGCTGCAGCCAGGTGAACCCAGCAAACCAGCCACATAAATAGAAACAAGGCTGGCAAATGAGGCTAGCATAGCATAGCATAGCCCAATTAAAAAGCAGAGCAGGAATGAGGTCGATGCTACATGCCCGTACCAAAGAGATACCAATGAGATGCTAACGACTACATGGTTGAAATAGGGTTCACTTGGGCTTAGTTCAAATATGCAACATCTAAATATAGCACCTAGAGTCTGCTACTTAACAGATGAAAATTAATTAAGCTTGCTTATGCTGGCTCCAAAAAGGGAAATGAAATAAACTGGAATGGGGTCATGTTTGTTCTCAGATGTTTTTATGTACAGTAGAGAGAAGAGAAGGTTTGTAAAATATTTATTCCTTTTCAGATATTTTATATATAGCCTTCACCACTGTCTGTTTCAATCTCGCTAAAATGGGTGAAATGGTGTTTCAGTAGATTTTAGAGAGTCAAATCTTTCCCAAGCTGATGTTCTACATGCTGTTAAAATGTTATTAGGCAATTTAGGCCATAAAGGGAATACAAAGGCTACAATTTTATAATATGCGATCTGAAAGGATTTAAAATGCTTCTCAATTCACAGCCAGTGGCTTACTGGTCATCTGGCTAAAGCCTGCATAGCAACAAACTGCTAAGCCGCTAACAGCAAGCTGCTATCAAATAGCCTCCTATAAATAGTGTTTGAGCCCAGATCTGATTCTGACTCTGTGGCATTTAAAACAAAACAAGCCACCACAATCAGTACAGACCTTACCAACCAGGGGTGATATGTTAATTCACCAGTAAACATTTAGGGGAATTCTGTGGCCGTTAGTTATCCAAATGTGGTAGCAAGCAATGAAGTTGTACTACAATACTACTCCTTAAAATAAAATAAAATAAAATGTTATTGGTCACATACACATATTTAGCAGATGTTATTGCGGGTGTAGAAAAATGCTTGTGTTCCTAGCTCCAACAGTGCAGTAGTATATAACAATTCACAACAATACAAACAAATCTAAAAGTAAAATAATGGAATTAAGAAATGTATCAATATTAGGACGAGCAATGTCGGAGTGTACAGTAGAATACTGTAGAATACAGTATATACATATGAAATGTGTAAAACAGTATGTAAACATTATTAAAGTGTTCTACCTACCCCCCTATACCTCCTTCAGGGAAAACATTACAGAGATTACAGTCAGTACCTAATGCACATGCCTTTGAGAAAGAGTTCGGTTCCACCATTACCTGTTGCCGGGATTCAATCAAAGGCACATTGTTGTAAAGCACACTGCAGTTCACTTTTAAAGGTAACTGACCTTTACCGTGAATGTAATCTCCACAAATGTCCAAAAAATGCCTTAAAAGGCATATTGTTGACAGTGCAGTTTGCTTGTGGACAATTCATCTGATTGAATCCCGTCCTGTGTGTAGGCTAACTGGTGATGTCATCCTGATAGTATGGAAAGTTTCTCTGACCCAGCAGGCCTCTGGAGAGGTGGTTATATAGATTACAGTTGTAGCTAGTGACACATCCATTCAACAGTGTCCCAGAAGAATCTGGTGTTCCTGGAAACTTGGCCTCCTTTGACAGTTCAGTGTTTCAGGGACAAATGCAAATATAAAACTGAGATTTACTCCCACCATTTAAAGCCCTTCCATTGGTTTGCCACCATCCCATTGAGAGGCTGCAATAGGACAATTGACTTTAGTCACATGAAGCGCTGTTATGTACATTGACATGTGACGCATCATTTTTATTGTGCCACTATTTTCTGTTGTATAGATCGATAGAGTAATGCTACATTGATATGTTCGGCGCCAGTGCATTGATATGCTGTGCCTGAGCTTGAAATGTAACAGTACAGACAAGTTGAACTTGAGAACACATTCAAGTCCTATTTCATCACTGTTGTTCTCAGTAAAAAAACAAAAACAAGAACGTGTATCTCCATGGATATCGCAACGCACCTCCAAAGCAAATGGAGACATTTGCCGTAACTACTCCTTAAAATAAAATAAAATAAAATGTTATTGGTCACATACACATATTTAGCAGATGTTACTGCGGGTGTAGCGAAATGCTTGTGTTCCTAGCTCCAACAGTGCAGTAGTATCTAACAATTCACAACAATACAAACAAATCTAAAAGTAAAATAATGGAATTAAGAAATATATCAATATTAGGACGAGCAATGTCGGAGTGGCATTGACTAGAATACAGTAGAATACAGTATATACATATGAAATGAGTAAAACAGTATGTAAACATTATTAAAGTGGCTAGTGTTCCATTACTAAAGTGACCAGTGATTCCATGTCTATGTACATACAGTGGGGAAAAAAGTATTTAGTCAGCCACCAATTGTGCAAGTTCTCCCACTTAAAAAGATGAGAGAGGCCTGTAATTTTCATCATAGGTACACATCAACTATGACAGAAAAAAGAAAATCACATTGTAGGATTTTTAATGAATTTATTTGCAAATTATGGTGGAAAATAAGTATTTGGTCAATAACAAAAGTTTCTCAATACTTTGTTATACACCCTTTGTTGGCAATGACACAGGTCAAACGTTTACAGAGTTTCTGGGTGTCTATCTGTCTATCTCTCAATCTGTTTGTCTTTCTGACTGACTGACTGTCTTTTGACCTGTTTACCTCTTTTTACCTGGCTGACTGTCTTTTTACCTGTCTGTCCGTCAGTCTGTCCGTCCGCCTGGCTGGCTGCCTGTCTGCACTTAAAAAAAACTACATTGATAACATAAATGCATAAAGAATTCATTTTAATTTAACATACATTCAAGGGATGACGACACCGATTAGACTTTTGGTGAAACCTCTATTTCAGGTCGGGAACCGAAGAAATTGCAGCCTTCCTTATCAGGGAGATATTGAGATTCTGCGATTGGGAGGTATTTCAATGATTGGTTGTGGTAAGAAGCACATTTTAGATGATTGAAAATAATGTGACTTAATCACAGAAAGGAAATGTATAAAAGTGATCTGCCAAAAGCAGACAGGCTGAGTTTCCTAGAACTTTTGCAGAGTTAGGCTAATCGTTAATATCAATTTTGTTGCCCAAAAACCAATGTTGCACTAAAGCTGATATATATATATATACAGTGGGGGAAAAAAGTATTTAGTCAGCCACCAATTGTGCAAGTTCTCCCACTTAAAAAGATGAGAGAGGCCTGTAATTTTCATCATAGGTACACGTCAACTATGACAGACAAATTGAGGAAAAAAATTCCAGAAAATCACATTGTAGGATTTTTAATGAATTTATTTGCAAATTATGGTGGAAAATAAGTATTTGGTCACCTACAAACAAGCAAGATTTCTGGCTCTCACAGACCTGTAACTTCTTCTTTAAGAGGCTCCTCAGAACCACACGGGGGGACCTAGTGAATGACCTGCAGAGAGCTGGGACCAAAGTAACAAAGCCTACCATCAGTAACACACTACGCCGCCAGGGACTCAAATCCTGCAGTGCGAGACGTGTCCCCCTGCTTAAGCCAGTACATGTCCAGGCCCGTCTGAAGTTTGCTAGAGTGCATTTGGATGATCCAGAAGAGGATTGGGAGAATGTCATATGGTCAGATGAAACCAAAATATAACTTTTTGGTAAAAACACAACTCGTCGTGTTTGGAGGACAAAGAATGCTGAGTTGCATCCAAAGAATACCATACCTACTGTGAAGCATGGGGGTGGAAACATCATGCTTTGGGGCTGTTTTTCTGCAAAGGGACCAGGACGACTGATCCGTGTAAAGGAAAGAATGAATGGGGCCATGTATCGTGAGATTTTGAGTGAAAACCTCCTTCCATCAGCAAGGGCATTGAAGATGAAACGTGGCTGGGTCTTTCAGCATGACAATGATCCCAAACACACCGCCCGGGCAACGAAGGAGTGGCTTCGTAAGAAGCATTTCAAGGTCCTGGAGTGGCCTAGCCAGTCTCCAGATCTCAACCCCATAGAAAATCTTTGGAGGGAGTTGAAAGTCCGTGTTGCCCAGTGACAGCCCCAAAACATCACTGCTCTAGAGGAGATCTGCATGGAGGAATGGGCCAAAATACCAGCAACAGTGTGTGAAAACCTTGTGAAGACTTACAGAAAACGTTTGACCTGTGTCATTGCCAACAAAGGGTATATAACAAAGTATTGAGAAACTTTTGTTATTGACCAAATACTTATTTTCCACCATAATTTGCAAATAAATTCATTAAAAATCCTACAATGTGATTTTCTGGATTTTTTTTCCTCATTTTGTCTGTCATAGTTGACGTGTACCTATGATGAAAATTACAGGCCTCTCTCATCTTTTTAAGTGGGAGAACTTGCACAATTGGTGGCTGACTAAATACTTTTTTTCCCCACTGTAGGGCAGCAGCCATTAAGATGCAGGGTTGAGTAACCGGGTGGTAGCCGGCTAGTGATGGCCTTTGATGCAACACACTGAATACACACACCAACACATCTGTGTCAAGCTTTTCCAGCTGCTATACTGCAAGAAAGAAGAGACATTAAAACTGCAAAAGGAAGATATTGGAGTCTACTTTGTGTGCAAACCTATTATATTTTTCCTTTGATGTAACAAAAAGACATCATGACCTGGAGCCAACTACTATTCAAACCTAGAATAATTTATTGTGAGATGCAGTCAACTCCCAATTAATGAAATGACTGGGACTGCTGTAAATGGGTGTATGAGACCAGAACAGAGAGCTATCCACAGCTAGAAAAATGAATTTATTTTTGAATTGGGACCGGTGAACTGCAATCCACTGCAATACAGCATGTACTTATTCAATACACCATATTGATTTAAGTTATAGGCCTTACTTGATCACATCTACGGTGCCCATTTTAGGACATTCATCACCCGTCTATCTCCAACACAACATGCTCCAATGAACACCAAATACGTTATTTCACCTATACGAACTCTATTGCACCATCCGAAAATGTATTTTCCCTAGCACCTAACACGCTCTAGAGAGTGAACACTTGTTTTGACTCGGGTACCCATTCTACTCAATTGTTATCTGTGTTCTGGCCTCAGTGGCTGGGTTCTGGGACCTCATTCTGCGTTTCTATCTGCATCACAGCACATACTAATAAGGTGCCTCAGCCACTCCCTCTCTCTCCCGTGTCACTGCAGAGAGGTTTGGACCACAGCGAGTCCAAATCTCTCTTCCTCTCTATTTGGTCTCTCTGGCCACTGCACATAAAGATTTGGAGCATATGCCTCTCTCTCGGTCTCTCCCTCTCCCTCTCTCCCCCTATCCCCTCCCTCACTCTCTTTCTCCCTCTCGCTCGCTCTGTCCCTCCCTGCCTCCGTCTCTCCCGCTCCCTCTCCCTCCCTCTCAACCTAGTCCTGTGCCTGTTGACTTTGATTCGTGCTCTAGGAGAGGAGCCAAATCCAAGGGGCTGTGGTGCATTCCCCCTGCAGCAGTCAGGAGCCAGGGCTCCAGATGAGCTGAGCTGCAGCTGCCTCCACTGCAACTGCCACCCACACAGTGCAGAAACACACTGACACACACACACTCTGCCACTTCATGGAAACCACACACTTCAGCCTACCTGCAGAGATATTATTAGAGTAAAACAAAAGGCCTGTGTACAGTGGACTGAATACAGAAATAAAACTGTAACACACACACCGGATGGCACATATTGCTAGGCAACCAGGAGTGTGGAGAATGCCCTCCAGAACAGGCAGCTACGCCAGCTGACAAGCAGGAACCTCATTACCGGCTTTACTTCACTCACACACTCTCTGCCTCTCGGACAAACATACTGTACACAGCACACACACATGCACACGCTAAAACACACACACACACACACACACACACACACACACACACACACACACACACACACACTGCACACACATTCTCACACATGAGAGAGCTTCACCTCACCCACCTCTGCAGAGGAACTAGCCCTCCCCACAGCACTCCAGCACCAGTCTCCATAGCGACGGCCAATCCAGAGCTGAGGGGAAAAAATAGTCAGTCGTCTTTAAAGCAGAACTGGCAAAGGAATTCCAGGAGTGGAGAGGTGTGGGTGTAGGAGCAGGAGAGTGAGGGAGCAGGTGAGAGAGGGATAGAGGGAGAGGAAAAAAGCTCTGGGGCAGGGGCCAGAAAGCAGAGGTCAAATCTAACCTGAAGAGAGCGAGAAGAGAGAAGAAAGAGCTTGGGGTTTAGAAGTGAGAGGTTGCTGAAAGGCCTTGTGGGGTAGGTAGAACAGTTTCCACTTCCACACCACTGAATAACTGTAAAATCTCCACGTGCCTATACTGTACGTAGCTGTCAACGTGTTATGAATGCTTATATAGTGCAGACAGCCTATACCTCCATCAAGGAAAACATTACAGAGATTACAGTCAGTACCTAATGCACATGCCTTTGAGAAAGAGTTCGGTTCCACCACTTAGTAAAATTACCTGTTGCCGGGATTCAATCAAAGGCACATTGTTGTAAAGCACACTGCAGTTCACTTTTAAAGGTAATTTACCTTTACCGTGAATGTAATCTCCACAAATGTCCGAAAAATGCCTTAAAAGGCATATTGTCGACAGTGCAGTTTGCTTGTGGACAATGCATCTGATTGAATTCCGGCCTGTGTGTAGGCTAACTGATGATGTCATCCTGATAGTATGGAAAGTTTATCTGACCTAGCAGGCCTCTGGAGAGGTGGTTATATAGATTACAGTTGTAGCTAGTGACACATCCATTCAACAGTGTCCCAGAAGAATCTGGCAATTTTCTGGTGTTCCTGGAAACTTGGCCTCCTTTGACAGTTGAGTGTTTCAGGGACAAAACTGAGATTTACTCCCACCATTTAAAGCCCTTCCATTGGTTTGCCACCATTCCATTGAGAGGCTGCAATAGGACAATTGACTTTAGTCACATGAAGCTCTGTTATGTACATTGACATGTGATGCATCATTTTTATTGTGCCACTATTTTCTGTTGTATAGATCGATAGAGTAATGCTACATTGATATGTTCGGCGCCAGTGCATTGATATGCTGTGCCTGAGCTTGAAATGTAACAGTACAGACAAGTTGAACTTGAGAACACATTCAAGTCCTATTTCATCACTGTTGTTCTCAGTAAAAAAACAAAAAACAAGAACGTGTATCTCCATGGATATCGCAACGCAACCTCCAAAGCAAATGGAGACATTTGCGTAACTGCAGGCCACGGAGATTATGGAGTGTGTTGCCCTTTTAATATACTGCAGCTTAGATGTATGTAATCATGTTGATACTTAGGAAAAAGGGATACACAATGATTTACAAACAGTTCACTAATGGTTAATAAACTAGTTATAACAGTTAATAAGCAGTGTATGATCTTCATGTCGTTGAGTTACTTGGTTATTCACCAGCGTCTTCTATATCCTACCCCTCATGACTTTCTTGCTCACCTTGCTGTCAACTCTGCTCTGCAACATAAGCTACAAATGTCAGGAGACACATATCACATACCCTGCACATCAGACAGGCTTGCACCATATATATCCACCACACTGGTGATCACTCACACTGCCTACATGACATTACAGCCAGGCTTGAATAGGCACACATCACAGAATACATCAGTGGGATTTAGATCTCCAACTAAAACCGTCGCTCATTAACGCCGGCGGCCTTTGAATCTGATTCCGCACGGAACTCGATACCACCCCGAAACAATTACACGGCTGATTCGGTAATCAGTATGCCCGTGACATTTGACTCGCTCGGTATCGCGACAGCTTTTCCAGACCTGTCAGATATGCCAGCCTCCCACGCCACCGCCGCAGAACCGCTCATCGGGCCATCGGCATGCTCAGCTACAGTGGAGGAGGAGGTGGGAGGTGTTTACTTGCGCTGTGCAAGGCCACACCGAGACATTTGGAGTGACATTCTTGTGCGGCGGCGCTGAGTCTCGGGGCTATGATGTGACAGGCTACCCAGCTTGACCCCCCAACACACACACACACACCCAATAGCATAGTGTTACAGGTTGGTTGTCAGGGAGATGGACTAGTTAAAAAAAAAGGAGGCTGGGGGAGGAGGGAAGGAGAGTACAGTCCATCTTTCCTGGCTGTCAAAATGGTTCTTAAAGAACGCTGGGGGGTGAAAGAGAGAGGGAGGGGGTGAGGAGTTAATGAGGGACAGGGGGTCCAGTAGGCTAGGGGGTAAAGTGAAAAAGACGGGAGAGATGGAGAAAGTGAAAGACAGAAGGGGTGTTTGTGGGGGTTTGAGGAGAGGAGAAAAGAAAAGAAAATAGAGAAGGAGAGAGAGGATTGGGAAAAAGTGAGAGAGGGGGGGTTGGAGGAGAGCTGGAGGAATGGTAGAGATAGGGGTAAGGAGATGGGGGTACAGAAGGAGAGAGAGAAAGAGCCGGGGGAGTGGTGGAGGGTGGATAAGAGAAGAGAAGAGAGGGGCACCACAGTGAGGGACCTGACATCTGTTTTCCATTGAGGCATGGCACATCACACAGCCATAATGAAGGGGACCTCTCACCCAGCTCTGTAGGGAGCTGAGGGAGGCTTTGAAGAGCACAGAAAAGGACATTCAGACATGTAGAGATATTACACTACACACCGCCACACTCTCAAGCATGCGCTCTTTGTCTCTCTCTCTTTAATTCTCTCAGACCCAAACTCTCTCTTACACACGCACATCAATGTCCACACGTGCATTCTCTCTTCGTAAATGATTAGACTAATTGTCTTCTCAGAGTCACGCACACACACAAACACACTTTCCATTCATCCCTCCTTGCAGTAAGACAATAAGTACAATTATTTCCCTCAAGTAATCTTCCTGTTCTCTACCCTCTATTATTTCTTTCACACAGCACTGTTCTTCTTCCAGCATATCCCTATCTCAGTGATGACAGAATAACACTCCGTAGTGGTTTAATCAGTAATAGGCCGAGGCCTTGATACCGTGGTAAAAACACTGGCTACGTCTTAAATGGCACACTATTCCCTTTATAGTCCCCTGCTTTTGACCAGAGCCCTGGTCAAAAGCAGGGGACTAAAAAGAGAATAGGGTACCATATGGGACACAATCACCGTCATGTCCCTCCTCTAATGGTAGGAAACATATTTGTCCTCCAGCAGTGTTGTCAAGGACACTGTGAGGCCATGGTAATTGAAGGTGTTGTAGTGTGTCCACCACTTAATCACTGCTCATGATCACTGCTCTGATGAAGAGTGATAAACTTGCCTTTGGCTCTGCTCCTATCGAGTAGCCTCAGATTTGGGTATTCCTGCATCTAATACTGTAACACATACATATATTACTTTATTTTAATTTTTCTATAAATGTATCCTTTTTAGGGGGAAGATCAGTGACTTAGTCCAGACTATTTTTCTAGGCCCAAAGCATACACAAATATTGTAATGTATAACATCCAGGAGTTGTGGAGGGTTCTTTGTTGTCGTACGTGAAATCAACCTGTGCTAAAGTCTTTAATGAACTACGAACATATAAAATGGTTATATACAACCTAATATTTACTTTTTTATTTATCATTCACTTCACCTGGGAAATCAAATTGAGAATTACATATTTTTATCAAGTTGATCCCTGAAATTCTATCAAAGTCTATCAAACGTTCCGTGATTAAATGGATACTGTGGTCAGAAAACAGATGCTCTGGGAGTCCGTGTGGATCTACCATTTGAACCCATGTTAGTTAACACCTGGAAGGTGCCATGCTGCTGCTACTGACTGAACAGATGGCAGACGGAGTTACGAGGGAACTGCTTAACGCAATCCATGCTGACGAACAGCTGAACCAGCCCACTGGTTACAGGTGGCACTGGGAGCAGTGGGCCGCCATTTTATGATGTCTAATATGGTCTCGGGGGTAGCACCATCTTAAATGGCCTTAGTGCCTCCCATTGGCGCTCTGTTGTACTTTCTGATGCTGTGTGAGTTCGATTCACTGTAGTTTCACAGAAAGAGAAGATATAAAATCATGACAACATACAAGACACCACAAAAGCTTTCTCAGTGAGTAAGGATGAATCTTTATTGGTGTTTTCAGAAAAGCCAGACCACATTCCCGAGCATCCCTATAGGCAGGATCAGTAGACATTACTGGTGCAATTGGGTAGTGGTGTGCTCATGGGACTTGTAGTTTATTTATAACAGTCACAACAGGTAGTAGTTTATAATCTACATGGGGAAGGGGAAATAGGCTGTGTACATTACCCGCAATGCCGTTTAGTAGCATACCATCACCGTGAGGATGGGCTACAAATGCCCACAAAAAGTTGTAGTACTCATACAGTATACAGACATATAGAAAAATACAGCTGTTAAAAGTTTATAAGCTTCTGCAAACAAGTCCCAGGTATCAAAAAGTTGCTTCTTTGTCCATCAAAAGATGTGTGGTGTTAGAAGCCTGTGCTGGGAGGTGTAGCTCAAATTCTTCCAGGGTTTGTTTCAAGTCCATAGTTTGTGGTTGTTTCAGTTTTTGTTAAATTACAACACACACTGACAAGACTACAGCCCCCACAGTGCACCTGGAGCTTTGTACAGTCTCAGTGGATGGTGCCGATAGTGAACAGGCTCATGGAAAATAAAGTAGAGTAAAGATGGTCTTGAAAAATACAAGGGAGATAAAATGAGAACTGCATTCCCCCTTAAAAGTTGTAGGAAGGAAAATTATTATAAGAGTACTAATAATAACAACAACAACAACAGCGATAATACTAGCAATCATAACTGTAATAGTAAGAAGAATAAAAAATAACATTGAATCCTGTCTGAAATCAACAAAGACCTTAAAATCCAGAACTGGTTTAATTAGGACCTCCCTCCCAAGGTGAGTTGGTAGTACACAGTACAATTCCATCTAATTTTACCGAATTGTACTGCCAAATTGGGCCAGTTCCGAAATGTATCCGGACAATCCATAAAAATAAAAAACCACAACTTCAGTAATCAACGTTAAGATTTACCGTAAGAGTTTTTTTTAGATTTTTTTATTCCCCAGAACACCTGAGAAATTGACAATGATTCCAATCATTTTATACTACATTTATATATTCAAGCTATGTATATTATTACATCTAGTCACATGTTCAAGCATATATCATATATACACATATATCTAGTGAGAGATTAGTTTGAATATTTAATAGTATATGTGTATGGTACATTAGGGTGCATTGTTTCACTGGATAAAGTTGTTTAGGAGAGGTATAGACATACTCTGTGTGTCAATCTATATATACGATTTCTCTTACAACACGATACGCAAAATAAAGAACAAATAAAAAGAAATAAAAGTGTATAGGCAGTTCAGTTACTGTGTTGAGGTGTGTGTGTTCAGATGGATGAACAGGATGAGCACCATATATAGTCCACACTAATAATTATTATTATTATAATAACAATAATAATTATAATCAAACTTGGGGTGTGTTGTGTCGGCAAGCCCAGGTTCATGCTAAACACTGCCAACTTAACCTGGGCAATCGATTCTAAACCAGTTTAATTCGGTTTCACAATTCAAAATGGATCAGGAGAGAGCGGGAGAGAGAGGGACAAATTCCTGGCATATGCTGTAGAAAGTGATGAAGTGTTGTGTGCTATCATACACCGGCCCTGTGTTTCAAGGTCGGGCTTGCTTTCAGGGCCAAATAAGTGTGTGTGTGTGTGTGTGTGTGTGTGTGTGTGTGTGTGTTAGTGTAATGAGATCATTTGAGAGAGATACAGCATGTGTCCGTACGTGCATATGTTTATGTATGTATGTAATGTAATGTAAAAATGCACTGGTCCAGCTTATTTGACTGTGTGTCATATTTGTTTGCAGTGTGTGTCTGTGTCTAAGCCGAACATACAGCTGTGGAAAAAATTAAGAGAGCAGTGCACATTTTTCTTAAATCAGCATCTCTACATGTATGACAGCCATTCCATTCCAGTGTCTGTTGAATATCCAACACAGGCACACCTCATTCTACTGAATTAGGTACTGATTAGGTGATCACATGAACCAAATCTTATTTAATAAGGAAAAGTATAAAACCACTGCTGTGGTCATCACTATCCTCTTGCAATAGGACCAGCTGGATGGCAAAAACAGTGCTAATAGTACCTCAAAAGTAATATTAATCAAAAAATAACTATTGACCATGCCAAAAGAGTTGAAAAGGAAAGTTTTGAGTGAGGAAAAGAAGGGTTCAATTCTGGCTTTACTACAGAGGGATACAGTGAGCGTCAGGTTGCTTCCATCCTTAACATTTCAAAGACGGCGGTTCATAAGAACAAGGTCGAGCAGCAGACCTTGGGGACAACAAAGCTACAGACTGGCAGAGGGCGAAAACGACTCTCTACTGACCGGGATGACCGCCAACTCATTCGAATGTCACTCAACAACCGTAGGATGACATCAAGTGACCTACAAAAATAATGGCAAACGGCAGCTGGGGTGAAGTGCACGGCGAGGACGGTTCGAAACAGGATCCTAGGGGCAGGGCTGAAGTCATGCAAAGCTAGAAAAAAGCCCTTCATCAATGAGAAGCAAAGAAGAGCCAGGCTGAGGTTTGCAAAAGACCATAAGGATTGGACCGTAGAGGACTGGAGTAAGGTCATCTTCTCTGATGAGTCCAATTTTCAGCTTTGCCCAACACCTGGTCGTCTAATGGTTAGACGGAGACCTGGAAAGGCCTACAAGCCACAGTGTCTATCACCCGCTGTGAAATTTGGTGGAGGATCGGTGATGATCTGGGGGTGCTTCAGCAAGGCTGGAATCGAGCAGATTTGTCTTTGTGAAGGACGCATGAATCAAGCCACGTACAAGGTTGTCCTGGAAGAAAACTTCCTTTTGCTCTGACATTGTTCCCCAACTCTGAGGATTGGTTTTTCCAGCAGGACAATGCGCCATGCCACACAGCCAGGTCAATCTAGGTGTGATTGGAGGACCACCAGATCAAGACCCTGTCATGGCCAGCCCAATCTCCAGACCTGAACCCCATTGAAAACTTCTGGAATGTGATCAAGAGGAAGATGGATGGTCACAAGCCATCAAACAAAGCCGAGCTGCTTGAATTTCTGCGCCAGGAGTGGCATAAAGTCACCTAACATCAATGTGAAAGACTGGTGGAGAGCATGCAAAGACGCATGAAAGCTGTGATTGAAAATCAGCGTTATTCCACCAAATAAGTTAAAATATTACTATTGTGTAGTTTAAAAATGAACATGAACTTATTTTATTTGCATTATTCGAGGTCTGACAACACTGCATCTTTTTTGTTATTTTGACCAGTTGTCATTTTCTGCAAATAAATGCTCTAAATGACAATACTTTTATTTGGAATTTGGGAGAAATGTTGTCAGTAGTTTATAGAATAAAACAAAAATGTTATTTTTACCCAAATACATACCTATAAATAGTAAAACCAGAGAAACTGATAATTTTGCAGTGGTCTCTTAATTTTTTCTGCGGCTGTATTCACCCATCTACATGAATACCTGGCAACACATTAGAGCAATATTTATTCACAAATATCTGTACAGCTGCAGCTGCTCTCGTGATTGATCACTGACTGTAGCATTTCAATTTATTTTCTCTATCTCTTCCTCACCGCCAGACACACAATTAAAAAGATTTAATTCCAGAAAGGAATCAAAGAGAAGATAACAAATTAAAGGGCAACTCCACCACTTTTCAAATTCACTTTCATTATCTCCAGCACAATATCAGTGTCAACATACACTACATGGCCAAAATACACTGCTCGTCAAACATCTCATTCCAAAATCATGGCCATTAATATGGAGTTTGTCCCTCCTTTGCTGCTATAACAGCCTCCACTCTTCTGGGAAGGCTTTCCACTAGATGTTGGAACATTGCTGCGGGGATTTGCTTCCATTCAGCCACAAGAGCATTAGTGAGGTCGGGCACTGATGTTTGGACGATTAGGCCTGGCTTGCAGTTGGCGTTACAATTCATCCCAAAGGTGTTCGATGGGGTTAAGGTCAGGGCTCTGTGCAGGCCATTCAAGTTCTTCCACACTGATCTCGAAAACCATTTCTGTGTGGACCTCGCTTTGTACACGGGGGCATTGTAATGCTGAAACAGGAAAGGGCCTTCCCCAAACTGTTGCCACAAAGTTGGAAGCACAGAATTGTCTAGAATGTAATTGTATGCTGTAGCGTTAAGATTTCCCTTCACTGGAACTAAGGGGCCTGAACCATGAAAAACAACCCCAGACCATTATTCCTCCTCCACCACCAAACTTTACAGTTGGCACAATGCATTGGGGCAGTTAGCGTTTTCCAGGTATCCACAAACCCAGATTTGTCCGAAGGACTGATGGTGAAGCATGATTCATCACTCCAGAGAATGCATTTCCACTGCTCCAGAGTCCAATGGTGGCGAGCTTTACACCACTCCAGCCAACGCTTGGCATTGCGCATGGTGATCTTAGGCTTGTGTGCAGCTGCTCAGTCATGGAAACCCATTTCATGAAGCTCCCGACGAACAGTTATTCTGCTGACGTTGCTTCCAGAGGCAGTTTGAAACTCGGCAGTGAGTGTTGCAACCGAGGACATACGATTATTAAGCCCTACGCGCTTCAGCACTCTGCGGTTCTGTGAGCTTGTGTGGCCTACCACTTTGCGGCTGAGCTGTCGTTGCTCCTAGACGTTTCCACTTCACAATAACAGCCCTTACAGTTGACCGGGGCAGCTCAAGCAGGGCAGACATTTGACGAACTGACTTGTTGGAAAGTCACTGAGCTCTTCAGTACAGGCCATTTTACTGCCAATGTTTGTCTATGGAGATTGCATGGCGGTGTGCTCGATTTTATACAGCAACGGGTGTGGCTGAAATAGCCGAATCCACTAATTTGGACATGTAGTGTATGTGAAAACGGTGCGTTTCTAAGTTTTGTAGAAAAAATATAAAAAGTTTAAAAGTTCTACCCGATGACATCATCAAAAGTCAAAACATTTTAAAAACAGTGATTTTATAAAAAACTATGAGATTCGCGGTGACGTGGGGAGCTAGAAAATACCCTCACTTGGGCTAGAAACTCGTTGCAGGTGATGTCACAGAGAAGCATTTTTTTAGGACCTTTCTCCTTTTCTTTTTAACCACAGATCATAGAAACGCGATGTTTTCACATATGTAAACACTGGTTTGGTGTTGGAGATTATGATTATGAGGTTGAAAAGAGGAAGAATTGCACTTTAAAGGGACATTTGACATTTTTTCAACTTCATATTCATCATCTCCAGCACCACCCCAACATCAATATATGTGAATATTGCACGTTTCTAAGATAAGGGTTTCCAATGACATCATCGGTGTGCATCGTGTGATTTTAACCAATTATGAGTAGGCATTGCCTACTAATAGGTTGATGAATTCATTGGAAACACTTATCTTCCTCTATCTTTTTTACTACAAAACATAAATGCCCCATTTTCACATGTTGATGTTAGGGTGATATTGGAGATGATGAATATGAAGTGAACATTTTTGAGAATTCCCTTTAACTGCTTCAACGAACCCACTAGAACAAAATAAAAAATATACAATGTTTGTTTCATCTTCGATCTGTCTATGTCTACAATCATTTACTAAGATACTTCTCCTCTCTTGTCGTCATGTTATGCCTGGATACAACCATTATACATTCTCGATTACGACCTCTGACCTCTAACCCTCTATCTTAATAAGTTCAAAATATATCATTTATCAATCCACCCTGTTGTTAAAACATCTTCATATAGCCCCTATCTCTATACTAAACTCACCCATATATAAAATATACAAAATATTATTTCCAAAATCTCCTCTGAACTCTCTGTGTTTGCAAATATAAAAATATACAGTTTTCCTATGTTGAAATCTCTTTGCTTTCTTCTCTCCTGCCCACCTCTCCTACTGCTCCTCTTCTAGTTATAGCTCATCCTCTGTTTTCTAGTTTGCCCATGCCTCCCTCCCTGCCCAGTACAGTCAAAAAATATACATGTTTTGTCATAGAAAAAAATTACACACCTGTCCTCCCCTGGCTTGTCTCCTTGTCTTTAGCTTAAAAACATTAGTTGTCTATGATCTGTATGATTTGAACACCTCATTTGAATGGGTGCACGTATGGCCTGCGCATTACCCGCAAAAACACTGCAATGCACCTGATATAAACACTGAACGACGTCTCGACGCCCAGGTGACACTACCAGTCAAAGAGACACGGGAAGTGAAACAGCACAGATACATAAAATGGAGGCTGCACTCACTACAACACTGTAGGCTCCTCGCAACATGGATGCTTACTACAGGTGTCATACGATGTTTACTTCACGTATACGTAGGCCGTACGCGCACCCCCTCAACTAAAGTGCTGCCAATGTTGCCTTCTACCCCCCTCTCCTCCACCCCCTCCCTCCTCTTCTTCTTCTTCTTCCTCACAAGTCTCCGTGTCGGCTCTCAAACTTGTTGAGGATGTTGCGGCAGCGGCCCAGCTCCTTGCGCATGTCGGCCACTTCCTGTCTGAGAGCAGCGTTCTCTCGCTCCAGGAAGGCGGCACGCACCGTGATCTGGTTCTCCTTGAGGCGCCGGGCATCACGTGAGCGCTTGGCAGCCTCGTTGTTCTTGTAGCGCCGGCTCCAGTACTTGTCGTCCTGCAGAAGTCACCACAAAGTAGAGGCGTGTTGTGGGGGTTTGGGGAAAAGAAGAGAGAGGAGAGGGGCAAGAAGGCTCAGTTTTGGGATGGCGAGGGGGGCAGAGGTGTCACAACTGAGCATTGTATTTGCACACTTGAAGCATGTACAGTTGAAGTCGGAAGTTTACATACACTTAGGTTGGAGTCATTAAAACTTGTTTTTCAACCACTCCACAAATTTCTTGTTAACAAACTATAGTTTTGGCAAGTCGGTTAGGACATCTACTTTGTGCATGACACAAGTCATTTTTACAACAATTGTTTACAGACAGATTATTTCACTTATAATTCACTGTATCACAATTCCAGTGGGTCAGAAGTTTACATACACCAAGTTAACTGTGCCTTTAAACAGCTTGGAAAATTCCAGAAAATTATGTCATGGCTTTAGAAGCTTCTGATAGGCTAATTGACATCATTTGGGTCAATTGGAGGTGTACCTGTGGATGTATTTCAAGGCCTACCTTCAAATTCAGTGCCTCTTTGCTTGACATCATGGGAAAATCAAAAGAAAACAGCCAAGACCTCAGAAAACAAATTCTAGACCTCCACAAGTCTGGTTCATCCTTGGGAGCAATTTCCAAACACCTAAAGGTACCACGTTCATCTGTACAAACAATAGTACGCAAGTATAAACACCATGGGACCACGCAGCCGTCATACCTCTCAGGAAGGAGACGCGTTCTGTCTCCTAGAGATGAATGTACTTTGGTGCAAAAAGTGCAAATCAATCCCAGAACAACAGCAAACGACCTTGTGAAGATGCTGGAGGAAACAGGTACAAAATTATCTATATCCACAGTAAAACGAGTCCTATATCGACATAACCTGAAAGGCCGCTCAGCAAGGAAGAAGCCACTGCTCCAAAACCACGATAAAAAAGCCAGACTACGGTTTGCAACTGCACATGGGGACAAAGATCGTACTTTTTGGAGAAATGTCTTCTGGTCTGATTAAACAAAAATAGAACTGTTTGGCCATAATGACCATTGTTATGTTTGGAGGAAAAAGGGGGACCTTGCAAGCCGAAGAACACCATCCCAACCGTGAAGCACGGGGGGTGGCAGCATCATGCTGTGGGGGTGCTTTGCTGCAGGAGGGACTGGTGCACTTTACAAAATACATGGCATCATGAGGAAGGAAAATTATTTGGATATATTGAAGCAAAATCTCAATACATCAGTCAGGAAGTTAAAGCTTGTTTGCAAATGGGTCTTCCAAATGGACAATGACCCCAAGCATACTTCCAAAGTTGTGGCAAAATGGCTTAAGGACAACAAAGTCAAGGTATTGGAGTGGCCATCACAAAGCCCTGACCTCAATCCTATAGAAAATGTGTGGGCAGAACTGAAAAAGTGTGTGCGAGCAAGGAGGCCTACAAACCTGACTCAGTTACACCAGCTCTGTCAGGAGGAATGGACCAAAATTCACCCAACTTATTGTGGGAAGCTTGTGGAAGGCTACCCGAAACGTTTGACCCAAGTTAAACAATTTAAAGGCAATGCTACCAAATACTAATTGAGTGTATGTAAACTTCTGACCCACTGGGAATGTGATGAAAGAAAGAAAAGCTGAAATAAATCATTCTCTCTACTATTATTCTGACATTTCACATTCTTAAAATAAAGTGGTGATCCTAACTGACCTAAGACAGGGAATGTTTACTAGGATTAAATGTCAGGAATTGTGAAAAACTGAGTTTAAATGTATTTGGCTAAGGTGTATGTAAACTTCCCAATGTGTGCCCTCCCTTGATGCATGCCTACATTGTCATTCACTTGAGTAAGCAGGAAGTTGCCCCGCTTTTTATGATGACATCTTATTGCTAACTCTACCATTAAGCTTCTTAGGTGCAAACTACATTTAAAGCCAAGAAGAAATGTAGTACCTTCTGCTCGTCTGGCACCAGCATCTTGCGAGCCTTTTTGATCATGGGCTGTGGCTTGAGCTCTTCCTCCGAGAAGCGGTGCCTTCGGGGGTCGAAGGCCTCCTGGCCCGGCACGCTGGACAGCGCCACATCCGCCGGGTCCGGGTCAAAGTTCACCATGATGTCAGCAGTGCCATTGGTGACCGGTGGGCCCCCTGGCAGCCCGGGTGGGCAGGAAGAGGAGGTGGTGGAGGAGGGTGAGAGGTCAGGAGGCACGACTTGGCCACCTATATGGAGAGAGGATAACAAAAACAAACTTGTGGTTGATCACATGCTTCTCACCATGGCCAGGGTGAAGGGTCAAAGCCTCAACCATGCTGAGAATAAGGTAAAGAGGATTAGTTATTTCTGTGTATGTAAACTGGCTGCTGCATGGAGGCTGCAGTGTTACTGGTCAGCCACCAGGTGGAAGCAGAGGCCACATAACACAGTCAGTCATGTGGTCGAGTTGGCAGCTGGCTGATCCAGGATAAGATGGCACCAAAGTCCAATCTTAATAACAACCATTTTGGGCAAAAGGTTGAAAATTATCCAAGAACTGTGCAGCTGGGTAAACAACCTTCTACATTCAGCTCTAAGCTTTCTTATAGCCCTTGCCATCTCCCCTCTTTTACCTTTGGTCAATGTCATACTATATTACCCTCAGTCAGTAAAATATGCTTTATCTTTAAAGGAGTAGTTCACTATTTTACAGCTTGATGTTAGATGGTTCCTCACCCTGAAAGTAATCTATGGGCCAACAGAAACTGTAATCCATGGTTCAGTTTTCTTTAAACAGACACTACAAAATTCTGCTAACCTTAGCCCCCAGAAGATAAAAATCAATGGAAGTGATGGGGGCATGTGAGTATGTTTAAGAGAAATATCCAAATCACCTGAAATCAATTCAAATCACCTCCATATTTGGTTTGATGCTACTTAAAAGGTGATTTGGCCATTAAAAAAATACACGCTCACATGCCCCCATCACTTCCATTGATTGTTAGCTTGTGGTGGTTAAAGTTAGCTGAAGTTTTTAGTGTCTGTTTAAAGAAACCTGATTACAGTTTCTCCTGGCCTATAGACTACTTTCAGGGTGAGGAACCATCTAACATCTAGTTGTAAAATACTCCTTTAATATACATTTTTGACATTTGATAGCAATACATGTACATTTTCCAGGTAACACTTCTAAGCAGGGTTTAAAGCTTTCATAATCCAAACACACTATTGTTATTATTTCTCACACCCAACTTTAACCAGTGAAATTAGACTGCAATTCATGAGGCCTTCACTACATTGTTTTATTTCCCTGTGCTGTAATATGAGCTATTGCTATGGCTACAACAGCTTTATACCAAGGGTATAACCTAACCTCAACACCCACTATTCCTCAGAAGACAACCAATACATTCTTATACATTCATAAATCAGCGATAACATAGGAATTTCATATTACATTTCAATTCAATATTGGTCTCAGTGTTTTTATTGCATTATTAATAGGGAAATCAGTCTTGTTGGCAACGATTGTTTGATTGTGCTCTGTTTTAGAAAACACTTGAGGAAATGCAACGCTGAAATGGAATGTGATTTAGGAAGTGTGTTACATAAAATGCACTCCCCAGTCCCATCGCTCCGTAGCCACCACAAAGACAGTTCCATACGATACCCCTCCAATCCCTACCCCACCCCCATACTCCCTCTATCTTATATTTAAAACATACACAAAATCCTTTCTTCCTAAGTATCCATAGGACAAACCACCCCTCCTCACATTCTTCCTCCCTCCTTCAGAAAATAACACAAAGAGAGAGCACAGCCCCCACACACACACACGCACACAAACAATAAACCTCACCTTTCATTTCACAGCAGTCTTTCCCTCAGTCCTTATGTCAACAACATGTAATTCTGAAATGTTATGTCACAATGTTGTTCAGTGTGTAAAAATGGTATGGCGACATGAAGGGGATATCTCTGCAATGTAAATCTCTCTGCTTCTTTATGTAAGGCTAGTCTTATGCAATGTTATGCTAGGGCTCACCAGAGCTCTCTCTCTCTCTCTCTGCTTTACTCCATCTCTATGCCTCTCTCCCTCCAACCCCTCCTTCTTCCGCCGCCCCTCCCTTCCCCTCTCTTGCTCTCTCTCGCTCCATTACTCTCTGCATCGCCACGTGACAACGCCTGCACATGGCCCAAGCGTGTGAGAGAGGGAGTAAGGGGGAGGGAGAGATAGAGTGAGAGGTATTAAAACATGCAAGGAGAACACTGAACTGGGCTCTCTCTCTCGTTTTGTCCTGTATTGCAGAGTCTTTCTTAACTCTTTCCTCGACACGTCATTAAAATGAATTATTGTGGTAAACATTTCTATGATTGATTTCTGAATTTGTTTATATCTCTATGCTAAGGTGTCACTCCGATTGTCTTCCCTGGTCTGTAACTCATGTGTATATTTTTTCTTCATTTGCACACACTGTATATAGATTTTCTATTGTGTTATTGACTGTACGTTTTGTTTATTCCATATGTAACTCTGTGTTGTCGTTGTTTTTAATCGCACTGCTTTGCTTTATCTTGGACAGGTCGCAGTTGTAAATGAGAACTTGTTCTCAACTGGCTTACCTGGTTAAATAAAAGGTGAAAAAAATAAATGTGTCTGTTTGTGTTGCACTGATTTAGCAGATATGAAAAACGCTGAGTGGTTGTTTTGGTCCGGCGAGAATGTTTTGTCAGAAAATAGAAAGTGACATATCATTTGAAAGCTACAGTCCTTGTCTTTCTGGAAATCAAACTCAAATCTTACTGCTGGCAATGTCATAAGAGTATGCAATGTAGGTCTAGTCATGGAAAGGGTACATCCTGATGGACATTGTAAAACATGTGTTTGTAGTTTTGAAAATAAAATGTACTTTATGGGGGTAGAATACAATATTATGCGTCGTTTAGAAAATGCCACCAGAGGGCTTCCGAGTTTACGAGGTTAATTACCGTAAAACTACAAGTGTCAAAATAAAGGGCCGTGAATAGTCTATTGGACAAGTTCTTTGAGACTATACCCTGTCTTTTTACCCTTTGTATATAGCTTATTTTTGTCCCCTGTCCCTTGCTCCTCTTCCGCTAGCATCATGCCACCAATTTCACACTAGACAGTAGGAGATTTGGGGATTTTCGGATGCATCAATGCACAATGATGCATTTGTACTATGGAATAAAACACAAAGCAGTTCTATTGGCCCTCCTACATATTAGTTTTTGCCTTGGAGCTCTACAAAAACAAATAGTTTTTTTGGGTTCGAACCAGTTCAAAACGTTATTTTGCTGGTCGGAATAGTGGAACGAAACGGAAAAAAGTGGTTCTGTTCAGAACAAAACGATCTGAACATAATTTTGGTTCCAACCCCTGCTAAACACAGAAACAAACACTCACATGGACACAACCAAACACACACACATCCTGTACATACCTACACCCACCCACACACTCCCTGCCCCTCCCCTCTTTTACCACACACCCTACTAACAAGAGCCCTGCATTGGCATGAATTTTAAGCCCTAACCGCGACGTTCAGGCCCTACCCTAACCAGGCCCGATTGCTTCTGCCAAATGTAAGGCCCTTAATAACTTCCTATTAGTAAATCCATTAGCTGCTCCTCTCTGTCTGTTACTCGATCGCTCCCTGCGCGCAGGCAGCTCGTTCTGCATGCGCTCTGCTCATGGCGGCTTTGAGTCTGTGTATCCATAGCAACGGCTGCTTTGCCAGAGATATTAGAGAAAGGAGGAGATAGGAATCCCATTGGGCAATGAATAGGGAAACGTATAACGCCCCACCCAGCAGACTGTCACCCAATCGCATTCACATTGTTATGCTGCGTCACGCGGTTGCTAAGCTAATCATCACGCAATCCCTTCTCAAAGTCAGGGTATGAGTCGAGAAACGTGCCTATTTTCATTGAAAGTACGTAATGTCACGATTCCAAAGTTATACAATATTACAGATAGCAAGTTACAGTAAGTATCTCAAATCTCAGAATATATTTGTAATGTTGAACTTCTTGTTGACGAACGTCATGCTAATGTTGGGTTTTTGAGCTAGCGCCCAATTGACTCTCATTCACTCCTTTTAAGGAGATCTCTCCTTGTCCCAGAATCGCCCAGAATGCACCGCGCGGCCCATTGATGTAGCATGGGCAACGTACACAATGGGCGTTAATACGATTCCAATGGAGTTTAGCATCTCCTCAAAAGTATCTCTGGCTTTGCTCCACGAACGAAGAGACATGAGAGAGCAGTTAGCTGTTAGCTACTTTTGGTCACTCTACACATACATTTAAAAATAAATAATTTATCCTGTCTTATATTTGATGAGGTTTAAGGACTTCTGACACCATGTTATGATCTTAGTCAGATATGACTGTGCTGCGCAGCAGAGCACGAGCAAATGGCTCAGCTTCAAAACGTTAGTGATTAATTTAGTGATACCCGAGCCCTACTCGTACCCTAGTTATTGATGAAAAAAACAGGCCCTACACAGCCCTAACCCGATGTATAACGTTGGGGCCCGTCGGGCTCGGGTCAGGTAGCAGAGCTCCACTACTAACCATGTAGGCTCTCAGGCCCTCCCATCATGCCTGGCAGTCCGTTTGGTGGCGGCGGCACGTTGTCCAGGCCCAGCAGCGAGGAGGAGGAAGATGAGGAGGACATGGAGGACGATGAAGAAGAACATGGCGGAGGGGAGGACGGCGGGCACTGGGAGCTCTGGTTGGGCACGGCCGACTGCAGGGAGCTCTGTGAGGGCACCTGGGCACTGGCGCTGGAGCCATTGCCACCTTTGCTGTGCATGGCCATGCCGTTCTCAGTCAGGAACTCCTCCAGGTCCATGTACTGCAGCTGGAAGAGGCCCCCGTCGCTGCAGGGCAGCGTGCGCTCCCACAGATGGGGCCCCAGGAAGGCCGACTGGGAAGGCCGACCACCTGGACCCCCACCCATGGAGTCCTCGTCTGAGTCCTGGGGCTTGTCTTTATCTGTTAGTGGGGAGAAAGAGAGAGAAAGGAGATGGAGAAAGAGAGCGAGCAAGAATAAATGGAAGAGAAAAATTGGAGGAAAAGGAGAGAGAGAGAGAGAGAGAGAGAGAGAGAGAGAGAGACATTGAGTGCAACAATCCAGCCTGTTCAGTGTTCATCACTGCTGTCTCTTATCATCACATAATCTGCCTGGGAGCCTAGTGCCCTCATCAGCTCTGCAGGCAACCAACCGCCATTACATGGCTGCATCAGCAACAGTGCCAGCAGTCTTCCCATCCACACACAGGCTGGCTGACAAATGTGAGTAAGGGAGTGAGATGCTATGCTAATATCATGAAGGTGGACTGAAATGCTACTCTGACATCATGAAGAAGAAGTGAGATGCTAAGCTAACATAATGAGGAAAGAGTAAGATGCTAAGCTAACATAATACGCTAACATTATTAGCGGAGGTGGCATCGTCTCATGTCTCAGCCCTCATCCCCTTGAGAGCCATCACATTAATGAGGAGAGGGGGCTCAAAAATGGGGGATGACTATCAGTGTGACACCGCTGAGAGCTAGGCAGAGGAGATCACATAGAGGACAGAAGGGGTAGGGGACAGGGTGACAGGGCTGATTCATAGCGTGATGATCACACCAGGGCTGTACTGGCCAGCAGGACAGCACATTATTGTCAGCACACACATACGCACACACACAGTTTTGGAAGTGCGATAGAGAGGAAAGAGACATGTAGAGGGAAGAGAGAGAGGGAGTGGAGAAAAAAGGGAACGCAAAATAAGACAGACAGACAGGAGAGAGGATAGAGAAGAAAGGAAACATGAGGAGAGACATTTAGAGAAAAGCAATGCAAAATCATAAATAGACAGGAGAGAGGAGAGATGGAACAGAGGAGCAATTAGGTAGGAGGGGATGGAGAAAAAATAGACATAGGGAATGAATATAAGAGGATATGTGGTGAGAAGGAAGAGGAAAGGGAAGAGGAGACATTAGAGATTCAAATAGGAGGAGAGATTGATGATAGGACGATATTGGGGGATGACAGGAAATATAGGAGATGAGAATAAAGAGGGTGAGGAGAGAAAGAAGAGGGAGTACAAACAGGAAGAGAGGGGTGATGGAAGTGGAGAGAAAAGAGAAGGAGTGAAAATAGAGAGAGATATGCAAAGAAAATAACAGAAGAGGGATGAGAAAAGAGATAGAAGTGAAGGGGGAGTGAGGGAGATGTGAGAAGTGGAAGAGGACTGCATGAGGGGATTTGGTAAATGTGCTAGAGGATAGAGAGGATGGAAGAGGGAGGAGAGAGGAGAGGGGAGATACGCTCAGCGAGTGGGTGTATATGAGGGTGTCGAACAAAGCAAGCCAGCCGACCAGGGAGAGAAAAATACTTTTTCTGTTCAAAGGGAAATGCATCATGAAGCCACAGGCAACCAAATATTTTTGCAAAAAACACTCAAGACTCTATCTCATGTAATAAAACCCTTCTCCATCCCTTAACATTAGTGATACACAACGACTATGCATGCTCTGATGGTGAACTTGATGCTGGTAGGCCCTTTGTGCCCCGACTCCATTGGAGGAGCTGTCAGTCTTGGTCAGCGTCATCTCTCACACAAAGACATCCATGGAAATGGTGGAGGGCTGTTGTTCAACTCTATAGCCACCAGGGGGAGGCTGTTTGTCAATGGGATTGTTGTTTGTGTACAGACAGCAGCTGACTAAGGTTGTGACATCCCTTTAACTTAAACGTTAAGTTCTCTATTTAGGGGACTTGCAACAGAACTATTTTGCTAGCACAGACTGGAATATGTTGCGGGACTCATCCGATGGCATTGAGGAGTTTACCACATTAGTCACCGGCTTCATGAATAAGTGTATCAATGACGTTGTCCCCACAGTGGCCATACGTACATATCCCAACCAGAAGCCATGGATTACAGGCAACACCCGCACTGAGCTAAAGGCTAGAGCTGTCGCTTTCAAGGAGCAGGACACTAATCCGTACGCTTATAAGAAATTCCGCTATGCCCTCCGACGAACCATCAAACAGGAAAAACGTCAATACAGGACTAAGATCAAATCCTACTACACTGGCTCAGACGCTAATCAGATGTGGCAGGGCTTGCAAACATTCACGGATTACAAAGGGAAACCCAGCCGAGAGCTGCCCAGTGACACGAGCCTACCAGACGAGCTAAATACCTTCTATGCTCGCTTCGAGGAAAGCAACACTGAACCATGCGTGAGAGCACCAGTTGTTCCGAACAACTGTATGATCACGCTCTCCATAGCCGATGTGAGTAAGACCTTTAAACAGGTTAACATTCACAAGGTCGCGGGCCAGACAGAAACCATGGACCCACTCCAATTTACATACCTCCCCAACAGATCCACAGATTACCCAATCTCTATTGCACTTCACACTGCTCTTTCCCACCCGAACAAAAGGAAGAATGCTGTTCATTGACTACAGCTCAGTGTTCAACACCATAGTGCCCTTCAAGATCATCACTAAACTAAGGATCCTGGGACTGAACACCTCCCTCTGCAACTGGATCCTGACAGGCTGCCCCCAGGTGGTGAAGGTAGGCAACAACACATCTGCCACGCTGACCCTCAACACTGGGGCCCCTTAGGGGTGCGTGCTCAGTCCCCTCCTGTACTCCCTGTCCACCCACGACTGTGTGGCCGTGCACGACTCCAACACCATCATTACGTTTACCAACAACACAACGGTGGTAGGCCTGATCACCTACAACGATGAGACAGCCTTTCGGGAGGAGGTCAGAGACCTGGCAGTCTAGTGCCAGGAAAACAACCTCTCCCTCAACGTTCACATTGATGGGGCTGTGGTAGAGCGGGTCGAAAGCTTCAAGATCCTCGGTGTCCACATCACTGAGGACCTATCATGGTCCATACACACCAACACAGTCGTGAAGAGGGCACGACAACGCCTCTGCCCCCTCAGGAGGCAGGAGTCTGAAAAGATTTGTCATGGGCCCTCAGACCCTCAAAAAGTAATACAGCTGCACCATTAAGAGCATCCTGACTGCCTGCGTCACCGCTTGGTATGGCAACTGCTCGGCATCTGGCCGCACGGCGCTACAGAGGGTAGTGCATATGGCCGAACTCCCTGCCATCCAGGACCTCTATACCAGGCCGTCATAGCCGCGGGAAGTAGTGGGTTGCTGAGGGTGCTGCAGCACCCCCTGAAAAATCAGAATTAAAAATATATATATATAAAACATATTTGAAATAAATATTTTTTCACAAAAGTAGTGCACTGAGCCTTTAATAGTCCTGTATTAACAGACCGATTTAGCAGTCTGCAGCGCCAGCACGGGCAAAAAGATTAGTCCAGCCCCACCCAAACTACTTCCCGCGGCTATGCAGGCAGTGTCAGAGGAAAGCCCTAAACATTTTCTAAAACTCCAGCCACCCAAGTCATAGACTCTTCTCTCTGCTACCACACGGCAAGTGGTACCGGACCGCCAAGTCTGTGACCAAAAGGCACCTGAACAGCTTCTACCCCCAAGCCATAAGACTGCTGAACAGTTAATCAAATGGCTACCCAGACAATTTACATTAAACCCCTCTATTATTTATTTATTTATTTATCTCAATTGTTTTGCACTGACTCTATGCACACTCACTAGACTCTACGCACACTCACACATACGACACTGGCACTCCAACACACACATTGCATATGCTCACACACACACACACACAAAACACACACATGCATATTGACGCCACACGCACACACACTTTCACACACACTGCTGCTACTCTGTTTATTATATATCCTGATTGCCTAGTCACTTTTGCCCCTACCCACATGTACATACTGTATTACCTCAACTACCTCAACCACCTCGTACCCCTGCACATTGACTCGGTACTGGTACTCCTTGTTTATAGCCTTGTTATTATTGTGTTACTATTTCCTTTTTTATTTAGCAAATATTTGTCTTACTTTTTAACTCTACACTGTTGGGAATGGGCTCGTAAGTAAGCATTTCACTGTAAAGTCTACACCGGTTGTATTTGGTGCATGTAACCAATAACATTTGATTTGACTCTGAACGTTCTGGTTGTCCCACTTCACATGCTGCTCTCAACTGAGATGCAGTATGTGAAATCTGACACCTTATTTGCATAGGGAGCGACACCTCACATTTTCTGGCCTATCTAGACAAAGGATCGATTTCCTCTGGCTGTGAACCTTGCAGCGCCGCTTACAATGAATACAGCATATGAAACGGGTGAGCCTAGCGATTGCAGCAAAAGCAGTATCATCTCCCTGTGATTTTCTCCGATGGATTTAGAGCTCTCGATTTTGTGCCCAGCGTCCTCTGAGCAACGAAGAGACGCCATTCAAATGCCTGCTAACTTGTTACAACTTCAGTTTTAATACAAAATCATTTTGTATAATTTATACAAGACCACTTGCATGTTGTGCTTAAAGCTGAAGTTGTAACAAGTTAGCTGGCATTTGAATGGCATATTTTCGTTGCTCAGAGGACGCTGGGCAGAAAATTGTCTGTCTTCAGTTATATGAATGGGTGCTGATTTTGTGCTGTCAGTAAGTATGATCATATTTACAGCGCCTTGCAAAAGTATTTATCCCCCTTGGCGTTTTTCCTATTTTGTTGCTTTAAAACCTGTAATTTAAATGGATTTTTATTTGGATTTCATGTAATGGACATACACAAAATAGTCCAAATTGGTGAAGTGAAATGAAAAAAATAAATTGTTTCAGAAATTATAAAAAATAAATAACAGAAAAGTGGTGCGTGTATATGTATTCACCCCCTTTGCTATGAAGCCCCTAAATAAGATCTGGTGCAACCAATTACCTTCAGAAGTCACATAATTAGTTAAATAAAGTCCCCCTGTGTGCAATCTAAGTGTCACATGATCTGTCACATGATCTCAGTGTATATATACCCCTGTTCTGAAAGGCCCCAGAGTCTGCAACACCACTAAGCAAGGGACACAACCAAGCAAGCGGCACCATGAAGACCAAGGAGCTCTCCAAACAGGTCAGGGACAAAGTTGTGGAGAAGCACAGATCACGGTTGGGTTATAAAAAAATATCCAAAACTTTGAACATCCCACGGAGCACCATTAAATCCATTATTAAAAAATTGAAAGAATATGGCACCACAACAAACCCGCCAAGAGAGGGCCGCCCACAAAAACTCACAGCCCAGGCAAGGAGGGCATTAATCAGAGAGGCAACAAAGAGACCAAAGATAACTCTGAAGGAGCTGCAAAGCTCCACAGCGGAGATTGGAGTATCTGTCCATTGGACCACTTTAAGCCATACACTCCACAGAGCTGGGCTTTACGAAAGAGTGGCCAGAAAAAAGCCATTGCTTAAAGAAAGAAATAAGCAAACACGTTTGGTGTTCACCAAAAGCCAAAAGGCATGTGGGAGACTCCCCAAACATATGGAAGAAGGTACTCTGGTCAGATGAGACTAAAATTGAGCTTTTTGACCATCAAGGAAAACGCTATGTCTGGCGCAAACCCAACACCTCTCATCACCCTGAGAACACCATCCCCACTGTGAAGCATGGTGGTGGCAGCATCATGCTGCTGTAGGGATGTTTTTCATCGGCAGGGTCTGGGAAACTGGTCAGAATTGAAGGAATGATGGATGGCGCAAAATACAGGGAAATTATTGAGGGGAAACCTGTTTCAGTCTTCCAGAGATTTGAGACTGGGACGGAGGCTCACCTTCCAGCAGGACAATGACCCTAAGCATACTGCTAAAGCAACACTTGAGTGGTTTAAGGGGAAACATTTAAATGTCTTGGAATGGCCTAGTCAAAGCCCAGACCTCAATCCAATTGAGAATCTGTGGTATGACTTAAAGATTGCTGTACACCAGCGGAACCCATCCAACTTGAAGGAGCTGGAGCAGTTGCCTTGAAGAATGGCCAAAAATCCCAGTGACTAGATATGCCAAGCTTATAGAGCCATAGCCCAAGAGACTTGCAGCTGTAATTGCTGTGAATAGTTACGCACGCTCAAGTTCTGTTTTTTTGTCTTATTTCTTATTTGTTTCACAAAAGAAATTATTTTGCATCTTCAAAGTGGTAGGCATGTTGTGTAAATCAAATGATACAAACCCCACAAATCCATTTTAATTCCAGGTTGTAAGGCAACAAAATAGGAAAAATGCCAAGGGGGTGAATACTTTCGCAAGCCACTGTATTTTACAGCTGTAAGAAATATTAAATATTATAGTAAGTCATTAAAAAGCATTTTAATCATTTGAAGCCCTATTCCCCAACTTTTGTTGAATAGGAAATACATCATACATGATTTTTCATATTTTCATCATATATGTACTGTGAACTTGAGCTTGTGTCCTCAAAAGTGACTACACCTCAGCAATTTATAACTATTTTTACCAGAAAGGTGAGATTTTAATATTTCTGGCAGTATAAGGATTACTAGGTATTTCTTATGGCCCTCATGATAAATAACTACTTTTGGTTATGTCTCTTTTTTACATTACATTTAACAACCCTCCCTGCCCCCACCCTTAGTTAACATTTGACCAATTAAAATGTATCTAGTCTGTGTTTGTTGAATCAATGTTTGTTGGATTGAGAGCTCGTGTTAGACATCCTTATATACTGAGTGTACAACACATTTGGAACACCTGGTCTTTCCATGACATAGACTGACCAGGTGAATCCAGGTGAAAGCTATGATCCCTTATTGATGTCACTTGTTAAATCCACATCAATCAGTGTAGATGAAGGGGAAGTGACAGGTTAAAGAATGATTTTTAAGCCTTGAGACAATTGAGACATGGATTGTGTATGTGTGCCATTTAGAGTGAATGGGCAAGACAAAAGATTAAAGGCCTTTGAACAGGGTAGTAGGTGCCAGGCACACCGGTTTGAGTGTGTCATGAACTGCAACGCAGTTGGGTTTTTCACGCTCAAAAGTTTCCTGTGTGTATCAAGAATGGTCCACCACCCAAAGGATATCCAGCCAACTATGGGAAGCATTGGAGTCAACATGGGCCAGCATCCTTATAGAACGCTTTCGACCCTTGTAGAGTCCATGCCCCGACGAATTGAGACTGTTCTGAGGGCAAAAGGGGGTGCAACTAAATATTAGGAAGGTGTTCCTAACTTTTTGTACACTCAGTGTCCATTAATATCATGAGATGTGTCCTTATTGAAGGTCTTTATTGAAGGATAAAAGCATTCATGTTCTATGCTGTGTATGTGTGTGTGTGTGTGTGTGTTCTTGTTGCTGGCAACAAAAATATGAACCTATTGCCATAATAAGTCATGCATGATACAAGTCAATGCAAGAATTGTCAAGTCTATATGCTTTATATTTATAACACATGAAACCAAGCCAACTGAATGAAAACAAAGATTGCAGGCCACCCTGTGTGTGTGTGTGTGTGTGTGTGTGTGTGTGTGTGTGTGTATTTATTTAAACATTTGGTATGCATGAACTGTCCCCTTCCTTCCCTCCCTGCCCCACCACACACACACACACACACACACACAACAAACCTCACCTTTCATTGCACAGCAGTCTTTTGCTCGCTGGTCAACCTTGATGGGCAGCTGTAGGAGAGTCTTGAGGCTGGCCATGGAGTTCAAGTGTCCGCCGGTCGGGACACTGCCCGCAAGGTTACCCGTACCGAACTGTGGGCTCGCTCCTGCCGGGAGGTCAGGCGGTAGGAGCTGTGTGAGCGGCCTAGACATGATTGGGATGGCCGTTGATTCCCACCGTGGAATGAGCGCGGAATGTATCGATTAATCCACAAACGATTGACTGGCTGTCAACGGGTTCACAACACAGTGACGTAACGATTCAAAAGGTGGACAGGTGGGCAGCTGAATACACACTGCTAGACCGACTGTTATTTACCTCATTTGAACGCCGAATGGTAGCCTATATAAATATGAATTAAGAATGTACTAGAGAATAATAGTAAAATTCGACATGACAAATATAATTTGACATCAACAATAAATTATTGCTATTGCTCTTCCAACTTGCCATTAAGAAATCAAAAGTTATGAAAGAAAGAAAATTATGTCCTCAAAAATATGTCCATGGTAAAATAAAAGTGTTCTATTCAATAATCTTGCCAGATGCAATGTGCCTTTTAAGAGTAAATCACTTAACACAGCCTCTATCTATGAGATAAACAAAGTTGGACCTTGCTTGATGATGTCCGTTTAACTGAGGATAATAGGCATCAAACCGAGTTGATTTTCTTCTTGACCTGGACAAAAATATTTCCCGAAAAATTAAAACAAACGAAACTGAAGGTTGTCTATGGAGTAAAATGGATTATGGAGAAATGCCTAGAAAAACAATAATAGAGAAAGTTGAAAATAAGTGTGGGGGGGGGGGGGGTGAGGGCGAAAAAAGGCTGCTTCGTCAAATAATATCCAACATGAGTAGGATAGATGTTGATGTCTCTTGTTTTTCCTCTCCCCACTTAGTAGATCTCGCTCCCTCCCTCTTTCTCTCTCGTTATTTTTGTCGTTTACCTTCTTTCCCTGCCTTTCTGTGGGCTGCCAGCAAGGAAGCAACCGAGCGCGGCGCGGCAGGAGTCAGCTGGAACGAACACGGGCCGCTCTCGTGACATCACCGCTCACAGGGGATTGGCGCTGGGAGAGAGGCTGATCAATATTCATGATCCACACCTTCTAAAACGCCCCAAACAACATTAATGAGCACCACCCCATCATAAACAAACCAGTCAGAGGGAGTTGTTGATTACTGTAACCAAACCACGCTGACTTTAACAATTCGCCTGCTGCATAACTTTTAACGCCCCTCCTGGTGATGGAACACGTGGTTGACCTTAATGTCAGTCATAAAGCTAAACTAGTGACCACGAGATTAATGGACCAATGTATATATCTGATTAATTGATTATAATCACGGGTCCTGTAGGCTACACAGAAACGCCACAACTGTAGCCAATCCTAAACCTACACATTAATGGCATTGCTTTGCAATGTCCAGTAGCCTCTGATTTATTTTCAATGTTACTATTACATTCCTTATAGACTACTTGGGGTGTGGGCTATCTCTGTAATTTCAAGGATCCGGATCCCAAATTCAACAAATCATCATTATTAATATTATTGCATTTAATCCGGCAAAAACGTGAAAGTCATTGTTTTGGCAGACACAAAATATCTATCTCCCTTCTACCTTAAAACCGATTCCTGCACTCGAAGCGAGCACATGGCCCTGGCACGCGCGGATGCTGCCTACCAGCGATTGGTTCAAATTAGGTCTGTCTCTGCCCTTTGCAGAACGCTATTGGACAAAACTAGGTCATTGGCTCCGCCCAAAGATTCCCCATGGTAGAGCCGCGTGAGACAGAGGATAAGTAAAACAGGCAAGTGAGCCCAGTGAGATTGAATGGATGAGTCTTTCATTTAGCAAGATCCAGAGATCGTATGGAATTTGCTTTGACGTCTATTAAAGTAGTTGGTGACCACCCCATAGTGTAAACGTTTTGCTTGATCATTTCCTTATTATAGTATTCCAATAATGACAATAGGCTATTAATACTTGACCCTACTAATACATTATAGCCTAATAATGAGCATCAACACTTAAAATATAATAATGAAAGGTACTTCTCTATACTAACTCCAGCTAATATTTGCTTTGAAACTTAAATACATTCGTATGTCTTGATAGTAATAACTTCCCCTTTTATCTGTCACACTTCTGAAGTACAACAGTGTAATTGATGTGCTAACTTAAAAACACGCTCCCAGGGACTGTGTTTAGGAGAAGTTGACCATACCATCAAATCCACATCACAACTCTTACAACTCATTGTTTAAAAGACAGACATTAATGCTTTGTATTATTTATATTATTATTCACGAGGCCTTTCAATAAAGTAGGGGATACGATTTGAATTGAATGAACAACTTTGATTGTCTGCCTTGACAATCCCACATTTGAGTGGTTAAAATTGCCTAATGCATTTGATTTTATATGTGTCATTAAACAATAGCCTGTCACAATTTATTAAAACTACAATTTCAAAATGAAATATGCATTAGACCTACAAACCACTAGATGGAAGCAATACTGCGTTTTTCAAGAGCAAATTTATCAGATGCCACAAACACATAAAAAATATATGGACAAATATTCACACAGATGAATCAATCCTTGACTTGTGTATATGGTGTGAATTGTTATAGGACGGATACTTTCAATGTGCATGTATAACTTTATTTCCTTATGTAAATTGCAATGTTTCTCATAGACAAAATATTCCCCTCCCTCTACCTGGTTATGCTTCTGTAAGCGTTCATAAAAGGGCCTCATATGGCCATCTAGAGGACACTGAATAGTATTACACTAGTCATTTTCTAACCACAGCTGCATGGCTGTCCTCGAAACAGGAATAAAATGTTACTGTGAGTTTAATGTGTATCTATCTAATCTGCAGTTTTGACTGCTGATTCACACCACTTACCCTATGATAATCTGATTTAAGTGTTTAATGCCCTGCCAAACTGGTGACAAAATACAGTATATTAAAAAAGAAAGGACTTTCTGAAAGGAGAATTCTAGAAAATGCACCCATAAGCAATCTTCCAGATACACAGAAGCTTTCAGAACAGCCAGTTGTGAGCCTTTGACACTAAACAGCCATACTCGTCCTCAGGGAATGTTTTCCTCGGTTTCTAAATGGAGTGTGGCACTGCTCAGGGCATTTGCCAACACATGAGCAGTAAACATCTCTGCAGTGTAAGGACAGAGCACTGAGGCGCCAAGTGTGGAGGACCTGGCAGTTTTGCCATTCATTTCAATTTATTAAATAATCAACATACAGCGCATTCGGAAAGTATTCAGACCTCTTGACTTTTTCCATATTTTGTTGCGTTACAGCCTTATTCTAAAATGGGTAAAATAATTATTAAAAAAAAATATATTCATCAATCTACACACCATATACACAAAGCAAAAACTGTTTTTTAGACATTTTTGCATGTTCATAAATATCACATTTACATAATTATTCAGACCCTTTACTCAGTACTTTGTTGAAGCACCTTTGGCAGCGATTACAGCCTCGAGTCTTCTTGGGTATGACACTACAAGCTTGTCACACCTGTATTTGGGGAGTTTCTCCCATTCTTCTCCGCAGACCCTCTCAAGCTCTGTCAGGTTGGATGGGGAGCATCGCTGCACAGCTATTTTCAGGTCTCTCCAGAGATGTTCGATAGGGTTCAAGTCCAGGCTCTGGCTGAGCCCCTCAAGGACATTCAGACTTGTCCCGAAGCCACTCCTGCGTTGTCTTGGCTGTGTGCTTAGGGTCGTTGTCCTGTTGGAAGGTGAACATTCGCCCCCAGTCTGTAGTCCTGAGCGCTCTGGAGCAGGTTTTCATCAAGAAGCGCTCTGTACTTTGCTCCGTTCATCTTTCCCTCAATACTGCCTAGTCTCCCAGTCCCTGCCGCTGAAAAACATCCCCACAGCATGATGCTGCCACCACCATGCTTCACCGTAGGGATGATGCCAGGTTTCCTCCAGACGTGACACTTGGCATTCAGGCCAAAGAGTTCAATCTTGGTTTCATCAGACCAGAGAACCTTGTTTCTCATGATCTGAGAGTCTTTAGGTGCCTTTTGGAAAACTCCAAGCGGGCTGTCATGTGCCTTTTACTGAGGAGTGGCTTCCATTTGACCACTCTACCATAAAGGCCTGATTGGTGGAGTGCTGCAGAGATGGTTGTCCTTCTGGAAGGTTCTCCCATCTCCACACAGGAACTCTGGAGGTCTGTCAGAGGGACCATCGGGTTCTTGGTAACCTCCCTGACCAAGGCCCTTCTCCCCCGATCGCTCAGTTTGGCCGGCCGGCCAGCTCTAGGAAGAGTCTTGGTGGTTCTAAACTTCTTCCATTTAAGAATGATGGAGGCCATGCACGGTCAACTATGGGACCTTATATAGACAGGCATGTGCCTTTCCAAATCATGTCCAATCAATTGAATTTACCACAGGTGGACTCCAATCAACTTGTAGAAACATCAATGATAATCAATGGAAACAGGACGCACCTGAGTTCAATTTCGAGTCTCATAGCAAAAGTTCTGAATACTTATGTAAATAAGATGTTTTTTATTTTGAATAAAACATTTCTAAAAACCTGTTTTCGCTTTGTCATTATGGGACACTGTGGGTAGATTGATGAGGGGAAAAAATGATTTAATCAATTTTAGAATAAGGCTGCAACGTAACAAAATGTGGAAAAGGTCAAGGGGTCTGAATACTTTCCGAAAGCACTGTATATGAAGGTAAATAAATAGTGAACTGTGTAGGAGCGGTCATCTGTGCATTGGCAAAAATAAAGTGAGTTCAGAATTGCTCTCGATTTAAATCAGTGGTATTCAAACTTCATCAGTGGACAAAACAAAAGGCGTAATGGGTCCGCACTTAAAAAGATGTCGCACAAAGCTTACTTCATTTGTGCATTGGCAAAAATAAAGTGAGTTCAGAATTGTAAACTACATAATGGCGCTGGAGGAGATGGTTGCCGTTTTACGGGCTCCTAACCAATTGTGCTATTGTGTGTGTTTTTTCGCGTTATTTGTAAATTTTTTGTACATAATGTTTCTGCCACTGTTTCTTATGACCGAAATAGCTTCTGGATATCAGGACAGCGATTACTCACCTCACACTGGACAAAGATTTTTTTCTTTAACAAGTCGACGCAAAGGATTTACTTCAGACACCCGACAAGGCCCAAATTCCCGTCATTCGCAGGAGAAAGAGATGGAGATATCGGGGACGTAGGTCGGGGTGCCTTGTAAGGATCCAATGGCGAGTGGGTAATCTGCCTCTACCATCAGTCGTATTAGCCAACGTACAATCATTGGATAACAAAATAGACGAGCTACGATCACGAATATCCTACCAACGGGACATTAAAAACGGTAATATCTTATGTTTCACAGAATCGTGGCTGAACGACGACATGGATAACATACAGCTGGCGGGGTTCACGCTGCATCGGCAAGATAGAACAGCGGCCTCCGGTAAGACAAGGGGTGGCGGTCTGTGTATATTTGTAAACAACAGCTGGTGCACGAAATCTAATATTAAGGAAGTCTCAAGGTTTTGCTCGCCTGAGGTAGAGTATCTCATGATAAGCTGTAGACCACACTATTTACCTAGAGAGTTTTCATCTATATTTTCCGTAGCTGTCTATTTACCACCACAAACCGATGCTGGCACTAAGACCACACTCAATGAGCTTTATAAGGCCAAAAGCAAACAGGAAAACGCTCATCCAGAGGCGGCGCTCCTAGTGGCCTGGGACTTTAATGCAGGGAAACTTAAATCCGTTTTACCTAATTTCTACCAGCATGTTAAATGTGAAACCAGAGGGAAAAAAACTCTAGACCACCTTTACTCCACACACAGAGACACGTACAAATCTCTCCCCTGCTCTCCATTTGACAAATCTGACCATCATTCCATCCTCCTGATTCCTGCTTACAAGCAAAAACTAAAGCATGAAGCACCAGTGACTCGGTCAATAAAGAAGTGGTCAGATGACGAAGATGCTAAGCTACAGGACTGTTTTGCTAGCACAGACTGGAATATGTTACAGGATTCTTCCAATGGCATTGAGGAGTACACCACATCAGTCACTGGCTTCATCAATAAGTGCATCGATGACATCGTCCCCACAGTGACCGTACGTACATACCCCAACCAGAAGCCATGGATTACAGGCAACATCCGCACTGAGCTAAAGGGTAGAGCTGCCGCTTTCAAGGAGCGGGACTCTAACCCAGACGCTTATAAGAAATCCCGCTGTGCCCTCTGACGAACCATCAAACAGGCAAAGCATCAATACAGGACTAAAACAGAATCCTACTACACCGGCTCCGACACTTGTCAGATGTGGCAGGGCTTGCAAACTATTACAGACTACAAAGGGAAGCACAGCCGCGAGCTGCCCAGTGACACGAGCCTACCAGACAAGCTAAATTACTTCTATGCTCGCTTCGAGGCAAGCAACACTGAAGCATGCATGAGAGCATAAGCTGTTCCGGACAACTGTGTGATCACGCTCTCCGTAGCCGATGTGAGTAAGACCTTTAAACAGGTCAACATTCACAAGGCCGCAGGGCCAGACGGATTACCAGGACGTGTACTCCGAGCATGCGCTGACCAACTGGCAAGTGTCTTCACTGACATTTTCAACCTGTCCCTGACTGAGTCTGTAATACCAACATGTTTCCAGCAGACCACCATAGTTCCTGTGCCCAAGAACACTAAGGTAACCTGTGTTAACTCTTAACTCAGCGTTCAACACCATAGTGCCCTCATCACTCATCACTAAGCTAAGGACCCTGGGACTAAACACCTCCCTCTGCAACTGGATCCTGGACTTCCTGACGGGCCGCCACCAGGTGGTAAGGGTAGGTAACAACACATCTGGCACGCTGATCCTCAACACGGGGGCCCCTCAGGGGTGCGTGCTCAGTCCCCTCCTGTAGTCCCTGTTCAACCATGACTGCATGACCAGGCACGACTCCAACACCATCATTAAGTTTGCCAACGACACAACAGCGGTAGGCCTGATCACAGACAACGATGAGACAGCCTATATGGAGGTGGTCAGAGAACTGGCCGTGTGGTGCCAGGATAACAACCTCTCCCTCAACGTGATCAAGATAAAGGAGATGATTGTGGACTACAGGAAAAGGAGGACCGAGCACGCCCCCATTCTCATCGACGGGGCTGTAGTGGAGCAGGTTGAGAGCTTCAAGTTCCTTGGTGTCCACATCACCAACAAACTATCATGGTCCAAACACACCAAGACAGTCGTGAAGAGGGCACGACAAATCCTATTCCCCCTCAGGAGACTGAAAATATTTGCCATGGGTCCTCAGATCCTCAAAAAGTTACACAGCTGCACCATCGAGAGCATCCTGACTGGTTGCATCACTGCCTGGTATGGCAACTGCTCGGCCTCCGACTGCAAAGCACTACAGAGGGTAGTGCGTACGGCCCAGTACATCACTGGGGCCAAGCTTCCTGCCATCCAGGACCTCTATACCAGGCGGTGTCAGAGGAAGGCCCTAAAAATTGTCAAAGACTCCAGCCACCCTAGTCATAGACTGTTCTCTCTGCTACCGCACAGCAAGCTGTATCGGAGCACCAAGTCTAGGTCTAAAAGGCTTCTTAACAGCTTCTACCCCCAAGCCATAAGACTCCTGAACAGCTAATCATGGCCACCCGGCCTATTTGCATTGTCCAATTATTATTATTATTTTCACTGCATCAGGGATAGCGTACACAGACGTTTCGGCTTTGCAGCCTTCTTCATTGTGTAGGAAAAATGTTATTTTAATTCAAAACAGCATTTGAAGGGAACAACCGATGAGCAGCAGGTGCTTCTCAGGGTTGCTGCTAATCTTCCAATGAGGGATGTAGCTTTTCTGGACTACCTGTATACAAGTTAGACCCCACTGCATTTCCCCCACAACCCCACTAGGGGGCGACTTCAAATACCACTGATTTAAATAAAAGGAAGGGAAGGCATGAGATTTTTTGATTTTTATTAGATTTTTAGGAGTTTCAACAATTCACTTTAGGCAAAGAAAAGGATAGTTATTTAGTAATAATATTTAATGTTTTAGTTTACTGAAAGGAAAACACTGGGGGACAGGACCTAAGTAATGAACAAGGTGTACACATGTTATGGGATAGGGCTTAACTGTGGCATAGGGTTGGTAAAAGGGGGAGGGAAAAATCACATCGATACATATACTCATCATCCCATTGTTTTACAAAGACAGTCCCCAAACTCATTACCACCCACCCATACAATAGCAACAATGATAAAATAAATGATACTTGGAGTAAAAAACTAAACAGCAAATAATCAATATATAATAAAATATAATACGAATTATACAGTATACTCCGGTTGTTCCCATTACCCTTTCCATTCCTTACACTTAAGTCCCATTAATGTTTTCCCCTTTATTTGATGGAATAGTTTACAGAAAAATGGTCTCTTTCATTCCATTCTGATCCATTTCAACCTATTCAGCTAGTCAGTTTTGCACAATTTTACCAAATGTTTGAAATGATACCTCTAGTTACACAAAGTGATTAATCAATTCAGTAAGTGAAGTTTCACTTTAGGAGTGACTAACTGACTAATATTTTATCGGTTTAAATAGCTTCTTAGAATGACTGGCCTGTCTTACCGGCCAATTTTTTGCTTCAGGCCAAACATCTGTATGAAAAATAATCTCTACGGGGAACAAAGAAAAACACATAGTACAGAACAATAGACAAAGACTATACTGTTTAACTGTGAATAATGACAGAAAACATAATAAAACATCAGTACTTTTGGTACCCCACTCTTACTAGTATGCATTCATAATCCCAGCGCAAACACAGCTAACAAAAAGGATACTGTGGTTGAAAGCATTTTAGAAGACAAGAGGTGCTACTCAAACACTCACATGATCTAGAATACCCTCTCCCCTTTGGGGAAGCAAAGACCGTTGGATGGTGCTTTTGATGTGGGCCTTTAAAAGTCTGTTATCTTACAAACATCTCTGCTATAGTAAGGATTGTATGGATGTAAGCCTGTTGCCCACATCTTTAAAACTTGCTAGTTCTTGCTTGCTTTCTAGTTTAAAAATCCTAGACTATAAAATAATTAGTGGCTATATTCAGTCACCACTGTTGTTCTCCCAGGCTGGCCCTCCTGGACCTCTTTTGCAGCTGTCTTCTCAACAACCTCTCTTGGGGGCAAGTTCACTTTCAAGCCCCAGTTTCCACTACCTAACAGAGATTGACCCTGGCAAGCGACGCTGTGCCTCTCCAGGAGAGATCCATTCCAGAAGCGGGAGCGGCATTTGGGACATGAGAACCGCCCTTGGGAAAGGTGACGTCCACGATGAATGAGGGCTTTCCGTAATGTCCGAGAACGCTTTCCGCAGACTGAGCACTTCAGACGGGCTTGCTGGCCGTTATTTCTTGGAGGATGCCTCACAGAACGATGGATCAAAAGTTTGGCCTGACTGGCGAATGTGGTGCTGGGGCAGTACTGGCATGGAAATCGTTTTATGGGGACTTCCATAGATGACAGCCCACTGACTTTAACCACACCTCCACACCATTGTTTAACTCTATACCCTCCTCTCATTCTCAGGAGCTGGGCGAGCAGTTTCTTCTGCTTAAGCTTCTCATGCATTATTCCTTTTTTCCGCTTCATCACTTTGAGTCTCCTGCTCGTAGCCTTATTCAAGGCAACCCCCACTAGTTGTCCCCCTCTCATTATACTTTGATATTCGACCCTCCTTTTTTTCTCTCTTTTTCTCTTACCACCAACCCATCCTTCTTGGGACTGGAACTGAAAAGGGCGGTGTTGACCTTGGGAGGATTGGTTTGGCATGTAGGAGCCTGACGGATAAGTTGAGGGGTGACCTGATTCAAAAAGAGGGATGTACTCATCTGCTTGGGAAGGATGTTGGGTTCCACCAGCTGGTGGGTTTGCCGACCCAGTGCGGCCCAATCCATGCTGCGATTGCCTGTGCCTGGACAAGCTGTTAGAATAGGCGAAGGCCTTCCCGCATACCTCACAGCAGAAATTTTTTTCACCCCTAATTCCACCACCATGGACAGTTTGTTGATGGGCTGTCAAGTGAAACTGATGGCGGAAGGATTTCCAGCACGTTGTGCATGTAAAGAGCTTCTGAGTGGGCTGAGTGGATGAGCTGGACCCCTGAGACTTATCTTGAGGGTACGGATAATAAGATTGAGAGTTTGCTTGATTTTCATCTAAACTAATAACCCCTCCATGGCCTTTAGCAATTTTTCCTCCTGGTGTAGCATCCAATTCCCCTTTTGTGTGTAATTTTCCATGTCTCACCAAGCTCTGAGCGTAAGCAAACTCTTTACCACATAGGTCACATTTGTAGTTCTTCTGCCCAGAATGCACAGTGGAATGTTTAGTAAGATGGAAGTACTCCCGGAACTCTTTCCCACAAACATCACACCGGTGTGGCTTTTCACCTGTGTGAACACGGTCATGCCGACGTAGGGTCTCACGTCTCCTGAATCCTTTACCACAAACTCCGCAAGAATATGGCCGTTCTCCCTCCCCACGACTTCTTCTTTGTCGAACTATGATTCCATCAGGTCCTGGTTCTCTCTTCTGCCGAGGCTTGCGGGGCTTTTTCGGTTTAGCATTCATCATCTGCTGGCTTGGATGTGTTAAGGGGATGGTAGAGCCACTACCTGATCTGTAGGTCTTGTCGATTTCAGATGTAGATGATGGACCACCTGGTGAGACTCCCATATTCCCAAAGCCAAGTCCTCCAAGCAAACCTCCAATGATGTCTCTTCGCTCCTCTCCTCGACTCTCGCCAGTACTTATCTCGCAGGAAGCAGCGGCAGCTGCAGCAATGGCAGACATGGCACTGCTAGTGACCTCATCCTCAGAGTCATCCAATAGAGATGAAAGAGGAAGATGAGGTTGCTGTTGATGGAGATGGTGTTGTGGTTGTTGACTTTGAGGGTGTGGGTGTAAGGTAGGTGCCAATGGTGCCTTTCTGAGTGTCTGGCTTGACATCCCACTTCCATGGGAGCTCTCTCCAGAATAACAAGATTGGTTAGCCTGGTTAGCCTGCTGTCGTCGGTAGTCATCCACACTGTAGGATGGCTGGTATGATGGCCGGTTCCTTGAATAATCCGTTCCAAATTTACTCGCTCCATCTCGTTGGTAATCACCTGTACCACTGCCTTCAGCCACCATTCCAGTTTTGCTGCTACTTGCACTTGAAGAGCTTTGATTTTCACCACTACCACTTGGTCTGGGCCGGGAATTCCTTCCAGGCTTTCCACAGGTGCCAGACGCAGCATGGTTTAGCAAAGAGGTGCTCTCTCGGAAGCAGCGACCACAAGCAGGGCATCGGAAAGGCTTATCATCATGGATCTTCTCATGCCTGGTGAGGGACTCACGGCGGTTGAAAGACCGTTGACAGACACCACATGCAAATGGACGAGCCCCTGAATGGATAACACCATGCTGGAGGAGGTGCCCCCTTTTCTTGAATCCCTTTCCACATTCGGTGCAACAGAAAGTTTTGTCTTCGCTTGAAGTGTCTGGCTTGGCATCTTCAGAAGTCAAACCATGACTACGGAGATGCCTGCGAAGGCTTGTAAGATGACTGAAGGTCTTTCCACATTCACCACAGTGGTAGATGGCTTCAGGGTCAGGTTGACAAGGCATGGAGGTCATGGGATTTAGATTTTCAGGTTTAGGTAGCTGTGAATCATTAGCTACCAGCACAGAGGCAGTGGATGAGGAAGGAGCTGAGGAGGAAGAGGAGACCGTTGAGGAGGACTGTTGTGTTGATGAAGAGAGGACTGATGAATGGTTACCACCAAGGCTGGTTATGGCTCCTCCTACAAGGCCCGGTTGAATGGTTGAATTTTGACTGTGTTCAGTGGAGCTGCTGTGGCAGTTACTACCACTGCTACTGCTGTGACTGGTGCCATCTGCCTTTCTCTGAGGAAGGTAGCCAGCCATAGCCTTCTTTCTCCTACTACCACCACTTCCACCAGATCCACTGTCTCCTTTCCCTTCATCTTTCGAAAGTGATAAATGGAGTGGTAGAGGGAGGGGCATACCACTAGCCTCTTGTTGCATCAACGAAGCCAGCTGATTGGAGGAGAGAACTGGAATACCTTGGAAATCAAAGCCACCCAGAGATGACGGCTGAGGTGTTGGGTGAAGAGGATGATGTGGGTGGGTATGGCTGTGAGAGTGCGATAAAGCATGGGGTGCCAATGGTTGCTGCTGCTGTTGAGGCTGGGGTGTGGAGTGACTATGACTGTGTGATGAGTGAAGAGCTGGAGGTGGGGCGAGGGCTGAGTTTGAGTCACTAGCTCCTTGGCCCAAACCCAGGCCAAGATGATTATGACCCCCTTGTTGAACCAGAAACTGCTCCAGACTGCTGTTGGTCGGGACCCCTGAAAGAAAGTACTGATTGGCGGCAAGCATGCAACTGAACTGCTGATGTAAGCTACGTGGATCAGACTGCCCAACGAGTGGTTGCCCTAGGGAGGAAACTGCACTGCCAGGGTTGTTAGAGGCGGAAGATGAGGCTGATGGGGAGGGCGAGGAGGAGGAAGGTCCAGGTGAGGCTTGGGGAACAGAGAGGCCAGGGTGTAAGGGTGGTGGTGGGGGAGCAGATGTAACCACACCTCCAATAACACCAGACCCTCCACTGCTACTACCCCCAAAGTCAAAACGTCCCATTCCAGAGTGCAGCTGCTCCTGAGCTAGTGCTGCTTCTGCAGGGTGAAACGGACGTAAGAATTGTGGGTATCCTGCAGCAGAGCTCCCACTCACACTACTGCTGCTGCTCATCTTGCTGGATTTCCGTGAACTGTGTGAGGATGAGGACTGGCTCTGGTGTGATATTGGTGGAGGTGGGGCACTCATTTTGGCAAATATAGATGAAGAATCAGCAAAAGCATTACTTCTAGACCCCTGAAGAGACCCCAGACCAAGCCCAGAGAGAAGAGCCCCTGAGGACTCCCCCTGTTGTTGGTGCTGCTGCTGAAGCTGTTGCTGGTGCTGAAGTTGGACTTGCTGTTGGTGCTGGAACTGTCTTTCCAATCCAAGGCCTTTAAACTGGTGGGCTTGGTGTCCACTTAGCATATCTAGAATGTCCAAGGGGTACTTACTGAACTGGAACATCTCCCACTCACTGATGGGAGGTTGTTCCTGGGTCACGCGCCCTGCTGTTGAAGCACAACAATATCGCACCAATAATAAGAATAATCAATGATCAATAGCCACAGCTACTGGAAGTAATGCTTTCTTGAACAACTCTCTAGAATGACTCTCGCTGCTACCAATGTCTATCCCTGATCCCCTCTTATACAGATTAATGCCTACTGCTTGCACTTTACAACCAAGAAGAGCAGGTAAAGGTCCTTTTAAATAAATTATGTTCCTAATTTGGAATACAATGTATAAAACACAATGTATAAATAGCATGCAGTCTATGTAGTGTTTTTAGATTCCTTCTATAGTTGTAGTCTTTATTTTTTGCCAAAAATGTGAAGCTGTCAGCATCCAGCTGGGGGATGAAGGATGAACAGGTGTTCCACTTCTTTGTCTGCCCGTTGATGTCACGCTCACGAAGACTGGGGAAAAACAGAAATATGGATTAAGTCCCTTGGTTAAATAGGCCTGGAGCTTGATAACGCCTCATCCCCAGAGAATTTACCAAGCATCATTTCAAATTATTTTCAGCTCCCAGTGTTGGCATACATGACCACTTATTGCTGGACAAAATTCTGGAAGACCTTCCAACTTAAGATTTGTCAAAATGTAAAGAAACATTTGTGCCTTTAAAATATTGATTATTTACAATAATTATGTTGCATAGACCAAAGCAGCCATCAACTCTGTTAAAGGTAATATAACCACCTGCAGGTACTAAAGGATTACAATCATTTTTTATTTAAACAAAAGTGCCTACATTTTCAGGTCAGAATCAGACACTGATTTGAAAGAGCAAAAAAACAACAGGACATTAGCCACAGAGCACCAAAGTTGCTTGTCTGCAGGGTCGTTCCATTTGATTTCAATCACTATTTGACCGCACCCCTTTTGATATGAACAAAACTTTCTATACATATTTGCCTATGATAGAAGCAGGGGCCACATAAGCTTTTAGAAATCGATATTTCAGGCATCTCGAGTGGCGTAGCTGTCTAAGGCACTGCATTGGAGTGCCACTACATCCTGGGGTTTGATCCCATAGGGTGGCGCACAATTGGTCCAGCGTCGTTCAGGTTAGCAGAGGGTTTGGCCGGGGGGATTTCCTTGGTTCATCGCGCTCTAGAGACTCCTTGTGGCCGCCCAGGCCACTGCAATTTGACTTTGGTCGTCAGTTGAACAGTGTTCCCTCCGACACATTGCTGCGGCTGGCTTCCGGGTTATGCAAGCAGTGTGTTAAGAAGCAGCGCGGCTTGGCTGGCCATGTTTCGGAGGACGCATGACTTGACCTTTGCCTCTCCAGTGCCCGTTGGGGAAATGCAGCGATTAGACAAAATCGTAACTACCAATTGGACATCACGAAATTGGGGGAAAAAGGGGGTAAAATTACGCAAAATATATATAAATAAATAACATTTGCATTTTCAAAATGCAGACCTGCATTTTATATTTGAAAGTCATCAATAGTGATCAGGGGTGTGCAACTGTAGTTTTACTTCACACAAAATAAATGAACGCAACACATTAGATTATAACAGAAGTGCAACTCTATTTGTGCAACTCAGAGTGTGACTTTTTGGACCTGAACGACAAAACATTCAGGAGATAGAGGTGCTCGAAGTTGACCCATTTTGCATACCCCACCCTACCATGAGACATCCATGTCTTTATCACTGAAAAAGATAGTTAAATATCATTTGAAATCTTACAAACAGGGTTGTCAAACTATTCTATGATTTCTCTGGAAAAAAGTTCATAAAAAAAAAAATGGACAAGTTAACGTCAATTATACTGAACAAAAATATAAACGCAACATGTAACAATTTTAACGATTAGTCTTAGCAACAGTTAATCAGTCAACTGAAATACATTCATTTAGGCCCTAATCTATGGATTTCACATGACTGGGCAGGGGCGCAGCCATAGATGGGCCTGGATGGGCATAGGCCCACCCACTGGGGAGCCAGGCCCAGCCAATCAAATTGAATTCCCCACAAAAGGGCTTTATTAAAGACAGAAATACTCCTCAGTTTCTTTAGCTGTCCGGGTGGCTGATCTCAGACAATCCCGCAGGTGAAGAAGCCGGATGTGGAGGACCTGGGCTGGCGTATTTACACGTGGTCATGCTGTTTAATCGACTTCTTGACATGCCACACCTGTCAGATCACAACAGCATGATCATTACACATGTGCACCTTGTGCTGGGGACAATAAAAGCACACTAAAATGTGCAGTTGTCACAACACAATGCCACAGATGTCTCAAGTTGAGGGAGCGTGCAATTGGCATGCCGACTGCAGGAATGTCCACCAGAGCTGTTGCCAAAGAATTGAATGTTTACTTCTCTACCATAAGCCGCCTCCATCGTTTTAGAGAATTTGGCAGTACAACCAACCGGCCTCACAAATGCAGACCACACCAGCCAGGACCTCCACATCCGGCTTCTTCACCTGTGGGATCATCTGAGACCAGCCCCACGGACAGCTGATGAAACTGTGTTTGCACAACCGAATAATTTCTGCGCAAACTGTCAGAAACCGTCTCAGGGAAGCTCATCTGCGTGCTCGACGTCCTCACCAGAGTCTTGACTTGACTGCAGTTCGGTGTCGTAACCAACTTCAGTGGTTTGCTGATGTCAACGTTTTGAACAGAGTGCCCAATGGTGGCGGTGGGGTCATGGTATGGGCTGGCAGAAGCTACGGACAACGAACACAATTGCATTTGATCGATTGCAATTTGAATGCACAGAGACATCGTGACGAGATCCTGAGGCCCATTGTCGTGTCATTCATCCGCCGCCATCTCCTCATGTTTCAGCATGATAATGCACGGCCCCATGTTGCAAGGATCTGTACACAATTCCTGGAAGCTGAAAATATCCCAGTTCTTCCATGGTCTGCATACTCACCAGACATGTCACACATTGAGCATATTTGGGATGCTCTGGGTCGACGTGTTTGACAGCGTGTTCCAGTTACTGCCAATATCCAGCAACTTCGCAAAGCCATTGAAAAGGAGTGGGACAACATTCCACAGGCAAAGATCAACAGCCTGATCAACTCTATGCGAAGGAGACATGTCGCACTGTATGAGGCAAATGGTGGTCACACCAGATACTGACTGATTTTCTGATCCACACCCCTACCTTTTTTTAAGGTATCTGTGACTAACAGAAGCATATCTGTATTCCCAGTCATATGAAACCCATAGATTAGGGCCTAATAAATGTATTTCAATTGACTGATTTCCTTATATGAACTGTAACTCAGTAAAATCTTAGAAATTGTAGTATGTTGCGTTTATATGTTGCGTTCAGTGTATTTTGCAGATATGAAACAGATTCACCAATACATTTCTTGGTAGTCCAAAAAATATTGCTATTAGGTTGTAAATCACAGCTGGCCTGGTACATTGTTTGCTGCCTCCACCTATTCGGGATGCACTGTTTCAGTTTCAATGACTGAAGATTTTAGACAAAAATGGACGAATGTAACTAAGGTTAGGAATGTCAATACAATCAAACTAACACGGGCAATGATCACAAGTCAGTCATAATGTGGCTAATAGGCTAGGGTATATATTTATGTAGCTATTTATTTAGCAAGCTAAAAACAGAGCTTAACGCTAGCTAGCTGCTGGGAGGATGTCATGTCTTCATTGGGTGAGTGACCGACTTTTAGCCAATCTTTATCGTTTTTCAGTGGCTACAGTACAGTTACAGATGCAGGTGTCATTTGGTTAGCTAGCAAAAAATGTGAATCGTTGTTATCCAGTTAGCATCTCTCTTGCGTTCGTAAATTCACTCTGGCCATCAACTCCGATTTCAGAGCACTCTTCTGAGTGTGCCAGAGCGCAGAATAACCGATGAATTTAAGAACGCACAACACCCGCTGAATATGACCGGTGTCAGTAAATGTAGGCAAAAAACGAACAGGTAGTCACGAATGCTCTAGATAATATGTAAACAGCCTAACCAGCTCTGCTAGGGCGAGTAAAATGGACAGAGTGAGGTGATCTCTCATTTGTGTCTGGAAGTAGCTAGCAAGCTAGCCAACTTTAGCCAGTTAGCTTAGGTGCTTGACTGCCGTTGTGAGGAACGCTCGGATCAACCCTACTCCTCGGCCAGACTGCCCAGGGTCAATCGTGCAGTGTGCGCTCTGAACGCCCGGAGAGCGAAACCCTCTGAATTTACAAATAGACAATGCTCTGAATTTATGAACGACCAAGAGCGCACTCTGACACATTGAAGGCAATTTATGAATGCAACCTTAGTTGTCAATCAAATGAATTTTCCATCAAATGGCAGGCAGGCAAATTCCCATTCAGTTGTCAAAACGTTGGTTGGGACAAGCATGGATTGGCAGGCATGCTGCAGAAGGACGAGCAGGCTACTATTCCCCATCGTTTATCAGTGCAATTTTGACGGCCAACAAGCGGAAAAATTGAGAGGGTTTATCTAATGTTCCCTCGATGGATTTTAGCTCATCTAGCTCTGACTAGCATTAGTTGTTGAGCTTGTTGTTGATGTGCATAATTGAGTGAGAGAGAGCCTACCTTTTCATGGTTGTTTGATCAATACGACTGTAAAGATCCCAAATGTAAGATGACTCCCCTGGTATTTATATTGGTCCTTTAACTCATTTACTGCCTGGTAATGTCACCAGGCAGGCCAAAACTCCATCCCACCACAACAGGCAGAAATTTCAAGCCGTCTTTTTAAACAGCTCTTACACTAAAACGGCATTATCATCACCAATTGGCAACAGATTTTCATGTGAATAAAAAGGAAATTATGCACATTTTCCCTTCAGTGGTGTTGCCACCAAACTGACTTGTTGCATAGAAAAATCAGTGCGTAGTGCACACAAAATGGGATTTCTCAAGTTTTCATGTACCGAATCAAAATCTAAAAGTTTGATGTGTTTCCATCGCATTTTCAACTCCACCGATAGTTGTCACAAAAACTGTTGCGTTAAAATAGCAAATGTGCCTACTCTGGTCTTGGCACATGCACTCTAGCCCAGGGTTTCCCCTACTGGGTGCATTATCAAGCTGTGATTTATCAAGCGCATGAAAACGTGGTTATTTTCACAATATTATTCCAACCTCAGTGTGGAAATATAAAACACCGGAAAACCACATTTTACTGCACTGGGCCTTTAATGTCTAAGAATGGATATTCCCACTCAAGTCAACCATCTTTGTAGTACCATTTGAAAGTTTAAATATTAAACTATTTTCATTAGTTTTTTTTTTACATTTATCAGCAAAAGCATGAAACCAAACATTCAAGACAGCGTATGCTGTGTTTCAACCGATGGCAGGCACAACATACACCTCAGATGATGTAAAATAGGGTCTAAGATACAACATATATATACGAACATGGACAAAATAGGAGGTTACACGTTTTTAGATAATTGACGTTAAAGGGACAATTTTGGCAACCCTGTTTGTAAGATTTCAAATGATATCAAACGCAACAGTTTATCTTTTTCAGTGATGAAGACATGGAAGGGTTATGCGAAATGGTTGACATTTGAGCACCTCTATCGCCTGAATGTTGTTATTCAGGTCCAAAAAGTAACTTTCTGACCACTTCTACCATAGGCAAACATGGAAGGTTTTGTTCAAATCAAAAGGGATGCAGACAAAAAGTGATTGAAATCATATGGAACAACCCAGCTGTTAGGTCAGCCAATCATACATTCCTTGTGCACCTCAGGTTTGCTTTGAGAAGAGATGTGAATTCAAAGTGTGCAGTTAATTATGTGCAAGAGACCTCACACCAAGTCAGTGTTTTTCAATTCTGGTCCTTGGGGCCCACAGAGGGGACACATCTTTATTCTAGCCCAGCACTAATTAAATTAACCATCAAGCCCTTGATTTGCCTAGTTGGGCTGTGCAGGTGTGTAAGGGCAAAGCCGCCTATAAATACACTACCGGTCAAAAGTTTTAGAACACCTATTCATTCAAGGGTTTTTCTTTATTTTTACTATTTTCTAAATTGTAGAATAATAGTGAAGACATCAAAACTATGAAATAAAACATATGGAATCATACAGTAACCATAAAAGTGTTCAACAAATCAAAATATATTTTATATTTGAGATTCTTCAAATAGCCACCCTTTGCCTTGATGACAGCTTTGCACACTCTTGGCATTCTCTCAACTAGCTTCACCTGGAATTTTGATGTCTTCACTATTATTCTACAATGTAGAAAATAGTAAAAATAAAGAAAAGCCCTTGAATGAGTAGGTGTTCTAAAACGTTTGACCAGTAGTGTATATTTAGGGGAAACACTGATGTGGCCAAAAATATATTTCACCACCTTTAACTTTTTTCCAGGTGACTTTTCAGACTTGGTTAGATACATGGTTAAGTGGAGGCATACCGCAGGTACATACCGACCTCACCTAGAATATTCATAAGCTACATTTCAATATGGTAAGACCAGAGGCGCGTTTAGCAGGACGCAATGTTTTGGAATGTTTAGACAGAAATAAGCTACGTAGAACAGACGTGTGAAATACGGAATCACGTCGGATCTATTCATGGAATTTCTATTTGCAACGTTCGAGAACGTTTTGCAACTGAACATGCCCCTGGGCTACACCTAACCTTCAGTATTTTAAAGTAAATCTCACAGGAACCCCAGGGTAAACCTTCTGCTAGAGTACAACAATGAATTCACCGTGTCCTTCCCCATAACAATAGATACAAAAACAGTTTACCGTCTTCTGGGTATTTTTCAATTACCTTTCTTATTGGGCGATAAGGTCACCCAACCTATTTCTACCATTTTACATTTACATTTTTAGTCATTTAGCAGACGCTCTTATCCAGAGCGACTTACAGGAGTAATTAGGGTTAAGTGCCTTGCTTAAGGGCACATCGACAGATTTTTTACCTAGTCGGCTCGGGGATTAGAACCAGCGACCTTTCGGTTACTGGCACAACGCTCTTACCCAAGGTAGGTATTATATTTCTAATACCAAACAAGGTAGGTATTATAATAATCAACAAAATACAATGATGACCCATATAACCTAATAGAGGTTGGTACAATTGTCTTATGTTATAATAAACAAACAAGTAGCCCACTCCATTGATTATTTTTATTGTCATATGAAACTTTGTAAACAAATATAAGCCATTTACTCCAAATCAAGTCTAAAATATTAATGTTGTTTCTGTCATGGAATGACATTCCTTGAGTACTACAGTTAGGCCTATATCATAGAAATTAAGTGTTACTGGTGGAGCACTCTTTGATAGAATGCATAAATTGCAGATTGTGGTTTAGTGCATAGCCTATAAGCCAATTAAAATTAAATGTATTTATGCAACCCAAATAAAAACAAATACAAAAACAGAAAAATCAAGAAATTACAATCTAAAGTAGATATATTAGCGTGAGCATGAGTAAGAATCCAGAATATAAATACGTGACATAATTTGTGCAAAGTTTGGGGGAAAAACTGATATGATAACATGCTGTGCATCATTATGCATAGCAAATTGACTAAACTAAGGATAGCTAACATGGCCATGTCTAGACATGTACCTGATAGGTGCTAATTGCTTACTGTTGAGATATTTGCAACCATAAGAGAGAATGTGTTTTCACATAACATTTTTAGGTCAATAATCCTTTGTAAATTATCAGTGACGTTCCCAGTATTTCCTAATAATTTCCTGCTGATCTGTGAGTTTGTGAAGACATTGCTTGCACCACTACAACGTTGTAACGTAGCTACCATTCTAACAATATATTTTAAAACATCTTACCAACAGGTTTGGTGGGATGTTTATGGACTGGAGACTGGTGTAGCACTTTCTTCTTGAAGACCAAAATGGGGGAACAGGTAGAAACGAATGGGTCTACTTCCATTGATCTTCAGGTAGGTAGCTAACTAGACTAACTTGAAAAACCCAAAAAATTGCAGGTGGTGGCAAAATTAAAAAATGTGCAGTTCGTCATTAGCCAGCTAACGTTAGCAGGCTAACGTTACCTTGTTTTTTTATAGGCGGCTGCCTAAAGTTTTCAACCAAAGTAACAAGAAAAAGTTATTTGGATCTGAGTAAAGGAGTCTTTCAATCATGTCGTTGTTAGATAGCTAATAAATTAAAATCTCGTATGAAACCCTGGTTACATAGGTAGCCGATGCTAAGCTAACCTAGCCACAAAGATAATAACTAGGTTGATAGCTGTCGTTTTAGCTAACCTTATAGCTAGCATTAAAATCGCCTACCAAAATGTTTAAAGAAAAAAATATATAATAAAAAGGGCGCGGGAAATGCCGTGATAACTACAACGGCCTCCTTTTTTAAATGTCAGATAGCCATTTTTCTTCATCCAGGGAAAATATTTTCAAAGGCCTGCCTCTCCATCGGCCCAGGAGGGCTGTTTTCGACTCGTTAACAAAAACTCTTTCCGCTGGGTTGGCCTGCTAATTCAGATAAGTGTCTTGTTTGAAGCAGTAGCTTCGATGCTTGAATCGTTAACTCTTCGAATTGATCGAAATTAGCCCTTTCTGGAGTTTTTGTCGTATTTTCATTATTTTTCTTCGGTCAAATATTTTCCGCCCCGTGTCAATTTTATGTGTCCCCGTCTATGGGCTACGGCTGCTGATGTTCTTCTCCTTAAAATGGTAGCTTCCGGTCTGTATTCTATTTCCGGGTAGTGCCACAGGTTAAGAAGTCCGACCAGCTGTATTTGGTTGTGTGCGTGTGTGTGCATAATAGTGTATGTGCTCCTGTTGTCTCTGAATGTGTGTGTGTTGACGTGTGTGTGTGTGTGTGTGGACGTGTTTAACTATACTTGTGGGGACCAGAAGTCCCCACAAGAATAGTAAACCAAGAAAAATGTGACCAACTGCGGACATTTTGTTGGTCCCCACAAGGTCAAATGCTATTTTTAGGGGGTTTAGGGTTAAGGTTAGAATTAGTGTTAGGGGTTAGGGAAAATAGGATTTTGAATGGGACTGAATTGTATGTCCCCACAAGGTTAGCTGCGCAAGACTGTGTGTGTGTGTGTGTGTGTGTGTGTGTGTGCATAATCCAACCAATCTATGTATGGCCATTGCCAAATATATTATTGATTGCATGTATTTAGTTGAATTATGCATTTTTCACACAATTGAGATTGCTTAGCATCAGCAAACAGCAACTTTATTATATTAAATACATTTTTAGTCTAGGAAATAGTGAATCAATTTTTTAAATGAAATATTGCCAGATTAGTTTCCATGTGTGCTTATACTGACATCGTTCATACTGAATCCACAATGGTGATAAAGAGGAATAAAGGAACAAATTACTTCATGTTTTGGTATAAGAAAGGTTGAGAGAACAATTGGCTCTCATATTACTAGACACTTAACAGCTGTGCATCACATATGTGAGGTAAAGCAATTAGAAATAATTAGTTCAGAGCATGTGGCCCAGAGAGTTTTATATTCCTGGAATTTTAAGTAAACAAGTACAGTGTAATTATAGGGCCATTTTCAGAATTTACATCCAGTTTGAATACTTTAAAAGCACAATCCATTTTTCATCCAAACGGCAGCCCTGCCACTTGATTTGCTATAACGCTGAGGGATGGGGCTGGAGAAATGTTACCACTGTCAAATTCAAGGAGATATGGATGCAAGCTTTTACAGTCCATGAAATCGACATATTTTTAAGCAATACATTATTGTTTTTTTACAAAAGCATTATTACAAACATATTTTGGGTTATGATGGGGTAAATCAATTGTAGGCTACTCAATTCATGAGGCATTTGATAAATTGTATTATTTAAGAATCAATGGATACATATAATTAATTTAAATTATATTGAACAGCAGTACATTTTGCATTACATTTTGCACTTTTTGCACAGTACATTTTGCACTTTTAAAAATGAATTTTCTCTCCCGTAATTGCTGACCTAACTTCAGGACAGATGAATAACAGCGCTCCGCACCGCCACATAGCTGCAGCATCACCTGTTCATTTAAATCTGATCAGGGATTAGGAAGGGTGAAGGGAGGGACAATCTGCCTGACTGTCGGTTTGCCTGTCTGTCTGTCTGTCTATCTTCTGTCTGTCTTTGTCTGTTTCCTATCCATCATTGATCAGTCAGTCCAACCATAAGACAAAGAGCCAAAGTGATTTACATCACAATCATAATTTGTGTTGATCTGATCAACACCAATAACCCAGTGGAAAAAAATTAGTCATTGTGGGGATTTTTTTATTGTTATTATCAATTGAACAGTATGATTCTACAAAGGCGAGAATTCACCAATAACCAAAATAAGGGTTGCACGCTTGTGAGATCTTCACTTCATATTCTTGGAAACAGACATGGGGATTGTGTATTAGATTAATCCCTATACATTTTTCTGAGGTATGCCAAATTACTTGGGGAATACAATGCAGCCCCGCCTCCTCATCGTCCCGCAATACAATTAGGGGCCAATGAAGCTGTCTCGCACTTACTCACACCTCCTTCCATCTGGAAAACCTCACGCCACTAACTGTCACCCCACGAGCCACACACCCAAACAACCATTTTATACCACAACCTCCCTCTTACCTCCACACAGACACCTTCTGGAATCATTTCCTTAGACCACACACACGCACACACACACACATTAATCATCAGTACATTTACAGGCTCACAGATTAATGAGGACGTACTCAACTAAAACATAATCACAACATCAGTATACCTCCAAAAGTACAATAAAAACATACATTGAAAATATAACTGAATCTTCGTGTGACATAAATATATTTAGCCTCTCTTCGTTTTAGTTTAACAAGATTCCAGTTTTGGAATCTGACGTTTTCTCACTGTAAAAATCATTGGGCCATTCTAGTCCTATAACTGGTTATCCATAATCATGTCAATAAACAAGGCAAGCCACAATACATTCTCCAAACTATTCTAGCAAAATCCCCATTCTTTACAATAAAGAGTAAAGTTCTTGAAAAGAGTGACATTCCGGTCACATAAGTGTAATCTTATAACGAAATGCACCAATTTTAACCAAAAATGTTAACAATGTAATTTTATAGTTTTTGCTCTACAACTTGAAATGTGAGAAACATTTTTTTTGCTTTGGTGAATGTAGCTTAACAAGGAAAGCTGTGATGGATGTCCTTTGTGATATTAGGCTTATGAATCCAAAAAGCCAATATGAATAATAAGATCATAGCCTTCGTTTTTAAATAGTTAGCGGATTCTCTGAAAAACACAACTGTCTTACTTGTAATATCCCAAGTCAGATCAAATGTGAGATTCAGCATTCCTGAAAAAACATTGAAATACACACACGGGCAAATACAGACGCATGTACATTACACATACACGCCATGACATCATAAGTCAGCACTATGACATCATCAACACTGGCTTTGACATCTTCATGCGGTTTGGCTTTTCACTTTGATTGCATCTGCTTTTTTTCTTCAAGAATACAAAGGTTAAAATCCACTAGGAAGTTGAATATTCAAAATCCAGGAAACATTGAGCTTCACAGAGAATAAAATAAAAAAAAATAGGGTAACTAATAATCATGGTGATAATAATAATCAGAGTAAATCTATAGTAATCATAATCATGACTATAAACACACAAACACATATCATAGAGTTTTAAAAACATTGTCTGAAAGTTCCATCAATCCATTTTTGTCTTTATCCAGTCACAGTTAAAGGGGAGAGCTGAAATACTATACAAAGATTTAGAGTCAATACCATGGTCTCCTTATCCTTTCAGTCAAAGAGGAGATTTCAACCCTTTTAAAAATGGCCAGTAAGAACCACATCTTCCATCTTATAACCAGATACCCGTCAAACGCACACATAAATAAAAATTGAACTTTTGCAAATGTACAAAATATGACATTATGTCCACCTCCACCCCTGCAATGTAAAAAACTATGACATGATTGGCTTTTTGTCACACTCAATGTCAACCTCACGAGGGCACAACGTAGCTTTGCAGAATCTACTGTTTTCTTCACACTTACAAAATGTGTCAGTCATTTCTGCAGTGTTGCACAAACTGTATCCAATATTGACACAGAAAAATTCAAAAGCCAACATAGTACAGACCACAGACAAACAGAGTTTTTAGAATAGCCCTTGATGTTAAGTGTCCATTGTTCCCTGTTCCCCCTTTCCCACCTAACTCCAAATATTGTGAACGGCTGGAGTTTCAGAAACAGTAATAATATGTGGAATTCAGAGAAGACTGTGAGTAGTGATTGGTATATTAACTACTGATAAATACATGTATTACCTCACAATCTGTGGTAAACAGCTCAGAAAGGATGATCAATGGAGTAGGAGCGTGACTGGTTTTGGGGATTGTTTTAAGGGACAGACCCATGGGCAGGTATGGCTAAACAAAGCCTTTGCATTAACGAAGAGGTAAACACTGTATGGCAGTGTCTCTCAAAATTAACACAACTTCACTGAGCTTTCATTCTCATCTGATGTGGTCAGCAGTTTTGTAATCTTTTTTCTTTCCGGTGGTCTTTAGCGCCTTAAAAACAATGACTGACATTGTGTCGAATAACAGTGTCGAAGCATTTCTGTGTGACTATAAACGAAACTGGAATCAGCTCCACAGTTTGGAAACTGACCTCAGAGCTGTGACGGGACTGACCGCTGCCGTGGAAATACTCATTAGTGACTTGGGTATCTTTGGGAGTGACAGCCGTCACATCGACCAGCCAGCCAATCGGGCGAGGGTGCAAAGGTGATTCAGCAAAGTGATGTTTGTGTCAAATCATTATAATAATAACTGAGTAAATCCAGCCATAATCAAGAGATTAACCTTATACAAAATGTCTAAGTTATGGCTGTAGTGTAAGATTGTGGTAGCTAGCAACAGTACTCCAAATGTGTCTATTTTCAAGTCTTCCAATCACAAATTAGGAAAGTGATGATGGGCAACTCAAACGTCCACTCAGTTTCAGCCATTCAGTCATCAGGCTATAGCAGTGTGGCGCCCCCCACCCCACCCAACCCCACAGAATATACATACTGTCCAACAGGGCTTTATTCTTTTACAAAAAACAACAATTTACAGTCTTGTATTTTTTACAAAAGTCAAACAACCATCAAATTGTTGTGTATTCCATTGACATCTGTGTCTGTTCAGATTCAAAGACAGGTTTGTTCTCTCTGTCAGAGCAGCTACAGGCTTCACAACAAGAAACTCAATAACCATTTAATCATTTTGACCCAAGCAGGATCCACTAGTAAAAGTCATCATGTAGGATCATTTTTCAAGTGCACAAAAAACTTTTTGAAATTGTTTATTTTTTGCTCTATACATGGCCCCTTTTTCTTTCTCCCTCCTCAACAATATAGCTGAATATGATCTTTTCCAATAATCAAATCAATGGGCTTCCTTCAAAATTCCCTCTAATAATTCAATTTTCTCAATGGTTTCTTTCTATCATTGCCCTTTTATGTGTTTCCTAGCAACAGGTAACAATGTGATCCACTCTTCTCTCAGGTCTTTCCTTCTCTGGACTTAAAAACAGGCGGTTGTTGGGACGCATTGTCCTCGTCATATCCTTCTCTCTCATCAGCTTGCCCATGTCTCTCCTCTGTTTGTCCTTCTATTCACCTTTCTTTCCATCATGCCCCAATTGACCTTTCCTTCCTCTTCCTTTTCTTTCTGTGTGAACACTTTCAGCTTGAACATTCTCAACGCGACCTTCATCTCTCCTTCTCCGTCGTCTCTACTCTCTCACACGGTCACCTCGTTCTTACTAGCCGTCCTCAACGTCTGGCCCCCTCCCCCTCCTCCTCCTCCGCCCCCAGGGATGTATTGGAGCTGTTCGATGGTGTTCTGCCTCTTGTTGGCGAATGCCATCCTCCGTGCGTTGTGGCCCCCAATGGTCCCGGCACCGCTCCCTGGCCCTACCCCGGCCCCTGGTCCGTGCCCATGAGGGTCCCCCCAGCTTCCTGCCGGGTGGCCCGCCGTGCTCCTCTCCAGCTCATGGCCCGATGTGGGGTGGGAGTTCATCTTGATCATGTGATGGCGGTCCAGCGAGGGTGTGACGCAGACGTTCTGCTGTGATTGGGCTTTGTGGCTGAGGCATCCCATGGTCGGGACCCCCATCCCCCCAAAGTCACCCATGCCCCCCATACCGCCCATCCCTGGCATGCCCATGCCCCCCATCCTCTCCTCCAGACGGTCGGGCGAGACTAGGAGTCTCTCGTGGGACTTACGAAGCGTCTGTGAGGTGGAGCTCTTGCTGGTGGTCATAGCCTTGTAGTACTGGTGCTGCTGGTTCTTAGAGAGTCTGGAGAGGGTGTTGCCCTCACCGAGCGCCAGGAGCTGGTCCTGGGACATGACCCTCCGTGGGGGCTTGTCGAAGGCGGCCTGGTACCCCAACGACTGGGCTGGCAGAGGGTAGGGGTTGGGGGTGGATGTGGGCACGTGGATCCGTGGCCGGGAGGAGTGGAGGGGGAGGGTGCCCCTGGCTCCAAGAGTGTAGTCACCACCCCAGTGGAGGTGGTGCTGGGAGGAGTGGAAAGACGGAGGGGCGTTGTTAGGCCGTCGCTTTGATGTGTAGTAGCCAGAGTAGTCGTCCAGATCTTTCTCTGTTAAAAAAAAAAAGAGGGAGGATGAAAGAAAGAAATGTAGAAATAACAGTTAGTGAAATTCATTCATTATTAGGTGAAACAAAGTGTTCAACATTTCTCGCCCTAAGAACCCTTTAATCTTTAAAGACTTTCCCTGGACTGAGCTCCCTGAGAGCCAATTTAAATGTGACCTTTTGCCAACCGTTGCTCTCTCTGTTTATTCTACAATCCTCCAATACATCCTCCATATAATCTAGCTTTCAGGGGCACCCATTCGAGACAAACAAGCCTTTATCAACGCCCAGTCTATAGACAAAAGGGAATAGATCTGACACGCATCATCGGCCGCTGCTTCTTGCCTGTTATGCCTTCTTCCACACACACACACACATATCTCTGGAGCTCTCTCTAACCACCACCACCAGTTCCTTCCCCCCACCTCCAGTCGCCTTCCTCCCATCAGCGGCTACCAACCAGACATCCAGCCCTCTCTCCGCCCCCCGCCCCTCCCCCACTGCTCCCCTTCTCACCGAGCCTCTTCAGGGAGCTGTAGCGGTTGATCTCAGGTTTCATGGCTGCCTCATAGGAGGGGGGCAGCTGGGCCAGGTTGTGGAAGGAGTGCGAGAAAGGGGGATGCGGGTGCGAGTGCGAGTGCAGGCCAGAGCTGTTGTTGTGCTTGCTGGTGAGGATGGTCCCTGTGGAGGCCAGCTGGGCATTGTTGATGCGGGGCACGCGCTCTGGAGGAGGAAGAGGAGGAAGACAGGAGGACATTTTCAATGACCTGACACATAGGGGAGCATTAACCAGGGACCTAACACATATATATAGGGCTACATTTAGAATGACCTACCATGTTTATTAACATAATATATATGAGTACATTTACAAGGACCTAACACACATAAGCTAGGTAGCTACATTTATAATGGGCCAACATGTACATTTAAAATGACATTACATTTAAAGGTACATATACATTGACGAAACGTGCCAATTCCTCACACATTATCAGTCTTAGAGAATTGCTGCCAATTTGTAATTTGTACGTTTTCATGTCATTCTAAGACAGCTAATATATAAAAGAAGCCAAGATGATTGTCTGACACTTTGGTCATTGACCATGTACAATAATGGGCAATGACAGCCAATAATGTCTTTATAACCACTGAGCGAGCACACGGGAGACATTGACCATTGTGGAGTAATGCACGCAGGCTTCGGTAAGTGCAGTAACACACTGACTTCACTCAAGCCAAGGCCCACAGTGTAAGTAAGCATACTTACAGTACAAACAGATACACTACATAGTGCATACTGAGACACTTACGAGGGTGACACACAGAATGAGTGGGAGCAGTGATACAGCGACTGTGTTAAGAAAACAGCGACTGTGTTAAGGAAACACACCCAATGGTACATACACAACACCAGACAGACGTTTCATGAGGCCAACTCACACACCCGCCGCCTGTGTTAGCTAGTTAGGCTTACCCTTAGTAGCCGAGTGTTTGGGACTGGAACCAGACACCTGGATAAAATTGTGGTGCAAGTTGCCAACTGCAAGAGAGCACAGCGAACACTGATGGTACAGCCACTCGTGCGCGTATGCGTGAAACATGAGCATTGTGTGCATGTGTGGTGGTGTGTGTTCTGTGGGATTACATGAGCGTGTTTAAGAGTGTGAGTAGGTTGAACGGGACCCCATACAGTCAGCATTACTAGGCTATTGCGTCCACCACCGTTGTCCACCATCATCACCGTAATGGTTCATATATCTGAAAACAGGCTATTACTCTATTGCAACGTAATAACAGTGTTATAAGAGTTTTATTATACCAACACTGTTATAACATTGTTATTACAGTGTTGTTATTGTCCCATGCTTTCTGTTGCGTCACTCACTGCGGTTGTCTTTGCTCTGGATCACCGGGGTGTAGAGGTTCTTGGGGGGACGACCGAGGCTGTCTCCTGTGATGGAGGTGGTCAGGACGGTGCTGTTGTTCCTCTCCCCCTGTTGGACTGGACTGGCCTGGCTCCGTAGGATGTCCACCAGGGCTCTGGGAGAAGGAGGAGAGAAGAGGGGAGAGGAGGGGAATGAAAAAAAGAGAGAGTAGAACAAACAACTTTCCTTAAAAAAAATTACCACCAATGTAAATGTGTTACTTGTTCATTGATTGTGGTTCAGTTTCATCACCCCTTTGGTATGTGGCTTGTGACCTTAGTGAAACTCAGTAACATGATGAATTTAAAAGACTACATCCCACTGACAGACCCACATACACCCATACGGTCATTTTCAGACACCACTCCTTCTCACCTGGGCATGTTGATGTCTCTGTTCCGGGGTCGTCGTGATATCTTGTGGAAGGCCACCTTGATGCCCACTGCCACCACTAGGGTGAAGGAGATCACCCCTCCGATCACGTACGCCGTGCTGTTGCTCTGCTGCTGCAGCTGCTCTGAGTCTGGGTCACCCCGGTTCCCCGGGGGTGGGGTGTTCGTTGGCGGTGTGTCGAGCCACCCGGGTGAGTTGTAGTTGTTACATGACTCCTGGTCCAGGCGGCTACGCTGGTGGTCACAACAGTAGCGGTAGTGGCAGGTGCCACAGCAGTAGATGTAGGTCCCCTTGGAGCAGTTGAAGGTGCTGTCTAACTGGCCCATGACGTCGTAGTAGGCCCGGCACATGTCCACATCCACCAGGCGCCGGGGGGGTGGAGCTACCTGGGCGGCCCCCAGCGGAGGTTTGAGGGCGTCAGCTGCCGTCATGTTCTGAGGGAGCTTGATCTGGGGGAGGGGCTTTGGGAGCGTTTCGGGTACTTTCGGCTCACTGTCCTGAGCGTCCTCCATTTCAGCCACTTTAGGCGCCACCTTCGCCCCCCCCGGGGGCGGCGGCATCGGTTTGTTCCCAAAGCCAGTGAGGAGGAACAGGGTGGTGCCGCTGGGGCCGCCATTGGATGAGCGGCGCTCTGTGGTGATGGTCACAGCGGAAAGGACGAGGCCGGACACAAGGAAAAATATGAGGGAGGTGCTGAACATCCTTCTGTAGGTTCTAGGCCTCATTTTTCAAAGTTTCAGCGTTTCTGAGCCAATGTAAAAGATAAAAGGCCCGTCAAATGTTCAAATATGAAGGTCCTCTTCCAAGAGGGATAGTGTTCTCCTCTCCTTCTTCTTAGAATTTCACTTACGTGTAAGTGTAAAAATATAAAAAGCTTACACTCAAGGTTTCAACTTAAATATGGTAAACTAATCCTTTGTTAGTGCTTCCATGTACAGTACATACACTAGTGTGGAGGTTTTTACTTAGTTTTTGAGGGATTTTTTGTTTGTTCAAGCAATATATGTGGCATGTAACTTGTATGTATTTATGTAAACATATCTCTCAAGCTCTCAATACAAATCCATTATTGTTCGTAAGCAGCTTATGTAAACATTGAGGTTTATCTATTTCTTTATTTCTACTTTTTTGAAATACTGGCCTATATTATGGCTATACTTATGACTATTTGAAGTTTGTCTCGACAACTTCAACTTAGCACACAAAAACAAAACAGAATGATAAGGATGCTGGAAAATTGATATATTGTAAACACCAGTCAATTAAGTGTTATTTTATGGAATGGTAAGAGAAATTATTGGACTTTCTTGATAATTTTGTGGTCTCTACTGTGCAGACCTCGCCAAAATGGCAAGTATGGGTTGTCTTTCTTTCTGATAGGCAGTATTGTCTTGTAAACAAAATCAATGTGTAAACGTTTCGAACCCTTCTGAGTCTTTTGAACTCAACTGACCTATGGCACAAAGTTATGAATAATGTAGCTAGCAAATCCTCTTTGAAGGGAAGGTGTACTCTGTAAACATTAAGCGTTATATGTCAACTTTATTTGAGTACTTTTCATCTATGCTTATTCGTATTATCACTTGGAATTGGCACTTCAGTTTTCTGTTGTAGGTATTTGACCCGCAAACCTTTCTGTAAAACTTTAGTCAAAAGCTATTTTAACTTTTTTTAAGTCCCATTTCTAGCTCTTTGCGTGAATTGTAAACAATTGTTCTGGCAGCTTTAGGTGTCTCTAATTCATCATATCAATAAATGCGCTTGAACAGATTTGGCAGTTTATTAACAGTATTAGTTTCCTAGGGACATTTATTTTGCACTGAACTTTCTATTTGTTCACAAATAAACTAAATTGAGGAAATATTTTTCAGAGAGATTTGGGATTCAAAATTCTCACTCAAATACAGTGGTTGGAAGCCTACAGGGTTTGCAATATGAGACAAGGACCAATCACAAAGGCCTGTCACAAGGTCCGGTGAAAGTGGGTACTGCAGAAATGTACCAAGCAGCATATATAGTTGAGGCAGACTGGGACCACACAATTCACACCTAACTTAGTGAGAAAGGGAAAACTAAGACATAACACAGTGAGTGATGGACAAAATGAATAAAGGCAGCCGGAGATAGTACAAAAATTGTTTGATGAATTAGGAAAAGGTGAGAGGGGAAGGAGGGACGAAATGGGGCTAAGGATCTATGTGCGTTTGATCCCCTTGCGTGAGTGTCTCTGCTCTGAGTTTAACTCGGCCCAACAGAATAGAACGAAGGTGGGCTTGGGCCCGGTTCTGGCAGGACAGCGCGGCTCTGCCCACAGAACAGACATGAAAATGTCTGGATTCATTCGTTCAATGCAGAATATGTGGAGAAAATGTACACTATGATATGGTCACTTTCCAGCCTAACCTAACCTGGGCTGATGACTACAGATACATAGTAATTGTGACCTAAAAAAGAAACGTAGAACAATCTAATATGAATAGCTTTATAAGCTATTTTCTTGTAAAAATAAATAAATGGAAATGGTATCCTAGTATCATATAAGCTCTTCACTGTATCCCTGAATGTATGAGCGCACCTATATTTGAAAGTCACTATATGAGATGTTGTCGGTGCAAAGAAATCTTAAACATAGTGAGATGATAGTTCTAAATGTTTGGTCATCGTATGGCTGGTGTAATATGGCTTAAGTGTTTCTTTAGTAAGTGTTCAAGTTTATCTCTTTTGAAAGACAACATCGATACGCTCAGGGGCTGTGTTGCATGTTTTGAGATGAAGAAAAGACGAACACAAGGGTTTGAATATCATTCGGGTTAAAAGGAAAAAGGGGGCTTTTCAGATTGTTAAATGTGGTGTGCCTACATGTGCTGTATGGGAGAATGATGGAGAGATTCTGACAGAAAATAAGAAAAAAATGGAGGAGCGATGGATAAGCAAATGAGCGATAGAATAGCAGCAAGGTGAATTTATCTTGTTTATGTGACTTGTGTTGCCCATCAGTCAGTCAAAGCCCAGTTCGATTGATCGCTCTGGGGCCGAGCTGTCAGAGCCCGAGTAAGTTTGTGAGTTATCACTGCTTACCATGTTCCAGCTAATGCACTACAAACAAATGCAGGCCATCCATTAAAGATTAGTTTATAAAGCACTTTGAACCAATAATGCACTATTCGTCCAAATCTGAAAGATTTTAGAAGCAGAATAATTGTTTTAACACTGACGAAGGACAATGAATGTACGTTTAACACCTCTCTACAGGCATTAGGCTAACTCTCCACAATTTGGTTCTAACTACATTTGTATTGATATAATGTTATGAGTTTATGTATGCTATGAGCTTCAATGCTATTTTCATGTAATAGGGATCTGAAATGTGTATTTTATGTGTTAGGGAGACTAATTAAAAATTTGTATTTTGATATTGAATCTGAACACTGTATGAACTCAAGATGACACTAACTGAAATATAAGGTATGAATGATAAATGGGACTTTTTGATAGCTTTGTTGTTGTCAATATTTTGCTTTTTCCTTGGCACAGTTTGTTTGGCACTGGTTTTGGTCTCGCTTGAAAACAAAACAGGTAAGAAAGAAAAACAGTCTGTGCAAATTAAGGTCCAAAATCCCCCCCCAAAGAAAGAAAACAAAGAAAGGGATGTAGAAAGCCCGTTGTAATTAGCAAACAGCCTCTGGATCAAAAGCAGGGGAGAACATCCCCCTAGTTGTTCCACCTGGCCAAGACAGTAATGATGATGTAATCCAGGTTTGAGGTTCTTTCTGTTCTTTTCAAATTTCTTCAACTTCTTTATTCCTTTTTTCTAAATTGACACTGCAATAAGAAGAAGAGAGCAAGCTGATCAATGGATGACCTTTTCTTAGTCCTCAGTTTAGCCATCATGTTTCTATTCTAGGAGTTAGGTACAAGACATACAAAAGCACTAGTAATGGCAACATTGAACAAGCATGCATGATTACTCCTACATAAACAGTTGTCTAATAACTGATATAAGCAGTAATTAACAAGTACAAACATTCACTCTGTTTGACTAAATCGATTCATATTATGTGATATCCACGGTGTACAAATGACAATGCATTTTGCATTATTGCATTAATTTAAAACCAACAATTTCATTTATTCTAATCATCATACTGTCCACTAATCTGTAACATAATACGATTTGGAAAAGCTCATCCTTTCACAACAGACCTTGAATATCACAATCATAGACTCCTGAGGACCATAGTCTCATACATTCCTTTGTTAGATAAGGACATGTGAGATCACACTACATTAACATCAACTTTGAGAGAATAGACGCTTTGACTTCAACAAAAACAGCTAGATGGGACATGATGATGAGAGACACCATATGGCTAGTTCTGACACCGAGAGACGAGTGTCAGGGGAGAAGAGTAGGTCTCATAGTAAATAGGCCTCAAGAGGAGAGATAGGAGGGGAGAAGCCACAGATGTGAACAGAGTGGGGGGTTGCCCTGAATGGGAGTATCCTGTTGTGATGAGAAGAGGAAAACAGGAAGCAAAGCTGGGTTGGGGGCCCTAACAGTGGTGTCTCTTGTGCTGGAAAGTTAAGGGTGCCTTTCAAATCAGTGACTGCCCTGGGGTCCATTTCCATTATGTTTCCTTGATGCAGCAATTAAGAAGCTACTGAAAACAGCTGATCTCCTCGAATGTGAAGCTTTCTAGGCAAACACATCGTTTCGACAGACACACCGCTCAGCCTGGCCACAAATGGTGAGATGTTATGAGTCTGTTCGGGTGCATATGGAACAGAGCATTCCGAACATGTATGCTGCCTGAGCATCTGCTGATGCCTGGCCCTGCCGAGCACAGGTCTTAAAGAGACAGTGTACACGCTGACACACAGCGTATTAGCACTACACCGACCCCCCTCGCTCCCACCTCCCTCCCTCCCGCTCTCTCTCTCTGCCAGTGAGTGGGCTGGAGCAGGCTCTCTCAGAATAGCACTGCAGCATTGAACGAGAGAGGGAAAGAAAGTGAATGAGCAACACTGTCCTCCACTGTTCTCTCTATATCCATATATATTTATACGTCTATTGTCTTATCAATGCCCTTCATTGTACAATGGGCTTCGCTTCACCTCTTCTCCTTTCCAAAAGATCTCTCTATCTATCTCGCCCTCCTCCTCCTCCTCCTCCCATGCTGCTCAGTGTCAGATGTTTGTCCACCTCACTGCTCCATCCATCCCTCCCGCAGTCCCTCCATCCCCCAGCCCACCTTTTCTCTCCATCTCTCTCTGAACTGAAGCATGCTGGTTCAAACGGCAGTGCACTAGGACAGTGTGCCTTTGTAATTAGGTGTCAGCATGCATAGGCCTCCGAAGACGAGACATCATGAATTATGGAAGCACTTAATTACCTTAGACCTATTACTGACTCCCTTGATAGTGAACGATAATTACCTTTAATACTGGGAAATGCCATAGTATAGTATAACTGCACAATTATTGAACTATTGTGGCTGTGTCTCAATGTGCCATATCATGTAGCATTCATTGAGCTTAGTCTATAGGTTATTTGTGGTAGATGTTATATGGACAAGACTCCCACAACTAAGGTTTTGGGCAGCAAACAGGTGACTATGTGACAATGTTGTAAAAGCAAAACCATATCCATACATGCTTCTGCACATGAGCGACCATGAACATTATGCCACCGTTGGTGTGTCGACATTTGCATTCATGTGGCGTTGCTCACGTAGGAACAAGTCATGACAGTCATTGTGGTATAGGCCAATTCACACACTTCCATTTTATATTGATGCTAGGGGACTTCATTTATGGGGGAAACGGACAAGACAGACACAAAATGGGAGGGTATGTTATGGTGGTCGAGGCGCAGAGCGAGACCTATTCACGTGCACGTTTCATTAGGCAATGTTGCAGCATTAAACAGAAACAAAATGAAGGAACGTCTTACCTATGTGTCGCTGGTTGTATTCAGAAGGGCAATACGATGATGATCCTTATTTAGATGCGGCCGTCAGGCCCGTCACCATGTTTCTTTGAAATTAAACAAGGAAAAAATATTGCCGCACATCAATTGTTGCAGATTGATGTCAATAAAAGAATGCCAATATAAATTGATCAGAAATGGCCCTACACTACGCTACATCACAATATAAACGCATAGATTAGAGTTCACAGGCGTATGCGCTCGTCTCTTTCAAATTACACCCAAATTGTATGTGTCATATGGTCAAAAATAATTGTTATAAAAATACGAGAAAATCTGCACTCAATTAATAATTAACTTCAAACCTAAATTGCGAGAGTCATGTTCATCTATCCAGTCGAATGGGACTGTGGAAATCCGTTTTCAAGCTTTGAAGTTATGCAGAAGACAATGAATCAGATTTGGTTCATTAAAGTGTTCAAAAGATAGCTTTACCGGTTGTCTTAGTTGTCCATTCACCAACGTTGGATCTTTGTGATTCCCGGAAAATAATTGACCATGCCTACATTTTTCATTGTAATTCCAGGTGAGGATGAAATTAATTTTTCTCTGAATAGACATAGAAAATCGCAGAAGAGTAAAATCAAAAACAAGAGGGAGCGCGTCTGAAAATATATTTTCTGCTATAATTTAGATAATCACATATTGCTATTTCCTTTTAGCTGTGACTACAATCCTCAATGCGCTCCCCCTTTGCTAAGGAGGTTCCACCGCGTTGATGAAATTCGCAAAAAGTGATTGCTTTCACAAAGGTCCGCCACACTAAGTGCTCATTCATTGATTGGACAATATGGTACTTGTCTACGTTTCTATTTGTTAAGTGGGCAAAAGTATCTACCAATCGGTGACACACTTTATTCCCAATGATATATTTTTCTCGCTGAACGATTGGTTTACAACCCGGGATAGAATGGAATAGTTTAAACGCATGCACCAAGAGCGAACACGCAGGCACCTTCAAAAGGGCCAATTCGTCTATTCTATGTGCCGAACAAAGCTCATTGGAATTAACATTGGAATGTTTAACATCTAAAACACTAGGAAAAATGACACTGCTTTACAGCGTTTCATGGGGAATAGATGGAGAGGGAAGAGTCTAGGATAATGCAGTGGCATTAGTTGCCTTGACAACCATGTCCATGTATTTCAGCTAATTATTAATTTGATGGAAATTAGTAGATGCTTGTTTCCTTCTTCCCAGTCATTGCCCCATTCACTAAATGACATCATCATAAGAAAAAAGGAAATATGCAAATAACTTCAATTTGTCACACAAACTGTTTCCAAAATCTCTCAGGCATGCCTTCCCTCAGTGACATAAAATGCAGTACCCTGTAGGCTACATAAAATAGAACGGAACAGAGCAGATTAGAAAAGAATATGCATCAAAGGCTACCATAAAGTCCACCATTGGTAGAAGCATTATTATGTGACAGAGGCAGCTATATTGATCAGTGTACCAGAACAGGAGCGCACTGCAAGACTGCATGGTGTCTGGGGCCACACAGAGGGTCTTCTATAACATGACACATGGTGGCTCTTTGAGGCAGGGTTAAGGAACTGTCCAAATCACTACTTCTCGCCAGTGATTACTCTGAACATCAATATTGTCTCCAAGAGGCTAACAAATATGGAAATAGTCATTTTAACAACAAAGGTAATTGCTGACCGAAAGCTTAGCAAATTGCATCTGATTGAAATGTCCAGAGACTCACTTTTCACTCCATAATACCCATTTGAGGACAGGCTAAAAGAGAACCCTTGTGAACCAACCACAGGAAATGCTCCCCCCTGAACAGGAAATTGAGAATTCTCAGGGGTATTTACACAGTCAATGGGCAAGCCCACCCATATGAAGCTGACAGGGTGTTCGGTGTTGAGGGACTGCACCTCACAATGACAATGTGTAGACTTTGGCCAATTTGTTACTTTGTGTTGTTTAGTAGTGTTACTCTTAGATTCAAAGAAAGAGACATGTTTGGCTAGTCATTGATGGTGGCTATGCCAAATGATACTGGAATACTGAGTATGTTGGTCAAAAGCGTACTGTAATGGAAGATAGTAATGGCTGACTTATTACTCATTTCAGGCTTTGGACCCACCCCCTCCCAACATCCCCCAAGGGCTCATTTGATTGGGCTATTGCTGCGGAATGTCTCTTATTTTTATTGGACTGCAATAGTGACAGTTCAAAGTATTACACAGTAATACAACATGCAGAATGCATCTTTTTTTGGCGTAACTACAAAGCATATGGATGTATCCAGTATATGAACCATTGAACAAATTAGTATTAAAGGATCAAATCTGGGTCACATGAAGACAGAGAGATAACGGCAAGCTCCCAGTTGTGACGTGGGAGAGTGTTAAGGCATAAGGAGCCTTTCCTCGCCACTTGCGTCTTGAGGGTAAAAGAGAAGCATCGTCACCATCGCTATGCAGGCCTCTCAGTAGTAGACCTGCCAGAGCTCTATTCAGTCAACAGAGCAGGATGACTCAAAGTGTCCTCTGGACAGGATGGAGTCGGAGTGCGTCACACACACACACACACACACAGCACCTTCAGATACACAGGGCCAAGCACTCCTGGCTCCCAAACATCTCCAGGCGGTAATCTATGACCAGGTTAAATCATGTCATCAAGTAGTGTATGCAGGGCCAGTCTCCCGCGAGAGCCTCAGCAGCCATCTTGTTGTTGAACACATCAGCGACCATACAGTCAGGGAAAAAAGTATTTGATCCCCTGCTGATTTTGTACGTTTGCCCACTGACAAAGACATGATCAGTCTATAATTTTAATGGTAGGTTTATTTGAACAGTGAGAGACAGAATAACAACAAAAAAATCCAGAAATACGCATGTCAAAAATGTTATAAATTGATTTGCATTTTAATGAGGGAAATAAGTATTTGACCCCTCTGCAAAACATGACTTAGTACTTGGTGGCAAAACCATTGTTGGCAATCACAGAGGTCAGATGTTTATTGTAGTTGGCCACTAGGTTTGCACACATCTCAGGAGGGATTTTGTCCCACTCCTCTTTGCAGATCTTCTCCAAGTCATTAAGGTTTCGAGGCTGACGTTTGGCAACTCGAACCTTCAGCTCCCTCCACATATTTTCTATGGGATTAAGGTCTGGAGACTGGCTAGGTCACTCCAGGACCTTAATGTGCTTCTTCTTGAGCCACTCCTTTGTTGCCTTGGCCGTGTGTTTTGGGTCATTGTCATGCTGGAATACCCATCCACGACCCATTTTCAATCACTGGCAGAGGGAAGGAGGTTCTCACTCAAGATTTGACGGTACATGGCCCCGTCCATCGTCCCTTTGATGCGGTGAAGTTGTCCTGTCCCCTTAACAGAAAAACACCCCCAAAGCATAATGTTTCCACCTCCATGTTTGACATTTACATTTAGGTCATTTAGCAGACGCTCTTATCCAGAGCGACTTACAAATTGGTGCATTCACCTTATAGCCAGTGGGATAACCACTTTACAATATGTTTTTTCTTTCTTCTTTCTTTGGGGTGGGGTAAGGGGGGGTAGAAGGATTACTTTATCCTATCCCAGGTATTCCTTAAAGAGGTGGGGTTTCAAGTGTCTCCGGAAGGTGGTGAGTGACTCCGCTGTCCTGGCGTCGTGAGGGAGCTTGTTCCACCATTGGGGTGCCAGAGCAGCGAACAGTTTTGACTGGGCTGAGCGGGAACTGTGCTTCCACAGAGGTAGGGGGGCCAGCAGGCCAGAGGTGGATGAACGCAATGCCCTCGTTTGGGTGTAGGGACTGATCAGAGCCTGAAGGTACGGAGGTGCCGTTCCCCTCACAGCTCCGTAGGCAAGCACCATGGTCTTGTAGCAGATGCGAGCTTCAACTGGAAGCCAGTGGAGTGTGCGGAGGAGCGGGGTGACGTGAGAGAACTTGGGAAGGTTGAACACCAGACGGGCTGCGGCATTCTGGATGAGTGGTAGGGATTTAATGGCACAGGCGGGGAGCCCAGCCAACATCGAGTTGCAGTAATCCAGACGGGAGATGACAAGTGCCTGGATTAGGACCTGTGCCGCTTCCTGTGTAAGGCAGGGTCGTACTCTCTGAATGTTGTAGAGCATGAACCTACAGGATCGGGTCACCGCCTTGATGTTAGCGGAGAACGACAGGGTGTTGTCCAGGGTCACGCCAAGGCTCTTTGCACTCTGGGAGGAGGACACAACTCCGTGTCAACCGTGATGGCGAGATCATGGAACGGGCAGTCCTTCCCCGGGAGGAAGAGCAGATCCGTCTTGCCGAGGTTCAGCTTGAGGTGGTGATCCGTCATCCACACTGATATGTCTGCCAGACATGCAGAGATGCGATTCGCCACCTGGTTATCAGAAGTGGGAAAGGAGAAGATTAGTTGTGTGTCATCTGCGTAGCACTGATAGGAGAGGCCATGTGAGGATATGACAGAGCCAAGTGACTTGGTGTATAGCGAGAATAGGAGAGGGCCTAGACCTGAGCCCTGGGGGACACCAGTGGTGAGAGCACGTGGTGCTGAGACAGATTCTCGCCACGCCACTTGGTAGGAGCGACCGGTCAGGTAGGACGCAATCCAAGAGTGAGCCGCGCCGGAGATTCCCAACTCGGAGAGGGTGGAGAGGAGGATCTGATGGTTCACAGTATCAAAGGCAGCAGACAGGTCTAGAAGGACAAGAGCAGAGTAGAGAGAGTTAGATTTAGCAGTGCAGAGAGCCTCCGTGACACAGAGAAGAGCAGTCTCAGTTGAATGACCAGTCTTGAAACCTGACTGGTTTGGATCAAGAAGGTCATTCTGAGAGAGATAGCAAGAGAGTTGGCTAAAGACGGCACGCTCAAGAGTTTTAGAGAGAAAAGAAAGAAGGGATTCTGGTCTGTAGTTGTTGACATCGAAGGGATCGAGTGTAGGTTTTTTGAGAAGGGGTGCAACTCTCGCTCTCTTGAAGATGGAAGGGACATATCCAGCGGTCAAGGATGAGTTGATGAGCGAGGTGAGGTAAGGGAGAAGGTCACCGGAGATGGTCTAGAGAAGAGAGGAGGGGATAGGGTCAAGCGGGCAGGTTGTTGGGCGGTCGGCCGTCACAAGTCGCAAGATTTCATCTGGAGAGAGAGGGGAGAAAGAAGTCAAAAAATAGGGTAGGGCAGTGTGAGCAGGACCAGCAGTGTCATTTGACTTAACAAACGAGGATCGGATGTCGTCAACCTTCTTCTCAAAATGGTTGACGAAGTCATCCACAGAGAGGGAGGAGGGGGGGGGGGGGATTCAGCAGGGAGGAGAAGGTGACAAAGAGCTTCCTAGGGTTAGAGGCAGATGCTTGGAATTTAGAGTGGTAGAAAGTGGCTTTAGCAGCAGAAACAGAGGAAGAGAATGTAGAGAGGAGGGAGTGAAAAGATGCCAGGTCCGCAGGGAGTCTAGTTTTCCTCCATTTCCGCTCGGCTGCCCGGAGCCCTGTTCTGTGAGCTCGCAATGAGTCATCAAGCCACGGAGCAGGAGGGGAGGACCAAGCCGGCCGGGAGGATAGGGGACATAGAGAGTCAAAGGATGCAGGAAGGGAGGAGAGGAGGGTTGAGGAGGCAGAATCAGGAGATTGGAGGGAGAAGGATTGAGCAGAGGGAAGAGATGATAGGACGGAAGAGGAGAGAGTAGCGGGAGAGAGAGAGCGAAGGTTGCGACGGCGCATTACCATCTGAGTAGGGGCAGAGTGAGTAGTGTTGGAGGAGAGCGAGAGAGAAAAGGATACAAAGTAGTGGTCGGAGACATGGAGGGGAGTTGCAGTGAGATTAGTAGAAGAACAGCATCTAGTAAAGATGAGGTCAAGCGTATTGCCTGCCTTGTGAGTAGGGGGGAACGGTGAGAGGGTGAGGTCAAAAGAGGAGAGGAGTGGAAAGAAGGAGTCAGAGAGAAATGAGTCAAAGGCAGACGTAGGGAGGTTAAAGTCACCCAGAACTGTGAGGGGTGAGCCATCCTCAGGAAAGGAACTTATCAAGGCGTCAAGCTCATTGATGAACTCTCCAAGGGAACCTGGAGGGCGATAAATGACAAGGATGTTAAGCTTGAATGGGCTAGTGACTGTGACAGCATGGAATTCACATGAGGAGATAGAAAGATGGGTCAGGGGAAAAAGAGAGAATGTCCACTTGGGAGAGATGAGAATTCCTGTGCCACCACCCCGCTGACCAGATGCTCTCGGGGTAAGCGAAAACACATGGTCAGACGAGGAGAGAGCAGTAGGAGTAGCAGTGTTTTCAGTGGTAATCCATGTTTCCGTCAGCGCCAAGAAGTCGAGGGACTGGAGGGTAGCATAGGCTGAGATGAACTCTGCCTTGTTGGCTGCAGAACGGCAGTTCCAGAGGCTGCCGGAGACCTGGAACTCCACGTGGGTCGTGCTTGCAGGGACCACCAGGTTAGAGAGGCAGCAGCCACGCGGTGTGAGGCGTTTGTATAGCCTGTGCGGAGAGGAGAGAACAGGGATAGACAGAGGCATAGTTGACAGGCTACAGAAAATGGCTACAATAATGCAAAGGAGATCGGAATGAAATGAATTAAACATCTGGGAAAGCGAGAGAGCGGGGCCTCCCTCACTTACGTTTCACTGAAACACCCAAATATAACTCTCCCAACTTCCACCTCAGAAACTATAATTTATGTAAACTACAGCGGTTCAATGTTTTCTAGGAATAGACTAACTTAGTTTATTCAGCTAACTTGGTACAGTATTCTTCCGTGAAAAACCGTCCAGGGCACCGAATCCTATGACGCCACAGCCAACTAGCATGCCAGCCTCCAACAACATGGTTTAGCACCAATACCCGGCCACAACAAACCACCAGTGTGTCAACACACCAAGCAGATCATACGTGTCCGTGTCTAACGTTGTGGGTTAGTCCCGACAGCTTGAGCGAGTCCGTCATCAACTTATTCAGCCTGTTAGTTAGCTAGAATAGTTAGCATACTAGCTAGCCATTGCTTTCTGCCAACGAAAAAACCCCTCCACCCACGGCACGAACACACAGAGAGAGCCAAGCTAACGTTAACCCATGTCCCGAATTCCCTTGAATGACTCTGGCTACCAGTATGTAAAAAACAAAACACAAATGTAGGTTTTAACTTACCCCTAGCAGCTACTGTTAGCTAGCCAAGTGCAAAGCTAGCCACTGAATTGACTCAGCCAGTTCGCGTCTGTTCGCTAGGTCGTTCCAGCTATTGTTTAGTTAGCTATCCAGGTAGCAACAAGCTAGCTACATTTCGAGCACAGTAGCTACTTACTACCTAACGTTAACGCTTCAGACAATGAGGTTAGAAAAACAGCTGAATGGTAGGCATTATTGTATGTAATTATTGTAGGCAGCTAGCTGGTGTAATTACAGGCACTCTCAAGCGTGAAACAACTATCCACAGTTGCTAATAGTTACCAGTAGCTACCCGCTAGCTAGTCCAGGTAGTGGGTTAGCTAGCCTCGTGCTTCACCGGGCTCAGCCGAATACAAGACCTACAATAATTACATACAATAACCCACGATAACTACCTACAATTCCTAACTACAATCTAACTACATAGTTTAAGCTTTACTCGACACTCGACACCATATATTTGACGGTGGGATGGTGTTCTTGGGGTCATAGGCAGCATTCCTCCTCCTCCAAACACGGCGAGTTGAGTTGATGCCAAAGAGCTCAATTTTGGTCTCATCTGACCACAACACTTTCACCCAGTTCTCCTCTGAATCATTCAGATGTTCATTGGCAAACTTCAGACGGGCCTGTATATGTGCTTTCTTGATCAGGGGGACCTTGCGGGCGCTGCAGGATTTCAGTCCTTCACAGCATAGTGTGTTACCAATTGTTTTCTTGGTGACTATGGTCCCAGCTGCCTTGAGATCATTGACAAGATCCTCCCGTGTAGTTCTGGGCTGATTCCTCACCGTTCTCATGATCATTGCAACTCCACGAGGTGAGATCTTGCATGGAGCCCCAGGCTGAGGGAGATTGACAGGTCTTTTGTGTTTCTTCCATTTGCGAATAATCGCACCAACTATTGTCACCTTCTCACCAAGCTGCTTGGCGATGGTCTTGTAGCCCATTCCAGCCTTGTGTAGGTCTACAATCTTGTCCCTGACATCCTTGGAGAGCTCTTTGGTCTTGGCCATGGTGGAGAGTTTGGAATCTGATTGATTGATTGCTTCTGCGGACAGGTGTCTTTTATACAGGTAACAAGCTAAGATTAGGAGCACTCCCTTTAAGAGTGTGCTCATCATCTCAGCTCGTTACCTGTATAAAAGACACATTGGAGCCAGAAATCTTTCTGATTGAGAGGGGGTCAAATACTTATTTCCCTCATTAAAATGCAAATCAATTTATAACATTTTTGACATGCGTTTTTCTGGATTTTTTTGTTGTTATTCTGTCTCTCACTGTTCAAATAAACCTACCATTAAAATTATACACTGATCATTTCTTTGTCAGTGGGCAAACGTACAAAATCAGCAGGGGATCAAATACTTTTTTCCCTCACTGTATGTTGTGTTGTGCTGCGTATATCGTAAGGTATGTAGAGACAGGGGGAGGAAAACATAGGCACTCAATGAAACAATGTAAACACAATGAAAGAGAGGGGGCAGACAAAATTGTATGATTGAAGTGGTAACATTTGACTTAAAACCAGCAGGTATGATGCAGTTATAATGCATTGAAAGACTTGTCATAAGCATGCATGGATTCCACCCTTATAATGTTATAAGCAATACACACGTGGTCACACCTTAAAAAGGCTTACCCCTCTACGACTCAATGCAATATTCATGGAATAGTTCTACTGTTTGATGAAAGTGACTGGTGCATTTTGCATGTTTATTTTTATTTTTTAAACTTGAGTAGGGTACTCTATTCTACAGAGAGGACTAGGTCACTGCATTGGATAGGTTGTTTACTGAGGTAACAATAGAAGCAGTTACCTGCTGTTCCAGATTTAGGAACACTACGTGCTAATGCTAGGCTCAGGCACTTAACTTGCACTACTCTAGGATATGAATGGCATATGCACTAATAAGCAGCATGAAAAGACTTGCAGGAAGCCTGTAACAACAAGCTCTTTAATGTGGCAATCTGCAGTTACTACATTTGTACTTGTACAATCTACCCATTGATTATTGAAGAATGTAATTTATAAAATGCCTCATGAGTTTAGTTCTGTCCTACTCTGTCAGAACCCAAAATACAAGCTTGTTTTACTCCAACGTTTGTAAACAATGTAATTGTAAACAAACACTACAGTGCATTCGGAAAGTATTCAGACCCCTTGACTTTTTCCAAATGTTGTTACGTTACAGCCTTATTCTAAAATGGATTTTTAAAAAACCTCATCAATCTACACACAATACCCCATAATGACAAAGCAAAAAACGAGTTTAGACATTTTAGCAAATTGATTAAAAATAAAAAACGGAAATATCATATTTACATAAGTATTTACAACCTTTACTCAGTACTTTGTTGATGCACCTTTGGCAGCGATTACAGCCTTGAGTCTTCTTGGGTATGACGTTCCAAACTTGGCACACCTGTATTTGGGGAGTTTCTCCCATTCTTCTCTGCAGATCCTCTCAAGCTCTGTCAGATTGGATGGGGAGCGTCGCTGCACAACTATTTTCCGGTCTCTCCAGAGATGTTCGATCGTGTTCAAGTCCGGGCTCTGGCTGGGCCACTCAAGGACATTCAGAGACTTGTCCCGAAGCCACTCCTGTGTTGTCTTGGCTTTGTGCTTACGGTCGTTGTCCTGTTGGAAGGTGAACCTTCGCCCCAGTCTGAGGTCCTGAGTGCTCTGGAGCAGGTTTTCATCAAGTATCTCTCTGTACTTTGCTCTGTTCATCTTTCCCTCAATCCTGACTAACATCCCCACAGCATTCAGGCCAAAGAGTTTGGTTTCATCAGTCCAGAGAATCTTGTTTCTCATGGTCTGAGAGTCCTTAGGTACCTTTTGGCAAACTCCAAGTGGGCTGTCATGTGCCTTTTACTGAGGAGTGGCTTCCATCTGGCCACTCTACCATAAAGGCCTGATTGGTGGAGTGCTGCAGAGATGGTTGTCCTTCTGGAAGGTTCTCCCATCTCCACACAGGAACTCTGGAGCTCTGTCAGTGACCATCGGGTTCTTGGTCACCTCCCTGACCAAGGCCCTTCCCCACCGATTGCTCAGTTTGGCCGGGCGGCCAGCTCTAGGAAGAGTCTTGGTGATTCCAAACTTATTCGATTTAAGAATGACGGAGGCCACAATTCCTTCGACCTCATGGCTTGGTTTTTTTTCTGACATGCACTGTCAACCTTGGGACCTTATATAGACAGGTGTGTGCCTTTCCAAATCATGTCCAATCAATTGACTTTACCACAGGTGGACTCCAATCAAGTTGTAGAAACATCTCAAGGATGATCAATGGAAACAGGATGCACCTGAGCTCAATTTCGAGTCTCATAGCAACGAGTCTGAATACTTATGTAAATAAGGTATCTTTTTTATTTTTAATAAATATGCTAAAATTTCTTTAAAAAAATCTGTTTTTGCTTTGTCGTTATGGGGTATTGGGTGTAGATTGATGAGGATTATTATTCTTTAAATCCATTTTAGAGTAAGGCTGTAATGTAACACATTTTGGAAAAAGGGAAGGGGTATGAATACTTTCCGAATACTAGCCTTAAAACATGGTTAAAACTACAGTGAGGGAAAAAAGTATTTGATCCCCTGCTGTTTTTGTACGTTTGCCCCCTGACAAAGACATGATCAGTCTATAATTTTAATGGTAGGTTTATTTGAACAGTGAGAGACAGAATAACAACAAAAAAATCCAGAAAAACGCATGTCAAAAATGTTATAAATTGATTAGCATTTTAATGAGGGAAATAAGTATTTGACCCCTCTGCAAAACATGACTTAGTACTTGGTGGCAAAACCCTTATTGGCAATCACCGAGGTCAGACGTTTCTTGTAGTTGGCCACCAGGTTTGCACACATCTCAGGAGGGATTTTGTTCCACTCCTCTTTGCAGATCTTCTCCAAGTCATTAAGGTTTCGAGGCTGACGTTTGGCAACTCGAACCTTCAGCTCCCTCCACAGATTTTCTATGGGATTAAGGTCTAGAGACTGGCTAGGCCACTCCAGGACCTTAATGTGCTTCTTCTTGAGCCACTCCTTTGTTGCCTTGGCCTTGTGTTTTGAGGCATTGTCATGCTGGAATACCCATCCACGACCCATTTTCAATGCCCTGGCTGAGGGAAGGAGGTTCTCACCCAAGATTTGACGGTACATGGCCCCGTCCATCGTCCCTTTGATGCGGTGAAGTTGTCCTGTCCCCTTAGCAGAGAAATACCCCCAAAGCATAATGTTTCCACCTCCATGTTTGATGGTGGGGATGGTGTTCTTGGGGTCATAGGCAGCATTCCTCCTCCTCCAAACACGGCGAGTTGAGTGGATGCCAAAGAGCTCGATTTTGGTCTCATCTGACCACAACACTTTCACCCAGTTCTCCTCTGAATCATTCAGATGTTCATTGACAAACTTCAGACGGCCCTGTATAAGTGCTTTCTTGAGCAGGGGGACCTTGCGGGCGCTGCAGGATTTCAGTCCTTCACGGCGTAGTGTGTTACCAATTGTTTTCTTGGTGACTATGATCCCAGCTACCTTGAGATCATTGACAAGATCCTCCCGTGTAGTTCTGGGCTGATTCCTCACTGTTCTCATGATCATTGCAACTCCACGAGGTGAGATCTTGCATGGAGCCCCAGGCCGAGGGAGATTGACAGTTCTTTTGTGTTTCTTCCATTTGCGAATAATCGCACCAACTGTTGTCACCTTCTCACCAAGCTGCTTGGCGATGGTCTTGTAGCCCATTCCAGTCTTGTGTAGGTCTACAATCTTGTCCCTGACATCCATGGAGAGCACTTTGGTCTTGGCCATGGTGGAGAGTTTGGAATCTGATTGATTGATTGCTTCTGTGGACAGGTGTCCTTTATACAGGTAACAAGCTGAGATTAGGAGCACTCCCTTTAAGAGTGTGCTCCTAATCTCAGCTCGTTACCTGTATAAAAGACACCTGGGTGCCAGAAATCTTTCTGATTGAGAGGGGGTCAAATACTTATTTCCCTCATTAAAATGCAAATCAATTTATAACATTTTTGACATGCGTTTTTCTGGATTTTTTTGTTGTTATTCTGTCTCTCACTGTTCAAATAAACCTATCATTAAAATTATACACTGATAATTTATTTGTCAGTGGGCAAACGTACAAAATCAGCAGGGGATCAAATACTTTTTTCCCTCACTGTATACATTTCATCTCATGGATGGTCAGTCCATGCATCTATAGCTCGGTCTATGAATTTGAGAATGGTTTCTGTGTCTCCATCCGTCAGCTGTGGACCAAAAAGTGGCGTATAGAGCGCTTTGTTATTGTTTGAATTACAGATTGCCCCTGTAATATTTGCATGTGGTAAATGTAAATCCCATGTAGCATTCAGTACACCTATTGGACCAACTATGTGTGGTCCTAAAAATGTGTATTGTAAGACAAAAGGAACTGTATTACTGTAGTCCTATTATAACAAGTAATTATGCATTATACCTGTCTGCTTTAAGATGCACCAAAAGGTTTATGAATTTGATTAAAAAACAACATTGCTTCTGAAAAGTAATTATTTTATTAATATTTTACAATCCTTTATTCATGGTTATGCTTCATATTTAATTTTCTCAGCTCCACTTTGCAAGTGTCATTGATCATGCTGTCTAGAAGACAACAAACAAAAAGGTCTATCAAATCAAAGTCTATACAACACCCTTTCAGAGGGGAGAGATTCACATTTCGCCTCTGGATGACTTCTCTTCCCTTCCGCTTGCCAAATAGGTAAAGGTAACATTAAAAACAGCAGGCTTGTCAGTGAATGGTGCCCCGACAAGTTATTTTCTTAAAAAAAAACTGGGTCACACTTTTTAGGATTGAAATGCTTTCCATCTCTGAGATGACATATACAGGCAAACGAAAACTTAAGATTGCACTCCAAACATTGGAGGATATTTTTTTAAAGCCTGAAATGAAACATATGGGCATTAAAGGGGGATATAAAGCCTTAATAGGGCGGACAAAAAATTGCCCGCGGTGTCAGTCTGATTTCTGTGGGGTTTTTGTGCTGCAATGGAGCTTCTGACCTGGTATATTTCCTCACACAACGATCCATCAAACACTTCCTGAGAAAAGGAAATATCTACCTGGTGGTTGAAGTGAATTTGGAAGTACAATCACAACTGATTTGTACATTATTATCAAAGTGGCGGGAACAAAAAAAATGAATTGTTATTACTTGGGCGGTCAAGTTTTATTGTTAAAGCCCACCTCTCGGGTTAAAACACCTGTAAACATACTCTACAGACGAGACGCTTCAGTGCTGGTGTGGTGTCTGTTGCTGGTGACCACAGCAATATAAACGTAATGTTGTAACTTGGGATAGGAATGAATGGAGGAGGGCTGGGTTACCATATTTTATTATAGCAGTCTTTATGGCAGTCTGGTCAATGCTGGGTGTACCCAAGAGGCAGCTATTAGTTTAACATTAGGGTGGGGCTGGTGACCATGAAGAGAGCATTCATTAGGGTTAAAAACCATGGAGTCACTCCAATAAGCCCTTATTGTAACATGGAAGTGCTACCTTCACCCCCTCTAGTCTTTAGCTTGTGTACAACCCAGCGATGGCCTCTGACTGCTGTGAAATGCTTTAGGCTTTGGATCCGCCCCCCTCTGACCCACCATCCCCCAAGTGCTCATTTGATTGGCCTCTCGCTGTGCCTTGTCACCATTTTTAATTGAACTGCTATACTGCTGGGAATTAAAACAGATTCGACCAATCATCTTTGGTTCTCTCAAATGAGTGGTAGGTGAGTTTAAAAAAGAAAAGAAAAAAATAATACAGAGTGCGTTATCAACCAAACATTATATGGGAAAAAAAGGGGATCCAGTTCAGGTAAGAGATTAAAAGCTTCAATCTAAATCAAAACAGCCTGATGGGAAAAGAGGGAGGGTTTGATCACTGAAGTGAGTGTGGCTTCGCAGGGCAAAGAGAGAGGAGCTCCAAATGCATTACGCTCTGCTAAGACTGGCTCAGTCTGGCGTCTGCATCCGTCCCTCTTCCCAGTGTGTTGAGTTCAATCCAGGAATGTTGACAGTAGTCCACCCTTCTTTTATTCTCCTCCTCTGCCTTATGTCACTGGAGGTCTCGGTCTTCAAGGTACCTGTACTCAAACGTGAATCCTTCCTTCTTCCGCTGGCCCCACTTCTCATAGTCAAAGTAAATGTACGTCCCCTTTAAAAGACATTGGAAAAAGCACAGTAATGTCAGTGGCCAGAGCAAAAGTAAATAAATCACAAATGTAACAGACAAACCCCCCCCCCAAAAAAAAAAATACATTTGACAAATCTTCCAATATGGGTTAATCTACAGAAACATTATTTTAATGGAGCATGCAATGGATAACATTTTAAAACGTTTTGCAACGAAAAATGAAAGTAAGCGTTTATTATTGGACAAGTCAAGGTAATCTCTCCCTGTTTCAATCCGTTTTCTTCCATTTGGTGTCCAATGAACACGACCCAGGTTGCAGTCCAAGGAGTCTGCTGTGTGTGGAGGGGTGCCGAATTCACCTGCTCAAACTCATCTGTGATGGTCTTGGGCTCCTCGTGCCTCTGGAACCACATCATGTACTTGGTGTGGAATCGCCACGACTGCTTCTTCAAGGCCTTGGCTGCCAGATACTGGGCCTTAGTGCCCTGTGGAAATAACGCAGAAGGGAATCTGTTACTATTAAATGCACAATCATATCCAAAACATGACATGGCTTGGCCTGAAGATTGAAACAATGCAGACCGCCATCTTCCTCATCAAAAGTAAAACCATGGAAATGATCAGCGTCTCAGTCACACAATAAAGCTTGTTTTGTCAAACGCACGCACACCTCTAGGTAGTAGAAGATGAAGAACAGTGTCTCTGTGGAAAGTCTCTGGTAGAACTCTACAGAGTCGGAGTGGGGGGGCGGCACCTGGTGGTGGAAAGGCAGGGTGGGGCATGGGTTCCTCATCAGGTACTGCCTGGAGGACCAAAACAGTCACAATAGGGGATTAATACATTGCGTAATCCTGGAAGAAAAAAAATTTCTACACACCTTTAGTGTCAAAAGCAACAGTGCACAGAAATTATAAAGAAATCCCAAATGGAGACCTGGGGTGAATCTCAAAACTATTTTCCTTGATACCTCATGTCCTCGCTCTTTGCCAAAATGTGAGAGGGAAGTGAGAAGACTTTTGAGATTCAACCCCGGAGACCATTTGTGGCTTTAGATTGCGGCTTTGTTCATACCTGATCCTCTCAGAGTCGGAGGGGTGGGGCATGTGTGTCCAGGCCGACTCCTGCATGGCCTGCTGGTACAGCTGGTCTTTGGACAGGGGCACAGGCCCGAGCGGGCACACGCCCAGCGATGGGGGGATGCTGACCTCCGAGAGCGAGGGCTGCTGGGGGGCCGAGGGAGGCCCCGGAGGCAATGTAGTGCTGGGGAAAATGTCTGAAGCCACAGAGAGACAAGATAGAGTTAGAAAAAAGGAGGGTCTGGTGTGAAAGCTCCCCCCCCCAACAACACTGCATATACAGTGGGGGAGAAAAGTATTTAGTCAGCCACCAATTGTGCAAGTTCTCCCACTTAAAAAGATGAGAGGCCTGTAATTTTCATCACAGATACACGTCAACTATGACAGACAAAATGAGAAGAAAAAAATCCAGAAAATCACATTGTAGGATTTTTTATGAATTTATTTGCAAATTATGGTGGAAAATAAGTATTTGGTCAATAACAAAAGTTTCTCAATACTTTGTTATACACCTTTTGTTGGCAATGACACAGGTCAAACGTTTTCTGTAAGTCTTCACAAGGTTTTCACACACTGTTGCTGGTATTTTGGCCCATTCCTCCATGCAGATCTCCTCTAGAGCAGTGATGTTTTGGGGCTGTCGCTGGGCAACACGGACTGTCAACTCCCTCCAAAGATTTTCTATGGGGTTGAGATCTGGAGACTGGCTAGGCCACTCCAGGACCTTGAAATGCTTCTTACGAAGCCACTCCTTCGTTGCCCGGGCGGTGTGTTTGGGATCATTGTCATGCTGAAAGACCCAGCCACGTTTCATCTTCAATGCCCTTGCTGATGGAAGGAGGTTTTCACTCAAAATCTCACGATACATGGCCCCATTCATTCTTTCCTTTACACGGATCAGTCGTCCTGGTCCCTTTGCAGAAAAACAGCCCCAAAGCATGATGTTTCCACCCCCATGCTTCACAGTAGGTATGGTGTTCTTTGGATGCAACTCAGCATTCTTTGTCCTCCAAACACGACGAGTTGAGTTTTTACCAAAAAGTTATATTTTGGTTTCATCTGACATTCTCCCAATCCTCTTCCGGATCATCCAAATGCACTCTAGCTAACTTCAGACGGGCCTGGACATGTACTGGCTTAAGCAGGGGGACACGTCTGGCACTGCAGGATTTGAGTCCCTGGCGGCGTAGTGTGTTACTGATGGTAGGCTTTGTTACTTTGGTCCCAGCTCTCTGCAGGTCATTCACTAGGTCCCCCCGTGTGGTTCTGGGATTTTTGCTCACCGTTCTTGTGATCATTTTGACCCCACAGGGTGAGATCTTGCGTGGAGCCCCAGATCGAGGGAGATTATCAGTGGTCTTGTATGTCTTCCATTTCCTAATAATTGCTCCCACAGTTGATTTCTTCAAACCAAGCTGCTTACCTATTGCAGATTCAGTCTTCCCAGCCTGGTGCAGGTCTACAATTTTGTTTCTGGTGTCCTTTGACAGCTCTTTGGTCTTGGCCATAGTGGAGTTTGGAGTGTGACTGTTTGAGGTTGTGGACAGTTGTCTTTTATACTGATAACAAGTTCAAACAGGTGCCATTAATACAGGTAACGAGTGGAGGACAGAGGAGCCTCTTAAAGAAGAAGTTACAGGTCTGTGGGAGCCAGAAATCTTGCTTGTTTGTAGGTGACCAAATACTTATTTTCCACCATAATTTGCAAATAAATTCATAAAAAATCCTACAAATGTGATTTCCAGGATTTTTTTTTCTCAATTTGTCTGTCATAGTTGACGTGTACCTATGATGAAAATTACAGGCCTCTCTCTCTAAGTGGGAGAACTTGCACAATTGGTGGCTGACAATACTTTTTTCGCCCACTGTAACTGCCTTCCTTTTGTTGGACCCCAGGAAGGCAGCAGCTAATGGGCATCCCTAACAAATACAAACTGGTCTCATTCCAAGACTGATCCCCATGGCCCAATTGAGCCTTTACGTCCAGTCGGTTGCTCACCTGTGGTGAGGTGCAGAGGGGGCATCTCTCCCTCCATTCCTAAGCCCAGTGCCGCTCGTTCTGCCATAGACTTTAGAGTGCTCAGAGGCTCCTGGGGCTGAAGGAGAGGAAAGAGGTTAAACCAACTGGGTGAGAGATCAGGAAATCTGGCTTCGGTTCAGTCCCAAGAAGTTCTCCCCGTAATGGCTCAGGTTAGTATTTGGGGTTGATCCTAGAGCTATGTCTAAGGCCAGGGCAATTATTACATGAAGCTACTTGTGTTTCTCACCTTCATGCTTTCAGAGGTCTGTGTGTAGGAGAGTGGCCCGTTGAGCATACTGCCGCCTGAAGGTTTACTCTCGCTGTAGGAAGACGAGGGAGAGCTGGTGGGAAGAGTCATGGACCCTAAGAGGCTGGGGCCACTGTCTTTACTGGGAAGGTGGGAGAGAGGAGAGACATTGGTTGATGTGCTTTTTAAGTGAGTTTGACTAATTCTGACCATACACTTTGTACAGTGAGGTTCACAATCCAAGATACTATAGGACATTTTTATTATATTTGACTCACGGCTGATTGGTGGTGCAGGTCAAAGACGAGGGTTGGCTGCTTTGTAATTGGCTGGTATTGTTGAGGGCGGAATCGGGTGTGCTGTCTGCTACTACAGCACTGTAACCTGGGACATCGAGAGGGAGGCTTACAAACAAACGGAACTCTGATAATACACAGAAATGATATACATTTGGTTTGCTCTACCTTATAATCTGTACAACCCAATGCTGGGTTGAACAACTACTATGGAACAAACCAAATAATGGCATGGATGGATAAAACCCATCAACAACACACAATATAAGCGGATAGTAATTCAAGCTTACTAGTGCTACCATTCTGCTTCTGTCCACTGGGCGGCCTTGCGATCGCTGCGCTGCCTCCTCCCATGCCCACACTGCTGCTTGGCGCGCCTGAACCAGAGTTCCCTCCAATGCTTCCTATGGCTCCCAGGCTGCTTCCAGGGGCCAGGCCTCCTATGGGACTGGGGGCCACCAGGGAAGGGCCCTGGACCGCCGACTGCCCTGAGCCAAGGCTGCTTAGGCTGAGGATCCCACCGCTGACACCAATTGCACTGGGTGCAGAGCCCAACAGGCCCGTGGATCTGTCGCCGACGGTGTTCCCGCCCACCGGTCCCACTGTGCTGGAGTTAAGGCTGCTACTGCTGACGTTGACGATTTTCCCTGCTAGAGGGCTTCCGATGGTTCCGGAGCCTGCTGCTGCCGTGGCGTAGGGGGCCGAAGTGGAGCCCGCCAGGAGCCCGGCCATGGTGTTTAGGGATGCCGGCATCCCCGACAAGCCAAGACCCGACATCTGGCTGACGGCCGGTGACCCTGTAATGCCGCCTTTACCAAGGCCCAAGCCCAACCCAAGCCCCAAGCTGGAGGACGGCAAAGGCCTTGACGGAGCCTGCAGCTGGGTGTTGGGCGTGAGTGGGGGGAGGGTTGTGCTAGAGGATGCGGGTGAGGAGGCGGAGGGGCTGGGGAGGAGGATGTTGTTCGACGAGTTGGAGGGGGCGTTGGAGGAGATGACCGAGTTTCTGGCCTGCTGGGTTTGGTGATGCTGCTGGGTAGCGTTGCTGTAGCTGCCAGAGTTGGAGAGGAGACCCCCCATGTTGCCCAGGAGGCTGTTGTTGTTGCCCCCAGTGATAGGCATGCCACCCCCGGCGATGGTCGCCATAGAGGCCAGCAAGGATGAGGAGGCTCCCGAGGAGGCAGAGGATGAAGAGGAGGACGAGGAGGAGGACGAGGAGGATAACGACGAAGAGGGGTTGCCGTTCTTGACAGGCGACTGAAATGGAATAAAATACATTACTTCAAAACCACTCCTGGTGCAGCACAGCTGAGAATGTATAGATGGAAAGTTGCAAAATGTTTAAAGACCATAGACCCAAATCAATGCAAGTGACGCATACACAGCACTGTTAACATTGTAAGTCATCTTACCTGACCGACTTCACTGTCGGTCGAACGTCCCCTTTTCTTGTCATCTTCAGAGTTCTCCTGGGGGAAAAAACAAAAGACCTCCAATAAGCACCGAGCCATGTCAATCTGTTCTAATTCAACACAAAACATGCGTCGCGTGCAAACCCTATGTTTTGTACCAAAATTAATTCAAGTGCCGTTCACATTGAGGCTCAATACAAACTTCAATCAAACGTCAACATCATAATCCTCTCGCTTTCATCCTCGTTGCTCCAAACCCTCTGATCTGAGAGCGAGGGACCACCGAGCACCCACTCCAACCCAGGAGCATTCAACATTCACAAGACCTAATTACTATACTGTAACAGTACAGAATGAGAGTGGGTGGTTCTAAAGAATGGGAGAGCAAGTAGGGGATACAATGGAGACTGTAGAGTGAGAAGCAGCCAGAACCAGCGGAGGGTTTCCTCACCGTAGTGTAAGTGGCAGGCGAGGGAGGGATGGGCGAGGAGGAAGTGGTGGAGGTAGGCGTGCCGCTGGAGATCTGATGGAAGATGTCGTCGTCCAGGAGCGATTGGCCCGGTGGGGACGTGGCCACCAGCGACCCGGCTAGAGAGACAAGAGATGGATGGGGGGAGACAGAGGGAGAGGTAGCTACATAAAAACAAAAAGTTGCATATGGAAAAAGTTAAGTGGGCAGTTATACAGAGACAGCAGGAACAGAAATGATAGAATGTACAGTATTGTAATAACCAAGCTATGCAGACAATTACATTGCTGGAAGCCACAATCTATCTCCAATATTAAAGCTGATCTACCCCCTAATTTGTTGCCATCATCCATTTGAGACTATACATACTCCACATGCGGTCTAAGACATGCAGTACAAACGCATATTCAGGAATAAACACACAAGTAGTGATGTCTCGACACAGTATTGATACTTCCGATACTCCATGGTTCTTTAAGAACCGGCTTGAGGTAAAATAATGTGTGCTATAGTGTGGAAAATAAACAAATGTGACTTTGGGTGACTGTTTCCAACATCAGGACGGTTTCCTCAGGAAATTCAGTCTGCTTCATGTTATGTTTCCTTGTCATGATACTTTGTCGTATCAGTAGCGTGATACTGAGTATCGCGACAACACCACGATGAAGCAGCACTTACGGAGTTCCTCCAGATCCAGGTCGTCGTAGAGGAACTCGTTCTCCTCAAAGTCGGGGTCTTGCGACGAGTCCATGTAGTACTCCACGTCGTCCTTGATCTTGCGGATGGAGTCCACGGGCAAGGTGTCGTTGTCCAGCATGCGCAAGATCGTCTCCAGCATTCGGATGTGGTACCGGTGCTTCTCGATGAAGCGTTTCAGCTCTTCGATGCGGTCCTGTTTCTATAGCAGAGACGAAACGCGTGTGTAAGTTTATGCTTAAAACTCAAAGTGTATGTTTGGGCTAACAATCTCAATGTACTATATATATATGTATGTATGTGTAGAGGCATGGAAGTGGAAAACAGATGGTAAAGTAGATGGTACCTACTTGACATTAGGTGCATTGGGTAATGCAGCGGGCCGAGAAAATAAAGAGACATAGGATGAGAGATTAATTTAGAGTTAGAATGACCGCATCTAAAAGAGAAAAGATTCAGGAAGTACGGAAGGAAACAGGGAGAGGTGGAGGAGAGGAAGGTCGATAACAAAAGGACTACTGACCTCTTTGTCTCCCTTCTTCTTGCGAGTCTGGACTGAGAGGGACTCCACTTCGCTCTCAAACTGGTCCACCTGCATGTTCAGTGTGTCTATTGTATTCTGATTGGCGACAGGAGAGAGATACAGAGGTCATTCGTGATTTACACCGACACAACAGTCATAATCATACCACAACCACACGTCTGTATGGACCACACTGCATAATAACCTGTTTCATAGGTGAAACTATTAGGGCTGGGACGATACCAGTATCGCAATACACGTTAGTATCGTGGCAAGGAAACAAAACACAAAGCAGATTTAAATTTAGAAAACAGCCCTAATATTGGAAAAGCACACAATATTTTACATACAGCAGGTTTTTAAAGGACCAAAGAGTTCCATCTGCTTCGTGTTTTCATTTTTGCCATGGAATAAAATGTATGATACTGCACATTTTTTCCAATCTACTTTGAAAACACAGTGCACTGCAATGAATAGGCCTAGCATGCATGATGAAATCCCTAAGTCATTATTGTCATGTCATCAGACCACATTATTGCCAATAGAAATGTGTTCATGTTGTGTGAAACAAATTCCCTTTGGGGTAAAAGTTTTCAATCAAAAGTAGCGCTCACCGTTAGCCAATTGCCGACCTCCTCTTTCTCCCTTTGGGCCGGGTCCACCTTCTGTGCCAGGCCCAGCCCCTCTTTCGAGTACGCCTTTGTCTTGGTCTCTCGCTCCACGACCTTGAACCGCTCCATTTGCTAAAGGGGGAGACAGCAGGAATTGGTTTATAAATCACTACAGGTTCTCTTTGACCAAAAAACGTTTGGCTTGTGAAAGCTGACGTTTCCAACTGCTCATGTCAAAGCATTGGACTAGTTGGCAATCAAAGCAGGGTCGTGTTAGGGCATTAGGATCCACCATTGCAAAACGTTTCAAAATGTTATTCAATGGAAAATGAAAAGGGAGCATTTTTTTAATTGGTCAAGTTCAGATAATACCTCACCGTTTCAGGCCTACTGAACATGTGCCTGCTGGGCACTGTTGGTGGAGACTGACACAGAGTCCTCACCAATTAAAGCCATCCTCCAATATAACGCTTCAGGATGACTGCGGCAGGTGTACAGAACTCCCAATCAGGCCAGTGATTACTAAGTTTTGACACCTGTGTGTGCTTTCTGGACCAGTAATGCTGGCTACACTCCACTAGGTGATCTCAGTAGAGGCTCCACAACCTCTGACTTCCACACGCAGCAGAGCCTAAAAGCCAATTTATGCTTGATCCAAAAATGGAGCCTCCGGAGGCATGCAGAGGCCAAATTGAGCTCCATACCATTTTGAGCTCCCACATTTTGTAACAATGTGGAGGGCTCCGTATAGCTCTGCATTGTCATGATTGGTTGACGGTGGGTGCCGGAGGTCCTGTATAAACACAAACTCAACTTGACAACTTCCTTCACAACAGCTCTGTGCTGCTGTTTCAATGCACTGCCCTAGAAGTCAGCTGCCACAGTAAGGGTAGTAATATGCGTCGTCCAAATGAGCATTGTACTGTACTGTGCTGCGATGTCCAAACGTGTGAAACATGAGGAGAATATCCATAATTATGCTTTTCTGCGTAGTACAGATCAGGGACACCTCCCGAGTGGCACAGCGGTCTAAGGCACTGCATCGCAGTGCTTGAAGCGTCACTACAGACCCGGGTTCGATTTTTATTTGGCCCCCAAAGCAAAAATGTTTCATTTACGAAATCTATATTCCCACAAAAAAATTTAATAAATGTCATCATGTCTTAACGTCATCAAGGTATGAAATAGTTATTTTCAAATAAAATATTTTTGGGCTTAGTTGTGGTCAATTTGCAGTGTACAAATTATTATAATTATGTTCCAGCCCACAGACCATTTGCCTGCGGCTGAATCTAGTTGCCTACACCTGATATAAACCTTACTGCTAACAGAGATCTGATAACATGGCTTTGACATGAATACACACAAAAGGTAATATCAAAAGTCACCATTGTTTGTGTCTGAATTTGTATTGGCCAATCACCACAATACAAAAGTCGCATCAAGAGTCTTGCTATCCAAGTATCTTTTTCACCATCACCCCATGTATTTTTGGCTTAGTAGCACCACATTTCAGGTCAACCAAAACCACACAGATGCTCACACTTAGATAGACCCTAGATAAAAACCCTATTAAGATACAGAGGCTAAGATGACACATCCATGTCATTGTGTTAGCAGGTGCTGTCGTTGAAGCTGTCTGAATAACCTCAGTGCACTATGTGGCTTTGTAAGCCCTGCTAAACACAGGTGTTTATACCAAGGGTTTCGTCAGTACGCGGCTAATGAACGTGTTCCACACACTCACCGTCTCAATGAGTTTGCGATTCTCCACTAGCTGCCTTTTGTCTTTAATCTCGTTGGAGGCCACCCACGTCTTGATCTGGTCTCGAAGACGCTGGGGGATGAAGGAGGAGAAGAACAAATCGAGAAAGAAAGAGATAAGTTCTCTTAGTGAAAGCATGCAGTGGCTTGCCCTGAAGTCAAGTAGGTTGACACACGCACACACGTAAGCAAGCTTGGCTTGTGTTAAGTTTGGTCCACATGGTAACACATGAATATGTTCAAAAACAAACACAGAGTGCGAACACAGATACTTTCACTTGGTTTTAAGGATAGCTGACCCTCATATTTAATCATCAACACATATATTCCCTCAAGCACGCACGTACACACACACACCTGGGGTTAGGCTTAACTATATAACACTAGTAAACAAACATTTGAGGAACATCCCAAAACCATGTGCCCTCAAGCCACATAACAGTTAAGAGTCATAGGGTTGTCTGTTTCCCACCTGTAGTTTTTTAATCTCTTTCTTGAGGTCTGCTTCATACTTCTCCTTCTGGTTAGCGTTGGCTGCATTGTGAAGCTGTGGTTTGGAGGAGTACAGTCATACAGAGTAGACACAACAGACAATCAGTATCTTTCCCCAAACATGTTTTGTATAGTCTTTGTAAACAAAGTAAATAATGTAGCCTATAGCTTCAAAATATGTCTAAAACTAGTGTGTCATGGACTGTCAGCCCTAGCAACCATAGCTCAGCCTCTGGATTTGAGTGATTAGCCTACATTCCCTCCAGTTTCATCATCCCGCAACTTTACACCAAACCAAGTGCCATTGGGCCGAAACACAAACTCAGGAGTGTGGCTTTAAACCGTGTTCTTCTTTTGCTGTACAGAACACACTAACAATAGGTTTCCTTTCTATCCCCACGGCCGTGAAAAGCAAAGGCTACAACCACAACAAACAAAGCGTGATGCTGTATTTAAGACCCCTGCATATACAACGGATGTTAAACGTTTAATAATTTGGTGGACCTTTCTAAAGTCAGCACAAAACGTTCCAACAACCAAAGTGTTGGGGTGGTAGCACTTAACCTACATACAGTGCCTTCAGAAAGTATTCACACCCCTTTTTCCACATTTTGTTGTGTTACAGCCTGAATTTAAAAAGGATTAAATTGGCCTACACACAATACCCCATAATTTTTTACAAATTCATAAAAAATGAAAAGCTTAAATGTCTTGAGTCAATAAGTATTCAACCCCTTTGTTATGGCAAGCCTAAATAAGTTCAGGAGTCAAAATTAACAAGTCACAACAAGTTGCATGGACTTACTATGTGCAATAATAGTGTTTAACAAGATTTCTGACTACCTCATCTCTGTATCCCACACATAAAATTATCTGTAAGATCCCTCAGTCAAATAGTGAATTTCAAGCACAGATTCATCCACAAACCTCAGAGGTTTTCCAATGCCTCGCAAATTAGGGCACCTATTGGTAGATGGCTGCTGCTGCCTATTGAAATCACTGGCCACTTTAAGAAATTGAACACTAGTCACTTTAATAATGTTTACATATCTTGCACTACTCATCTCATATGTATATACTGTATTCTATAATATTCTACTGTATCTTAGTCCATGCCGCTCTGTCATTGCTTGTCCATATATGTATATATTCTTAAATTCCATTCCTTACTTAGATTTATGTGTATTGGGTATATGTTATGAAATTGTTAGATATTACTTGTTAGATATTACTGCACTGTCGGAGCTAGAAGCACAAGCATTTCGCTACACCTGCAATATTTGTATGTGACAAATACAATTTTATTTGATTTTAACAACCGATTTGACAGCACTTGAAGAATTTTGAAAAAGAATAATGGGCAAATGTTGCACAATCCAGGTGTGGAAAGCTCTTAAGAGACTTACCCAGAAAGACTCACAGCTGTAATCGCTGACAATGGTGGTTCTACAAAGTATTGACTAAGGCGTGTGAATACTTATGTAAATTAGATATTTCTGTATTTCATTTTCAATACATTTGCAAAAAAACATGTTTTCACTTTGCCATTATGGGGTACTGTGTGTAGATGGGTGAGAAAAAAAATACATTTGATCCATTTTGAATTCAGACTGTATGATCCACCACCCTCCCTGCATGTTACCTTTTGCCAAATGTCTTCAAACTGTTCCACGCCTTCCGTTACTTTTTTCAAACATCGATCTATTTCACCTGGGGAAGGGCATAGAATAACAGGGAGGTTTGGGAAAGAGAACCGTGGCTTTAAAAAATCCTTCAACACGCATCACATCAGGATGAATAATGTAAAGTCCAAATGCGGAGCTCTCCCTCTCCCCATAAGCAGCACTGCTTTTACAACTGTGGCTGGCAGCCTTATCAAAGATACATGCAGTAAAACCTAAATGTGTCACTGCAAACATGTTTAAAAATGCAACGCCACGGGCACTGGCAAAGGGGTGCGGTATTTAGTCTTAATTTAAGAAGGTTGTCTCTGCAGACTAAGTCTGACTTTGGCCTTATGCAGCCTTGCTCCTAAATGTTGCTTCTGGCTTCTTATTTTTGGCATCACAACACTTTTCAGTAATACAGTGCAGCACTTCTCTTATTGCGATCACATCCGTGCAGGACAATTCGACAATCTCTACATCATGAATGGATAAAGAAATTAAAAGTGAAATTTCATCTGTTGGATAGACATGCTTTATAGAGAAAAGGGAGGGAATACAGTGATGGACTCAGTTGTGGATCATTGGCAGGGGTACCATCAGGTCGACCATTTGATAACCTCACCTTGAAGTTTCCTTTTATCAGCCATGACTGTTGACTAGGATGCTGTCTTCATGCCTTCTTTCACTGTAGAGAAAAAGAACAGTCTTATTGAGAGGTGTGATAACAGTAATCTCTGGCAACCCTTTTACGCTACATTACTTTTTCATTGCATTGTAGCTTGGCAGCCAAGTTCAGTGAAGTTAGCAGTGTGAAATCCTGGGTTGTATTCATTACGGCACAGGTACATCAAAGCAAAACGTTTAGCAACAGAAAATGAAAACTAGTGTTTGCTATTGGACAAGTTCAGGTAGTCGCTGCCTGTTTCAGTCCGCTTTCTACAGCTTGCTGACTAATGAATACAACCCAGCTTTCCACCTAGGGAGAATGTTTCTCATAGCTCAATGTGATGAATATGTATCAAATCAAATCAAATTTTATTGGTCACATGCGCCGAATACAACAGGTGCAGACATTACAGTGAAATGCTTACTTACAGCCCTTAACCAACAGTGCATTTATTTTAAACAAAAAAGTAAGAATAAAACAACAACAAAAAAGTGTTGAGAAAAAAAGAGCAGAAGTAAAAATAAAGTGACAGTAGGGAGGCTATATATACAATAGAATAAAGTGACAGTAGGGAGGCTATATATACAGGGGGGTACCGTTGCATAGTTAATGTGCGGGGGCACCGGCTAGTTGAGGTAGTTGAGGTAATATGTACATGTGGGTAGAGTTAAAGTGACTATGCATAAATACTTAACAGAGTAGCAGCAGCGTAAAAAGTATGGGGTGGGGGGGCAGTGCAAATAGTCCGGGTAGCCATGATTAGCTGTTCAGGAGTCTTATGGCTTGGGGGTAGAAGCTGTTGAGAAGTCTTTTGGACCTAGACTTGGCACTCCGGTACCGCTTGCCGTGCGGTAGCAGAGAGAACAGTCTATGACTAGGGTGACTGGAGTCTTTGACAATTTTGAGGGCCTTCCTCTGACACCGCCTGGTATAGAGGTCCTGGATGGCAGGGAGCTTTGCCCCTGTGATGTACTGGGCCGTACGCACTACCCTCTGTAGTGCCTTGCGGTCAGAGGCCAAGCAGTTGCCATACCAGGCGGTGATGCAACCAGTCAGGATGCTCTCGATGGTGCAGCTGTAGAATTTTTTGAGGATCTGAGGACCCATGCCAAATCTTTTTAGTCTCCTGAGGGGGAATAGGCTTTGTCGTGCCCTCTTCACGACTGTCTTGGTGTGTTTGGACCATGATAGTTCGTTGGTGATGTGGACACCAAGGAACTTGAAGCTCTCAACCTGTTCCACTACAGCCCCGTCGATGAGAATGGGGGCGTGCTCAGTCCTCTTTTTTTTCCTGTAGTCCACAATCATCTCCTTTGTCTTGGTCACGTTGAGGGAGAGGTTGTTGTCCTGGCACCACACGGCCAGATCTCTGACCTCCTCCCTATAGGCTGTCTCATCGTTGTCGGTGATCAGGCCTACCACTGTTGTGTCGTCGGCAAACTTAATGATGGTGTTGGAGTCGTGCCTGGCCATGCAGTCATGGGTGAACAGAGAGTACAGGAGGGGACTGAGCACGCACCCCTGAGGGGCCCCCGTGTTGAGGATCAGTGTGGCAGATGTGTTGTTACCTACCCTTACCACCTGGGGGCGGCCCGTCAGGAAGTCCAGGATCCAGTTGCAGAGGGAGGTGTTTAGTCCCAGGATCCTTAGCTTAGTGATGAGCTTTGAGGGCACTATGGTGTTGAATGCTGAGCTGTAGTCAATGAATAGCATTCTCACGTAGGTGTTCCTCTTGTCCAGGTGGGAAAGGGCAGTGTGGAGTGCGATAGAGATTGCATCATCTGTGGATCTGTTGGGGCGGTATGCAAATTGGAGTGGGTCTAGGGTTTCTGGGATTATGCTGTTGATGTGAGCCATGACCAGTCTTTCAAAGCACTTCATGGCTACAGACGTCAGTGCCACGGGTCGGTAGTCATTTAGGCAGGTTATCTTAGAGTTCTTGGGCACGGGGACTATGGTGGTCTGCTTGAAACATGTTGGTATTACAGACTCAGTCAGGGACATGTTGAAAATGTCAGTGAAGACACTTGCCAGTTGGTCAGCACATGCTCGGAGTACACGTCCTGGTAATCCGTCTGGCCCTGCGGCCTTGTGAATGTTGACCTGCTTAAAAGTCTTACTCACATCGGCTACGGAGAGCGTGATCACATAGTCGTCCGGAACAGCTGGTGCTCTCATGCATGCTTCAGTGTTGCTTGCCTCGAAGCGAGCATAGAAGTGGTTTAGCTCGTCTGGTAGGCTTGTGTCACTGGGCAGCTCGCGGCTGTGCTTCCCTTTGTAGTCTGTAATAGTTTTCAAGCCCTGCCACATCCGACGAGCGTCAGAGCCAGTGTAGTATGATTCAATCTTAGACCTGTATTGACTCTTTGCCTGTTTGATGGTTCGTCGGAGGTCATAGCGGGATTTCTTATAAGCGTCCGGGTTAGAGTCCCGTTCCTTGAAAGCGGCAGCTCTACCCTTTAGCTCAGTGCGGATGTTTCCTGTAATCCATGGCTTCTGGTTGGGGTATGTACGTACGGTCACTATCGTGAGAGCATGCACGGTGCAGGTACATGGTTTTCACATTAGGCTACCACTTCAAAACTGCCAGCATGCAGAACAAAGTTTTAATACATTTCTAATGGTACAGTATTCCACTTCCATCTCAAGTTAGTTTAATTAAAGCATTAAAAAGCATTTTGAGCGAGACATACTCAACTCTCTAAATTACAATGTAATGGTGATGCCTCCAGCATAGTATCATAAAGTGTCTTATAGTTATTAAAGAGTAGTGGATAGACCACAGTTGACAGTGACTTCTTGACGTCTCACACACAGTCAGTCAATTCCTGGTAGAATGGTGCATGTAATTGGGTTTAGACATGGGTCATTTAACAAGGCATTTCTGACCATTCCAAGAACTGGGAAAGTGACTTTTCAAGGGGGGCATCACAGAAACATTGATATTTAACGTACTGTACAGTACTAGCCTGTAGTTTTAAATTTAGAAATGCTTTAAAAACTCGATGTCTCACAATAAATAAACATTGACCATGTTTCTTGAGGAAATGTTAACTAAAACGTTAACTCAAGTATTTTTTTCTGTCAATCAATACCATAATACAAGAGTAAATATCACAAGTCGCAGTAGATTGCAGCTAACTGATGTAGCTAGCTAGACTAGCTATATGAAAACCTGAAACATTGTAGCCAGTGTGTGACGTCTGGATACTTGACATTCAGACAGTTCACGTGAGTTCAACAATGTAACGCACAAGGCAGGTTACTTTGCTGAGCATCACTTGATACTTTTTTGCGACAATTTTACACGTCCACGTAACTCGGCGCAACCACCGTTCGATAAGGACATTTTACCATCACATCAGCCAGTGAGTTTTGAGCGTGTATTTACCAAATGTTACCGACACTAGTCTTTCTCAACAGATCCAACAAGCGAGCTAGACTAGTCTCCACATCTGGCTTGGGGGCAACGATCGCTAATAAAAAAGTGAGCATTAATAAAGAAACATTAAATGTTTACAAGTAACATAGCTAATGACTTTATAAGCTGTTTCTATTTGTCAGAGATAAGCAAACAAGATACCACTTCAACAAATGAGTAACAAGAACTTGTCGGCTACAGAATTGCCGTGCATTATTGCAAAACGTATGCATTTCCTTGGAAAACATATCAGGCGAGCCCATGTCAATTTGGCTCTGTAGCTGATAGCCAGCTAGTGGATAACCACCAGCTAAGATATTAGTGTGAGACACAAATTGGAAGGGAGAAGAAAATGGCACATAACTTGTTCTGTTTTAGCGTACCATTTATTTACCTGGATTTTCCGATTTAGCTTTTCTTTTCTTAGTTGACCCCACTCTTTTAAATCGTATTTTCCGAAGACCTCACGCTATTTTTCTAAATTATATTAATTGTTTTCGCCAAACAATCACTCCGCACATCCAAGATGGCTACCAGGAACCCCTCCTCTGCTGTTGCCCTGATGGACTGGAGACCCGCCTCCCTTGCAAGCGATTCGATCCTCACCCTCATTCTATGCCTTCCACTGGCTAAGAATACCTGTCACTCTGGAGTCTGGAGGGACAGGTTTACCACTTCCGCACAAGTCACACTATGATTGGTTAAGTTTGAAAGGTGAAAGGTAAACATGAGTTCTCAGAACTATGTTTCTGTCCCTGTGCTTAACCACTGACACTGGCCAGAAAACAACATGATAGTAAACTGAGTTGACAGAAAATCTATTGATAATATGAGCTGTAATAGTAGATTATTAATTGCTGTGCAATATGAAATAATTCAATGCTGTCTTTCATTAATCAAATGGCTTACATTTGACTGAAAAATATGTTGCATCAGTCTAAAGCAAAATTACAATATATATACTGAACAAAAATTTAACGCAACATGCAACAATTTCTAAGATTTTACTTAGTTACAGTTCATATAAGGAAATCAGTCAATTGAAATAAATTAATTATGCCCTAATCTATAGATTTCACATTACTGGAAATACAGATATGCATCTTTTGGTCACAGATACCTTAAAAAAAGGATCAGAAAACCAGTCAGTATCTGGTGTGACCACCATTTGCCTCATGCAGCACGACACATCTCCTTCACATAAAGTTGATCAGGCTGTTGATTGTGGCCTGTGGAATGTTGTCCCACTCCTCTTCAATGGCTGTGCAAACTTGCTGGATATTGGCGGGAACTGGAACAAGCTGTCGTACATGTCGATCCATAGCATCCCAAACATGCTCAATGGTTGACATGTCTGGTGAGTATGCAGACCATGGAAGAACTGGGATATTTTCAGCTTCCAGGAATTGTGTACAGATTCTTGCGACATGGGGCCGTGCATTATCATGCTGAAACATGAGGTGATAGCGGCGAATGAATGGCACGACAATGGGCCTCAGGATCTCGTCACGGTATCTCTGTGCATTCAAATTACCATAGATAAAATGCAATTGCGTTCGTTGTCCGTAGCTTATGCCTGCCCATACCATAACCCCACCGCCACCATGGGGCACTCGGTTCACAACGCTGACATCAGCAAACAGCTCACCCACACGATGCCATACACGTGGTCTGCGGTTGTGAAGCCAGTTGGACGTACTGCCAAATTCTCTATATATATTACTTTAGAGGTGGCTTATGGTAGAGAAATTAACATTCAATTCTCTGGCAGCAGCTCTGGTGGACATTCCTGCAGTCAGCATGTCAATTGCGCGCTCCCTCAAAACTTGAGACATCTATGGCATTGTGTTGTGTGACAAAACTACACATTTTAGAGTGGCCTTTTATTGTCCCCAGCACAAGGTGAACCTGTTGTCCCCAGCACATGGTGCACCTTTATGAGCGTATGAAACATTTCTGGGATCTTTTATTTCAACTCATGAAACATGGGACCAACACTATACATGTTACGTTTATATTTTTGTTCAGTGTTGTTCACTGAATAGAACTCTGGGCTGGCATTGTCTTTTTTTCCAACCCCACTGGGTGGCACTATGAAATTAAAGACTGACCGATTCAAGCCTTTGCCCATTTGGGAACTAGTAATAGAAATTCAGCAATAACTTTAGCTTGGAGATTACATGCATCTAGATACACATTGGTTTTATATGGAGTCTCTGAACACTGTTCTATGACACCTTTTCCATCCACCATCAAAAATATTCCGCCTTGGAGCAGATCTCAGATAGTTGGCTCCATAAAATACCAAGGACGAGCCACATGCACACTCAAATTCTGATTCAATGTCCTGTAGACATTAAACAGATCAGACAGACATCATAGTACATTCAATCTGTTTTAATGAGATCACTCAGATCTTCTGTAAACAAAAAAATACAACCTTACAATGTAGAGGGAAGTGACGTTCCGCAAAAATTCTCACCTGCTAACCTGTTGACAGTATATGGACAGAGACAAAGCCATTCTCTTACATAATCTTTCAACCTGTTTAGGAAAACAACAAACAATCTCAGATGTGGAGAAGCTTTGGTAATGCAAATCATCTAAAGATCCTCAGGAGACTACAGCATTTGGAACGCAAAACCTGTCAAAAGAAATGTCCATTATGAAATTCGAAGCAACGGAAAGTCTTGGAGAAGGGAATAGAAAGGAAAATAATAGCAGACAGGTTCTTCCAAGTGTGGTCCTTGTTGTAAAGAGAAAATCGAAACAATTGAATCGGAAAGAGGAGTAGAAGTGGAAGAAAGGGGCATGTAATTGAACTCTTCACATCGTTTTAATGGAACCCACCCACGCCTGCAAATTATCTACATTATCTTCAATTTTCTATTTTATCGTCTGTCATGAACCTGAATTCATGTCATCCACCAGAAAGCCTCACACATGCATATCCACACGCCTTTTTTGGGTCGTAAAGATATATCACTTTGAGGCAAAGCCATGAGAGTGAAAATATCAAGTGGGTTAAATAGGAACTTATAAGTTAACATATAAAAACGTAATACAAAAAACTGCAGATATGATTTTACAGTGAAATTAATAACATTGTATGTCAATGTTGTTTTACAAAACCAACCAAGGGTCGGGGCAGGGCATTGATAACTCTGAAGAGAGAGAGAAGAGAAAAGAGAGAGAGAGAGAGAGAAGCTGTGTAGGGAGAGAGTTCAGGGTCGTGTTCATTAGGCACCAAACTGAAGGAAACGGGGAGGGATCTGAACTACCTGAACTTGTCCAATAAGAAATACACATTAATTTTTTTCAGTCGCAACACATTTTGCTATGGTATGCCCTAATGAACACGACCCAGATTTATCCAGTTACATTACCTCTGATTTGGTGAATAATATATGCAGTGCATCCAATCTAATGTAGCTGATTGGACATAGGGCCTAAGATACAGTTAAAAACTAACGCATACAACCCTATGAGAGATGGTTAATATATATACATTTCATCATTACCACTGTGTCATAGCATCAGCCTCGTTGAGAGCCTTCTATTACAGGCTCTGGATCTGGCCTGGTTCAGCAGGTACTTCCTGTTAATATACTGGCCTTTAAGGTCTCCATAGCAATGCACACTGGATGATCAACGAGTAGAAGTTGCCATTTTGGAGGTCTCATTGTTTTCTGTGGAATGGCGGTTGCCCACTGAGAAAGTCACATTCCATCATTTTCAGACGTTTTGTTATCAAAAGAGGGTGGTGATGCTAAGTTAAACGTACACAAAGACACTTACAGTACTTGAAGGTCCCCTCAGACATGAGTCAGTGCTGACTTCACAATAAGTGGCGTTGATGTTCTGAAGATGGGTGGGGGAGCTAGAACATAACAAAACACCTGGCACCTGAGGCTCAGGCATGGACAAAATAAAATGGTTAAAATCGTGATTGAACTTGATTCATAGTAGAAAAGTCATAATTTGACCAATTCTGCTGATTTTACAATGATAAGTGGCCTTTAATGAACTTCAATAGGCCTCTGTTACTCATATCAAAGTGATGAATTAATTAATTAATAAATACTCCATATAAATCAATATTATCCACTTTGCTGTACAAAATGTACTTCCCATTCTTATAATACAATATAGGAATAATCTTTGTAACAAGTCATCCAGTCTGCCTCTCTAGTAGCTAAATTCAAACTTTCTACGCCACTTTTTTTAAATGCAAAAAGTTGGGAGTGTTGTGATGCTCATAAATATTATTACATAAAACTCTGCTTCTCTCCCACTCTCTGGTTCTCAGGTCTACCAGAAGTCTCGGCGGTGGTAAGCGTCTGGGTCACAGTACTTGGTCACCACCACCCTGTTGGCAAACTTCCTGCCTGTCAGCGCCTGCATGGCCTTCTGGGAGTCAAACAGGGTCATGAACTCCACAAAGATCTGAGAGAGGGAGAGAAAGGATAGGAGAGTAGGTGAATAGCCATTCTGTATGGAACCAGACAACCATGTTAAATGCAATTCTACAGCAACCCTTTTTCTCCCCAATTTCGTGATTACGATCTTGTCTCATCGCTGCAAATCCCCAACGGTCTCGGGAGAGGCGAAGGTCGAGTCATGCGTCCTCCGAAACATGACCCGCCTAACCACGCTTCTTAACACCCGCTCGCTTAACCCGGAAGCCAGCTGCACCAATGTGTCGGAGGAAACACCGTTCAACTGATGACGCAGTCAACCTGCAGGCGCCCGGTACGCCACAAGGAGTCGCTACAGCGCGATGAGCCAAGTAAAGACCCCCCGGCCAAACCCTCTCCTAACCCGGACGACGCTGGGCCAATTGTGCGACGCCCTATGGGACTCCCGGTCACGGCCGGTAATGACACAGCCTGGGATCGTACTCCAGGCTGTAGTGATTGCTGCAACAATGCGATTCAGTGCCTTAGACCGCTGCGCCACTCGGGAGGCTAGGGAATTCAATCATTTAATCTGAACTGAACGGATTCACTTTAAAACTGTACACACAACACGAACTCTTCTCAAATCACTGCAACAAACACCCCCATGCATCATGACATATCTCATCCCCTCCCCTCCCATCCCATCCTAACACCCAGGTACCCCTCCCCTTGCTCTCCTCACCTTCCCAGTGCCTGGGACCTCCAGGCCATCCACAGGCCGGGGGATCTCAATGCTCTTCACCTGGCCGTACTTGCCGCACTCATCCCGGACGTCCTCCACGATCTCCTCGTACTCCTCGTCATCCAGCAGCTCCTCCACAGCCACCATGTTCATCAGGCAGAGCACCTCAGTGGGCAGGCCACCCAGCGAGGCCATGGAGGTGGGTATCAGGCCTGGCACCTGGAGGGTCACCGGGGTCTGGTTCATACCCGTCTGGTGGGGGTGGGGAGAGGTGTTGGTGATTGGGAAGGTTGAAAGAGCATGGGTTCATTTAGAAAACGTTTTACAATGTTTAGGTTGTAAAAACACAGAAGAAAAAAATAACATAATATATATATATATATATATATATATATATATATATATATATATATATATATATATATATATAGTGGGGAGAACAAGTATTTGATACACTGCCGATTTTGCAGGTTTTCCTACTTACAAAGCATGTAGAGGTCTGTAATTTTTATCATTTTGTTAAGTCTAATGACACTGCTGGTCCTGCTCACACTGCCCTACCCTATGCTTTGACTTCTTTCTCCCCTCTCTCTCCAGATAAAATCCTGCGACTTGTGACTGCAGGCCGCCCAACAACCTGCCCGCTTGACCCCATCCCCTCCTCCCTTCTCCAGACCATCTCCGGTGACCTTCTCCCCTACCTCACCTCGCTGATCAACTCATCCTTGACCGCTGGCCATGTCCCTTCCGTCTTCAAGAGAGCGAGAGTTACTCCCCTTCTCAAAAAACCAACACTCGACCCCACTGATGTCAACAACTACAGACCAGTATCCCTTCTTTCTTTTCTTTCCAAAACTATTGAGCGTGCCGTCTTTAGCCAACTCTCTTGCTATCTCTCTCAGAATGACCTTCTTGATCCAAACCAATCAGGTTTCAGGACTGGTCATTCAACTGAGACTGCTCTTCTCTGTGTCACGGAGACTCTCCGCACTGCTAAAGCTAACTCTCTCTCCTCTGCTCTTGTCCTTCTAGACCTGTCTGCTGCCTTTGATACTGTGAACCATCAGATCCTCCTCTCCACCCTCTCCGAGCTGGGCATCTCCGGCGCGGCTCACTCCTGGATTGCGTCCTACCTGACCGGTCGCTCCTACCAAGTGGCGTGGCGAGAAGCTGTCTCCGCACCACGTGCTCTCACCACTGGTGTCCCCCAAGGCTCAGTTCTAGGCCCTCTCCTTTTCTCCCTATACACCAAGTCACTTGGCTCTGTCATATCCTCACATGGTCTCTCCTATCATTGCTACGCTGACGATACACAACTAATCTTCTCCTTTCCCCCTTCTGATAACCAGGTGGCGAATCGCATCTCTGCATGTCTGGCAGACATATCAGTATGGATGACGGATCACCACCTCAAGCTGAACCCTGGCAAGACGGAGCTGCTCTTCCTCCCGGGGAAGGACTGCCCGTTCCATGATCTCGCCATCACGGTTGACAACTCCGCTGTGTCCTCTTTCCAGAGTGCGAAGAGCCTAGGCGTGACCCTGGACAACACCCTGTCGTTCTCCGCCAACATCAAGGCGGTGACCCGCTCCTGCAGGTTCATGCTCTACAACATTCGGAGAGTACGACCCTGCCTTACACAGGAAGCGGCACAGGTCCTGGTCCAGGCGCTTGTCATCTCCCGTCTGGACTACTGCAACTCGCTGTTGGCTGGCCTCCCTGCCTGTGCCATTAAACCCCTACAACTCATCCAGAATGCCGCAGCCCGTCTGGTGTTCAACCTTCCCAAGTTCTCTCACGTCACCCCCCTCCTCCGCACACTCCACTGGCTTCCAGTTGAAGCTCGCATCCGCTACAAGACCATGGTGCTTGCCTATGGAGCAGTGAGGGGAACGGCACCTCTGTACCTTCAGGCTCTGATCAGTCCCTACACCCAAACGAGGGTATTGCGCTCATCCACCTCTGGCCTGCTGGCTCCCCTTCCTCTGCGGAAGCATAGTTCCCGCTCAGCCCAGTCAAAACTGTTCGCTGCTCTGGCACCCCAATGGTGGAACAAGCTCCCTCACGACGCCAGGACAGCGGAGTCACTCACCACCTTCCGGAGACATTTGAAACCCCACCTCTTTAAGGAATACCTGGGATAGGATAAAGGAATCCTTCTACCCCCCCCCCCCCCCCCAATTGTAAAGTGGTTATCCCACTGGCTATAGGGTGAACGCACCAATTTGTGAGTCGCTCTGGCTAAGAGCGTCTGCTAAATGACGTTAATGTGCCCTTGAGCAAGGCACTTAACCCTAATTGCTCCTGTAAGTCGCTCTGGATAAGAGCGTCTGCTAAATGACTAAAATGTAAATGTAAAATGATCATAGGTACACTTCAACTGTGAGAGACGGAATCTAAAACAAAAATCCAGAAAATCACATTGTATGATTTTTAAGTAATTAATCTGCATTTTATTGCATGACATAAGTATTTGATACATCAGAAAAGCAGAACTTAACATTTGGTACAGAAACCTTTGTTTGCAAATACAGAGATCATACGTTTCCTGTAGGTCTTGACCAGGTTTGCACACACTGCAGCAGGGATTTTGGCCCACTCCTCCATACAGACCTTCTCCAGATCCTTCAGGTTTCGGGGCTGTCGCTGGGCAATACGGACTTTCAGCTCCCTCCAAAGATTTTCTATTGGGTTCAGGTCTGGAGACTGGCTAGGCCACTCCAGGACCCTGAGATGCTTCTTACGGAGCCACTCCTTAGTAGCCCTGGCTGTGTGTTTCGGGTCGTTGTCATGCTGGAAGACCCAGCCACGACCCATCTTCAATGCTCTTACTGAGGGAAGGAGGTTGTAGGCCAAGATCTCACGATACATGGCCCCATCCATCCTCCCCTCAATACGGTGCAGTCGTCCTGTCCCCTTTGCAGAAAAGCATCCCCAAAGAATGATGTTTCCACCTCCATGCTTCACGGTTGGGATGGTGTTCTTGGGGTTGTACTCATCCTGCTTCTTCCTCCAAACACGGCGAGTAGAGTTTAGACCAAAAAGCTCTATTTATGTCTCATCAGACCACATGACCTTCTCCCATTCCTCCTCTGGATCAACCAGATGGTCATTGGCAAACTTCAGACGGGCCTGGACATGCGCTGGCTTGAGCAGGGGGACATGGCGTGCGCTGCAGGATTTTAATCCATGACGGCGTAGTGTGTTACTTATGGTTTTCTTTGAGACTGTGGTCCCAGCTCTCTTCAGGTCATTGACCAGGTCCTGCCGTGTAGTTCTGGGCTGATCCCTCACCTTCCTCATGATCATTGATGCCCCACGAGGTGAGATCTTGCATGGAGCCCCAGACCGAGGGTGATTGACCATCATCTTGAACTTCTTCCATTTTCTAATAATTGCGCCAACAGTTGTTGCCTTCTCACCAAGCTGCTTGCCTATTGTCCTGTAGCCCATCCCAGCCTTGTGCAGGTCTACAATTTAACCCTGATGTCCTTACACAGCTCTCTGGTCTTGGCCATTGTGGAGAGGTTGGAGTCTGTTTGATTGAGTGTGTGGACAGGTGTCTTTTATACAGGTAACGAGTTCAAACAGGTGCAGTTAATGAGTGGAGAACAGGAGGGCTTCTTAAAGAAAAACTAACAGGTCTGTGAGAGCCGGAATTCTTACTGGTTGGTAGGTGATCAAATACTTATGTCATGCAATAAAATGCAAATTAATTACTTAAAAATCATACAATGTGATTTTCTGGATTTTTGTTTTAGATTCCGTCTCTCACAGTTGAAGTGTACCTATGATAAAAATTACAGACCTCTACATGCTTTGTAAGTAGGAAAACCTGCAAAATCGGCAGTGTATCAAATACTTGCTCTCCCCCCTGTAAAATAAATAATATATATATATATATATATATATATATATATATATATATATTATATATACACACAGTGGGGGAAAAAAGTATTTAGTCAGCCACCAATTGTGCATGTTCTCCCAGATGAGAGGCCTGTAATTTTCATCATAGGTACACGTCAACTATGACAGACAAATTGAGATTTTTTTTCTCCAGAAAATCACATTGTAGGATTTTTAATGAATTTATTTGCAAATGATGGTGGAAAATAAGTATTTGGTCACCTACAAACAAGCAAGATTTCTGGCTCTCACAGACCTGTAACTTCTTCTTTAAGAGGCTCCTCTGTCCTCCACTCGTTACCTGTATTAATGGCACCTGTTTGAACTTGTTATCAGTATAAAAGACACCTGTCCACAACCTCAAACAGTCACACTCCAAACTCCACTATGGCCAAGACTAAAGAGCTGTCAAAGGACACCAGAAACAAAATTGTAGACCTGCACCAGGCTGGGAAGACTGAATCTGCAATAGGTAAGCAGCTTGGTTTGAAGAAATCAACAGTGGGAGCAATTATTAGGAAATGGAAGACATACAAGACCACTGATAATCTCCCTCGATCTGGGGCTCCACGCAAGATCTCACCCCGTGGGGTCAAAATGATCACAAGAACGGTGAGCAAAAATCCCAGAACCACACGGGGGGACCTAGTGAATGACCTGCAGAGAGCTGGGACCAAAGTAACAAAGCCTACCATCAGTAACACACTACGCCGCCAGGGACTCAAATCCTGCAGTGCCAGACGTGTCCCCCTGCTTAAGCCAGTACATGTCCAGGCCCGTCTGAAGTTTGCTAGAGTGCATTTGGATGATCCAGAAGAGGATTGGGAGAATGTCATATGGTCAGATGAAACCAAAATATAACTTTTTGGTAAAAACTCAACTCGTTGTGTTTGGAGGACAAAGACTGCTGAGTTGCATCCAAAGAACACCATACCTACTGTGAAGCATGGGGGTGGAAACATCATGCTTTGGGGCTGTTTTTCTGCAAAGGGACCAGGACGACTGATCCGTGTAAAGGAAAGAATGAATGGGGCCATGTATCGTGAGATTTTGAGTGAAAACCTCCTTCCATCAGCAAGGGCATTGAAGATGAAACGTGGCTGGGTCTTTCAGCATGACAATGATCCCAAACACACCGCCCGGGCAACGAAGGAGTGGCTTCGTAAGAAGCATTTCAAGGTCCTGGAGTGGCCTAGCCAGTCTCCAGATCTCAACCCCATAGAAAATCTTTGGAGGGAGTTGAAAGTCCGTGTTGCCCAGCGACAGCCCCAAAACATCACTGCTCTAGAGGAGATCTGCATGGAGGAATGGGTCAAAATACCAGCAACAGTGTGTGAAAACCTTGTGAAGACTTACGGAAAATGTTTGACCTGTGTCATTGCCAACAAAGGGTATATAACAAAGTATTGAGAAACTTTTGTTATTGACCAAATACTTATTTTCCACCATCATTTGCAAATAAATTCATTAAAAATCCTACAATGTGATTTTCTGGATTTCTTTCCCTCATTTTGTCTGTCATAGTTGACATGTACCTATGATGAAAATTACAGGCCTCTCTCATCTTATTAAGTGGGAGAACTTGCACAATTGGTGGCTGACTAAATACTTTTTTCCCCACTGTATATACACTACAAGTCAAAAGTTTGGACACAGCTACTCATTCAAGGGTTTTTCTTATTTTTCTTATTTTTTTATACATTGTAGAATAGTAGTGAAGACATCAAAACTATGAAATAACACATATGGAATCATGTAGTAACCAAAAAAGTGTTAAACATATCAAAATATATTTTATATTTGAGATTCTTCAAATAGCCACCCTTTGCCTTGATGACAGCTTTGCACACTCTATTAGACCCCTCGCCTGTGTGGCCAGGACCCCACCGGTTAACCAACCTGACTCTCAGAGGGGGAGCCGGAACCCGAACCCCGTGGGGAACCACTGGAGGAGGAGCCCAGTCTCCCCCTTCGATTTCGAGGGGCCAGTTGAGACCCCCGTTGGGGGCCAACTGAGGGGACAATTCGGGACGGCCCAGTGGGAGGATCCGAATTTGAAAGCTTCCGCAGCCCAAGTGATAGCGGTGGATGGACAGGGGGTGAGTGACTGGCGATACACCCATTTCCAAATTAAGAATAACCTTTTGTATCAGGTGTTGCGCCAACAGGGGGAACTTCGAGAGGTATTGTTGCTGCCCCAATGGTACGTAGGAACTGTTCTTCAGCTGGCCCACCTCACCTGTTGGGGGCGCACCTGGGAATGGCGAAGACCCGGGAACGGGTTGCCGCCCGGTTCCACTGGCCCGGGATGAGGAGGGCTGTAGAAGACTACTGTCGCAGCTGCCCGGAGTGTCAACTCATTGCCCGAAAGCACACTTCCGAAACCCTCTGGTCCCACTGCCGATCATCGGGGTGCCCTTTGAACGCATCGCCATGGACATAGTGGGACCCCTGGTAAAGACTGCACGAGGACACAGGTACATCTTGGTAATAGTAGACTATGCCACCTGGTATCCCGAGGCCATTCCCCTACGGGCGGCGGTATCCAAGGGAATCGCCCGGGAGCTGTTCCACCTCTTTAGCCGGGTGGGCATCCCGAACGAGATCCTGACAGACCAAGGTACAGAGTTTATGTCCCGCCTCATGAAAGAGTTGTGTGCCCTCATGCAGATCAAGCAGATCCGGACCTCTGTTTTTCACCCGCAGACGGATGGGCTCGTCAAGCGCTTTAACAAAACGCTCAAACAGATGCTGCGGAAGGTCATCGAGCAGGACGGGAAGAACTGGGACCAGCTGCTACCCCACCTAATGTTTTCAATCCGAGAAGTACCCAATCCTCCACTGGGTTTTCCCCGTTTGAACTCCTCTACGGGAGGAGGCCACGTGGCCTACTGGACCTCGCCAAGGAGGTGTGGGAAGCCCAACCGACCCCCTTACGCAGCGTAGTAGAGCAAGTGGAGACGTGCGGGAGCGGATGACAGCCATATGGCCAGTAGTGAGGGAACATATGGAGAAGGCCCAACGCGCCCAGGTCTACAATCAGGGAGCCCAGTCCCGAGAATTCCAGGTGGGAGACAGGGTGTTGGTGTTGATCCCCACGGCCGAAAGTAAGTTCCTGGCAACATGGCACGGACCATACGAGGTGGTCGAGAAACTGGGACCTGTCAACTGCCACGTACGGCAACCGGGTAGACGGAAATCTCAACAGATTTACCACGTGAACCTGTTGAAGAAGTGGCACGAGAGGACAGCCTTGGCCGTGTTATGGTCGGGACCCAGGACGCCAACGGTACCAGTGGTGGTCCTGAGCAGTGAGGACCTCGCCCGGCCCAGAAGCAAGAGCTCCGTGAGCTTGTCGATCGGAACACGGCGGTGTTCTCAGAGAAACCGGGCCGCACGACACTCATTGAACACCACATCCGTACCTGGCCCGGGGAAACGGTAAGAAAGAGGCCGTATCGAATTCCGGAGGCCCGACGGAAGGCTGTGAAACAAGAAGTGGAGGCTATGCTGAGGATGGGGGTCGTTGAAGAGTCCCACAGTGCCTGGTGCAGCCCCATCGTGTTGGTGCCCAAACCGGACGGTAGCCTCCGCTTCTGTAATGATTTCCGATGTGTGAACGACATAAGCATATTCGACGCCTACCCCATGCCGAGGGTGGACGAGCTAATCGACCGGTTGGGAAAGGCCCAGTACATCAGCACCCTTGACCTGACCAAAGGATATTGGCAGATACCATTGGCAGCCTCCTCCCGGGAGAAGACGGCGTTCTCGACACCAGATGGTCTGTACCAGTACCGGGTGCTCCCGTTCGGTCTCCACGGAGCCCCGCCCACATTCCAGCGACTGATGAACAGAGTGCTTCAACCCCCACCAGCAGTACGCAGCAGCCTATCTGGATGATATCATCATCCACAGCCAAGGTTGAGAGGAGCACCTGACGCGCCTCCAGGCGGTGCTGGACGCGCTCAGACAAGCCGGGTTGACCGCAAACCCCAAGAAATGCAAGCCAGTGTTCGAGGAGGTGGAGTACCAGGGGTATTTGATCGGACAGGGGAACGTCAAGCCCCAGGAGAGGAAGGTTCACGCGGTACGTGACTGGCCCGTTCCACGCACCAAGACACAGGTCACGTCCTTCCTGGGACTGGCAGGATACTATAGCCGGTTTATCCCCAACTTTGCGGCTATAGCTTCCCCCCTCACCGATCTAACCAGGGCCCGCCTCCCGAAAACAGTGAAATGGACGGACGAGACAGAAGCGGTGTTCAGCCACCTGAAGGAAGCGCTGTGCTCCCATCCGATTCTCGTAACGCCCGATTTCCAGGTGCCGATGGTGGTCCAGACAGATGCATTATATACGGGACTAGGGGCCTTCTGTCCCAGATACACGATGGGGAGGAGCACCCCATCATGTACATCAGCCGAAAGCTGATACAGAGATAAAAAAAGATTCAATTGTTGAGAAATAGTGTCTGGCGGTGAAGTGGGCGCTAGACACTCAAGTATTACCTGTTAGGTACCCACTTCACCCTTGTCACGGACCATGCTCCCCTGGTCTGGATGGCCAGGGGAAAAGACACAAACAATCGGGTCACCAGGTGGTTCTTGTCCCTTCAACGCTTCTCTTTCTCTGTTGTGCACAGGTCAGGGGCGAAGCATGGAAACGCGGATGCCCTATCGAGAAGGGAGACAGACGTTGCACTGATGACCATCCCCTTCCCGACAGAGCTAAGGGGGGGGGGGGGGGCGTACAGCAGGTCAGCCACCAGGGGGAGACTCATCGAGGCCTGGTAACAGATGGAGTATACATCACGAGGCGGTGGCTCCATCTGCTGGACGTGCCAGGTCTCGACTGGCTCCCCGGACAAGACTAATTGGGGCTGATTGGGAGCTGGTGAGTAATTAAGGGCAGATTGCTCACCAGCTGTGCAACGCCCATAAAGCTGCCAGAAGGGCAGCACATGAGAGAGGACTGGGGGAAGTAAGGTAACTTCCGTGTAGTTGGAGACGGTATCCTGGAGAGGATCTCATGGGGGAGACCTTTTCTTTTGATTATTGTATTAATAAACACCCTTGAAACCGAGCTAATCATACTCTGTCTGATCTGCCACAATATATATTTAAAAAATCTCAGTGCTTTCAACTTACTCTTGAAAATTGTAATAGTAGAATGCACAAGGTGCAATTTTGAAATTGGGTAGTGAATCATCAGTTTTCCTCTTGTCATGTCAGTCATTGCATACCTTAAAGCAGGGTTCTTCAATTCTGGTCCTGGAGGGCCGAAACACCTCTGTTTTTCATCCTCTCCTTCTAATCAGGGGCTAATTCAGACCTGGGACACCAGGTGAGTGCAATTACCTACCAGGTAGAAATAAAAAACAAGTGTTTCGGCCCTCCAGGACCGGAATTGAAGAACCCTGCCTTAAAGCAAGGTTTCCCAAACTTGTTCCTGGGGCCCCCCCCTGGATGCAAGTTTTGTTTTTTGCCCTAGCACTACACAGCTGATTAAATAATCAAAGCTTGATGATGAGTTGTTTATTTGAATCAGCTGTGTAATGCTAGGGCAAAAACCAAAATGTGCACCCATGGGGGGCCCTAGGACCGAGTTTGGCAAACCCTGCCTTAGAGAGCTATTTATAACTTCAGATCAACTAGCCCATGTCAGCTAACATTTTTTAGCTAGGTTTTTTTAATAGCCATTAGGCATGGCAAAATGTATAGAATTGCAGGAAATAAGCTTTAAACCTTCAAAATGTTGTCTCAGCCAACAAGAGGGGTGTTTGTTATTAGTTTGTGTTATGAACAGTGCTTGTGCCCATAGAAATAGATGTGGCGCTCGTGTGCAGAGAGGACGCAGGATGTTCCCCAATGCTGGAAGGGGGGCCGGAGTGAAAATTTGGGAACCCCTGCAGTAAGGCACAAAACGTGAGAGAACATTTAGAAAAAGAGGGGATAGTTAGCTCCTAACTTACCCAAAAATATATTTAAAAAAATCCTCATTCTGTCTTCCATTTCGAAACGTTTTCTCCTGTTTGCTCCTTTTGAACAGCACCCAGTTGTAAAGTGTGCCTCTACTTGTAGTCTATCATCTCTGGTACTCACCAGAGCTGCGTTCTTGGCCCCAACACTGGCTCTCTGTACCAGGAGCTTCTTGTCCCCCAGCTGCATCCCATTCAACCCTGCAATTGCCTGAGACAGTAAACAGAGGTAGAACAGAGGGATGCGTCTCAATAGTCAAAATGTGCTTCCTATCCACATCTCCTTTCCTACAACAGCACTGATCTGCAAAGGCTGGATGGGTGAAAGCAATATGGAAGAAGACTACTATGAGGTTGGCTTTCACCTGGGCAGGTATATCAGATCAGTGTGGATGAAAGAAGACAGACAGGGTAGACACTTTGTACTATTGACATGCAGCCCAAGAGTCTATGACCTTATGTTAACCTCAAGTCTATAACAAGAAACATATTGCATACAGAAATACAGGTGCAATATCTGACACTGACCTGGTCGTTCAAATTGACGTCCACATATTCACAGAAGGCGTAGCCCTTGGAGAGGCCTGTGGCGCTGTCTTTGACCAGGTTGAAGGCCTTCAGAGGGCCAAAGGAGGTCAATAGCTCTTTTACCTAGTGGGACGAAGACAGGAAAACACAAACAATGAACAAAATAATATGAAGGGATAGATTGCTCTACCAGTAACATTGTCTGAACTAAAACAAATTATTCTCAACCTTGACGATTGACAAAAATAAACAGTAGTATAAAATGTATTGATCATGCTATAGACTTAGAAAGAAGGACATCAATAAGTTAGAAAGGACTGACCTGATCATCATTAAGATAATTTGGCAAGCCACCGATGAAGAGTTTGTGGGCTGAGTCTGGCACCACGGTCGAAACCACTCCTAATCAATGCAACAGTGGGAAATAGGGTTAAGAACATTTTAACTGAAATCAGAGGATTCAACTGGGTCAAGAATCCATTGATTTCCTATGGAAAGACCCACCTGGTACATAGACACAGGGGCTCTCACTCATGCCGGGCAGGGGCTGGTAGTCGTGAGGCCGTCTGATCTTCAGGCTCTGACCCTGGAAGATGATGCCGTCAAAGGCCATGGCCTGGGTCGTCTCGTCCACCGAGCGGAACTGGAAGAGGAACAGGTAGAGAGAAGGTCAACATTATGACGTGCTATTGTAGAAGCATGCAGAACTCAACGATACTTCAGTACTCAGGACGGCAACTGTTAGCGGGCAATGCAAGTTAGCTAATAACTGCCATCCATGATCTACATGTATTTTATGCTATTTCATTTTTATATTAAATACATTTTACTTGAGCACACACCTCGAGGAAGGCAAAGTTCTTGTCCTGGTTTATCTGCACAGCTAGAACAGGGTTGCCAGGGGCCTGGGTGAGTCCGCCGAGGCGCATCTGGGCGTTGAAGAAATCCATCATTGCCTCCTATTGACACAACATGCACAATCACTTAAACATTTTGCAGTGGGGAAGGCAGAAGTATGTAGAAGGCTCTCGACCAGGCTGATTCTATGACACAGTAGTGATGATGAAATGCACAGAGTTATTTTTAACCATATCTCATAGGGTTGATGCGTTAGTCTTTAACTGTATCTTAGGCCTCATGTCCAATCAGCTACACTGAACAAAAATATAAACACAACATGCAACAATTTCAAAGATTTTACAGAGTTGCAGTTCATTTAAGGAAATCAGCTAATTGAAATAAATTCATTAGGCCCTTATCTATGGATTTCACATGACTAGGAATACAACATGCATTTGTTGGTCACAGATACAGTGAGGGAAAAAAGTATTTGATCCCCTGCTGATTTTGTATGTTTGCCCACTGACAAAGAAATTATCAGTCTATAATTTTAATGGTAGGTTTATTTGAACAGTGAGACAGAATAACAACAAAAAAATCCAGAAAAACGCATGTCAAAAATGTTATAAATTGATTTGCATTTTAATGAGGGAAATAAGTATTTGACCCCCTCTCAATCAGAAAGATTTCTGGCTCCCAGGTGTCTTTTATACAGGTAACGAGCTGAGATTAGGAGCACACTCTTAAAGGGAGTGCTCCTAATCTCAGTTTGTTACCTGTATAAAAGACACCTGTCCACAGAAGCAATCAATCAATCAGATTCCAAACTCTCCACCATGGCCAAGACCAAAGAGCTCTCCAAGGATGTCAGGGACAAGATTGTAGACCTACACAAGGCTGGAATGGGCTACAAGACCATTGCCAAGCAGCTTGGTGAGAAGGTGACAACAGTTGGTGCGATTATTCGCAAATGGAAGAAACACAAAATAACTGTCAATCTCCCTCGGCCTGGGGCTCCATGCAAGATCTCACCTCGTGGAGTTGCAATGATCATGAGAACGGTGAGGAATCAGCCCAGAACTACACGGGAGGATCTTGTCAATGATCTCAAGGCAGCTGGGTCCATAGTCACCAAGAAAACAATTGGTAACACACTACGCCGTGAAGGACTGAAATCCTGCAGCACCCGCAAGGTCCCCCTGCTCAAGAAAGCACATATACATGCACGTCTGAAGTTTGCCAATGAACATCTGAATGATTCAGAGGAGAACTGGGTGAAAGTGTTGTGGTCAGATGAGACCAAAATGGAGCTCTTTGGCATCAACTCAACTCGCCGTGTTTGGAGGAGGAGGAATGCTGCCTATGACCCCAAGAACACCATCCCCACCGTCAAACATGGAGGTGGAAACATTATGCTTTGGGGGTGTTTTTCTGCTAAGGGGACAGGACAACTTCACCGCATCAAAGGGACGATGGACGGGGCCATGTACCGTCAAATCTTGGGTGAGAACCTCCTTCCCTCAGCCAGGGCATTGAAAATGGGTCGTGGATGGGTATTACAGCATGACAATGACCCAAAACACATGGCCAAGGCAACAAAGGAGTGGCTCAAGAAGAAGCACATTAAGGTCCTGGAGTGGCCTAGCCAGTCTCCAGACCTTAATCCCATAGAAAATCTGTGGAGGGAGCTGAAGGTTCGAGTTGCCAAACGTCAGCCTCGAAACCTTCATGACTTGGAGAAGATCTGCAAAGAGGAGTGGGACAAAATCCCTCCTGAGATGTGTGCAAACCTGGTGGCCAACTACAAGAAACGTCTGACCTCTGTGATTGCCAACAAGGGTTTTGCCACCAAGTACTAAGTCATGTTTTGCAGAGGGGTCAAATACTTATTTCCCTCATTAAAATGCAAATCAATTTATAAAATGTTTGACATGGATTTTTTTGTAGTTATTCTGTCTCTCACTGTTCAAATAAATCTACCATTAAAATTATAGACTGATAATTTCTTTGTCAGTGGGCAAATGTACAAAATCAGCAGGGGATCAAATACTTTTTTCCCTCACTGTACCTTTAAAAAAAGTAGGGGCGTGGATCAGAAAACCACCATTTGCCTCATGCAACGCGACACGTCTCCTTCGCATAGAGTTGATCAGGCTGTTGATTGTGGCTTGTGGAATGTTGCCCCACTCCTCTTCAATGGATGTGCGAACTTGCTGGATATTGGCGGGAACTGGAGCACGCTGTCGTACACGTTGATCAAGAGCATCCCAAACATGCTCAATCGGTGACATGTCTGGTGAGTATGCAGGCCATGGAAGAACTGGGACATTTTCAACTTCCAGGAATTGTGTACAGATCTTTGCAACATAGGGCCGTGCATTATCATGCTGAAACATGAGGTAATGGCGCCGGATGAATGGCACAACAATGGGCCTCAGGATCTCATAACTGCCAAATTTCCTAAAAAGACGTTGGAGGCGGCTTATGGTAGAGAAATGAACATTAAATTCTCTGGCAACAGCTCTGGTGGACATTCCTGCTGTCAGCATGCCAATTGCACGCTCCCTCAAAACTTGAGACATCTGTGGCGTTGTGTTGTGTGACAAAACTGCACATTTTAGAGTGGCCTTTTATTGTCCCCAGCACAAGGTGCACCTGTGTAATGATCATAATCAGCTTCTTGGTAGGCCACACCTGTCAAGTGGATGGATTATCGTGACAAAGGAGAAATGCTCACTAACAGGGATGTAAACAAATTTGTGCACAACATTTGAGAGAAATAAGCTTTTGTGGGTATGGAAAATGTTGAGGAAATTTTATTTCAGCTCATGAAACATGGGACCAAGACTTTACATGTTGCGTTTATATTTTTGTTCAGCTACATTAGATTGGATGCATTGCATATATTATTCACCCAATCATAGGTACTGTAACTGGATCTGAAATTGATAAATCTGTGTCGTGTTCATTAGGGCACACTGCAGCTCTTTGTCAACTGTTGCAGTGATTTCACTTGCTGTGGTAGCTGATGTGTATAGTGTTGAGTCATCAGCATACATAGACACACAGGCTTTACTCAGAGCCAGTGGCAAGTCATTAGTAAAGATTGGAAAAAAACGTCAGTCTGCTTCATGTGAATTATATACCCTTTTCACACCATCATGCCAACCCGAACCGTACTGTCCTGCAACTATGGTGAATGCTTAACCAGGCCAGTGCAGTAATGCTCAGCTTGGCTCTGCTCAGCGGTGTGGAAAGGGTAGCAGCTCCCCATTACCTACCTCTGTGATGCCAAACGGTATGTTGCCTACGTAAAGCCTCCTGGCCTGCCTGGTCATTTGGCTGCCCACTACGGGTACAGAGGTGGGGGTGGAGGCCAGCCCCTCTGGGGTTATCATGGTGGGCAGCAGGGCCGTGGCTGGGATCTGGCCAGCAGCTGAGAGAGGAACATTAGATATGAGTCCAACGGAGAAGAAATACTGACTACCTGCTCTTTCTATGATATAGACTGACCAGGTGAATCCAGATGAAAGCTATGATTCCTTATTGATGTCACTTGTTAGAGCCACGTCAATCAGTGTAGATGAAGGGGAGGAGACAGATTAAAGAATACTTTTTAAGCCCTGAGACATGGATTGTGTATGTGTGCCATTTAGAGGGTGAATGGGCAAGACAAAAGAAAAAGTGCCTTTGAACGGGGTATGGTAGTAGGTGCCAGGTGCACCGGTTTGTGTCAAGAACTGCAACGCTAGTGTGCTTTTCAAGCTCAACAGTTTCCCGTGTGTATCAAGAATGGTCCACCACCCAAAGGACATTCGAGGGGGAGAGGGGGGAGCAACGCAATATTAAGAAGGTGTTCCTAATGTTTTGTACACTCAGTTTTGTACGCATGACTATATATTTGCAGTGGGGGAAAAAAGTATTTAGTCAGCCACCAATTGTGCAAGTTCTCCCACTTAAAAAGATGAGAGAGGCCTGTAATTTTCATCATAGGTACACGTCAACTATAACAGACAAAATTAGGAGAAAAAAATCCTGAAAATCACATTGTAGGATTTTTTATGAATTTATTTGCAAATTATGGTGGAAAATAAGTATTTGGTCAATAACAAAAGTTTCTCAATACTTTGTTATATACGCTTTGTTGGCAATGACACAGGTCAAACGTTTTCTGTAAGTCTTCACAAGGTTTTCACACACAGTTGCTGGTATTTTGGCCCATTCCTCCATGCAGATCTCCTCTAGAGCAGTGATGTTTTGGGGCTGTCGCTGGGCAACACGGACTTTCAACTCCCTCCAAAGATTTTCTATGGGGTTGAGATCTGGAGACTGGCTAGGCCACTCCAGGACCTTGAAATGCTTCTTACGAAGCCACTCCTTCGTTGCCCGGGCGGTGTGTTTGGGATCATTGTCATGCTGAAAGACCCAGCCACGTTTCATCTTCAATGCCCTTGCTGATGGAAGGAGGTTTTCACTCAAAATCTCACGATACATGGCCCCATTCATTCTTTCCTTTACACAGATCAGTCGTCCTGGTCCCTTTGCAGAAAAACAGCCCCAAAGCATGATGCTTCCACCCCCATGCTTCACAGTAGGTATGGTGTTCTTTGGATGCAACTCAGCATTCTTTGTCCTCCAAACACGACGAGTTGAGTTTTTACCAAAAAGTTATATTTTGGTTTCATCTGACATTCTCCCAATCCTCTTCTGGATCATCCAAATGCACTCTAGCAAACTTCAGACGGGCCTGGACATGTACTGGCTTAAGCAGGGGGACACGTCTGGCACTGCAGGATTTGAGTCCCTGGCGGCGTAGTGTGTTACTGATGGTAGGCTTTGTTACTTTGGTCCCAGCTCTCTGCAGGTCATTCACTAGGTCCCCCCGTGTGGTTCTAGGATTTTTGCTCACCGTTCTTGTGATCATTTTGACCCCACGGGGTGAGATCTTGTGTGGAGCCCCAGATCGAGGGAGATTATCAGTGGTCTAGTATGTCTTCCATTTCCTAATAATTGCTCCCACAGTTGATTTCTTCAAACCAAGCTGCTTACCTATTGCAGATTCAGTCTTCCCAGCCTGGTGCAGGTCTACAATTTTGTTTCTGGTGTCCTTTGACAGCTCTTTGGTCTTGGCCATAGTGAAGTTTGGAGTGTGACTGTTTGAGGTTGTGGACAAGTGTCTTTTATACTGATAACAAGTTCAAACAGGTGCCATTAATACAGGTAACGAGTGGAGGACAGAGGAGCCTCTTAAAAAAGAAGTTACAGGTCTGTGAGAGCCAGAAATCTTGCTTGTTTGTAGGTGACCAAATACTTATTTTCCACCATAATTTGCAAATAAATTCATTAAAAATCCTACAATGTGATTTTCTGGAAAGAAATTTCTCAATTTGTCTGTCATAGTTGACGTGTACCTATGATGAAAATTACAGGCCTCTCGTCTTTTTAAGTGGGAGAACTTGCACAATTGGTGGCTGACTAAATATATTTTTTCCCCACTGTATGTATATGTATGATGTGAGAAAGGGACTGAGTTTAATACCTTCATACAATATCGCATCAACAGCCTTTGCTTTTGAGCAAGCATAATACGGACTGTGATGTGACACTATTATAGTGAGTACTGACAAACTGACCCTGCATAGCCTTGTACTGTAGGGGGGTGATATGCTCGAAGCCTGGTGCCGGGACATCCCAGTACTTCCTCACTTTCTTCTTCTTCTCTCTGTACAGAGCTAGAGAGCGACTGCAGGAGAGAGACAGGAGGGGACAGGATATGGACATATAGCCTTGCAATGCAGAGACTGTGTGGACAGAGGTCAATGAATAGCACAAAAGTATGGGAATCAATGGGGTATTTAAAAAAAACATTTTGGATTGATAATTATAACACATTCCTCTTAGAATTATATCTACCTGGCATCTACATGCTCCCATTTGTATACGGTTTAAACATCAGACATTAACCATAATATAAGCCCTGATTTCAAAGCAAGCCTTTATGACAATTATAGATCCAAGTCGTCTCCCCTTACCTTGACCTTTTTATTAAGAAGCCATTCTAACATTAGCATACTCAACAACCACCAAGTACATTACTTAACCAACAGATGGACAGCTGACTCATAATTAGCAGTTAAACTTTGACGGTGTCATGCACGTCACTGTCTGCTGTAACACTGTACCTCACAACAGTCTCTTGGGATTGTTTTTGAGTCGGTGTGCTGAAATGACAGTTAAAACAAGGGTATTCCGTTTACTATTGCGTAAAATAGTTTAAACTAGTCAATGATCCACAAAGCAGACAACTATTCAAACAAAATGGAAGTGCATCTAATTTCAAATACAGTATCCACCTGCGCCTGTGTCGACGACGGTCCTTGCTGTCGCTGCGGCTTTCCCTGCTCTTCCTCCTTTCCCTGCTCCTCTTCTTCCTCTCTCGGCTGAGACTGCGGGACGGGGTGCGCCTCCCGTGCCAATTCTCCTTGTCCCGCTCTGAAGGGGGAAAGAGGGAGGAAGAGGAGGCGAGCAGAGGAGAGTCACAGTGACAAAGTCACAGGATCCCTTAGTTGCAGCAGGAGAGAAAACCTTTTAAAAAACAGTCATAAGCACAAGTATATACTTCTCCTCCTGTTATAGCTAACGTTAGAGGAGTTCAAAGGCAATTGCCATTCACTCTATCAACATACAGAGAAAGCACATCTGTAGGCATATCTGTAACACTATTCCCTGATTCTACATTGCATAAATGTGTCCTGGTACAGTACCCTTTATATAAGCTAACTGATGGTGAGCGTGGTGCAGTTAATAGCAGCAAAAGTCATGGAAAGGTCCCAATGTAAAAAAAATAATAATAATCAAGGCAGATTCTGTGATAGCTAGCGTTCAGTTCCATTTGTTGTACATTGCGAGCAGACGTGCAAGCATGTGAGTCTGTCTGTGTCATTTTGTTTTGGTAAACAAATCATAGGCCTAGTGTGCAAGCAGCTAGCTAACGGCAACGTAGTGACAACGAGCTACCGGTATGCTAGCTATAATAATCTCTAGGAGCTAGCAAGTAAAATTAACTATTACTGTAGGATGAATGTGCAACAACTCACCTTTCTTATTTTCAGTCAACAGTCTCTCGAATTCATCAAAATCCGACATTTTGGACCTAGATTTAATAACCTATCTTGTTAGCTTAGCTACCAAGGCTACAAATAAACACAGCTTGTTCGAATCAAGACTGGACACAGGAAATTAGAAGGACGCCCTCTGTCGGAATGGAATAATACTGATCTAGTGTGTGCTGAGCAGAGGAATTCTGGAACATTGTTCAGAGGCCAGTTATAAAGACAGGCACATTTCTGATAAATGTAATATCTAGGAAGACAGAACACAACTGCATTTTGCGCAAACAATGTTTTTTTTTTTTATTGTACAGCAGATGGGTTACACTGCTTTCACTGACCTCAATATACTATCGAAATGTGTAAAGAAAATTTTAATAAATAATACATAAATTAATAAACAACAAATATTGTAGCTGTGGATCAGGTATTAACAAATGGTTCAACAATGAAAACAAATAAATACATGTACAGGTGGAGTTTCTTTAAACCCACGGCTCAGAATGGTGTGCCTGTCCATTAACTTTCTTTACCATCAAAAACACATTTGATGTATGCTCAAATTCTTCACATTTTCCATTCATTTGGACTCCGCAAACTTGTAGAAAATATTTATCTGAATGGCAGTCATCTACAAAAACTAGTAGGGCTCTCAAAGGAAGGAATACAGTGTCTGCAATATGTCAGTGCTTCTACCATTCATGAATCATGCAGCAACTCACACCGCAGATCATCATTCTGCTGCGCCATCTGACTGAATGAAAGATAGATAGCCATGAGTCAAAGACTAAAAACTTAATCCAATTACCATAAACAGCATGTCTAACCAGTGGATGACTCAGGATGGAGCCAACACTATTTTTCTAAGTAACTGCTGTAATAGGCTACATCACAAAATTATCCAGTGTGTGGCATTTAGTTAATACAGTGACAGACTACAAACCTTTCTTACACAAATTCCATCTCTCCTTCCTTGCAAACAATTTATGGGAGAACAGATATCTCTCTCTCAAAAAAAAAAAAAATACTCCTCTCGGTGCCCCCAATGCAGTAATCCTGCAATTAGCCAGTCAGAAAATTATTCAACCACAATTTCCACTTGGGACAATGAATAAGATATTTCAAGCACAGAGGTAAAAAAAAAAATAATAATACAAAACTATTCTGAAGCTAGAGCCAAATGGCTCTTACCGAAGCCTTATAGCCTTTGGTAAGTGACTCCCCATGAAGTTCAATAACTTTTCAGTCTACCTTCCCTTCATGTCTAAACTTATAGGAGGAAAGGACCCTCCATTAGTTTCTGAACCTGTAGGAGATGGGCAGAAGCAGGTGGTTCTTCTTCATGGCTGCCACTTTGGCGTGCATGGGCTCGTCCAGGGCCTTGTAGCAGCGGCGGGCGTAGTCCAGGAGCTTCTCCTTGGAAGACTCAAACTCGCCCACCTCGGCCACCTTCTCTGGGGCTATCAGCAGCATCTCGGCGATGGGGGAGGTGGAGGCCATAGTGTTGCGGTCCACCCGGTGGATCTGGAAGGCCTTGGACATGCTCCTCAGGCGCTGGTAGGTGAGGAGGATCTTCTGGTACCGATGGAGCACACCGTCAGGGTCTTTCACTGAAGGAGAGAGGAGCCATTTTGTTAGCAGTTGATAGGAATTTCCCCCAAAAGTGTGATAACAAGGAAACAATTTTTTACAACATACAATTGAATATTATGACGCAGCTGACAAATGCACTGGGCATAGGAAATAACAGAGCAATAAACTATGACTTGGTTACCTCTTTGTCTTTCCTTGCCCCGAGTGATCCGGAAAACCCGTCTCATTTTCATTCTTGGCTCCCCACCATTCTTGGATCCCTTTTTCTTGGACATCTTCTCGTCCGATGAATCGTCTTCCTCTTCCACTTCCTCTTCCTCCATATAACCATCTTCCTCAAAGTACTTATCTTCTTCGATCACACGCACCTCCTGTTTTACTGGGGAGAAGGGGGGGGGGGGGGGGGGAGTGAGAAAATGTATCCACATACACTTCAAGACACTAGATGACAGTTGACACTAAAGCCTAGCTTAAGCTGTATGATTCTCCCACTCCTAAAAAGCCATCCCACCCTAAATCTATTCTGCTTCCCTCTCACCAGGTACTCTGCTGCTACATGTGTGAGGTTGGCTCTGGACGTGTTTCCGTAGCATTCCAGACCTGGTGGTCATTGGTGAAGGAGGAGGGCTTGGAGCTCTCTCTGGTGGAGGTTTCAGAGTAGTGTAGTTCAGACTAGTGTGCTGGGATTCAGGATAAAAATCTAATAAAGAGGGGAGAGGATAATAGATTTTTAATGGAGTCCCATTTCACCTCTCTCCATGTATCAGCCTATATAGTTGTGTATTCACTTGTATTATGTTCCCAAACAGTGCACTAACTAGAATGTGTGACTAGATAATTTTGAGGCAACAAGTTGAGGTTCAAGAAACAGTGCTTCAATTGAAGCAGTACAGTCAAGTACTAACCCACTGGGCACACACCGGTTGAATCAACGTTGTTTCCACGTTGTTCAACTAAATGACGTTGAACCAACCTGGAATAGATGTTGAATTGACATCTGTGCCCAGTGGGAAGTCAGTAGAAAAGTGCTCCCCCCCAAAAAAAAGTATTTACGGTTGCTCTCCGGGGTCCTCATGGATGAGACAAAGCGTTCCAGCTGGCAGCGCAGGAAGTTGCGTTCCTCCTCCAGGTCCTCGATGCGCTTCTGCAGCCACGAATTCTTCTCCAGGGATACACACAGGTGGGTGCGCAGGTTGGTGATCAGCATGAACGGGCTGTAGTGCGGAGGCATTTCGGAAGCAGACTCTGGAAGGGGGATTAGTGCAGTTCATTATTTGACTATTTGAGGCATTGGTCATACCTCATGGTTAGGCCCTGAGAAGTTATTGACCACCTGACTTATGACACCATAATTACATGATTAATTGAGTTGATTAAGGTATCAAGAGGTGATTATGCAGGGCCCTATTAATAAGGGATGGTAGTTTAATTACCTCCACCCTCCAGGTGAATGGAATTTATATCCAATTAATGACAATCAATAAACTGTAGATCACGTTGTTCGGGTTTGAGTAGCCCTGAACTATCTGATATTGCCATGATAGGAGAACACATTTATAAGGGGTTGCTTAACTTGCTAGTATTCTGTATGAGAGACAGGTAAAATGGTGTGACTGGTGCCCAAATGTACCTTCCAAAATCTGCTCACTCTGGTTCAGATAGGCAGACCGGTCCAGGTTCTCCTCAAAGGGGAAGGAGACTTCATATTCATCCACAACATTATACAGACCTTTAGGGACCACAGTCAATGGTAGTGACACATGAGTGACACGCAATAAAAAATTGTAATTTGATAAATAAACTATTTAAATGGAAGTCCCTTGAGAGTAAGCTAACCCTGCTTTTAAACATTTCCAAAGTAAATGCAGTAATTTTGTAAAATAACAACAGCCTATTCGGAGGAGGAAGACAAATGAAAGTACCGGTTGCATTCCTCGTGTTTGTCCGAGGATCAGTCATCCTTCTTGGGTTGAGTGTTGTTCTGCAAATCTGTAATACATATGGCAACATTGTAACATTATAATAAGCACCATCGTGGATCATACGTTGTAAGAAAAGTGTTAAAACACGAGACGGTGATGGTGATGTCACTAGCTGTAAAACAATTAACGTACCCCCAATGCGATTTAGCCATATAAGTGGGAACTATCTCGTAAGTACACCTGCTCCGAAATTGGTTGCACAAAGCTGAAATGTAGCTAATCAATGATGAATGCACTAAGAATACAGGTAAAAACAACTTATGTTTTAGCATGAAAGGTCAGCGAATGGTTTGCATTAGTTGTTACCTCGTTCTTCAAAAGAGCCGCAAGTTAATAAGCAAGTTAATAACCATCCACTTCCCATCAGGTGAAATGGGGTGAATTCGACAGCTTTTCTACTCGAGCGCACGTGCGTAAATTACTGCGTAGGCGCTGTAACGCTTCGGACTTCCTCTTTGAAATACTTATTTGATGGCTAATGAGAATGTATAATAATTACAGTGAAACCAATCTTATACCTACTTAATCGTGTCTGCAAATAACCTACATAAACTATTGCATTTGCATCTTATAGCCTACCAATGATAACCATTTCATACTATTTTTGGATACTGTTTGTGGGAGGGGCTCAGGTGAGATTGTGGGAGGGGGTAAAGTTGTCGTTGAGAAAACACAAAAAAAGGGAAAAGGTGGGTTCGAATTCGACAATTACGGAAATGCCAACCGCCGATAAACCCCACTGAAGAAGAAGAAGAATACAATACAATTCCGGAAGAATACACAATTTGGCCAGGTAGACAATTATTTGTTCTAATAAATAACGACATTAAACGGTGCCAACACCAGTCGACATCAGTGTCACCTGGGTAAATTAAAAACAAAAGTGTAGAACATGACAAAGCGCAACTAAACTTCAGTCTACCGACTATCAAAAGCCTGTTTAACAATGTATTCTGCCTTACTATTTTCTTTGTGTTGCTTTGGAGTGAAAATGTAATTATTTAGGCTATTCAGATATTATAAAATAGTGCCTTCCCACTGGGCACAGTTTTGATTTACATTTGGTTGAGTTGTCAACTAACGACAATTCAACGTGAAATCAACCAACAATTGCACCCTTTCATTGGATTTAGGTTAAAAGTTGGGTGAAAAAAATACGAAATGTCCTTACTTTGATGACTTTTTGCAAATCTAAACAGTTTTCCAAGTTGATTCAACGTCATTACATATAATATTTTGGTTGAAATTAAGTGGAAACAACGTTGATTAAAACAGTTTTTGTCTAGTGGATTCCTGTTTATACCATACAAACTTTTGGAACCTAATACCAACCACTTTTATTTCCCACTCATGTAGATTAGATTATATTTAGCCTTTCATATTCCCTAGCATATCATATTCATATTTGCTGCACTTATGTTACCAAGATTTCTGATTCCCTCGCTCTCTCAGGTGTGACCATGGGGCTCTGTGACGGCCTGTCCCACTGTAAACTGGCCCTGGCCTTTGCTGTTTTGATGGACTTTCTGGGTGGCGCCGCCTTGCTGGTGGGAGTATTTGTCCCTCTGGATATCAAAGGCAGGGACTTTGGGGATCTCCTGGTGTACACAGGGGCACTGTTCGTGCTCATGTCTCTAGGGGGCTGGGTGCTGTGGTACAGCGGCAACATTGACGGCCTTGCCTCCAGCAAAGAGCTGGGCCACATTGGCACCACCGTGGACCGACTGGCCCGCACCCTCAGCCGCAAGATGCATATCCATCGCACCAGGGGACCTTAGGGCAGTGGCTGTCCATAAAAGCAGGTAAGTTACTTATCGGAACTTGAATAATGGTTTATAGACCCAAACATATTCTAAATGATACATACAGTATAGGGCTCAGCTGTGAAAGAGACAGCATGACTCCCTGTTAAAATAAAGGTTAAATAAAAGAAATACATGCCAAGACATGCTAATTGTGATGCATCTACTCTGCAGCATATAAAATAATTACATGCAATTGATCTGTAACCTCTCGCTCTCTCTGCCTCTTCTTTCAATAGGCTTTCTGTCTACACATTGGTGGGTGGATGCCAGACATGGATCAATTACCCCCAATCTCCCCTCACATTGAACCACTTCAATAGTTCTTGTTCTAGTGCAGTATTTTACATTTTCTTCTGAGACTTGAGTCCATCAGTATTAATGTTTGATGGGTAATAATAGCACTGTTTCATGCCAAGCAGTCGAATGCACTCACCTAACGTGTAATGTCCCCTGTATATTACAAACGATTAATGTCCAAACATTTCTTTAATAATGCAATTGCTCATCTGTTACATGGATGCTATTAGTGGATGTGATTTGAAATCTCTTGTGTGGTCTTACAGTCAATCTTTTTCATATAGGTATTTTGCAAATAAATGTTTCCTTGCTTGAACAGCCTCTTCGGGGCTCTTTCAATTTTGGAAAGGTTTATAGGTGTACTAGTAATGTAAATCATTTTGATGGTAGTGAAATATTAATTGCTTGTCACAAACTGCAACCCTGCAGTGTAATAACTGTGATCCATTGCGTTTTACATTTCTAGTAGGCACACTTCCAGCAGTTGCAGTATTTTCAGTCTCTCTGACCATTCCCTCTTATCTTGGGACAGTTCCTACAGTGAACTGTAGATGGAGACAAACTCATTTATTCTCAGGTCCCCACAAGGAGAGTATGTGCATTATGTACCAGTAGACCTGTTTGGACTGACACTCTTATTCAACCAAATTTACATTTTACATTTTAGTCATTTAGCAGACGCTCTTATCCAGAGCGACTTACAGAAGCAATTAGGGTTAAGTGCCTTGCTCAAGGGCACATCGACAGATTTTTCACCTAGTCGGCTCGGGGATTAGAACCAGCAACCTTTCGGTTACTGACACAACGCTCTTAACCACTAAGCCACAAATCACACAGCATACATTTAAACGCACTTAAGAACCTACATGCACTCAATGCATATTCCATCGTAGAGACACACCAATGCAAGTATGTATGGTGACTACTATGCCTACTACTATGTGTAGATAGATATTCATAATTGTACTCTTGTTTGTAGGTGCTGTGTATGACCACAATTCAATATGCCAATAAGAGCAAATGTTTAATGCTGCCTTATTCAGAGGATACCGTCAATAAACTCATATCCTGTAAACCTGGCAATAAGTATTTAGTACTTAAGCTTCATGGAAGGCAGGGGAGAGAAAATGGGCTCTCCTGGAAGAAGAGAAAATAGATTTGTCCTGCCAAATGTATAGCTTTTTTTGACTTGTGGTCTATAAGAGGGCAACTCTGGTGTAAGAGGGCCAGCCACAGTGTGTGCAGAGTTTTGTTCCAGTTCAGCATCAACACCTGATTTAATTAATTAATGATGGTCTTCAATTTAATCATGGCCTTAAATGAAGATCATGATTAGTCTAATCCGGTTTTTAAGAGCTGGGCAAAAACAAAGGAGCTGGAACAAAAGCCTGCACAGTCTGAGGTCCGCCAGGACCGGAGTTGCCCTGCCTATATAGCCTGGCCTGTTTGTTCCATGTTCCATTGTTGTGATCTAATCGCCAGCTCTTTTCATACTCCTCACTATATTTACCATGGCATGTATCTTTGACAAACAGACGGATGGATGGCGTGGCCATTAGATCGCTTTGGCACTGCTCCGTCCTGGCATAAACCATCACTTTAGCCTCTCCTCCCTCTGTCTCGCCGTCAATCAAAAGATTCCTTCAATAGCACGGCCGGCCCGCCACCCACTAGGCCTAAACCTTAATTTAGAGCGAAGGTTAGACTGTATTCGGTCTTGGGGCAGCAGCTTTACTGGCTCAGAGAGTTGAGGGGGCTGTCGAAACACAATCCAATAACCAGGGGCTCTGTGCAAAGTAAATTTCTAGCCCAGGGGACAAACCCCTCTTTAAAATAGGAATAGATGGACAAAACAAGTGGGGGTGAATGTGTGTCAGGCCAGGGAGATCACAATGGATACGGTGTGTGTGGACAAAGTGGAATGTGAGGACAAGATTATAGCTGAAGAGTGTCACTATACCATCCTGCTTTAAGGGGATCCGGAGCTATGCCTCTGTCAATGGGTGTTCTGGCCATCTGAACCTTTAAGTAGTTTGATTTAATTCACAGGTTAATTGGGGGACTGATGTTAACAAACACGTCTTGGCGCCAGTCTATCCAGAGGTCTCTCTTGGTGTGGTTGAGAAAATTAAATCAAAGTTAAGGTATTTCAGTACCTGGCATCAATTAAATTAAATTCAAACAACTTTATTTCCCCCCTTAGGACAATTCTATAGGTGCTATAGTGGTGCTTCACACACACAGTGCATTTGGAATGTATTCTACATTTTGTTACCTTACAGCCTTATTCTAAAATTGATTAAATCGTTTTTTTTCCTTATCAATCTACACACAATACCCCATAATGACAAAGCAAAAACTGGTTTTTAGAAATATATGTACACAGTACCAGTCAAAAGTTTGGACACACCTACTCATTCCAGGGTTTTTCTTTATTTTTTACTATTTCTACATTGTAGAATAATAGTGAAGACATCAAAACTATGAAATAACACATATGGAATCATGTAGTAACCAAAAAAGTGTTAAACATATCAAAATATATTTTATATTTGAGATTCTTCAAATAGCCACCCTTTGCCTGGATGACAGCTTTGTACACTCTTGGCATTCTCTCAACCAGATTCATGAGGTAGTCACCTGGAATGCATTTCAATTAACAGGTGTGCCTTCTTAAAAGTACATTTGTGGAATTTCTTTCCTTCTTAATGTGTTTGAGCCAATCAGTTTTGTTGTGACAAGGTAGGGGTGGTATACAGAAGATAGCCCTATTTGGTAAAAGACCAAGTCCATATTATGGCAAGAACAGCTCAAATAAGCAAAGAGAAACAACAGTCCATCATTACTTTAAGATATGAAGGTCAGTGAATATGGAAAATTACAATAACTTTTAATGTTTATTCAAGTGTGGTCGCAAAAACCATCAAGCGCTATGATGAAATTGGCTCTCATGAGGACCGCTACAGGAAAGGAAGACCCGGAGTTACCTCTGCTGCAGAGGATAAGTTCATTAGAGTTAACTGCACCTCAGATAGCAGCCCGGGGTCCTCTGTAGCTCAGCTGGTAGAGCACGGCGCTTGTAACGCCAAAGTAGTGGGTTCGATCCCCGGGACCACCCATACACAAAAAAATTATGCATGCATGACTGTAAGTCGCTTTGGATAGAAGCGTCTGCTAAATGGCATATTATTATATTATAAATAAATACTTCACAGAGTTCAAGTAACGGACACATCTCAACATCAACGGTTCAGGCCTTCATGGTTGAATTGCTGCAATGAAACCACTACTAAAGGACACCAATAAGAAGAAGAGACCTGCTTGGGCCAAGAAAGATGAGCAATGGACATTAGACAGGTGGAAATGTGTCCTTTGGTCTGGAGTCCAAATATGAGATTTTTGGTTCCAACCGGCGTGTCTTTGTGAGACGCGGTGTGGGTGAACGGATGATCTCTGCATGTGTAGAATGGAGGAGGAGGTGTTATGGTGTGGGGGTGCTTTGCTGGTGACACTGTGATTTATTTAGAATGCAAGGCACACTTATCCAGCATGGCTACCACAGCATTCTGCAGCGATACGCCATCCCATTTGGTTTGGGCTTAGTGGGACAATGTCCCAACACACCTCCAGGCTGTGAAAGGGCTATTTTACCAAGAAGGAGAGTGATGGAGTGCTGCATCAGATGACCTGGCCTCCAATTGAGATGGTTTGGGATGAGTTGAAACGCAGAGTGAAAGAAAATCAGTCAACAAGTGCTCAGTATTTGTGGGAACTCCTTCAAGACTGTTGGTAAAGCATTCCAGGTGAAGCTTGTTGAGAGAATGCCAAGTGTGCAAAGCTGTCATCAAGCCAAAAGTTGGCTACTTTGAAGAATCTCAAATATAACATATTTTGATTTGTTTAACTTACTACATGATTCCATATGTGTTATTTCATCGTTTTGATGTCTTCACTATTATTCTACAATGTAGAAAATTGTAAAAATAAAGAAAAACCCTTGAATGAGTAGGTGTGTCCAAACTTTTGACTGGTACTGTATATTACATTTACATATGTATTCAGACCCTTTACTTTGTTGAAGCACCTTTGGCAGCGATTACTTCCTCGAGTCGTCTTGGGTATGACGCTACAAGCTTGGGACACCTGTATTTGGGGAGTTTCTCCCAAGTCCGGGCTCTGGCTGGGCCACTCAAGGACATTCAGAGACTTGTCCCGAAGCCACTCCTGCGTTGTCTTGGCTGTGTGCTTAGGGTCATTGTCCTGTTGGAAGATTAACTTTCACCCCAGTCTGAGGTCCTGAATGCTCTGGAGCAGGTATTCATCAAGGATCTCTCTGTACTGTGCTCCATTCATCTTTCCCTCAATCCTGATGACCACAGCTTGATGCTGCCACCACCATGTTTCACCGTAGGGATGGTGCCAGGTTTCCTCCAGACGTGATGCTTGGCATTCAGGCCAAAGTGTTTAATCTTGGTTTCATCAGACAAGAGAATCTTGTTTCTCATGGTCTGAGAGTCTTTAGGTGCCTTTTGGCAAACTCCAAGCGGGCTGTCATGTGCCTTTTTGTTGAGGAGTGACTTCCATCTGGCCACACTACCATAAAGGCCTGATTGGTGGAGTGCTGCAGAGATGGTTGTCCTTCTGGAAGGTTCTCCCATCTCCACAGAGGAATCTCTGGAGCTCTGTCAGAGTGACCATCAGGTTCTTGGTCACCTCCATGACCAAGGCCCTTCTCCCCCGATTGCTCAGTTTGGCAGGGTGGCCAGCTCTAGGAAGAGTCTTGGTGGTTCCAAACTTCTTCCATTTAAGAATGATGGAGGGCACTGTGTTCTTGGGGACCTTCAATGCTGCAGACATTTTTTGGTACCCTTCCCCAGATCTGTGCCTCGACACAATCCTGTCTTGGAGCTCTACGGACAATTCCTTCAACCTCATGGCTTGGTTTTTGCTCTGATATGCATTCAACTGTGGGACCTTATATAGACAGGTGTGTGCCTTTTCAAAATCATGTCCAATCAATTGAATTTACCACAGGTGTACTCCAATCAAGTTGTAAAAACATCTCAAGGATGATCAATGGAAACAGGATGCACCTGAGCTCAATTTCGAGTCTCATAGCAAAGGGTCTGAAAACGTATTTCTGGTTTTTATTTTTAATACATTTGCAAAAATGTCTAAAAACCTGTTTTCGCTTTGTCATTATGGGGTATTGTGTGTAGATTGATGAGGAAAAACATATATATTTAATCAATTTTAGAATAAGGCTGTAATGTAACAAAATATGGAAAAAGTGAAGGGCTCTGAATACTTTCCGAATGCACTGTATAACAAACAAGCACATAGACAAAAAATAGACATATAATCAGTATCCTCAATGGTTTCTCTGATTGGTGTGCCCTTGAGCAAGGAAATTAACCCCCTAAAACTGCACCAGAAGCGCTCACCGAAAATTGGTAACCGGTATTATACTACGGTCTAAAATACATACCTCTTTTGCTGTAAGAATGTTTGTATTCATTTAAAACACAAAATAATTTTTATTAATTTAGATTCAAACACACTTTGGCTGCATTTAAACAGGCAACCCAATTATGATATTTTGGCAATAATTGGGCAAAAGATCGGCATTGGGATGCCTGAGTAAACACAGCCTTTCTGGCTAAGATTCAATACACAGTGTTAAAATCAGTACATAGGCCCATCTTTTTCAGTGTTGATAAACGAAAACCCCTTCACAGTGTTGGGTCCCTATAATACGCTGACTGTGGGTGTCAAATTAACATTGTGCCTGTCAATTAACCAATAACACTAAGCATTACAGGTGGGGTAAGGAAAAGGGAGAAGGAGAAAACGTGTTAACCAAGTCAATAAAAACTTGGCCCCTCCAGAGGGCTATACTACAAAGCAGGATCAATGAGTTAGCCAGCTAACTTTGATAAACAACCATAAATAACTATTCATTTTCTTGTTCATTATACTTAGGTACAGTGGGGAGAACAAGTATTTGATACACTGCCGATTTTGCAGGTTTTCCTACTTACAAAGCATGTAGAGGTCTGTCATTTTTATCATAGGTACACTTCAACTGTGAGAGATGGAATCTAAAACAAAAATCCAGAAAATCACATTGTATGATTTTTAAGTAATTAATTAGCATTTTATTGCATGACATAAATATTTGATACATCAGAAAAGCAGAACTTAATATTTGGTACAGAAACCTTTGTTTGCAATTACAGAGATCATACGTTTCCTGTAGGTCTTGACCAGGTTTGCACATACTGCAGCAGGGATTTTGGCCCACTCCTCCATACAGACCTTCTCCAGATCCTTCAGTTTTCGGGGCAATACGGACTTTCAGCTCCATCCAAAGATTTTCGATAGGGTTCAGGTCTGGAGACTGGCTAGGCCACTCCAGGACCTTGAGATGCTTCTTACGGAGTCACTCCTTAGTTGCCCTGGCTGTGTGTTTCGGGTCATTGTCATGCTGGAAGACCCAGCCACGACCCATCTTCAATGCTCTTACTGAGGGAAGGAGTGTGGTGGGCTACGGCTTATGGGTCATGGTTCAGGTAAGCGCACTTAAGTGCCCTGGACCAAAGACAGAGGGGCCAATCATCACTAACTCGTCTTAGTTCTGTAAGACCCAAGAAACTAAAGGTTTAGCCCTTTCTAATTACTGGAGAAGAATAGGTTACCTTTGTGTTTTGAGACCACCCTTTACTATTCTGTCTCTGTCTCGATAGTGGTTAAGTATACACGATGGAAAGAGGGGGTTTATGAACATCTTAAATAGTAAAAGGAGTTCGACAAAAAGAGGATCTACATCAACAAAGGAATCTTTGCTCACTGTTATGCTGCTCCCAAACATGGTGATTTAATAAAGCTAACATGGTAATTTACCTTGAAGGTGATTTGAATAAAGCTTGATGGTTTATTAAATGACCACATCTGGCAACAACGAAACAGTGAGCATGTTTTCTATATTACAGTACATAGTTGAACATGTTTGACCAAACCCTCTACTTAAGTGGGATCCCAACTGACTAAAGCACCCAAACCTAAAAGACGGACCTACAGTTGGCAATCTAGGAACTGCCAAAAATGTGTTGAGAAATGGTTACATGGCCCCTATACACTAATCTCAGCTGATATCTGTAAAAACAGCTAATATCTGTAAGACCATTGTTGTTGTTTTCTTATTCAACTCAAGTGTTGATAATGGACTAGTCTTAGTGATGGTGTTGAAGGTAAAGCTACAGACAATACCTACACAGCAGTCTATGTGGATAAAATGATATGGCAATAGGTTTAAAATAATGTCATTGTTTAATGTTGTTTGTACTTTACTTGTTAAGAATGGGCAATAGAAAAATAAGGACATATTAAGACATTACATAGACATTGCATAAAATATATTATGTGTGTTAACATGTAGAAATGATGGAGGCTCTGTCCCGCGACCGGGAGACCCATGGGGGCGGCGCACAATTGGCCCAGCGTCGTCCAGGGTAGGGGAGGGAATGGCCGGCAGGGATGTAGCTCAGTTGGTAGAGCATGGCGTTTGCAACGCCAGGGTTGTGGGTTCGATTCCCAGGGGGGGCAGTATGAAAAATAAGAGCTTCTGCCAAAATGACTTAAAAAATGTAAGAAGTTCATTTGGGTGTGTTTGTGGCTCAGCGCCTTAAAAATCCTGTATAATTGACTTAGCCCAGCCGGCAGGTGTTACAGAATCCCACTTTTCTCAATCCCACTTTTCTCTCCGCTGACCATATGAGTATCACTTTAATCTTGACTCGTCTTCTCTGAGTCACTCACACAGGTAAGATAGACATCTATTTATGTCTTGTTTCCACATCACAGTCCGTGTTGATATACATTTGCCCTATAATGGTCATAACTGGTCTATTTCTTTCACCTGAAAACATAACATGGGGAACGGCAAGAACAGCGCCTTCTCCAAAGAGATCCTGGAAGACCTGAAGCTCAGCACCAAGTTCACAGAGACGGAGATCACCCATTGGTAAAACAACTTCCAGAAGTTGTGTCCCACAGGATGTATCACGCCCAAGGAGTTCGAGGTCACCTACAGCTTCTTCTTCCTCCCCGAGAGCAATGCCCATATGTACGCGCAGCATGTCTTCTGCTCTTTCGACACCAACGATGACGGCACTCTGGACTTCAAGAAGTACATCATCGCACTGCACCTGACGTCCACGGGCAAGACAACCAGGAAGCTGGAGTGGACCTTCTCGCTGTTCGACGTGGACAAGACGGATACATCACCAAGTCGGAAGTGACCGAGATCTGCAGCGCGAGTGGGGGGAAGGGAAGCGGGGAACGGATGGGTAGATAGAGATGGCATGTATGTTAGAAACTAATGCTATTGACTGATGCTTGTCATCTAAATCCAAACTAGCCTTAAATTAGCCCTCTGTATTGGCATTGAGGGGGTTAAGGCTGTGTGAGGTTGATTCTGGTCACCAAGTGTCATATGGTTGTACTACTTCAAATCAAGTTTTATTTGTCACATGCGCCGAATACAACAGGTGTAGACCTTACAGTGAAACGCTTACTTACAAGCCCTTAACCAACAATGCAGTTTTAAGAAAAATAAGTGTTAAAGTATTTTCTAAAATAAACTGAAGTAAAAAATAAATAAATAAAAATAGAAAATAGAAAAATAACAAATAATTAAAGAGCAACAATAAAATAACAGTAACTAGGCTATATACTGGGGTACTGGTACAGAGTCAATGTGCGCGGGCACAGGTTAGTCGAGGTAATAGAGGTAATATGTACATGTAGGTAGAGGTAAAGTGACTATGCATAGATAATAAACAGAGAGTAGCAGCACCGTAAAAAATGGGGGTGGGGGGGCGTGCTCAGCCATCCTTTTCATGTAGTCCACGATCATCTCCTTTGTCTTGATCAGGTTGAGGGAGAGGTTGTTATCCTGGCACCACACTTCCAGGTCTCTGACCTCCTCCCTATAGGCTGTCTCGTCGTTGTCGGTGATCAGGCCTACCACTGTTGTGTCGTCGGCAAACTTAATGATGGTGTTGGAGTCGTGCTTGACCATGCAGTCATGAGTGAACAGGGAGTACAGGAGGGGACTGTGCATGCTCGGAGTACACGTCCTGGTCATCCATCTGGCCCTGCGGCCTTGTGAATGTTGACCTGTTTAAAGGTCTTACTCACATTGGCTACGGACAGCATGATCACACAGTCGTCCGGAACAGCTGGTGCTCTCATACATGCTTCAGTGTTGCTAGCCTCAAAGCGAGCATAGAAGTCATTTAGCTCATCTGGTAGGCTCGTGTCACTGGGCAGCTCGCGGCTGTGCTTCCCTTTGTAGTCTGTAATAGTTTGCAAGCCCTGCCACTTCATACGAGCATCGGAGCCGGTGTAGTAGGATTCAATCTTAGTCCTGTATTGATGCGTTGCCTGGTTTGATGGTTCGTCGAAGGGCATAGCAGGATTTCTTATAAGCGTCCAGGTTTGAGTCCCGCTCCTTGAAAGCGGCAGTTCTACCCTTTAGCTCAATGCAGATGTTGCTTGTAATCCATGGCTTCTGGTTGGGGTATGTACGCACAGTTACAGTGGGGACGACGTCATCGATGCACTTATTGATGAAGCCAGTGACTGATGTGGTGTACTCCTCAATGCCATCGGAAGAATTACGGAACATATTCCAGTTTGTGCTAGCAAAACAGTTCTGTAGCTTAGCATCTGCGTCATCTGACCATTTCTGTATTGAGCGAGTCACTGGTACTTCCTGCTTTAATTTTTGATTGTAAGCAGGAATCAGGAGGATAGAGTTATGGTCAGATTTGCCAAATGGAGGGCGAGGGAGAGCTTTGTACATGTCTCTGTGTGTGGAGTCAAGGTGGTCTAGAGTTTTTTTTATCTCTGATTGCACATGTAACATGCTGGTAGAAATGAGGTAAAGTTTCCCTGCATTAAAGTCCCCGGCCACTAGGAGCGCCGCCTCTGGATGAGCATTTTCTTGTTTGCTTATGGCCTTATACAGCTCGTTGAGTGCGGTCTTAGTGCCAGCATCGGTTTGTGGTGGTAAATAGACAGCTACGAAAAATATAGATGAAAATACTCTTGGTAAATAGTGTGTTCTACAGCTTATCATGAGATACTCTACCTCAGGAGAGCAAAACCTCGAGACTTCCTTAATATTAGATTTCATGCATCAGCTGTTATTGACAAATGGACACAGACCCCCACCCCTTGTCTTACCGGAGGCAGCTTTTCTATCTTGTCGATGCACGGAAAACCCAGCCAGCTGTATGTTATCCATGTCGTCGTTCAGCCACGACTCTGTGAAACATAAGATATTACAGGTTTTAATGTCCCGTTGGTAGGATAGTCTTGATCAAATCAAATCAAATCAAATTTTATTTGCCACATGCGCCGAATACAACAGGTGTAGACATTACCGTGAAATGCAGTTTATTATCCAATGACTGCACGTTGGCTAATAGGACGATTGGTCGAGGCGGATTACCCACTCGCCGTCGGATCCTTACAAGGCACCCGACCTACGTCCCCTATATCTCTGTCTTTTCTTCATGCGAATGAGAGGGATTTGGGCCTTGTCCGGTGTCTGAAGTAAATCCTTCGTGTCCGACTCGTTGTTGAGCTACTTGGTGATTGACAGAGATGGGGGAGGGGCTGTTGTTAGGGTCTCAGGCAGTATGGAGGAGGGATAAGCCTCAAGCTCTGTTTTAGCTTCTAAGATCTGTAGTCCCGTGTAGCTCAGTTGGTAGAGCATGGCGCTTGCAACGCCAGGGTTGTGGGTTCGTTTCCCACGGGGAGCCAGTATGAAAAAAGAAGAAAAAAAAAATGTAATACACCCCCTGAACAGATCCTCTGACATTTCTACACACAAACCTTTTACCCAGAAATGGCCGATGCTTATATCAAGGGTTCTCAACCATAGGATAATTAAACACTTTACAACATGAGCAAACTAAACCATAAAATTGAATGTTCAATCAAAAAAATCTTGACTTTATATTTGAAAAAGATAGTGGAAACCCCAATATCTCACAATTCATTGCTTGGGTGCCTCACTTCTGCTATGGAGTCTCAAGGAGCACTATAGTGACCTGGAGGCAGGTGTGAATTATTTTGCCTCAGTGATAGTGTCAATGTCCCTGTGGTGCAGATTCATTCTGGCACTGATTAACTGGACCCTTAGTCAGCTCTACATCACTTAGGTAACCAGTTGTATACTGAGGGTGGCCTGAATTAATGAGCGGTAAACAATTTAACATGACCTAGTACTGAGGTTAAACTGAAAGGGTGTAGGAGGGAGGGAGGAAATTAGGGAGGGAGGGAGGGAGGGAGGGAGGGATAAACAGTGTCTCAAACTTAAAGACTCATCTCTGTGTGTCCTGGGCTGCAGGTCAAAATGTACGTGGCAGTCACTGTGCGATTATCTCCCATGGCTGTCTGAAAGTAAATGTGTAATTTGTTCAAACATGCAAAGGAGGTTGAATACTAAAATCGTTAATAATGTTTTAACTCAAATGTAAATGTTTTTTTAAACCTACCATTTCTTATATGGCTCTTCGAATGATAGTGAGTGTCCCACCATGTAGTGATAATGGTGAAGTACACAATATTGCCAACCAATATCTGAACAGTCAGTGCTTTGCCATGTAAATGTGACCAATGGCAAACGCCACAATGTATTTTGCTGGGGTTAGTAGTAGTTTATATATATATATATATATAAAGCAAATGTCCTTCTAAAGAAACGGAGTCTGTGTGAACTGTTAATGAGAACAAGCTGCTGCTTTGTCAGTTCGCACCAGTCCTTAGGCTCTAATCTTCTTTAAGCTCCATGTTTACAGTTGAAACGCTGACATTTGGTTTTTGTACCACCATACTTCTCTCCAAAATGTTATTTTGATTGCTTACAAGACATGGGAACACAATGCGATTTAATCAAAACTAAGGTTCAGATGGGAAGCATATTTATAAATGGTAGATACTAACATTTGAAATCCCTCAAAACCAACATATTTCACTGAATGCAAATATTTTAAATTTTCATGTGAATGGTATATGATTATTTCAGACATTTACATTGTTTTAGGAAAGAATGCAGTGTGTGTTTTTGACAACGCTCCGGAGCGATACATTTTCTTTATACCTATAAAGATTATAATTTGATCGTTTCATAGTACATCCATCAATGTTCCACAGTAATCTCTCTTTTAAAATGTTCCCATATAAACTTAATCAGGCCTGGGATAAAGTTTTGTGAGAAGATTAAAAAGAACAGGATTGGGGTGTTCTAAGGGTATGTTCTCATGTTCTCTGGTGTTTATATAGGGTGAGAGAATGTCCATGACATCCTTTCACAAACACTTTACAACAACAAGCCGCTTGTATTGAGCGTAATTCCAAAAGTGAATGTGGATAAAATGGTTTCATGGTTTTTGGCATAGTTCGCAAGATTTGCTTTTGTTTGTCTGTAAATCTCCCATGTTACAGAATAACTGATGAAAGTGACAAACCGTAAAACTTCAATTAAACACTGAGTCTCAAATAGCCGCCTGTCACTTTTAATAGCCTGGCATCAGCACACATTTCAGCAAATAAACACCTGTTTCAAATAAATGCCAGGTCTAAATTAATTATTTATGAGATTACCATGGATACAGCTCTGATATTCCCACGGTCATGTGCATTAAAAACATTTGTACAAAATTCTGTCATTGGTGCTAGCCATCGCACCACCAAACAGAAAACACTACATCACCGGAATCGCTCTCCATGGTGTTGAAGCGCGAAATGGGGGTGTATGATAGGCAGTCTAGTCGTTGCAAGTCTGATCTGCGATGGATTTGTTATTATAATGTTTGTACTGGTCATCCTGGTCTCAATAAACAGTGTGGTAGTCTATTCAAAATTGTTTTGAGCAAAAGCTGTGTGCATTAAGGAAATAGACACCTGGCTCAAATAGAGGCCTGTCTCTAATAAGTGCTGGTTGTGTTCAGTGATTGAAGCAAATTTACGGTATACCATATTTAGTCCCTCCCTGATATTTTGCTGATCCTAAACGATGCCCCTTGTGTGTCCAACAGGCTATTTTCAAGCTAATTCCTAAGGATAACAGGCTGAGCTGCCCAACGACGAGAACACACCAGAGAAGAGGGCCAACAAACTCTGGACATTCTTTGAGAAAAGACAATGGTGAGAAAAAAAAAGTATTGTTTAATGTGATTTCACTTTCTTGTATTTTTTACCCAAATTTCGTGATATCTAATTGGTAGTTAGTCTTGTCCCATCGCTGCAACCCCGTATGTGTGTCACTGACTTATGTTATGATGTACATAAATTATTGTGCAATTGCCATATATTGAAGTGTAGACTTTATACTATATGCTGAGTATACAAAACATTAAGAACACCTTCCTGATATTGAGTTGCACCCTCCCCCCCTTTTGCCTTCAGAACAGCCTCAATTCGTCAGGGTATGGACTATACAAGGTGTTGAAAGTGTTCCACAGGGATGCTGGCCCATGTTGACTCCAATGCTTCCCACAGTTGTGTCAAGTTGGCTGGATGGCCTTTGGGTGGTGGACCATTCTTGATACACACAGAAACTGTTGAACTTGAAAAACCCAGCAGCGTTGCAGTTCTTGACACAACCGGTGCGCCTGGCACCTACTACCATATCCCGTTCAAAGGCACTTAAATCTTTTGTCTTGCCCCTTCACCCTCTGAATGGCACGCATACACAATCCATGTCTCAGTTGTCTCAAGGCTTAAAAATCCTTCTTTAACCTGTCTCCTCCCCTTCATCTACACTAATTGAAGTGGATTTAACAAGTGACATCAATAAGGGATCATAGCTTTCACCTGGATTCACCTAGTCAGTCTATGTCATGGAAAGAGCAGGTGTTCATAATGTTTTGTACACTCAGTGTATAATGTATACTGGTATTGCACACATTTTGAAAGTTGTCTGTCAGAAGTATAACAATGTAACCGATGGGTTGGACGATGCTCTTCTTATCAATTATCTTGAAAAAACATATACTCAAACTGGAAATCAACCAATCCTCCATTGTTAAGACAATGGAAAAATCATATGCTTCATTAACTAAATATTGAAAGAGCCTAGGCAACAGAGTGGAACAAAATGGTGCAATTTGAGGACGTGTCGGAGAGTAGTGCAGGCACTGGAGATAGGAGTGAAAACAGATGTTGTTGATGTTTGTGTGCGTCTGTATGTTGTCTTTTGTATGTGCATGTTTTGGGTTGTATTGTTTGAAGAAAAAATATATAAAATCCACAAAATAAATCTATATCACTTGGACTTGATATTTAGCTTCAGAATGTTTTGAGAAAGGCTGAAGAGTTTTGAGAGCTGTTAAGAGGGGTTTCGTTTTTTAATCTTCAACATAGAAATGCTACCAAAAATAATTTACTGAAACTGGTTACAAATGACGGAGTCACCCATGATTCACCAAATTATAGTTTGAAGGAGGAAGCAAAGTACTTTAAGCATATGTTTTTGTCGCCTCCATCTCCTCTAACTGAAGCTAATTGTAGGGATTTTTTTTCTATTGATAATGTAAAAGTAACAGCCATACAGAAAGACTCATGTGAAGGTGAAATTACAGAGGAGGAACTTCTGGATGCAATTAAAGACTTTAAGTCAGGGAAAACTCCAGGGTTGGATGGCATACCAGTCGAGGTATACCAAACCTTTTTTGATATACTCAGAGGACCGTTATTATCATGTTTTAACCACTCCTATGTAAATGGTAGATTATCAAACGCTCAAGAAGAAGGTCTGAGTTCATTATTACTGAAACAGGATACAAGTGTAAAACATAAAGATCCAGTCCATTAAAAAAATTGGAGGCCCCTTACACTTCCGTGTTGTGATGCAAAAATTCTAGCAAAATGTATAGCGCATAGAATTAAAAAGGTATTGTCGGACATTATTCATTCTAATCAGACAGGTTTTTTACATGGACGATACATTGGAGATAATATAAGGCAAGTACTGGAAACAATAGAACACTGAAAAATCTGGAAAACCAGGCCTGCTATTCATAGCAGACTTTGAAAAGGCATTTGATAAAGTACGACTGGAGTTTATATATAAATGCCTGGAGCATTTCAATTTTGGAGAATCTCTTATAAAATAGGTGTAAAATAGTAAATAATGGCTATTTCTCAGAAAGTTTTAAACTGTCAAGAGGAGTGAAACAAGGTTGTCCACTATCGGCATATCTATTTATTATGACCATTGAAATGTTAGCTATTAAAATCAGATCCAACAATAATATCAAGGGATTAGAAATCCAGGGCTTAAAAACAAAGGTGTCATTGTACGCTGATGATTCATGTGTTCTTTTAAATCCACAACTTGAATCCCTCCACAGTCTCATAGAGGATAAATGTACTATATTACATATTGGATCACAAAAAAAATTAAAATGTTACATTACCATGTAGTTTACCAGAAATTATTAAATATTAAAGCATTAGACCTATCACTAAAGCTTCAGTCATACAGAAGTTATACTTAAATCCGAACTGGTTCTCTAGCAAATTAGTAAGATTGTCTCACCCAATGTTCAAGAATGGCCTTTTCCCCTTTATTCAGATTACAACCTCTCACTTTCAGTTATTTGAAAGGGAAATCATCTCCCAAATATCACTATTTCTAAAACAAGCCATAGAAAGTTGGTTGCAATTTCAATTTAATACTCCAGAAACGACAGAACAAATAATGCAACAAATATTGTGGTTAAACTCAAATATACTACTTGATAAAAAAACATTATTTTTTTAAACAATGTTTAAAAAAGGTATAATCTTTGTAAATGATATCATAGGTAGGACTGGTGGAGTTATGTCACACATGCAGCTAATAAAAACATATGGAAATGTCTGCTCTACCCAAAATTACAACCAAATAATTGCAGCATTACCGCAAAAATGGAAGAGGAAAGTGAAAGGGGGAAAAGTAAGGAGCTTGTCTGTTGGCCCTGAAATTAAAGAACATAATTGGTTAAAGAAAATTGTGATAAATAAAAAAGTATACCAGTTTAATTTAAGGACCAAAGGATTGACAGCCATCCCATATAGATTGCAAAATAGTTGGGAAGAGATTTTTGACGTACCGATTCCATGGCATAGTGTTTATGAACTGATATGCAAAACGACGCCGGATTCAAAACTTAGAATTTTTCAATTTAAATTATTATACAAAATTCTTGCTACCAATAGAATGTTATTTATATGGGGGATACAATCTTCCCAGCTCTGCAGATTTTGCTGCGAAGAGACAGAATCATTAGATCATTTGTTTTGGTACTGTCCATTTGTTGCTTGTTTTTGGACACAGGTCCAGGAATGGCTGAAGGACTGCAAAATGTACCTGGAGCTAACCCTACAGATAGCACTACTGGGTGATCTGAAAAGTCATTGTCAATCGATCAATAATATAATAATACTTTTAGCCAACAATTTTTTTTTAAAAATGTACAATCTGTAGAAACAATAAGAATAGAAGGGTTCAGAAGTTTTGTGAAACATCACAGTGCAGTTAAAAAATATATGGCAAATAGAAATCCAATATGGATGGTGTTAAGAGATAGATGGGAGGTGTTGAATGGAGTTGAAGGATGGGACTAATAACAACTAACAACAACAGGATAACTAACGTAGAGCATACTGTGTCCATAATAAGTATATAGTTTATAGGTTGAGAGCTTTTGTGAGGGAGCACAGTTGGAAAGATATGGCATATAGAAGCAAACCGGATGGACATCATGAAAATGATCGGAGAGGTTGAGGGTAGAGGAAGTTCAGGAGTAAAAACAAACAAAATATAATTATTGTAAAATTGACTGTGTCCATAAAATGTAAATAGTATGTATAAGCTGGAAGTAGAGGCCTAAGCATTGTTGTTCACTAGTTTACTCCAATTGGGGAAGGGGTGGTGGGGTTGGAAAGTAATAAAGAGGAATATATTTTTTAAAAGGATATGTGTATATATATGTATGTATATGTATTTATATGTATGTATGTGTATGTATGTATATATATATATATATATATATATATATATATATATATATATATATATATACAGTGGGGAAAAAAAGTATTTAGTCAGCCACCAATTGTACAAGTTCTCCCACTTAAAAAGATGAGAGAGGCCTGTAATTTTCATCATAGGTACACGTCAACTATGACAGACAAAATGAGAAAAAAAATCCAGAAAATCACATTGCTTACTGTAAAATAGCATTTTATCTGGTCAAACACAATTTTTTCAAAAGGTTTACTATGGGTTGGTAACAGGCTGATTGGACAGCTATTTGAGCCAGTTAAGGGGGCTTTACTATTCTTAGGTAGGGGAATAACTTTTGCTTCCCTCCAGGCCTGAGGGCACACACTTTCTAGTAGGCTTAAATTGAAGATATGCCAAATAGGAGAGGTCAGGGCTCTGTGCAGGCCAGTCAAGTTCTTCCACACTGATCTCGACAAACCATTTCTGTATGGACCTCGCTTTGTGCACTGGGGCATTGTCATGCTGAAACAGGAAAGGGCCTTCCCCAAACTGTTGCCACAAAGTTGGAAGCACAGAATCGTCTAGAACGTCATTGTATGCTGTAGCGTTAAGATTTCCCTTCACTGGAACGAAGTGGCCTAGCCCGAACCATGAAAAACAACCCCAGACCATTATTCCTCCTCCACCAAACTTTACGGTTGACACTATGCATTGGGGCAGGTAGCGTTCTCCTGGCATCTGCCAAACCCAGATTTGTCCGTCGGACTGCCAGATTGTGAAGCGTGATTCATCACTTCAGAGAACACGTTTCCACTGCTCCAGAGTCAAATGGCAGCGAGCTTTACACCACTCCAGACGACGCTTGGCATTGCGCATGGTGATCTTAGGCTTGTGTGTGGCTGCTCGGCCATGGAAACTAATTTCATGAAGCTCCCGACAAACAGTTATTGTGCTGACGTTGCTGCCAGAGGAAGTTTGGAGCTCGGTAGTGAGTGTTGCAACCGAGGACAGATGATTTTGTACGTGCTACGCGCTTCAGCATTCGGCGGTCCCGTTCTGTGAGCTTGTGTGGCCTACCACTTCGCTGCTGAGCCGTTGGTGAGCCTAGATGTTTCCACTTCACAATAACAGCACTTACAGTTAACCGGGGAAGCTCTAGCTGGGCAGAAATGTGTCGAACTGACTTGTTTGAAAGGTGGCATCCTATGAAGGTGCCACGTTGAAAGTCACTGAGCTCTTCAGTAAGGCCGTTCTACTGCCTCTATGGAGATTGCATGGCTGAGTGCTCGATTTTATACACCTGTCAGCAATGGGTGTGACTGAAATAGCCGAATCCACTCATTTGAAGGGGTGTCCACATACTTTTGTATATATAGTGTACATCTGAATAACCCTACAGACTTATAGAGATGACGGTCACACCCATCAATCCCATCCTTCCCTAGCTCCTCCCCCTCTCTCTCTCCCTTGCTCTTTGCCCTTGTTCCTCTGACTGGGGAGATTATTGACATAATCTTCTGTCCAGCATTTGAAAGCATCTGGGGGGTGGCAGGTAGCTTAGTGGGTAAGAGCGTTGTGCCAGTAACCGAAAGGTCGCTGGTTCTAATCCCCGAGCCGACTAGGTGAAAAATCTGTCGATGTGCCCTTAAGCAAGGCACTTAACCCTAATTGCTCCTGTAAGTCGCTCTGGATAAGAGCGTCTGCTAAATGACGTAAATGTAAATGTTAACCTCCAAAGCTCCCTGTATTTTTATGTAATATTTGCATCACTCTCCGTTTAACTACAAGATAATTTCATCATCTATTTCTGGACATCAACCGGTGATAATGAGACAGTTGTCCCAACAGACAATGCCCAGGATTCGTCCAGTTTAATTAGAACTGACATGACATGATAACAGAGACTGAGAGAAAATCCCAATTCTAAGTAACTGACATGAGTTACTTAGAATTGGGTTACTTAGAATTTCTTAGAATTTCTCTCTGCCTCCTTTCCACTCCTCTCCTCTTTTGACCTCACCCTCTCACCGTCCCCCCCTACTCAAAAGGCAGGCAATACGCTTGACCTCATCTTTACTAGATGCTGTTCTTCTACTAATCTCACTGCAACTCCCCTCCAAGTCTCCGACCACTACTTTGTATCCTTTTCTTTCTCGCTCTCCTTCAACACTACTCACTCTGCCCCTACTCAGATGGTAATGCGCCGTCGCAACCTTCGCTCTCTCTCTGCCGCTACTCTCTCCTCTTCCATCCTATCATCTCTTCCCTCTGCTCAATTCTTCTCCCTCCAATCTCCTGATTCTGCCTCCTCAACCCTCCTCTCCTCCCTTTCTGCATCCTTTGACTCTCTATGTCCCCTATCCTCCCGGCAGACTCGGTCCTCCCCTCCTGCTCCGTGGCTTGACGACTCATTGCGAGCTCACAGAACAGGGCTCCGGGCAGCCGAGCGGAAATGGAGGAAAACTAGACTCCCTGCGGACCTGGCATCTTTTCACTCCCTCCTCTCTACATTTTCTTCATCTGTTTCTGCTACTAAAGCCACTTTCTACCACTCTAAATTCCAAGCATCTGCCTCTAACACTAGGAAGCTCTTTGCCACCTTCTCCTCCCTGCTGAATCCTCCTCCCCCTCCCCCCCCTCCTCCCTCTCTGTGGATGACTTCGTCAACCACTTTGAAAAGAAGGTTGACGACATCTGATCCTCGTTTGTTAAGTCAAATGACACTGCTGGTCCTGCTCACACTGCCCTACCCTATGCTCTGACTTCTTTTTCCCCTCTCTCTCCAGATGAAATCTTGCGATTTGTGACGGCCGGCCGCCCAACAACCTGCCCGCTTGACCCTATCCCCTCCTCTCTTCTCCAGACCATCTCCGGTGACCTTCTCCCTTACCTCACCTCGCTCATCAACTCATCCTTGACCGCTGGCTATGTCCCTTCCGTCTTCAAGAGAGCGAGAGTTGCACCCCTTCTCAAAAAACCAACACTGATGTCAACAACTACAGACCAGTATCCCTTCTTTCTTTTCTCTCCAAAACTCTTGAGCGTGCCGTCTTTAGCCAACTCTCTTGCTATCTCTCTCAGAATGACCTTCTTGATCCAAACCAGTCAGGTTTCAAGACTGGTCATTCAACTGAGATTGCTCTTCTCGGTGTCACGGAGGCTCTCCGCACTGCTAAAGCTAACTCTCTCTCCTCTGCTCTTGTCCTTCTAGACCTGTCTGCTGCCTTTGATACTGTGAACCATCAGATCCTCCTCTCCACCCTCTCCGAATTGGGCATCTCCGGCGCGGCTCACTCTTGGATTGCGTCCTACCTGACCGGTCGCTCCTACCAAGTGGCGTGGCGAGAATCTGTCTCTGCACCACGTGCTCTCACCACTGGTGTCCCCCAGGGCTCAGTTCTAGGCCCTCTCCTATTCTCGCTATACACCAAGTGACTTGGCTCTGTCATATCCTCACATGGCCTCTCCTATCATTGCTACGCAGACGACACACAACTAATCTTCTCCTTTCCCCCTTCTGATAACCAGGTGGCGAATCGCATCTCTGCATGTCTGGCAGACATATCAGTGTGGATGATGGATCACCACCTCAAGCTGAACCTCGGCAAGACGGAGCTGCTCTTCCTCCCGGGGAAGGACTGCCCGTTCCATGATCTCGCCATCACGGTTGACAACTCTGTTGTGTCCTCCTCCCAGAGTGCAAAGAGCCTTGGCGTGACCCTGGACAACACCCTGTCGTTCTCCGCTAACATCAAGGCGGTGACCCGATCCTGTAGGTTCATGCTCTACAACATTCGGAGAGTACGACCCTGCCTTACACAGGAAGCGGCACAAGTCCTAATCCAGGCACTTGTCATCTCCCGTCTGGATTACTGCAACTCGGTGTTGGCTGGGCTCCCTGCCTGTGCCATTAAACCCCTACAACTCATCCAGAATGCCGCAGCCCGTCTGGTGTTCAACCTTCCCAAGTTCTCTCACGTCACCCCGCTCCTCCGCACACTCCACTGGCTTCCAGTTGAAGCTCGCATCTGTTACAAGACCATGGTGCTTGCCTACGGAGCTGTGAGGGGAACGGCACCTCCGTACCTTCAGGCTCTGATCAGTCCCTACACCCAAACGAGGGCATTGCGTTCATCCACCTCTGGCCTGCTGGCCCCCCTACCTCTGCGGAAGCACAGTTCCCGCTCAGCCCAGTCAAAACTGTTCGCTGCTCTGGCACCCCAATGGTGGAACAAGCTCCCTCACGACGCCAGGACAGCTGAGTCACTCACCACCTTCCTGAGACACTTGAAACCCCACCTCTTTAAGGAATACCTGTGATAGGATAAAGTAATCCTTCTACCCCCCCTTACCCCACCCCAAAGAAATAAAAAAAATAATAAAAAAAAATAACATATTGTAAAGTGGTTATCCCACTGGCTATAAGGTGAATGCACCAATTTGTAAGTCGCTCTGGATAAGAGCGTCTGCTAAATGACGTAAATGTAAAATGTAAATGAGACAGTTTCACTTTTTTAACCACTTTTATTCACAATGTCACCACAGTTACTATCAATATCAGGATAGTAATAACCGGGCTACCATCAATACAATAGAATAAAAATGATATATAATATATATGTTAAATGTGGCCAATGCCAGGCATTTCTTAGCGATTGTCTCTATTGATCTCTACCCAGACAATCCATGTCACTCTCTGTGTGTGGTTTTACAGAGCTTTATCTACTCAGATTTAATTCAGGGGTTGAGGTACTGAAATAATCATCACTGCAATGACTGAAATCAAGCACAGTCCATTTCACAGTTCAATCCAAAACATGTACAAAATTAAAGACAAAAATACGTTTCAGAGGGCTAGAACCTATTTTTAACCCCTCCTCCTCCCTTCCCTCAGAACCTCTCACAGTCCTCTCCCTCCATCTCCCCCCTCTCTTCCCTAACCAGGGCTTCCTCAATCTCATCCATCTCCCTCTCGCAGTCCTCGCACCCCTCTGTCCCACAGCCACCAGCCATCATCACCAGCCCTCTGTGGTCTGGAACCCCTGGGCCGGGGCCCACCGGCGGCCACCTTCCCTCACACGTGGGGTCGATCAACGCCCCCTGCTGGCAGTGCTGGAGCAGGCTGCTGACTGAGCAGACGCCCCCGACCGCCTGCAACACCTCGTCGTACGAGGGTGCATGGATGGCCGCCCGGGCCTCCTCCAGACGAACGCGGGCGCGGTGCTTCATCTTTATCAGTGTCTTGGTGTAGGAGTTGAGGGTGAAGACAGCCGCCGCCATGCAGCAGCTGAAGGAGATCCAGGCCAGACTGGGGGTAAGAGAGAGAAAGGATGGTAATCATTGGTTATGAATAGGCTGTAAATATGGCCTAGAAGTTTTAAACAATGCTGATATCGGGTACATACAGTGGGGTCTGGAATTAATGGATCCCTTGATAAAGATGAGCAAAAAACTCTGTATAAAATAAACAATACAAATACTGTGCTATATTGTATGCTCCATTTTTTTTTGTATTATATTATTTTATACTAATACAATTGAAAAAAATAGATTTTGTTTAACCAGTAATACAAAAAAATCTCAAAAAGACAATTATTGGATCCCCTGTTTTCAATACTCCAGCACCCTCTCCTTGCGAGGATAAGGTCCCTGAGTCTTTCTCTAAAATGTTTTATGAAATTAGAGAACACATTGGGAGGGATCTTAAACCATTCCTCCATACAAAATATTTCCAGATCCTTGACATCCTTAGTCTGCTCTTATGGACTGCCCTCTTCAATTCAAACCACTGGTTTTCGATGGGGTTCAAGTCCTGAGACTGAGATGGCCATTGCAAAATATTGATTTTGTGATCAATTAACTATTTATTTGTGGATTTTGACGTGTGTTTAGGATTATTGTCTTGCTGGAAGATTCACTTGTTGCCAAGTTTCAGCCTCCTGGCAGAGGCAACCAGGTTTTTGGCTAAAATGTCCTGATACTTATTATACAGTAGGGATTAGGTATTTTCTGCATAGGCATTGTTCTTTCGAAGGCCAAACCCACCGTTGGTGTGCATGGCCAAAGAGCTCTATTTTCATGTCATCTGACCATAACACCGCCTGGAGTTTGCTATATGGCATTAGCACTTGGATTGGAACTGGTGCAATGGTCAAATGACACCAACATAGAGGTCTTTGGCCACGCACACATCAAAATCCACAAAGAAATTGTTAATTGACCACAACATCAACATTTTGCAATGGCCATCTCTGTCTCTGGATTTGAATCCCATTGAAAACCTGTGGTTTGAATTGAAGAAGGCAGTCCATAAGCACAGACTAAGGATATCAAGGAATTGGAAAGATTCTGTATTGCGGAATGGTCTAAGATCTTTCCCAATGTGTTCTCCAATCTCATAAAACATTTTAGAACAATTCTCAGTGTCATTATCCTTGCAAGGAGAGGATGCTGGAGTATTGAAAACATGGGATCCAATCATTTTGACCCCTATCTTTTTGAGATTTGTACTAGTTGATAAACACAATCTCTTTCTCTGAGAAATTGTATTTGTTTAAAATAATACAATTCTAAAAAAAAAAAAATGTGCATACAATATAGCTCAGTATTGTATTATTAATTTTATACAGGGTTTTTTGCTCATCTTTATAAAGGGATCCAATAATTCCAGACTCCACTGTTTTCCATTGGATTGTGGTTAGAAAATGCTTAAGTTAACGGTTGGAGACAGTGCCTAGGTAAACAAACCAAATCATGGATTGTAGTATCTCCATTTCCAAAGACTGCTTTCAGGGTAAGGGAACAAATAAGCAATTTTGTAATTTGGGTGAACTATGCCTAAAGGGATACTTACACAAATGACCAGCCGTAGTCCCAGGTCTGTGGTCTCCAATCTTTTGGCCCAATGCTCACAGTCATCTGGAACACTGTGGTGTACATCATATGAGCCACCATCCCCATCAGACCTGTGAGAGAGAGGGGGAGGAAGAGTGAGAAAGGGTGATTTATTTGCGGACAATCTCCTTATTTATTTGACCAACATCGAATAATCAATGCTTTACCTTGTTAACATTGGTGATAAGAGAAAGTTCTGTTAGTCATGGCTGTCTCACCTGAAAGGACAGTGCATATAGCGGCAAAGGCATTGATCTTGAGAGCGTACATCTCCTTACGGGCACAGAGACACAGCACCTCCACCCACATGAGGAGAAAGCCCATGGCCAAAAGGCCTATGTACGCAAACTCTGATACTACTGACAGCCATAGCACCCCTGTCAGAGAGAGAGAGCGATAGATTGAGGAAGAGAGCGATAGAAAGAGAGAAAATGGGACAATTAAGATTGGAGAGAGGTAGAGAGAGAAAAAGTTGGCATACAGTGCTTATTTGACTTGACGACCCGCAATTTAATGGTGACGTATTAGCATCACCTATATGTACTTTCAATGAGCACAAACCTTGTGTCTCCCCTGGAGTCAATTCAATGAAGCTCCGGCACTTCTCCTCTGTAAGACAAATATAATGTGATTAGCAACAAATAAAACTTAAGTCAGTATATTCACATGTACTGTATCTTTTAGGGCCTTGTCAAGAAGATTTACATACTGATTTAATTTTAGATCCCTTGAGTGTCTGTTGTGAGATCTTAAAATTGGCATGGGCAATCGGAAGGGGACACTTTCTAAAGTAGAATAAGCCACATTGAGAAGAGGGAGAAATCCACCAGATGTTCTCTATCTAGGCTCAAGACAAGAGCTCTAACTCTCCCCTCTCTACAGTGATTTAGCAAATTAGTCCTAAGGCGACATTGGAAGAAATTCCTTTGAGTTTGCCTTCACTGACTCTTGAGTATACATTGTCAACATTAAAGATGATTAAATTATTAACAGTGCACCCGCTTGTGATAATTTACTTCTAAATAGCCTCGGTTGATTAGGGACTATCCCAGATCAGTGGATGCGTACGGTGTTAAAGCAACCAGTCTTGCAGAGATAGATTGACAGTGGAACAGCAAAACAGCCACATTCAAAGACACAATGGCAATTGCTGATATATGTATCGACATTATAGTGCATTCTAATTACTAGTGTCCAGTCATTATTGGGGTTCCACAAGGCAAAGTCCTAGGTCCGACTCTATTGTAAGATTGGACTCAATCAAGGTTCTGTAGATCAACAGCCTAAAACAAGAGCTGTCTCCTGTTTTATTCACTGTTCCAATTAAGTTCTCTGTGTCAAGCAATTACTAGCTAAGGCTAGGGATTCATTTACATTTACATTTTAGTCATTTAGGAGATGCTCTTATCCAGAGCGACTTACTTAGTGCATTCATTCATTATAGCTAGGTGAGACAACCACATATCACATATCACAGTCATAGCAAGTACATTCATTGAGGAGATTGGATCTTACAGTACAAGAACCAAGCATCATTAGGTTCTTGGGATGAAGGCTACTTAACCCCCCTTTCTATAAAGTTCAAGCTTATTCAAACAATGGCCTGGATAAAGACCCAATGTTTCGGCCTTGTTACCCAATACTCACCCTCGTTGTGTGCCTCGCAGGACAACCAGAAACCTGTGTGGAAGTAGCGTAGCATGTACTTATCCTCGCCTGTCTCCCAGATGTAGTGCACTGCATTGGCAAGGGCCTTTTTCTGAAGCCTCGCCTGCTCTTCCTTTTCCGACAAGGTGATGTTGTTTGACGGCTTCTTAGGGTCCAGAGTGGGACTCTCTGAGGAAAAGAGAGGGTAAGAGGGTAATTGGGACAGGAACGGTTGGACAGTTTTAGGCAAGATATATATGCTTCTAGTCTACATACCGTATTACTGTAATGTTTTTCTACAATAAACTCCAGAAACACACATCTTTCAACCATGTTCTTCAAAGGCATAACAAGACCATAATTTAATATTCTTCAGGGACAGAGGTCAAAAGTCCCCATGAGTCCATAAACCGCCCCCTCGTGTCAATGGAATGAATGGGCAACAATCTACAGCAAAATCTGTCTGAAATCTCTGTTTTTGACAATCTCCCTTATGTAGAAAATTGCATATTACATGGCAATAGGCTTAGACAACAATATTCAACAAAGTTTGAGATGACATACATTAGACTATGTCAACAGAGCTCTGTGTGCTTTCTGTTGATATACAGTAGATTGTTCAGAGAAGGATTGCAAAAAAGGGAAAGGTGGACTTTATGTCAAGGGGTTTAGGGTTCCCCTGACAAATCTAAACAGCAAGAATTATCAGTGTCAGGATTCATGTTCAGGTGTTGGTTCAACATGGTTGAGTCCACAAGTACAGAGCGAGGGAAACAAATCATTATTTAGGTACCGAGCTCCACATTCGTTCTTGCACAGATGAATAGGTGAATAATTTCCCTACCTGTGGTGTATGGCTGGCTGTTGTTCTGCCCGCAGTTCTTCAACTTGACCGGGGAGAGGCAGAGGGGCTTGGCAACCTTGTGGGTCCCCTCGCACCAGTACGAGGTACAGAATGCCAGGATGGACAGTGCCAGGGCCAGCGAGGTCAGGGATAGGGAGAGCAGGGAGCGTTTGCATCGTGACATGTTCTCCAGCATGGTGGCTTATGGGTGTGGGGCGAAGGCCACTTCTAGGAGAAATAGTGGCCCTCCGATGGACAGACAGAGAGGTGGGAGACAGGTCGGGGGAAAGAAGAAGCGAGAGATAGGGTGTCTCAAGAGGAGTTTGAGACGAATGATGGTGAAACAGGGTGATGGGGCTGGTTAGAGGATGGGTACAGGGATGACAGAGGACTGACGAGAGATCAGCTAGAGTGAGGGCAGTGACAATGATGAGGAGGCAACTGTGGGCAGACTCAATGACAAGGCAGAATGAGGGAAATGGAATGGAGCGATGTAGAGAAATGGGAGTGAAGAAGAAGAAGAAGAAGAAGAAGAAGAAGAAGAAGAAGAAGAAGAAGAAGAAGAAGAAGAAGAAGAAGAAGAAGAAGAAGAAGAAGAAGAAGAAGAAGAAGAAGAAGAAGAAGAAGAAGAAGAAGAAGAAGAAGAAGAAGAAGAAGAAGAAGAAGAAGAAGAAGAAGAAGAAGAAGAAGAAGAAGAAGAAACAACAACAACAACAACACGGGGTCGGGGGGAAATGGAGCAGAGTAAAATGAATTTAGAGGATTTACTGGCCGAGACCGATGGATTGGATGAGGGCTAGCCTCTGTCACTCTCTTCTTCAACTAGCCCTTTCGATATTCCTCCACCCTTTACACGCTGATCCAGATGTGGTCCCTCAATAATGACTTGTGATGATTAATTTGCAAATCAAAGCAGTCATTGAACTGAGGCAATCAGACAAACAGCTTTTCAGCTTTAGATTTGGGAAGAAAATATATAATAAATTAATTTCTCTTACATTTTAAATGTTTCGTCCGTATGCTACATCCCATGTTTCCAGTATCATGACATGGATTTGGCATGTGTTTACAGGTATACAGTTGTGTCCTGGAAGATAAACGCTTCAATTTTACCACGTTTTATACAACCACTAATCCTTTTCTCCTGTCTTCTTTCTTTTTCTCAGGAAACATTCAGTTCTTCCTGGCTTTCTTAGGAAGATTATGATTTGATTTAATGATTAGTCCAATCTCTCAATCTATCTCACAGTTGACCCGTAATCCTCATTAATCTGTGTTAATCTCCCTGTACTAGGTAAATCTGTTTAATCCCACGCTCGTAACGTCTGTCCAACCACCTATAGAGCAAGACAAATCACTTGGATTAGTATCGGAAGGAGTAATTAAGGGGCAACAATCTACAGTAATATTTGTCAGAAATCACTGTTCTTGATGTAATCTCCTTTATGTAGAAACATTTCATATTACATGGCAATAGGTTTAGACAATGGAATCCATATAGTCAGCAAAGTTTGAGATTACATATTGTATACAGTGGGGAGAACAAGTATTTGATACACTGCCGATTTTGCAGGTTTTCCTACTTACAAAGCGTGTAGAGGTCTGTAATTTTTATCATAGGTACACTTCAACTGTGAGAGACGGAATCTAAAACAAAAATCCAGAAAATCACATTGTATGATTTTTAAGTAATTAATTTGCATTTTATTGCATGACATAAATATTTGATACATCAGAAAAGCAGAACTTAATATTTGGTACAGAAACCTTTGTTTGCAATTACAGAGATCATACGTTTCCTGTAGGTCTTGACCAGGTTTGCACACACTGCAGCAGGGATTTTGGCCCACTCCTCCATACAGACCTTCTCCAGATCCTTCAGTTTTCAGGGCAATACGGACTTTCAGCTCCATCCAAAGATTTTCTATTGGGTTCAGGTCTGGAGACTGGCTAGGCCACTCCAGGACCTTGAGATGCTTGTAACGGAGTCACTCCTTAGTTGCCCTGGCTGTGTGTTTCGGGTCATTGTCATGCTGGAAGACCCAGCCACGACCCATCTTCAATGCTCTTACTGAGGGAAGGAGCTTCTCCCAATTTCATTGTTTAATGTTGTTTGTACTTTACTTGTTAAGAATGGGCAATAGAAAAATAAGGACATATTAAGACATTACATAGACATTGCATAAAATATATTATGTGTGTTAACATGTAGAAATGATGGAGGCTCTGTCCCGCGACCGGGAGACCCATGGGGGCGGCGCACAATTGGCCCAGCATTTTATTGCATGACATAAGTATTTGATACATCAGAAAAGCAGAACTTAATATTTGGTACAGAAACCTTTGTTTGCAAATACAGAGATCATACGTTTCCTGTAGGTCTTGACCAGGTTTGCACACACTGCAGCAGGGATTTTGGCCCACTCCTCCATACAGACCTTCTCCAGATCCTTCAGGTTTCGGGGCTGTCGCTGGGCAATACAGACTTTCAGCTCCCTCCAAAGATTTTCTATTGGGTTCAGGTCTGGAGACTGGCTAGGCCACTCCAGGACCTTGAGATGCTTCTTACGGAGCCACTCCTTAGTTTCTCTGGCTGTGTGTTTTGGGTCGTTGTCATGCTGGAAGACCCAACCACGACCCATCTTCAATGCTCTTACTGAGGGAAGGAGATTGTTGGCCAAGATCTCGCGATACATGGCCCCATCCATCCTCCCCTCAATACGGTGCAGTCGTCCTGACCCCTTTGCAGAAAAGCATCCCCAAAGAATGATGTTTCCACCTCCATGCTTCACGGTTGGGATGGTGTTCTTGGGGTTGTACTCATCCATCTTCTTCCTCCAAACACGGCGAGTGGAGTTTAGACCAAAAAGCTATATTTTTGTCTCATCAGACCACATGACCTTCTCCCATTCCTCCTCTGGATCATCCAGATGGTCATTGGCAAACTTCAGACGGGCCTGGACATGCGCTGGCTTGAGCAGGGGGACCTTGCGTGCGTTGCAGGATTTTAATCCATGACGGCGTAGTGTGTTACTATTGGTTTTCTTTGAAACTGTGGTCCCAGCTCTCTTCAGGTCATTGACCAGGTCCTGTCGTGTAGTTCTGGGCTGATCCCTCACCTTCCTCATGATCATTGATGCCCCACGAGGTGAGATCTTGAATGGAGCCCCAGACAGAGGGTGATTGACCGTCATCTTGAATTTCTTCAATTTTCTAATAATTGCGCCAACAGTTGTTGCCTTCTCACCAAGCTTCTTGCCTATTGTCCTGTAGCCCATCCCAGCCTTGTGCAGGTCTACAATTGTATCCCTGATGTCCTTGCACAGCTCTCTGGTCTTGGCCATTGTGGAGAGGTTGGAGTCTGTTTGATTGAGTGTGTGGACAGGTGTCTTTTATACAGGTAACGAGTTCAAACAGGTGCAGTTAATACAGGTAATGAGTGGAGAACAGGAGGGCTTCTTAAAGAAAAACGAACAGGTCTGTGAGAGCCGGAAATGTTACTGGTTGGTAGGTGATCAAATACTTATGTCATGCAATAGAATGCAAATGAATTACTTAAAAATCATACAATGTGATTTTCTGGATTTTTGTTTTAGATTCCGTCTCTCGTGGTTGAAGTGTACCTATGATAAAAATTACAGACCTCTACATGCTTTGTAAGTAGGAATACCTGCAAAATCGGCAGTGTATCAAATACTTGTTCTCCCCACTGTATACATTGGACTATGTGGACTTCGTAAACAGACCATTATCATCAACGATGACGATCATCATCGTCATCATCAACATCGTCACAACAATCTTTAGCATCATCATCACAATATTTTGCATCATCACAATCACAATCATCCACACGATCGTCGTCCTATCATCGTCATCATTGTCATCATCATATCATCGTCACAATCTTTATCATTGTCACAAACTTCATAATCACAATCTTCCGCATCATCACACTCATCATCATCATCATGCTATACGGATGGTTTAGTGTACTGGTCTGGGCTGCGTTCAGTACGTTTTTACATTCTGGATCATTCAATTGAACATAAACGGTGCTGTACTGAACGACCTAGTTTAAAAACAGGGAGGGGTTGGGTTGTGAGTTGGGGAACGCTGTCAGCATGACCACTGCCCTTTAAATACGTCACACATTGCTTCAAGCCACACCTCGCCACACCCACCAAACGGGAGCAAACATACCTCAAACTCTGTTCAAGGACGTTTTGGGGAAATGTGTTGTTCAGTATAAAACCGTTCAGCAACATAGCAAACGTTCAAGCGAACTGAACGCACCTCTGATGTCTGTCTCGTTTCCACGATTGATTTTTGGATACTTTAGAGCAAGAATCATCAACTAGATTCAGCCGCGGGCCGATTTGTTCTTGAGCGGATTGTCGGGGGGCTGGAACACAATTACAAATCATGTGTAGACTGCAAATTCACCACAAGAAGCCCAAACAGATACAGTATAATGTTTGCAAAAAAAAAATATTTTCAAACCTTGCTGACATTTGTTTACAATCACGTGTCTCTCTATTATGCGTGGGAATACTTAGGAACAGATTTCTTAAATGAAAATCACTTGGAGCTGATTTCCTGGTGTTTTTACAGTCTTTTATGTCCTACAACGAAACCAAAAAGTATATACAGTACCAGTCAAAAGTTTGGACACACCTACTCATTCAAGGGTTTTTCTTTATTTTTACTATTTTCTACATTGTAGAATAATAGTGAAGACATCAAAACTATGAAATAACACATATGGAATCATGTAGTAACCAAAAAAGTGTTAAACATATCTAAATATATTTTATATTTGAGATTCTTCAAATAGCCAACCTTTGCCTTGATGACAGCTTTGCACACTCTTGGCATTCTCTCAACCAGCTTCACCTGGAATGCTTTTGCAACAGTCTTGAAGGAGTTCCCACATACGCTTAGCACTTGTTGGCTGCTTTTCCTTCACTCTGCCGTCCGACTCATCACAAACCATCTCAATTGGGTTGAGGTCGGGGGATTGTGGAGGCCAGGTTATCTGATGCAGCACTCAATCACTCTCCTTCTTGGTAAAATAGCCCTTACACAGCCTGGAGGTGTGTTGGGTCATTGTCCTGTTGAGCCCAAACCAGATGGGATGGCGTATCGCTGCAGAATGCTGTGGTAGCCATGCTGGTTAAGTGTGCCTTGAATTCTAAATAAATCAGTGTCACCAGCAAAACACCCCCACACAATAACACCTCCTCCTCTATTTTTTACGGTGGGAACTACACATGCGGAGATCATCCGTTCACCCACATCGCGTCTCACAAAGACACAGCAGTTGGAACCAAAAATCTCCAATTTGGACTCCAGACCAAAGGACACATTTCCACCGGTTTAATGTCCATTGCTCGTGTTTTTGACCCAAGCAGGTCTCTTCTTCTTATTGGTGTCCTTTAGTAGTGGTTTCTTTGCAGCAATTCGAGCATCAATTTCTGATTCACACAGTCCCCTCTGAACAGTTGATGTTGAGATGTGTCTGTGACTTGAACTCTGAAGCATTTATTTGGGCTGCAATTTCTGAGGCTGGTAACTCTAATGAACTTATCCTCTGCAGCAGAGCTGACTCCAGGTCTTCCATTCCTGTGGTGGTCCTCATGAGAGCCAGTTTCATCATAGCGCTTGATGGATTTTGCAAATGCACTTGAAGAAACTTTCAAAGTTCTTGAAATGTTCCGTATTGACTGACCGTCATGTCTTAAAGTAATGATGGACTGTCATTTCGCTTTGCTTATTTGAGCTGTTCTTGACATAATATGGACTTGGTATTTTACCAAATAGGGCTATCTTCTGTATACCACCCCTACCTTGTCACAACACAATTGATTGGCTCAAACGCATTAAGAAGGAAAGAAATTCCACAAATGAACTTTTAACAAGGCACACTTGTTAATTGAAATGCATTCCAGGTGACTACCTCATGAAGCTGGTTGAGAGAATGCAAAAAAGAGTGTGCAAAGCTGTCATCAAGGCAAAGGGTGGCTATTTGAAGAATCTCAAATATAAAATATATTTTGATATGTTTAACACTTTTTTGGTTACTACATGATTCCATATATGTTATTTCATAGTTTTGATGTCTTCACTATTATTCTACAATGTAAAAAAACCTTGAATGAGTAGCTGTGTCCAAACTTTTGACTGGTAGTATATATATATTCTTTATTTTTTTTTATTATTATTTTTTTTGCTCAGAAAACTTGGGGAACCCTGCTTTAGAGAATAATCATTGAAATATCAATCCATCTATGTTGTTATGGTCTTTATGTAAAATAGCAATCTGACAAAGATAGCAGAATCACAGATGTAATGTTTGTGTATTTTTATTTAATCTGGCAACATCTGCATCAGACTATCTGCATACATTACCACTATACACTCTTAGAAAAAAAGGTGATATCTAGAACCTAAAATGGTTATTCGGCTGTCCTCGTAGGCATTGGTGGAAAAAGTACCCAAGTGTGATACTTCAGTAAAAGTATAGATACCTTAATAGAAAGTTACTCAATAAAAGTTAAAGTCTCCCAGTAAAATACTTCTTGAGTAAAAGTCTAAAAGTATTTGGTTCTAAATATACATAAGTATCAAAAGTAAAAGTAAAAATAATTTCAAATTCCTTATTTTAAGCAAAGTAGATGGCACCATTTCCATTCTTTAAAAATGTACAGATATCCTGGGGCACACTCCAACGCTCAGACATAATTTACAAATGATGCATTTGTGTTTAGTGAGTCCGCCAGATCAGAGGCAGTAGGGATGACCAGGTGTTCTCTTGATAAGTGCGTGAATTGGACCATTTTCCTGTCCTGCTAAGCATTCAAAATGTAACGAGTACATTTGGGTGTCAGGGAAAATGTTTGGAGTAAAAATTACATAATTTTCTTTAGGAATGTAGTGAAGTAAAAGTAAAAGTTGTCAAAAACATAAATAGTAAAGTAAAGTACAGATAACCCCAAAAAACTCCTTAAGTAGTACTTTGAAGTATTTTTACGTAAGTACTTTACACCACTGCCCATAGGAGAACCCCTTTGAATAACCTTTTTGGGTTCCATGTAGGACCCTGGACTATGGATAAGATCTTATGCTAAATGACTAAAATATACAAATGTAATCAAAAAGACGACAGCCAAATAACCTTTTTGGAAGCCTTTTTTCTAAGAGAGTAATGCTGTGTTGTCAGATTGGTGTGTCAATTGCGGCGCAAAATAATGACTGCGATGATTCCTCATTACAGTAAGACCAGGAGCTAATCAGACTCAGGTATTTAATTTATCCCAGCATAATACCAAAATATTCCAACATTTGGAATATCCTTCAAACTTTGTAAATTTCCCAAAAAATATTAAATTACAAGCGCTTCAATTTTCTAATTATTTAAATCTTTAAGCATTTCAACAAAATGTTGGTTTCAAACTGTCAATCAATCTCTCCTTCCTAAGAGTATCATACATAAACTCCAGCTACTCCGGCACTCTTTAAAAATATATATATATAAAAAAAAAAATTCTACACTCGAAACCGGAAAATATTTGCGGCAGTCGAGGAACCGCATCCATTTAAGGGGTAAACCAAATAAAATATCCTATCCCCATTGTCCAGCAATATGATTAAATATGACACAGCCACACAATTGCACACGCAGTTTCATTTCCTAGATATGAGTTCAAATTGCCATACCAGTTGTATTTTCTCTATGCGCTGCATATCGCTGGGCTTTCCATTGAGTCCTTGTCCACTCATACGGTTGTACTATACATGCATTAAAGTTACCGAACGGATGTTTGTGAATGAATGAAGCTCAAAAATGACACTGAAATTAAAGAAGCAAAAAAACATACCATACAAGCCCTTCAGAGACATCGACCCTCTACACACCGTCCTCTCTACCAGATTAACTTTCTTCACCTTTTCTCCCTCTCTCTCCCTCACTATCCTGCATTTCTTGGGTGAGTTTCTATCACAAACCCACCCAGATTTCACTTAATCCTCACAAACCCATCTGTTACTGTCTCTCCCTTTGCTCCCTATATCTATCCATTCATCGTCACATTCTCTCTCCCTCTCTCTCTCCCACCCTTTCTTACGCTCCACTTTAGGCAAATCCATGATCCTACGTTGTAGTTCCCTACATATTGATTAAGGGTCATGTGTTGTACTATACTATGTATCTGTTTGTCTCCGGGGAATCCCCATTTTGACCCGGATGATGAGTCACCGCCCCTCTTTCCAAAGGTCATTCCATACTCAGAATGAGGAGTGGAATTAGATAATGTACAGTATGCGCGCCGAGCCTCACTTTCATCCGGTCATTTGGAGGGTTCAAGTTATGTAGTACACTCATCAGCTCTGATCCACCCAATTTTCCTTCGACCAAGCAATCACCACTCCGTTTAGATTCACTCCCCGTCAAACAGCTGTTCCTCAAATTATGTCCACAAATTAGTTTGAATCATCACGATTTTGGAGAGGAGTTGAAAGAGTGAAGTGAGCACCTGAATGAAAAATTATTGACATTTGGTTTTAGTATAGTGGTGCACATGCATGTATGTGCAAACTAAAAAAGGGAGATATAACACTGATCTGGAGTGACTGTAGTGACCGATGTTTCACCAGCCCTCATGTGGCCATTTGTAATAGGGACCATCACTATGATGTTGATTGAGACACATGTTGAGTGAGCATAGACAATGTGCCTCATTCAAAGAGATAACAGGCATTGATATAGACACCTAAAATAAGAAATGCCAACAAAAAGAGAGAATTTGTCCATATGGTAGTCAGATCTGAGATCTCAAGTATTGAATAATTTTATTTCTCAAATGTGTACTGTCACAGTTTACACCACAGCCTTGACATAAATAAAAAAGTATTTATCATACAAAATTAAATTATAATAGTAGCTACGACAAAATGTACTATCGTAACAATACTAATCCTTTTAAACTACGATTCAGATAAATTAATGTTGTGACTTCCAGTCCATTTTTCATTTCGCTTCACATTTTGTGCACTGTCTTGTTGTATTTCAACTGTTTTGTTTGAGGCCAAAGACAAAATGCAAAATACAGAATAATAATATGACATGCATCCCATAGGATTCATAGGCCTGATGATGAAAACTCACTGAATAGATAAACATAACAATACTGTATGCATGGAATGCTGTCTTTCAATACAAATATTTGACAAAAAGCCTTTCAACAACATACACAGGACAGAAAAAAGGGATGTGATAAATTCAGCTTTGATTTGTATACAATGTGTTCGTTCCTGAACATAGGTAAATGAGTACATTTTAGTCATTTAGCAGACACTCTTATCCAGAGCAATTAGGGTTAAGTGCCTTGCTTAAGGGCACAGACAGATTTTTCACCTAGTCAGCTCGGGGATTAGAACCAGCGACCTTTCAGTTACTGGCACAACGCTCTTACCCACTAAGCTACCTGCCACCCAGTAGACATAAATGTGTATAAAATGATAAAAGGGAAATAAAGCCACTATTGGTTATTGGATGATAATGTGGATGATTAGGGTTCTATCCAATTGGATATGACCGTTTCCAACACTGTTCAACTCAAGAAACCCACAGGACAATGACAACTTTGATGCTTGCTGTCAGTAATGTGATATGAGTGAATTTGAATATGGCTCTAGTTTGTTTCGAAAGTATCTGTTGGAGGGCAAGTGTTCAAGAAATAAGCAAATAATATAATTAATAAATACAGTAAATAGGCTAATAAGTAAATGAATAAATAAATATAATCATACTTTTAAAAAATCACTACAAAGTTACTGTTGTGCTATGGTTACTTTTGCTCAAGGATCTCACCTCATCTTCACACACACACACACACACACACACACACACACACACACACACACACACACACACACACACACACACACACACACACACACACACACACACACACACACACACACACACACACCTCCTGATAGCGGCTCTACTTCCATTCTGTTCTTTATGGGTACATGTTCCATTGTAGGCTACTGTAATGATTAATCAGGTCTTCTTAACCCTCCATCCACCTTTCTCAGAGCCTTATGAGTCAAACATAGAGAAGGAGAGCATTGATAATAACCAGTCTAATTGAAAAAGAACAGCACAAGAACAAAATCACACAAGGACTAAATGGAACTAACTCCTATGGCCCCCTCTCAGCTTCCCACTCTTGAAAGAACCTAAATGAACATCGAATCAACCAAAATTGAATGTTTTTCCAAGAAAAATAATTTTGAAATACTTATATGTTGTCTTGTTTCATTTCTTACATACACTTAAATTGGACATGTACATTATATTAACCATTGTAGATATTGGGGTTGAGGAAGGGGAGCTGGACAGGTTGTAGCTTTTCAAAAAAGGAAAGGATTGTTGTTCCGTTGAGGAGGCTCTCCCATCCCGGTGTCCAAAACCATGTGTGGCTGCAAAGGGACCCCCCTTCCAATTGGAGGAGTGGAAGCTCCCAAGTGGGCCACTGCAGAGTGTCCTGCATGAATCCCTCCCAGATAATTGGGTTGTACCATCCCAGCTCCAAAACAGGGGGGTGCCATCTGAGGTCCCATTGCAGGCATAGCCATGCCAGGATGAGGCATTCCCAGGGAATGGGATGATAGTTGGGATAAATGAGGCCCCAGCAGGGGGTTGGGGGACCCAAACCTGGGGCGGGTAACACCTTAGGACATAGGGGTGGAACCAAAAAGGCTGGAGTTTGGAGGGATTGTAGTACGAGACACCCCAGCAATGGATGTGACTCTGCCCATAGGGCCAGCCATGCCTGGGCCTTGTAGAACGCCTGGGAAATTAGGAAAAGCTAAATAAATGGGGCAAAGGAAGGAGGAGGGATATACAGTACAGAGCATTCCAAGAGAGAGTGTAGAACAGAGAGACGAGTGAAAAGGTTACATCTCTAAATTCTATGCATGGCTACAACTACCGATGCTGACCCACACAACAGTTATGCACTATAGGGGGAGGAAGGTCTAGTCAAAACACTGAATCACAAACACTGCTTTAAATGAACGGATAAATATACTTCTCATATTCACTCTCTGGTTCTCTCTGTCTATCTCTCTCACGGTCTGGTCTCTCTTTTGTTTACCCGTCCTTACTTTATTACTTGGCGAGGGGGGGTTGTTTGGGTTTGGGGGAGAGGAGTGAGTCCACGTCCACGAGCGAATCTCCGGCACCAAGGAATGAAGCTGGCGATTTGTTGTCTTCGTCCACTGTGGCTCCATTGTCTGTAGAGAGAGAGGAAATTAGGCCTGTGCAATATTACAACATTATCACGATATTACAATATTATTGTATATCATGAAGATATATGAAGACGAGGATGTGTTAAGTATAGTGTTGGAGACACAGACATAGAGGGAAGACAGGTGGAGTGCTAACACACAAACAAACACATTACTGGAATCTGTGAGCGTACCCTGACGCTCTTTAGCCCAACTTGACTGAAAAAATGGAATACGGTGCTCAACAAAGGGACTTAGGAATCCAAAAAAACATCTTACCCCAGGGCACTTCAATTGCCGACTATCCCAGAAAAAGAAAAAGGAACACTCAGATGTCTGCATGCAAAGATGTTTAAGGTTTATTGACGGGACAAACAGACAGGCTTACATTGAGGCGTGTCAGACGCCTTCCTCAGAGCTTGGAGGCAACAGCCTTGAGGAAGCATACATTACTACATTACCTGTGCCATTACATGGAGCTCCCCATGGGTCAGAGTTCATAGCGTCTGCAGTGGTGGAAGCCCCTCCATCTCCCCAAGGGTCGTCTGTGGATGCTGTGTCTGTGGGAGCTGCGGGTGCACCCCAAGGGTCACTGGCGGTGGGCGGGGTCGATGCTGGAGTAAAGGCGGTGGGGTTAAACCGATTTAAAGGGGAACTCCAACGAAAATGTTGAATATCGAAATTGTGCTCTACATCTTAAAATGACCGTATATACATTTTCTATCATGTATTTAACCTAAGGATTGAGTCAAAAATCTGAATTAAGAGCAAATGTGATGATGTCACAAGATTATAACTATCACTGCTTACCTGTTGGTCCCCATGCGTCATCATCAGCCTTCGAGCCATCGTCAAATGGATCTGTGGGGGGAGAGGCAGCTGTGGTCCCCTCATCTCCCCAGGGATCAGCCTTCTTTTCGGACACTGGTTTGGATGGAGCACCCCACGCGTCTGAAGCCTCGGTTGGTGGGCCGGCTGGTGCCCTAAAAGGATCATCACCCTTCGTTGGGACATTCAATGGGGCACCAAAATGACCGGAATCGTCTTTTGGTGCCCCAAAGAGATCTGAACAATCTTTTGGCATATTGGATGGTGCCGAAAATGGATCCTCTTTTGGTGACCCAAACGGATCGGCTCCATCTTTTGGTGTATTGGATGGTGCTGAAAATGGATCATCTTTTGGTGCCCTAAACAGATCAGAACCACCTTTTGGTTTATTGGATGGTGATGAAAATGGATCATCTTTTGGTGGCCCAAACAGATCAGAACCACCTTTTAGCGTATTGGATGGTGCTGAAAAAGGATCATCTTTTGGTGCCCCAAACGGATCAGCTTCAACTTTAGATGGTACATTGGATGGTGCCGAAAATGGATCGGAACCATCTTTTGGAGCCGCAAAAGGATCTGAACCATCTGTTGGGGCTCTGGCTGGCGCCGCAAAAGGATCTGCTTCTTCTGTTGTAGCATTAGATGGTGCACCCCATGCATCCTCGGATGGAGCTTTGGATGATCCGCCCCATGCATCCTCGGATGGAGCTTTGGATGATCCGCCCCATGCATCCTCGGATGGAGCTTTGGATGATCCACCCCATGCATCCTCGGATGGAGCTTTAGATGCACCCCCCCAAGGATCAGGAGCGGGTGCTTTGGCTGCTGCACCCCATGCATCCTCCTCTGATGGTTCATCTGCCCCGCCAAATGCGTCAACAACCTTAGGCTTTCCTGCTTTGGCGGCATCCTCCCATTCAAGCTCTTCCTTGGTCATCTTTGACTGCAATTACATAAGAGATTGGCCAATCATGATGCCAGACATGATATTTGGTAGATGATCCAAAATGTCCTAAGGGTACAATCATTTACTGAAGGCGCCTTTGAAAGTCTAAATAAAAGGGAGAAATCGGACTATTGAGGTGTAATACTTACCCTTCGTTCCTCCTCTTTTTTCTGGGCCTCTAGTCTCAGTTTTTCTTGCTTCTTGGCCTCAAAGCTGGCTGCAAGGTCAGCCACAGACGGGATGTTGGCCAGGGAGGGGAGCCCGGTGGCTCCTGGGACATACACTGGCTTGTAGTTGGGGTCCTTGGGGTCGTTGGGGCTGTCTGAGGAGGCTGTGGAAAGAGCACGATAAGATATGGTATAGCATGATGAGATACATTATTATGGCAAGCAGAGTTGGGGTCAATTCAGTTTTCAATTCAGGAAATGGCTTATTCTTTACTGTGGGGATTTTCCAATAATGTTTTAAGGGAAATGGTCAAATGACATTTTTAAAAGTCTCTCAAATGTTTGGTGTTCTCTCTAATGCTCACCAGTGGCGTTCTTTGAGATCTTGTCTCTGGTCTTGAGTGCAAACTCTCGCTCTTCCTTTAGTTTATCGTCGTCCTCCATAAGAACCAGTACTACCTTGGCCTTCTCCCTCACGTTCACCCCCTGTGAAGGATAGCATAAGCAGACATCATTAGTACTGCTAGGCAGCTCTCTCTCTCTGAAGCATGGTGCTCCCTAAATGTAACTGTGAAGAATTAGCAAGGTAAAGCTCAAGTGATCAGTGTATGCATGGCAAAGCAAAGCAATGTGTTAGCTTAGTTGTTAGTACAGCCAGATATCTCAAGCCTCAATGACTTATTGGACTGGTTTCCCGGCCCAGTTTAAGCCTATTCCTGTTCTACAAAGCCCTTTCACTGGAGATTTTCTGAATGTACTAATCATACAGTTATGCTAATGTTAATTATTCATACGTAAATTAGCTCACAGTGAACTTCTCAAGTGGGGAGGCTTCAAAGATAGTACTTTGGAGATGGTTCCTGCATATCAGAGGAGTTGGTGGGACAAACATGCATTTAGTACCTGATCTTTCCCATCCTTGTCCTGGAAACGGAACTCTGTTAGCGCTTTCACAATGTAGATGTTGTCCTTCATTGTATTCAGAACGCGGTCTGAGCCTGTCTTTAATAGGTTCTCCAGCAGAGTCAATGACTGCAGTTGGGGGATGGGAGAAAAACAAAATGGGGGATCCAGATGAGCATCACCTGCTCCTTAAAAACACTCTGCAACTTAATCACTGCATGGAGCAATGATCAGCAGACAAATACATAATTCATAAAAAGTTAAGATGACACCATAGTGAAATCCAAAGTATGCCAGAAAAATATGGTGAAGATGGGAGGGTTGTTATGAAATTACAAGCAGATTGTAAAAGTTGAGAAAGATTACCATACATACTGTATATATTTTCCATGCCAATAAACAGTGGGGAAAAAAAGTATTTAGTCAGCCACCAATTGTGCAAGTTCTCCCACTTAAAAAGATGAGAGAGGCCTGTAATTTTCATCATAGGTACACGTCAACTATGACAGACAAATTGAGAAAAGAAATCCAGAAAATCACATTGTAGGATTTTTTATGAATTTATTTGCAAATTATGGTGGAAAATAAGTATTTGGTCAATAACAAAAGTTTCTCAATACTTTGTTATATACCCTTTGTTGGCAATGACACAGGTCAAACGTTTTCTGTAAGTCTTCACAAGGTTTTCACACACTGTTGCTGGTATTTTGGCCCATTCCTCCATGCAGATCTCCTCTAGAGCAGTGATGTTTTGGGGCTCTCGCTGGGCAACACGGACTTTCAACTCCCTCCAAAGATTTTCTATGGGGTTGAGATCTGGAGACTGGCTAGGCCACTCCAGGACCTTGAAATGCTTCTTACGAAGCCACTCCTTCGTTGCCCGGGCGGTGTGTTTGGGATCATTGTCATGCTGAAAGACCCAGCCACGTTTTATCTTCAATGCCCTTGCTGATGGAAGGAGGTTTTCACTCAAAATCTCACGATACATGGCCCCATTCATTCTTTCCTTTACACGGATCAGTCGTCCTGGTCCCTTTGCAGAAAAACAGCCCCAAAGCATGATATTTCCACCCCCATGCTTCACAGTAGGTATGGTGTTCTTTGGATGCAACTCAGCATTCTTTGTCCTCCAAACACGACGAGTTGAGTTTTTACCAAAAAGTTCTATTTTGGTTTCATCTGACCATATGACATTCTCCCAATCCTCTTCTGGATCATCCAAATGCACTCTAGCAAACTTCAGACGGGCCTGGACATGTACTGGCTTAAGCAGGGGGACACGTCTGGCACTGCAGGATTTGAGTCCCTGGCGGCGTAGTGTGTTACTGATGGTAGGCTTTGTTACTTTGGTCCCAGCTCTCTGCAGGTCATTCACTAGGTCCCCCCGTGTGGTTCTGGGATTTTTGCTCACCGTTCTTGTGATCATTTTGACCCCACGGGGTGAGATCTTGCGTGGAGCCCCAGATCGAGGGAGATTATCAGTGGTCTTGTATGTCTTCCATTTCCTAATAATTGCTCCCACAGTTGATTTCTTCAAACCAAGCTGCTTACCTATTGCAGATTCAGTCTTCCCAGCCTGGTGCAGGTCTACAATTTTGTTTCTGGTGTCCTTTGACAGCTCTTTGGTCTTGGCCATAGTGGAGTTTGGAGTGTGACTGTTTGAGGTTGTGGACAGGTGTCTTTTATACTGATAACAAGTTCAAACAGGTGCCATTAATACAGGTAACGAGTGGAGGACAGAGGAGCCTCTTAAAGAAGAAGTTAGAGGTCTGTGAGAGCCAGAAATCTTGCTTGTTTGTAGGTGACCAAATACTTATTTTCCACCATAATTTGCAAATAAATTCATTACAAATCCTACAATGTGATTTTCTGGAATTTTTTCTCTCATTTTGTCTGTCATAGTTGACGTGTACCTATGATGAAAATTACAGGCCTCTCTCATCTTTTTAAGTGGGAGAACTTGCACAATTGGTGGCTGACTAAATACTTTTTTTCCCCACTGTAAATCCTGTGGAGGACATTTATTTGTATTTTTGATTTGTGGCAATAGAAACAACACGAAGAAGAAAGTGTCAAATAATATAAAGATAATCTTTTCACAGTAAGAGGAATAATGGTTTTTAAAATATACAGTGCATTCAGAAAGTATTCAGACCCCTTCCCTTTTTCCACATTCTGTTACGTTACAGCCTTATTCTAAAACGGATTAACTAAAAACATTTCCTCATCAATCTACAATAACCCATAATTAAATGTTTGCTAATTTATTACAAATAAAAAACTGAAATACCTTATTTACATAAATTTTCAGACCCTTTGCTACGAGACTCGAAATTGAGCTCAGGTACATCCTGTTTCCATTGATCATCCTTGAGAAGTTTCTACACTTTCATTGGAGTCCACCTGTGGTAAATGTCTATATAAGGTCCACAGTTGACAGTGCATGTCAGAGCAAAAACCAAGCCATGAGGTCGAAGGAATTGTCCGTAGAGCTCCGAGACAGGATTGTGTCGAGGCACAGATCTGGGGAGGGTTACCAAAAAATGTCTGTCGCATTGAAGGAACACAGTGGCATCTATCATACTTAAATGGAAGAAGTTTGGAACCACCAAGACTCTTCCTAGAGCTGGCCGCCCGGCCAAACTGAGCAATCGGGGGAGAAGGGCCTTGGTCAGGGAGGTGACCAAGAACCTGATGGTCACTCTGACAGAGCTCCAGAGTTCCTCTGTGGAGATGGGAGAACCTTCCAGAAGGACAACCATCTCTGCAGCACTCCACCAATCAGGCCTTTATAGTAGTGTGGCCAGATGGAAGTCACTCCCCAGTAAAAGGCACATGACAGCCCGCTTGGAGTTTGCCAAGAGGCACCTAAAGGACTCTCAGACCATGAGAAACAAGATTCTCTGGTCTGATGAAACCAAGAATGAACTATTTGGCCTGAATGCCAAGCGTAACATCTGGAGGAAACCTGGCACCATCCCTACGGTGAAGCATGGTGGTGGCAGCATCATGATGCTGTGGGGATGTTTTTCAGCGGCAGGGACTGGGAGACTAGTCAGGATCGAGGGAAAGATGAACAGAGCAAAGTACAGAGAAATCCTTGATGAAAACCTGCTCCAGAGCGCTTAGGACCTCAGACTGGGGCGAAGGTTCACCTTCCAAAAGGACAACGACCCTAAGCACACAGCCAAGACAAGTCTCTGAATGTCCTTTAGATCGAACATCTCTGGAGATACCTGAAAATAGTTGTGCAGCGATGCTCCCCATCCAACCTGATAGAGCTTGAGAGGATCTGCAGAGAAGAATGGGAGAAACTCCCCAAATACAGGTGTGCCAAGCTTGTAGCGTCATACCCAAGAAGACTCGAGGCTGTAATCGCTACCAAAGGTGCTTCAACAAAGTACTGAGTAAAGCAGGGATCATCAACTAGATACAGCCGCGGGCCGATTTGTTCTTGAGCGGATGGTGAGGGGGCCGGAACACAATTACAAATAATTTATAGACTGCAAATTGACCGCAAGAAGCCCAAACAGATACAGTATAATGTCAGCATAAAACAATCATTTCAAACCTTGCTTACATTTGTATACAATCACGTGTTATGCGTGGGAATACTTGGGAACAGATTTCTTAAATTGAAATCACTTGGAGCTGATTTCCTGCTGTTTTTACAGTCTTTTGTCCTACAATGAAACAAAATAAAACCAAATAAAACCAGGGACGCCAGTTGGGGAACCCTGGAGTAAAGGGTCTGAATACTTATGTAAAATGTGTTATTTCAGTTTTTTATTTTTAATACATTTGCAAACATTTCTAAAAACCTGTTTTTGCTTTGTCATTATGGGGTATTGTGTGTAGATTGATGAGGAAAAGAAACAATGTATTCAATTTTAGAATAAGGCTGTAAAATACCAAAATGTGGATAAAGTCAAGAGGTCCGAATACTTTCCGAATGCACTGTATGGGCTACAGTTTTACAAACCTCTTTAAAAAACCACCAACCAACCTGAATAACAGAAAATAATAGTACAGGAAGCATGGACTAAACAGAAATAAAAAAGCACCATTCATATACAAAAGGCTTGATATCGACACTGACATCTCTGAAAGGTACCCACACTCGAGTGAGTGATACCACTAACTTAACTTTATAACGGAATAAGAGAGAGGTATTGTTCCCCCAAAGACCAGATAAATGATTTGATGTGATGGAAAACGAGAGAGGTATTGTTCCATCCAGCACTGGTTGATGAACTGAGCTGTTCAGCAGGCTATTCAAGCAACTTGTGCTCGCTCATCAACTATAATAAAGTTTCAGAATAAAGAATGCATACAGCCACTGATCCATACAGTAAGAACAACTTTGATCTTATGATGAGTAGATGTACATCTGTATAGATTATTTTATACACAATCTATCTAAATCTTTAGAACTATAAATATATTCGTGATTATTTCCCTTTGGCCTCACCTTGTAGATGTGCCTCCAGTTCTTGTCGTCTTTGAGCCGTTTCCACAGCATGGTCATGATCTCATTGCAGGCCACCACATTGTAAGTGAGGTCCGAGATGTCGGCCATCTGCGAGCTGGAGGGGCCCCATGGGTCGTTGGAGGTGGCCTCCCTCACCTGACAGACATACAGCAGTGTTAACACGGCTTACTTTCCAGACGGAGAACAAAGGCTCCCAAAGCATCCACGCCTTCTGGCACCAAACTTGTACTACTGTATATAATTGTAGGGGAAATACTGGTGATAGAGTCACTCGTATTACAGAAAGAGGTATCAGATGGAGTACTGACTCATGCTCTGCTACAGACAGTGTGTCTTATTTTAGAAGGATGCTGCAACGGTGTTTGGAATGCTGACTGTGTCAACTGAACAGCAGGGGTGACCAATCTTACCCTGCAAGGGCCAGTGTGGATGCGGGCTTTTGCCCCAGCCAAGCAGTACTAGCTTGATTCTACTAAATGAAAGCCTTGATCCAAGACTGTGATCAGTTAAATCAGTTGTGCAACTAATTGGCTGGCACAAAAGCCTGAACCCACACCGGGCCGGTGTAAAATTGCAAGGTAAAATTGTCCAACCTGGGTACAACATCAAGAAGGGGAGAAAGACGGGGATAGAGTCAAGATGAAGGGAAGCATGTAGAGTGGCAGAGAGTGAGGGGAAGATGAGACAAATCAAGAGAGAAAAAAGAGAACACAGGACAGAGAGCAAGAAAAGAGGGAACAGGAGAAGGAGTGAGTGAGAGTGAAGGGAAAAGGAAAGGGGGAAAAGGAGAGGGGTCAAAGACAAGATGGGTGAGGGGGTAAAGTAAATCATCTCCTTTACCTTGACCTCAGCCTCAGAGAAGTTCTGAACGAGGTTCTTCAATTGTCGGCGTAGCATAGAGGATGTCATGATGTCTAATGGGGTGTCTCAAACCACAAGGACCTAGTGAGTATAAAGACTAGTAAGAGCATGTACACACACACACACACAGTCAACGGAAACACACTGAGCTTTCACTCGTATATTAATTATGCTTCTGTCTCGCCTCACATAATGGCAGGTATCAACACAGGAGAAGCTGCTTGGCACTTAGCCCAAATCAGGCTGCTTATAGCTACATCTCCTTACCTATTGAAATAAAACTGATTGTGGGTGATGTCAAAGAAGTGAGTCTATCTTTCGATCTGGTCTCACTGGCTCACTGGATGCTCATTCTGTTAGTCTCTCTCTCCACAATGACATTGGGTCCCAGCACACACAGATCTGGAAAAATTATCCTAAAAGGGAGCAAAGCAATGACATAGCTAGGCTAGTGAAGAAGCTACTTCACATTGGCATGCCATTGGGCAACAAATTGTTTGTCTTTTTCTAATGTAAATGCCAAACAGAAAATGCCGAAGGCAGCCTAGAAACTAGACCTCGTCATGATTGCGACCAAATCAACACCATTCATGTTAGCAAAAAGCTAAGCTAGCTCTGTGGCTAGCTAGCTAGCATCCTGCAATGCCAATGCTATGGCGATAAATCGAGGCTCTGCAGTGCTACGGATTAGCTATGCACCTGAGTAGGCTATTGTCGATTTGGCATGTTATTTGGCCATTTTCGTCTTGTCAAGAACGCTAGTTGCGATATACAGTACAAATCCAGCTACTAGCTGCATCACGATTCAGCACCATGGACAGCGACCGTAGCTAGCCAACGTCAGTGCATCTTCATGGCTGTCGAATGTTGTTTTCAAGCAAGCTTTAGCAGTTAGTTATCAATGACAGCCGTCTGATGACAGCTTTGAAAATATAGCTTTGGTCTACTTCTAAGGACAACTGACACCTTTAAAATAACATACTTCCATTGAGCACCCATTTATTCATATGATTCTGCATGTATTTCAAAGGAATACGAACCTTCCAGATGCTTTCAGAGATCTGCAAAGAACTACAATTTCTGCTTCCTTCTGCAATCCGCACCTGACCTGTCTAAAAGACCACTCCCCCTACTTAATAATCACGTGGATGTTAGGCTACATTGTTGTCAATAAAATTATGTAACAGTAAAAATGTAACAGTGTCTTTATTAAGAGGGAAACAAAGGACTCTGTTTGTTTCTTTGTTTTTCAACAAATTAACTGCTTATTCTTGGGAGCAGTCTTGCCTGTTTCTCATAAGGTAGGCTATGTGTTTACAGAGCATTTTCGGGGTCTCAAACGTATACATAAACAGCTGTTTGCCTTGGTTACCAATGCCATCTAGAGTTACACATCTAAGTATACTATAGATATTATTGGAAGGGGTATGCTGCCTTGTAACATTGGGGGATGTGCTCAGGGTCAATGCATCCTGGAGTACAGTCGTGGTCAAAAGTTTTGAGAATGACACAAGTATTGGTCTTCACAAAGTTCGCTGCTTCAGTGTTATGAGATATTTTTTGTCAGATGTTACTATGGTATACTGAAGTATAATTACAAGCATTCCATAAGTGTCAAAGGCTTTTATTGACAATTACATTAAGTTTATGCAAAGAGTCAATATTTGCAGTGTTGACCCTTCTTTTTCAAGACCTTTGCAATCCGCCCTGGCATGCTGTCAATTAACTTCTGGGCCACATCCTGACTGATGGCAGCCCATTCTTGCATAATCAATGCTTGGAGTTTGTCAGAATTTGTGGGTTTTTGTTTGTCCACCCGCCTCGAGGATTGACCACAAGTTCTCAATGGGATTAAGGTCTGGGGAGTTTCCTGGCCATGGACCAGTATGAAAATGTATGCACTCACTAACTGTAAGTCGCTCTGGATAAGAGCGTCTGCTAAATGACTAAAATGTAAAAATGTAAATGGACCCAAAATGTCGATGTTTTGTTCCCCAAGTCACTTAGTTATCACTTTTTCCTTATGGCAAGGTGCTCCATCATGCTGGAAAAGGCATTGGTCGTCACCAAACTGTTCTTGGATGGTTGGGAGAAGTTGCTCTCGGAGGATGTGTTGGTACCATTCTTTACTCATGGCTGTGTTCTTAGGCAAAATTGTGAGTGAGCCCACTCCCTTGGCTGAGAAGCAACCCCACACATGAATGGTCTCAGGATGCTTTACTGTTGGCATGACACAGGACTGATGGTAGCGCTCACCTTGTGTTCTCCGGACAAGGTGTTTTCCGGATGTCCCAAACAATCGGAAAGGGGATTCATCAGAGAAAATGACTTTACCCCAGTCCTCAGCAGTCTAATCCCTGTACCTTTTGCAGAATATCAGTATGTCCCTGATGTTTTTCCTGGAGAGAAGTGTCTTCTTTGCTGCCCTTCTTGACACCAGGCCATCCTCCAAAAGTCTTTGCCTCACTGTACGTGCAGATGCACTCACACCTGCCTGCTGCCATTCCTGAGCAAGCTCTGCACTGGTGGTGCCCCGATCCCGCAGTTGAATCAACTTTAGGAGACGGTCCTGGCGCTTCCTGGACTTTCTTGGGCGCCCTGACGCCTTCTTCACAACAATTGAACCTCTCTCCTTGAAGTTCTTGATGATCCGATAAATGGTTGATTTAGGTGCAATCTTACTAGCAGCAATATCCTTGCCTGTGAAGCCCTTTTTGTACAAAGCAATGATGACGGCACATGTTTCCTTGCAAGTAACCATGGTTAACAGAGGAAGAACAATGATTTCAAGCACCACCCTCCTTTTAAAGCTTCCAGTCTGTTATTCTAACTCAATCAGCATGACAGAGTGATCTCCAGCCTTGTCCTCGTCAACACTATCACCTGTGTTAATGAGAGAATCACTGACATGATGGCAGCTGGTCCTTTTGTGGCAGGGCTGAAATGCAGTGGAAATGTTTTTTGGGGATTAAGTTCATTTTCATGGCAAAGAGGGACTTTGCAATTATTTTCAATTCATCTGATCACTCTTCATGACATTCTGGAGTATATGCAAAATGCCATCATCAAAACTGAGGCAGCAGACTTTGTGAAAATTAGTATTTGGGTCATTCTCAAAACTTTTGACCAAGACTGTACAAACTCTGCTCTGGAATCCCCGTCACATCATCGCCGTCTCGTGGCTTGTGAGTGTATAGGCCACTCGCAAAAACCGAAAGGACCGATAAATACGCCACACGTCATCAATACAATTTACATAAATGGCGACCGAAGGCGAATATGAGTCGATCCTATGCGTTAAACCCGACATCAATGTTTATCGCATACCACCGAGGGCTACAAATCGTGGATACAGGTAAATGCAAGGGGTTGGCCCGTTTTGGGGGTGTTGGACAAAAAGCGCGGTGCGGGTGGTTCTATCTGTGGTCATAGTGCTGCGTAATGTGTGTGCGTGTGCCTATATCTATGTTCGCTCAGAGGATGTTTACAGCGGTCGATGTGTGTCCAATATTTGTTTTGTTTAGGCCTATGAGTCATTCATTATTCTGCCCTATTGGCAATATTGATGTTACACTCGCAAAGCTGGCACTATCAGTACGGATGAATCGACAGTGAATGGCATGATATGTCTATTTGCGTGTGTTGTTCATCAGCATAGTTTACCCAGAAAATGTATTGGCATAATGCATTGACAGAAAATGTTATAAGTGATAAATTGCCCTATGTCCTTTGGCGTATAATACTGGCCAAGGCTACCGATCATTCTACGCCAGTGTTATTATGATAGTAACATGTATTACAGAATTGCTCAAATAATGAAACCATTGTCTATTAACGACAGCTGAAACAAGCAGTGCCAGCTGCCAGGGGGAAATAAAAGTAGTTTAATCAGATTACTGTTTTCAGTCTGGCCTATATGTGTGTGGCCCAGTTAACTGTAGGCTAAATGGTTTTAATTGAGATTCTCTAAGACCATATATTAGCTGATGTGTTATTAATTGGGGTTTGTGATCTTAATAATAGTCTTAAGACAGCCTTCAGGCATTATAAGAACAAGACAATTGGGTCAATTCAGATTATCTCCATATTATACAGTACTATTTGTTACAAAAGCTGGTCTGTGAACAGTTTAAATAGGCACTGTTTACTAACCTTATGATGTACTTTCTGTTTTGCTGTACTTTCTGGTCCTCTGTAGCTCTGTAGCTCAATTGGTAGAGCATGGCGCTTGTAACGCCAGGGTAGTGGGTTCGATCCCCGGGACCACCCATACGTAAAAATGTATGCACACATGACTGTAAGTCGCTTTGGATAAAAGCGTCTGCGAAATGGCATATTATTATTATTATCATTATTATATTATTGGCTACTTCTGACCTGGGTATTTCCTGTAGGGCAGCAGACTGGAAGCTGGATGTGCCCGATTGGTCAGGGCGCATGCGGATCACGGCCAAGGGGAAAGTGGCCTACATCAAACTGGAAGACAAAGTCTCAGGTGAGAGAGTCATGAAACTGTGTGTGTGTGTTGCACAGGTGCCCCTTTGTCCCAGCATTGCTCATCAAGGACCCTTTCAATGTAGCCAGTAAAATGAATTTATACAGCTTATCTATGTGGTTTATTATTATGATGATATGTGTTTTTCTCCTCCCATCCTGCAGGGGAGCTGTTCGCCCAGGCCCCTGTCACAGAGTATCCCGGCATCGCAGTTGAAACCGTAAGCGACTCCAGTCGCTACTTTGTCCTGCGAATACAGGATGGCAATGGTGTGTATATATGAGTGAAAGCCCCTCCCTGTATGTCCATAGCTTTCAGACTTTTACACTGGTCATATAGTGTTATGTCAGCTTCCTTTAGCAGGTTATAGTACTTTCATCAGTCTATGTCAACATCCTGTCTCGGGTCCCAATAGAATTTGTCAGCTCTCCTTAAATGTCAACTCACAATACACTGACATGCCAATGCACTCATACAGCTATGTCAACCTACTCTCGCAGGCCGCAGTGCGTTCATTGGTGTTGGATTCGGGGACAGAGGGGACTCTTTTGACTTCAACGTGTCTTTGCAGGACCACTTTAAGTAAGTGATGGAAGGGGTCACACCAGGAACAGTGTGACTGTTAAGGCACTCAAACACGGGTGCTTCACCAGTTCCCACTAATAACAAACACACCTACTTTGGTCTGTCTGCAGCATAAACTGCCAGCCAAAACTAAGTGTCATTGAGTAAGCTTGTTCCAGATATTGCAGTTTCCAAAACAACTGATGTGACATTGCTTTTTCCAGTGTCAGTGCATATTAAGTTGATATTGTGTGTGTTTGTGTGTGTGTGTGTGTGTGTGTGACAGGTGGGTGAAACAAGAGAATGAGATCAGCAAAAACCCTCAGGGGGCAGCTTCGGGACCAAAGCTGGACTTGGGATTTAAAGAAGGACAAACCATCACCCTTAATATTGGGGTAAAGACCTGGCACAATTAAACTAGATAATTCTTATAGAAATGTTATTACAAAATCATAGCCCATGCCCCTGGGGTCTGTTTGGGATTGGCCATTAGATTTTTCCCCAACACCCAATGTTTCTTCAGCATTCCAATTGAAATGTTTTCTCTATCAATCTTTCTCTCTTCCAGCAAGGCAAAAAAAGGGGTAAGCCACGCCCACAGGGGGCAGGTGGGTTTGGTCTTCTACCGCCACCACCGAAAGGAAAGATAGCTCCTCCTCCTTCCTCTACCTTCTCCAATCACAACACAGTGCCTCAAACAGGAGGCTCAGTGATGGGTACAGCAGTTAAAACTCTCAATAAAGCCTTGATAAACTTTTCTCTATAGCTAAATAAAGCTTTTATTTGGTAGCTTTGATTGTTTATTCTCTCTCTCTCTCTCTCTCTCATTCTCTCAATTCAATTCAAAGGGGCTTAATTGGCATGGGAAACATATGTTAACATTGACAAAGCAAGTGAAATAAACAATCACAAATGAACAGTTAACATTGAACACACAAGTTTCTCTCTTTCTCTCTGTAGGCTGTTTGCTAGATCTGGACAATAGTAACTCCAACACTGTGGTCCAATCATCCAACCCCAGCACTGATCTTTGGGGAGACTTCTCCTCTCCTGCAAGGTAACTTGTTAGAACTGTCTGTGACGGAGCTTATTTTAGCCCTTTTTCTTGTTATGCTATGATATACTGATATACATGCTTGATGTACTGTAACACCGGTATTGCTATGAGTCAATCAGCCTGTAAAAATCGTCTCTTTATCTTCAGTTCTCTCCCTCCAACATCACGACAACAGCACACTCCGAATTGGGGACAGTTTTGAGTCCACGTCATCGCATTTTTCATTTGACTCCATCGCTGAAGGCACCTCCTCCCTCTGTCGCTACAATACAACAGCAAACTGTCCAAGAGACAAAGAACACCATGCACTTGTCGAAAGTCTTTATCAAAACTATAAATGAATGTAGGCTATAATCTCCTCCCAAAGTAAAAAATAAATTAAATTAAAAAAAAGTCATATTTGGGATAATAATGCAAATGTATGCAAATGTTCAGTATTTGGTCAATTGAGTTTTATGGTAGGAGGTCTTCAATACCGCCTATGGGCTATGATGATAAGATCTTCAATTTCCTGTTATCACAAGAGTAGCAGCAATTTTACAGTACTGCTTTTTACCCGGCAACAGCGCCCTCTTGTTAATGTTCACCTAATCATCACGGCATGCTTGATTTAGATAGGGGAACCCATAGGGAGACATCCTTTCCCATATGGTTTTCTTCTGATCATAATAGGGGAAATGATTTGTAGTAATGAATTGTAATTGCTCAGACAGTAGCTCAATTCCGTTTCTCCCCCATTCTCCTCAGTGTGCAATTGTTCACTTAAAAGCATTGGATTGGTGTATGCATTGGCTGGAGGGAATCTACGATATTCCTTATGATTGCATGCAAACTATAGGCTATTTTTGGGATAAGGGGGATAAACGAAATAGGGCTCATATTGATGAACATATCTGTTTCCATTGTACTGACTGCCTGTGTTTACTTTGATGCTGAGGACATGACACAGCACTCTACAGTCCATTTGTAGGTAGGGAGTTGTGATGTAGTAGTGTACATTGGATGAGAATGGGTGAAAATGCATACTTGTAATGAAAAGAATGACAAGTAAATCGGTATAAAACTAATTATATGCGCAAAAGTGCCATTCAATGTTTCATTTGTTTGATTATGAAATAAGTAGCCTGGGATGCCAGATCTGTGTCTGCCTACTCCTTTATCAATAGCCAATGCAAAAACCAATCTGGCAACCAGGCTGTGAAATATGATGATTGTCTAACATAGTGTAATATGATGATTGTGTAACAACTACAACTGTTGTTGTGGAGGATGTGCTGTTGGATGTTGCTGGGATTGAAATACTAAGTCGCCTCATGTCAATAGTGTTTGTTTACCTTCCCCAGAACCACAGATGGTTAGTGGCACCTTAATTGGGGAGGATGGGCACTTGGTAATGGCTGGAGCAGAATCAGTGGAAAGGTATCAACAACATCAAACACATCGTTTCCATGTGTTTTGTGCCATTCCATTCGTGCAGCTCCAGACATTATTAGGAGCTGTTTTCTCCACAGCAGCATCCACTGCCCAGAACATGGTTTCACATGGCTCTGTCATTCCACGGTTACTGTAATGTCACTGGATGCGTACTTATGATTTATTGCCTTGGGTTGTCATTACTCATCATGACATGTGAAAGTGGCAATAAAGACCTTCAAAGGGAGTCGTGTGTCTTTGTGCATCTTATGGATGATGCATGGTAGAAAAGGTTAGATGTTAATGAAGCTTTATGAGAGTAAAAAACGAAAGTAATTAGGTTTTTAGTTTGTCATGTTTTAATCTCAATATGACGTTTGAAAGTTAGATTTGTACTTTGTTATTATTTCATGAGAATGTAGACAAAGGGTGTTTTTTGCCTTCAAGGTATGTATGTCAAAGGTGTTAGAAAACATGGCTTCCCAAAATACAAAAGACATTCCAAAAATGGGGATATTAATATTTGAAGTTGTACGTTTACATTCTTATATCCATTGACAGAGAAAAAGTGTCAAATAGTTTGTGTAACTCTCAACCTTTACCACTAGGGGGACAGCCCAACGCTGACCACCACAGAGCCACTTTGAACTGCTTTGTACATGCTCTGCTTTTGACCTGCCACCACAGCCTCCATGTACACGGGACATGAAGGTAAACACAGGCCGATACCCACATAAGACTACCTGACATTATCTAAAGCAGGAGAGGTTGAGAAGTTAAAGGCCCAGTGTAGTCAACATGACTTTTCTGGGTTTTATATATATATTTCCACACTGTTTTGGTGGGAGAGAGTTTTGGCCCTCCATGGTGACATCACCATGTGGTAAATTAGTTAATAGACCAATAAGAAAGAGTTCCAAACCTCAATGCCAATAACAGCTCATTTTCAGTTCCCCACTCAAACCACTTCCAGACAGTCCTTGAAAATACTTGCTTGAGAAATTGCTCTTTGCTAAGAAGCTATTATTGTCCTTCAGACATTTGAGAAATAGATGTCTATCTCAAAGAAAAGCAAAATCAACATATTTCTTGAATTGTGTATCAGAGAGTGGTGGTAATCCAGCAAACTTCTGGAAAGTGGTCAAATCTTTTAAACAAAACTCCACCCCCTCGTTGCCCCGGCAGGTTTTAACTGCCTCTGGTCCCATACTAGACAAAATTGAAATTTGTAGTGCTTTAAATTACCATTTCAGCTGGCCATCTGTTTGAAAGGATAGTCTATGAAAATGTATCTCATTCCACTAGAGGGGGTCCTTTAGTCACCTCAGAACAGATTGCAGAGAATGAGGCAGACTCACATACTTTATTTTCATTTCAACCATTTGATGTCTATGATGTAATGTCTATGCCTTGCTAAAGATCGATGTAAAGAAGTCCACAGGGGATGATTCACTTGACCTCTTCTTACTACAGCTCTCTCCCCCACTCGTTGTTGAACCTTTAACCTGTAATTTTTACCTGACAATTGTTACTGGTGTTATGCCTAAGATTTTGAAAGATTTTGACCAACTCCCAGCTAAGAAGTTTTTTAACTTCTCACTCTATTCTAAATATGCACTCATCTGGCCGTTTGGATTGATAAAGATCTAACGTTAAAACAAATACAGATGAGCTAGTTAAAAAGCTAAGATTTAAGGTGGGCTTCTTTTTTAGAAACATTTCTTACCTCTCCACGAACAGCAGGAAGCAAGCAGATTGTACAGTCAACTTTCCTGCTAGTTCTTGACTATGGTGACTCCATTTACCAGAATGCAGCAGCCACTACTCTTAAACCTTTGGATGCCATCTACCATAGCGCCCTTCGCTTTATCACAGTTTTAATACTCATCACTGCATCCTGTATCAGAAGGTCGGCTGGACCCCACTAAAGTCCCGTAGATCACTTCATTACTCCCTTCTTGTTTACAAAGCTCTGCTCCACAAGCTTCCAAAATACCTCACTTCCCTGTTGAAATATAAAAATATGAGATACCAAACCCGTTTGCAGGTTTGGTTAACTCTTGAGGTCCCGCTTGTCTCCACAAAGTTTGGTAAATCTGCCTTTAGTTTTATGCACCTTACAAAACAAATTTCACCTGGATTCCCTAGTGCCGATAAGGCAGTTTAAAACTCTGTTGTTAAATGAGTTTACTGAAGTGTGCAATTGTTTCAATATATTATTATAATTTGTAATATAATAACCTGATGTAATGTATTTATAGCTGTCTGGTAGTTTTTAATATTTTTATTGATGTAATTTTGTCCTCAGGGCCCCGTTGTAAATGAGACACTGGTCTCAATTGGGTTCCCCTGAATAAATACAAGTAAATAAAAATCTATTTTATTTTATTAATTGTTACCCAAAAATGATTTGATATTGAGATAAAACAGCTGCATTGGACCTTTTAATAGACCTGACACATTCGTCACAAATACCAAGTTGACACAACAGGGTCAGGGGGACATGGGTACAGGGAACATCACGCAAAGAACACAGTGGACAGACAGATTAATAAGACTGTGACACAAGCCAGGCAGAGGCTGGAAGTAAATGAAGATGTGGGGGGGGGGGGGGGGGGGGTTAGCGTGACTCCATGACTGGTTGCTGTTGACATGACCCAGACAGACGAGAAGGAAGAATGAAAGAGAGAGGTGGGGAACAGGGGGTCAGTGCATGATCTCTTCGTGGCTGGTCGCTTTTAGCATTGCTGACAGAGAAAACGATAGAAAGAGATGGATGGATAGCGAGAGTAATGAGAGAGATGGAAAAAGGACAGGAGGTACAGTGTCAATGACTTCCACTGAGCCTCATCTATCGCTCTCCATTCCACCATCTGTCTCCATCCGTCCCAGGATATCGTTCAACTGATCAATTGGCAACACGTGACTCATACACATGTACTCATAGTTCTGAGGAATGAGACTTGTAATGCTATTAGTCTGTCAATGCTTTAAGATGACATACTGTGAAAATACCAAGAGGGTCTGGACCAAGCTCAGTGTCAGATATCCATCAATTCTTCACATTCAAGGGATAATTCAACCAAATTGGAAATTAGCATATTTGTTTCCTTAGTCCACTGTCTGTATGCACAAGAAAATACTGCAATCCACACTTTAGTTATGTTCAACTAACCACTGCCACCAACTGCTAATATTTGTATTTTCTAACCAAAACCCATGTAAGTAAATGTCCCCCATTAGAATGCTTTAAATTTCATGCCAAAATCATCCAAAATAAACTTCATTTGAACTACACAATCCCTTTCAGAGATTATTTGGACATGATATTTGAAACACGCTATCTAGGGGACATACATTGACCTACATTAGAAAATGCTAATATTAGTGGTTGATGGCAGTGGTTAGTTCTGGCATAGGAAGGGATGTTGCTCTCAAAACACAATTTAACACAATGTTTCCACTTACCTAGGTTGCAATCGATTCCGAAAAACAGTTTTTGGATAAATGTGCTGTATTTCGCTTTAGGTATTTGATTTAGGTATTTTCAGTATTACTATAGAGCCTCGTTAATTCTGAAAATATCTCTGAAACACCTTTCAAACACTTCAATCCAACTCATATTATAAAAGTATCCCTTTCAGGAGGACGTGACTGCATAGCATTTTTGCTAAGTCACTTTATTATGTTGTGTCATGTTATCCTTTACCATGTATTTCAAATGATATTTGAGAGTTTTGACATTTTTATACAAGCACATGAGATTCTATTTCTGATTCCAATGCTCTCATATCCTACATCCATCATTTTTTAAGTTGCCTCACAAACACAGGTCTGATCGAAGGCAGTGTGCAGGTTCAGGTATCAGACCACGGAGTGCCTGACTGCACTAGTCTTGTGCTAGGTCCATTAACAGGCTTGTGGCTACTGGATGCTAATATTAACTTAACCATCAGAGACTGGCGACTTATGTGTCTTTTAAAATTGTATGTCAACATTTAATACATATCTATCAATGAAACTCTGAGCCAAAATACACGAGACAGATCGGTTTGAATTTAGTTAGCATGGGATCTGATGTTGTGGCCATGAGAAAATACATTTTAAATATACCTAAAATGTCGGTTTGAATTTAGTTAGCATGGGATCTGATGTTTTGGCCATGAGAAAATACATTTTAAATATACCTAAAATGTACTTTCTTGCATTTCTCTCGATCTTTCTTGCCCCCCCCCCCCCCCCCCCCCCCTCCCACCCCCCACCCCCACCCTTGCCCTCCTCTCTCACTCTCACACACAAACTTTGGCATACTTATACAAGCACACACCATTAATGACTCATATCAGGTGAAATGTCAGGAGTGAGCCGCGGTTGTAATAATTTATTGGAGCTGTGCAGCGATCCTTCTCACCCCCCTCCAACCCAGCCCCTCTCCTTCTCATGTGTAATACCCTAGTTAAACTGTCCAGCCGTTAACGAGCCATAATTAACGAGTTTAACGAGTTTTGGCCATGTGGGTTATAACCTGGTGTTGTTAGCCTGGCAGATGATAACTGTATTTTATCCATCCATATACATTTATTACTGGCTAGTGCCCCTTTTCTGCCGCCATTGTCTGCCCCTGGTTTAGCTCATAACACCAGGGTTTTTGCGCTTTGATATTACGCAAATGACAACCCATTGTAGTGTGACCTACACAGCATTAATTTTCCATGTAAGTTTACCCAGCTGGGTTGCACTGTGGTGATTTAGGACAACTACTGTATCTTGCATTGGGGGCTTCAACCTCCGTGTTTTACAAGGGGATCAGGTGTTGTCGCCCAGCACTCAACATGGAATCAGTTGTTTGTAAGGACCGGCTGGTGGTCTTTGGGATCTAATGTAGTCTATGGGTCAATATTACTCAAACCCATAGATGTTGAATTCTTGTACTGTTTGTTTCTAATTGGAGAAAGTGGTAAATATTGTCTTCTGTAACCATACCAAACGTAACATATCATACTATTTTGAGTGTCCCAGATTTACGTCTATGAGACCAGGTTGTAATGTAAATTGTTACCAAAGAGATAGAAGAAATTGGCTCAAATCGTATAGGTGAGATTGACACAACCACAACTTTTCCAGTTGTCTTGTATTGGTTGAGTTACGGTTCTATAATGTTTTTATTTGACTGGGCACTGGGTAATGGTTCAACATACTGTAGATATCTAGCCACTGACCTAGTTGTCATTTCCAAGAAGTTCTGAGTGTCGGAGAGCAAATATATTCAAGCTAATAAATTCACTAGCCGACCATAGTCTGCAGAACTGATCCATTTAGGGTCGTAAACAAATATATTACAATAGTCCTAAAGAATAACTATTTTATTTACAGACTTATTGTACATGGAGTTAGTGTGATATATGCACATGGTGTGTTTATTGTTCACGTATGTGCATTGATGTTATGAGAAAGAGACCTGACAGGACCACGTGTTCATGTGTGGTCTGTTCAAGGAATTCATCCATTGTTTGTGATCATGTTGACTGAATGTGTGCGTGAGGGGTTAAGTGAATGCTGTGTGTGAACTGTTTGAGGACTTTGTAGGCCCACATGTGAGAAAGGGGCAGAACAGGGGGTTGGGGTAGACAGGGGATGATGATGGGTCGTCATGGCTGGTCTATTTTTAAATATGTCTGTGGTGGCACCCTGGGAAGATCGCTCTGTGTGTGTTTGGTACTCTGTGTGTTTGTGTCTGCATGTGAGGGCGTGTGTTTGTATGTAGGCCTATGCATGCCAGGGTGTCATATTATGGTAATTAAATAGTGTTCAGTTACTCGCACACCACAATTAAAATGTGTAATAATAAATCAGCCATTTTTTTCCAATCTTCCCTGGATCTTGTTTGTCAGGATAAGTGAATGACAGTCACTGTGTCCTCTTGTGGAGTGAAATGGTCCAAATACATAAAATGGCCTCCATATTTCCGTACATTTGCAATGGGGACAATGACATTCTGCTGACATCGTGCATTATTATGGGATTTTTTGGGGAGCACCCTGTTGTGCAGACAAGCAGATTTATGTTGTATCTTCATACCAGGTCCTTCTATGGCAAGGAGTATGGCTACTTGTTGAAGGCCAACTGCCTAGTGCATGCGGTTCACATTATGGAGTGATAGTCATGTCCCACTAGGAACAGACATCAGTTCAACGTCTTGTTTGGATTTACATTTGGTTGAGTTAACGTGACTTCAACGTAAAACCAACAAAACATTTCACCATGTCATTGGATTTAGGTTAAAAGTTCGGTGAAAAAGACTGAATTCCCTTACGTTGATGACTTTTTGCAAATCCAATCAGTTTTCCACATTGATTCAATGTCATCACATTACATTTTTTGTTGAAGTGACATGGAAACAACGTTGATTCAACAGTTTTTTGTGCTTGCAGTTTCAGTTGTTATTCTACTTTCCAAGTCCAATTATTTTTTTAAATCTGAAATCTTGTCAATTTTCCTGGTTAACGTAAGACAGTAGAGTAGCTAGATAACCTACTATAGAATCAATACAAATGCAGAAGACTTTAAAATGTGTAAATATCAGAGCAATCTAGAGAGATAGGTCCAGGAAAACTTTGAATTTATGACTTTAATCCAAATGGTAACTCATAATAAAATGTTTATTAGACTCAAATAAATTCTAAGACATACAGATGATGTTTACCTTATTTATTTAGAATGCAGAAACACCATCATCAAGTCACACTTAGAATTTACTAGATTGAACACATCAAAATGCTAATTAAAAGTCCCTATAGTAGCCAATTGCAGCTGTGTCTATCCCCAAATGCTATCCAGTATCAACAATGACTTGATGGCTCTTTATCTTACAATAAGTGCAACTGTAGTGGTATTATACAGTGCCTTCGGAAAGTGTTCAGACCCCTTGACTTTTTCCACATTTTGTTACGTTCCAGCCGTATTCTAAAATTGATTAAATAGTTTTTTCCCCCTCATCAATCTACACACAATACCCCATAATGACAAAGCAAAAACAGGTTTTTATAATCTTTTGCTAATGTATAAAAAACTAAAAAAACGGAAATATCACATTTACATAAGTATTTAGACCCTTTACTCAGTACTTTGTTGAAGCACCTTTGGCAGCGATTACAGCATTGAGTCTTCTTGAGTATGTCGCTACAAGCTTGGCACACCTGTATTTGGGGAGTTTCTCAGATTATTCTTTGCAGATCCTCTCAAGTTCTGTCAGGTTGGACGGGGAGCGTTGCTGCACAGCAATTTTCAGGTCTCCCCAGAGATGTTCGATCGGGTTCAAGTCCGGGCTCTGGCTGGGCCACTCAAGGACATTCAGAGACTTGTCCCGAAGCCACTCCTGCATTGTTTTGGCTGTGTGCTTAGGGTCATTGTCCTGTTGGAAGGTGAACCTTCGCCCCAGTCTGAGGTCCTGAGTGCTCTGGAGCAGGTTTTCATGAAGGATCTCTCTCTACTTTGCTCCGTTCATCTTTTCCTCGATCCTGACTAGTCTCCCAGTCCCTGCCGCTGAAAAACATCCCCACAGCATGATGCTGCCACCACCATGCTTCACCGTAGGGATGGTGCCAGGATTCCTCCAGACGTGACGCTTGGCATTCAGGCCAAATAGTTCAATCTTGGTTTCATCAGACCAGATAATCTTGTTTCTCATGGTCTGAGTGTTTTTAGGTGCCTTTTGGCAAACTCCAAGTGGGCTGTCATGTGCCTTTTACTGAGGAGTGGCTTCCGTCTGGCCACTCTACCATAAAGTACTGATTGGTGGAGTGCTGCAGAGATTGTTGTCCTTCTGGAAGTTACTTCCATCTCCACAGAGTAACTCTAGAGCTCTGTCAGAGTGACCATCAGGTTCTTGGTCACCTCCCTGACCAAGGCCCTTCTCTCCCGATTGCTCAGTTTGGCCAGGCGGCCAGCTCTAGAAAGATTCTTGGTGGTTCCAAACATCTTCCATTTAAGAATGATGGAGACCACTGTGTTCTTGGGGACCTTCAATGCTGCAGAATGTTTTTGGTACCCTTCCCCAGATCTGTGCCTCCATACAATCCTGTCTCGGAGCTCTACGGACAATTCCTTCGACCTCATGGCTCATTTGCTCTGACATGCGCTGTCAACTGTGGGACCTTATATAGACAGGTGTGTGCCTTTCCAAAGCATGTCTAATCAATTGAATGTACCACAGGTGGACTCCAATCAAGTTGTAGAAACATCTCAAGGATGATCAATGGAAACAGGATGCACCTGAGCTCAATTTCGAGTCTCGTAGCAAAAAGGCTGAATACTTGTAAAGGTATTTCTGTTTATTTTTATTTTTAATACATTTGCAACATTTTCAAAAAACCTGTCTTCGCTTTGTCCTTATTGGGTATTGTGTGTAGATTGCTGAGGATAAAAAAAAAAAATACATTTTAGAATAAGGTTGTAAAGTAACAAAATGTGTAAAAAGTCAAGGGATCTGAATACTTTCCCAAGGCACTGTATATTGTACAATGTCTTTTTAAGCACCAATGTGACACATTAGAGGATATGTATAGTCTTCTGGGAGGTCAAAAATATTGTCTCTTTCACCTCTGAGTTTGTGAGTTCATGATCGTGTGTCGCCACTCCTTTATCCCTCTCCCCTTCCCTCCCTCTCTTTCTCGTTCCTGATTACCTCTCGCCCTCTCATTTTCTTCCTCTCCTCCTCCAACCGTATCTTCTCCTTCTCCTGCAACCAGTCTCCTCCGAGGTAGCCCAGCACATCGTTGGGCCTACCGCGAAGCCCAGGCTGCGGGTGGAGTAGTGCCTGGAAAAGGGAGCAGGCTAGTGGGGTGAAACAGGTAAACTGGGGGGCGACCGGATGGGATTTTCTCTCGTTCAGATTCCGCTTGTCTTCATCCAAACTCATCATGATGTCCTCGTCTTTTCCTTCCCCCCATATGTCTCGTTCATCGTCCTGACCATCTTGATCTTTCTGCTGGTCAAACCACTCTTTGTACTTGATGTAGGAGCGGTCGTTGGATGCGGTCTGCATCCAGGGTAGACTGCCAGTCAGCATGGCGTAGATGAGGATCCCCAAGGCCCAGCAGTCTGTACTGGCCTCCACCGACACCCACACCCTCTTGATCTTGTTGTCCAACCCATTTCCTCCATCAGGTTTTGAAGCAGTATTATGGCTACTATCCTCCAACTCCTTCGCTATCTCTGCCTCGGGCGTACAGTAAGCAGAGCTGTACCACACACCAGGTATCTTGGTTCCTGTGGCCTTGGCCATGCCAAAGTCGCCCAGTTTGACCCAGCGGCAGGCAGCGTCGACCAGGAAGATGTTCTCGGGCTTGACGTCACGGTGGACGAAGCCCAGGGAGTGGAGGTGCGTTAGGGCACCACACAGCTGGGAAACCACCCTCTGGACACAGTCCTCCTCCATACCCACCTGAGACATAGAGAGGCACAGTTGAACTACATTTCCCATTCTGTTAGTTACCAAAATTTCATAAGAGAATACTGACAAATGTCTCATGGGAGTGGAAGTTCTTCACACATACTGTATATTATACCTCAGGGACAATGACGTCGTATAGATCACCGAAGAGGCTGGCTTGCTGGGCGAAAACGTAATGTGAGGGGGTGGAGAAGGCAATGCCCAGGGACTTGGTCAGGGACGGGTGGGTGCAGAAGGAGAGGGAGAGGTTATACTCTCGCAAAAAGGAAAAGAGATTTGTAGAATCACGAGGAAAGAACTTCAGGGCCATTGGAGTTCCTTGAGGGAAGGAAGAGAGAGAAAAGTGATCAGAACAAAAGAAAGAAAGAAATTCTGGAGATATGAGGCCAGGTAAACTGGGTTTAGGATTAAAACAGACCCATAGTTTACCTCTTTTTCTATGTACAGCCAACATGACCTTCCCGTACGACCCCTCCCCTAACATCTTGACCACCTGGAAGTGGTCCGAGGTCTCCAGTGATGTAAGCGACTGGGCTGTGAGATGGCACATCTCGTCCAATAGTCTCGTGGCAGCCTGCGGAGATGGGAACATAACAGATATCTGTCATGATGCTTGTCGTCATGACGATTTTGGCAGCACTAAACCAGATGTAAACACATCCCTTTATAGCACAATGAACAGCTTGATGGACAGTTTTTGGACACCTCCCATTTCAACAAAGCCTTTGATTTATTCTGATTGGTTGTTGTCTTTTCCATTGATTGGCACCAGGAGGGCGATTGTGGGATTTTTCTGTATTAGCCGACCGGATTGACCCCAAGACACCCCATTAGTACATAGAGAGCCATGGATATCCAACCAAGGATATATATGTCTCTGTGGCATAGCTAGCTCCACAGGGGTAAACCCAGCACAGACCCCTGCCAACACGGCATTACCTGAATAGCCTGTAGGGACATGGACTTAACACCTTGGTTATGTATGCACACATGACTGTAAGTCGCTTTGGATAAAAGCGTCTGCTAAATGGCTTGTTATTATTATTGTTATTGTAGCTTTGTGTTGGGTGAAAGAGAGTCGTGTGGTTTGGGATTAAACTTGTCCTGTCCTGTACCCCACTTCTGTCTACTACTCAATATGGATTACAATAGTGGAACATTCTGTATCAACAGTGTAAGCATAAACAGTCTGGATTGATATGAATATGAATCAATATAACGGGTAAATGCTTTATAAAACCTATCATGAACAAGCATTAGTAAACTGTTAATAAATAGGTATTTCATTATTTAAAAACATTTATAAGCATTCATACGCATTACAAGGATTCCAATTCATAAGCTTTTATAGCATTTATAATCATTTAATAAAGCATTTAAAAACATGTATAAGCATTTACAATGGCTTATGCATGAAAATTATTATAAAGTGTTACCCCCCCCCCCCTTATATAACAGTGCAATAAAATAGTACTTTTTATTAATACATTTAGAAGAAATGTATGAAGTAAAACTGGATTAAATCCATTTCAGAACAAGTCAGCATCTTAGAAAACTTCTATCAATGTCTACCTAAACCTTGATGAATCTTGGCTGAAAGAAACACATTGCTCCTAATTCTTTCTTGGTTTCAGAGGAAAATGGGGTGAGAGGATGGCTTACTTACTGTCATTTTGGCTCTGTGGTTGACTTCAGTCCCTTTCACAGTGATATTGTGATGTTCCTCACAGACAGGTTGCAGTGAATCTGTATCCCTGCCTGTTGTGGAGGCCAGTCAATATTTTCTGTCAATCAACAAATTAACGCCTGTGTCTATCCAAACACTTGTCTAGACACTCTCTCTTTTTCCACTCTCTCTCTCATAGATAGTGGACACACACATTCTCTCTCTCTCGCTTTCTCTCTCGCTTTCTCTCTCGCTTTCTCTCTCGCTCTCGCTTTCTCTCTCGCTCTCGCTCTCGCTCTCGCTCTCGCTCTCGCTCTCGCTCTCTCTATCTCTCTATCTCTCTCCCTCCACGCTTGCAGCATTTCCCCTTTGAAGAGGAGCGAGAGAGGGCATGCCACTCTGACAAACCTGTGCTTGGATAACCATCTGTGTGTGACCTGTGCTTAACAAGCGGCACACACTCCATCACAGGCTTTCCAATTACTACCTCTTTTCCTCAACTTTTCCACTTGTTTTGTGCCTCTTTCTTTCTGTCTTTCTGTCTTTCTGTCTGTCTGTCTGTCTGTCTGTCTGTCTGTCTTTCTTTCTTTCATTCATTCTTTCTTTCTGTCTCTCTCTCCAACTCCCTCTCTCCCCTCATTTGACAAACCGAACAGCTGAAGGGGGTCACACACCAAAACAGCTTTATAGTGCGATCCTCTCGTATCTTGAGTGCCTGCCAACTCTATTTCCTCCAGCTTGCCAACTATCTAACTATCTCCCCCACCGCCACCCATCGGACCACCAGCTATCCTGCCCAACATCTTTTCTAACCCCTCCAGCCCCCCTTGGGGGATACATTTCTCTGCGACTAGCATTACCACGCAACTTACAACTGTACTGTCACTTTAGCTGTGTTAGCAATATGTCATCAGTGTTACATGTTCATGTGTAGCAAAGTTCTGGGTGGCACTTCATTTAAAGGGTACCTACATAAGGACTTCATAACACAATCATAACCTATACATAATGCATTCATAAGCAGGTCATAAGCACTACTGCGGGGGGAGCAGTTAGCTGGTCTGTGGGTGGGGGCAGGAGGGGGGACAGGGGGAGTAGGTAGCTGGTTAGTGGTGGCTGTTCAGCAGTCTGATGGTCTGGGTGTAGAAGCTATTGGCCAGTCTTTCAGTTTTTGCCATGATGCTCCTATACTGCCCGTGTCTGAGTGATGGAAGCGGGGAGAACAGTCCGTGGCTCAGGTGGCTGGGGTCCCTGATGATCTTCTTAGCCTTAGAACACTGTGAGGGCCATCGGGGACGGCCTGAGGTTGAAGAGGTTGAGGTTGTCGTGTCTTCTTCACCACGGTGTCCGCATGATTTGACCATTTCAGCTGCTCTGAGATGTGTACGCCAAGGAACTTGACGTTTTTGACCGTCTCCACGGCGGCCCTGTTGATGAGGATGGGGGCGTGCCCAGCCTGGTTTCTCCTGAAGTCCACAATCAGCTCCTTTGTTTTGCTGACGTTGAGTGAGAGGTTGTTTACCTGGCACCACACCGTCAGAGTGCCTACCTCCTCCCTGTAGACTGTCACGTAGTTGTTGGTAATCAGGCCTAGTACTGTTTTGTCATCAGTGAACTTGATGTTAGAGTTGGAACTGTGTGAGGCCACGCAGTCATGGGTATACAGGGAATACAGGAGGGGACTGAGGACACACCCTTGTGGGGCCCCCGTGTTGAGGATCAGTGTCAAGGAGATAATGTTGCCTACCTTCACCACCTGGGGGCAGCCCGTCAGGAAGTCCAGGACCCAGTTGCATAGGGAGGAGTTCAGTCCCAGGGCCGTGAGTTTTGCAGTGAGCTTAGAGGGCACTATGGTATTGAAGGCCGAGCTGTAGTCGATGAACAGCATCCTCACATATACATTCCTTTTGTCCAGGTGGGTAAGGGCAGTGTGCAGTGCAAGGGCGATTGCGTCGTCCGTGGATCTGTTGGGGTGGTAGACGAATTGGAGTGGGTTGAGTGTGTCGAGGAGGGAGGAGGTGATATGGTCTTTGACCAGCCTCTCGAAGCACTTCATGATGACGAAAGTGAGTTCTACGGGTCGGTAGTACTGCTATGAAAGCATTATAAATGTGTTGTGAAGTCATTATGTAGATACCATTCAATTAAGTTACGCAAATAGTATGTCAGTTTGTGTATAGAAATGCAGGACAACATGGTCATATATCACTGTCTTTTATTTTAAATGGGTAAATCCCATGGATATTATCATGTATTTTTATAAAAATATGTGATGCCAGCATCACAAATATAATAGGCTCAGATATGAGACACTTGGTTAATAAATAACTGTACATTCAGTAAACACAATACAAAACAGGGTCATAGGCTCGTTCAGATTTAGGGTTAGGGTTAACCCTAACTCAATCACATTATTCAGTAACAGCACTGTAATAAGGATATTATAAATGACTGTATATTAAAGAAATAGAATTTGCATTTCAACATTTAAATGAGCTAAGACTAAAGGGTGAGGTAAAAAGCAATTGACCTTATAGAGTGCATTATGTTTGAAAGAATGACATGTTACAGTAAGCTGAATCTTAGATACTCAAGTTGAACACAATTCGCATTCACAGTAAGTAAGCGTACTTAGAAAAGTAAAACCTCTAGTTAAATTGAATAAGTTAACAGTGCTTTGGAGAAAGGCATTTGTTGTTGCACAGAGTAGGAACCTAGATGACGGGAAACTTTATGTCAAAGGCCCTGAACCTGTGACCTAAGGAAGAGCAGCACTCTGGTAGACCATTGACAGTAGAATCTTAACTGTTCAGGAATCTTGTAGGAGAGGAGAGCCACATCCCAGGTTGTGAGTTGTGTTGGGAAGCAGGGAATGGAAATCTGGGGTAGTGTGCATGCAATCTATAATGGGGGAAGAAAGGGTGTGGGAAAAGTTAGAATGTTGCGAACTAAGAATCTTATGTTACTGTCAAATATAACATCTGAACATACCACAGTGAATTATCAAAATCCAAACAGCTTTTCCATATTTGTTATATTATATAGATGTTCTTTCCACACAGTGACTAAGCTAAGATGCTTGGGTACATTAAGCTTTCTACCATTGACATTAGTCAGCTCTTTTTGTACCACTTCAGCTTTGTATCACATTGATCTGAGTGGAGTACAATGACATTGCCCATATACTCTGACCTAAGGTTGGTTACATTTTCCCTCACTTATGGATAAGGTTAGGAATTTGAGCGCGTAAGTGGATCCTAGAACTGTACCCAGAGTATATTGCGCTACCTACCTGCTTTAGTGCAGTCGAACAGAGGCTTGAGAGATTATGCAGGCCTTTAGTGACCTCTACTGTCTTGGGAGAGACTGGCAGGCTCATATTGACTCGGACATCAATCAGCCAGTCAACGTGCAGTTTAAAGGAGCAGAGATCGGTGTAAAGTTGTGAGAGGGAGTTGTTTAGCTGGAAAAGGGAAGAGAGGGCGACAAGTTGTGAATTCCAAAGACTGGGGACTTGACACTGTGTTTTAAACGCATTTTTAGTACAACGTCAAAAAATCTTCTGAAAAGTGTTCCTGGTGAATTTATAAAGCACCCCTGAAGCATTCCTCACAATAGATTAAATAAACTGAGCAGTGATGAATTATGGAATACATTTATGTTGCTTTAAGTCACTACATTTATAGAACTTTATGTCACTTTCAGATAACTGGTACTGTATACTGCTCCTTGCAAAAGTATTCAGACACCTTGGATTTCTTCACATTTTGTTGTCTCACAAAGTGGGATTAAAAAGTATGTAATTGTCATTTGTTGTCAACAACCTACACGAAATACTATATAATGTCAAAATGGAAGAAAAATTATAACTAAAAAACAAAGATGAATACAAATTAAATAACTAGAATATAGTTGTTGCACAAGTATTCAACATGTTAGAAACACCTTTGACATAGATTACAGCTGTGATTCTTCTTGGGCAAGTCTCATAAGAGCTTTGCACACCTGTATTGTGCAATATTTGCCCATTATTCTTTTCAAATTCCCGTTTCTTTTCATCCTGAAAAACTCCCCAGTCTTTGTCGATGTCAAGCATACCCATACCATGATGCAGCCACCACCATGCTTGAAAATAAGGAGGCAGTTACTCAGTGATTTGTGTTGGATTTGCCCCAAACATAATGCTTTTAATTTAGGCCAAAAAGTTTACTCTTTTACCGTGTTTTTTTGCAGTAATAATTTAGTGCCTTGTTGCATACAAGATGCATGTTATTTTCTATGATCTTTTCACTATGTCATTTACGTCATTATTGTGGAGTCACTAAAATGTTGTTGATCAATGGAATCATGGTGACATCCCTAAGCAGTTTCCTTCCTGTCCTGCAGCTCAGTTCAGAAGGAAAACTGCATATTTGATGTGTCTAGGTGGTTTAATACATCAACCTCAGCATAATTATTAACTTGACCATGCTTAAAGATATATTCAATGTCTGATTTGTTATTGTTACCCATCTACCAATCACTGCCCTTCTTTATGAGGCTTTCGAAAAGCTCCCTGGTCTTTGCAGTTGAATCTGTGCTTGAAATTCAATACTTGACTGAGGGACATTTACAATTGCGGTAAAGGAAATGTTTTGAAATTAATTCAAAATTAAAAGCTGAAATGTCTTGAGACATTGGTATTAAACCCCTGTGTTATGGCTGGTCTAAATAACTTCAGCAGTAAAAATGTTCTTAGCAAGTCAGATAATAAGTTGTATGGGCTAACTCAATGTGCAATAATGGTGTTTAACATGATTTGTTAATGACTACCCCATCTCTGTACCCCACACATACAATTATCTGTAAGGTCTCTCAGTCGAGCAGTGAATCTCAAGCACAGATTCAATGACAAAGACCTGGGAGGTTTTACAATGCCTCGCAAATAAGGACACCTATTGGCAAAAAAAAAGCATACATTGAATATCCCTTTGAGCATGGTGAAGTTATTAATTACACTTTGGATGGTGTATCAATACACCCAGTCTCTACAAAGATACAGCCGTCTTTCCTAACTCAGTTAACGTAGAGGAAGGAAACCGCTCAGGGATTTCACCATGAGTCCAATGGTGATTTTAAACATTTTACATTTACATTTTAGTCATTTAGCAGACGCTCTTATGCAGAGCGATTTACAGTAGTGAGTGCGTACATTTTCTTAATTTCTTCCCATTCTAAACCAGTTCCAGAGTTAAATGGCTGTTATAGCAGAAAACTGAGGATGGATCAACAACATTGTAGTTACTCCACAATACTAACCTAAATGACTGAGTGAAAAGAAGGAAGTCTGTAAGGAATACAAATATTCCAGAACATGCATCCTGTTTGCAACAAGGCACTAAAGTAATACTGCAAAAAATGTGGCAAAGAAATTAACTTTTTTGTCCTGAATACAAAGCATTATGTTTGGAGCAAATCCAACACAACACATTACTGAGTACCACTCTTCATATTTTCAATAATGGTGGAGGCTGCATCGTGTTATGGGTATGCTTGTCATCAGCAAGGACTAGGGAGTTTTTTAGGATAAAAAGAAAAGGAATAGAGCTAAGCCCAGGCAAAGTCCTAGAGGAAAACCTGGTTCAGTCTGCTTTCCAACAGACACTGGGAGACAAATTCACCTTTCAGCAGTCCAACAACTTGAAAGGCAAGGCCAAATATATACTAAAGTTGCTTACCAAGACAACATTGAATGTTCCTGAGTGGCCTAGTTACCGTTTTGACTTGAAATTGGCTTGAAAATCTATGGCAAGACTTGAAAATGGCTGTCTAACAATGATCATTAACCAACTTGACAGAGCTTGAATAATTTTTTAAAGAATAATGGGCAAATATGGTACAATCCAGGTTTGCATAGCTCTTAGAGACTTAACCAGAAAGACTCACAGCTGTAATCGCTGCCAAAGGTGATTCTAACAGGGGGACTCAGGGGGTTGAATACTTATCTAATCAAAATATATTAGTGTTTTATTTTCCATAAAAAATAAAAAAATAAAAATCTTCCACTTAGACATTGCAGAGTATTTTGTGTCGATCATTGACAAAAAAAATGACAATTAAATCCATTTTAATCCCACTTAGTAACACAACAAAATGTGGAAAAAGTCAAGGGATGTGAATACTTTCTGAAGGCACTGTAGTTATTTAGAGAGAGACAGATAAAAGCATGCAATAAGGACTGGACTTGAGAAGACTGATACATACCTTTAGTGAACTGAGGTGATTTGCGGTGTGCTCCATCTCTGGAAGAGAGTCTAGGTTGTACTCCATAAGCTCTATACCGCTGAAATCCCTTTCACTCTAAATTAAGAGGACATAGATAAGAGTTATATTGGATGGTCACAGATTGAGAGTATGTTGACTAGCAATAACTGTGCTGTGCCTACTAAACTATGGTCAACTCACTCACCTGTAGATTACTTGTCAGCATCTGCAGGCTTCTCATTTGCTGGACCATCATTGTCAGATGGGCACAGAGGGGGCACTTGATGGTGGGGCGTGACCATGAAAGGACAAGCAGCTGGGCCAATAGCAGCAACAGGAGGATAGACTGTGTGGAGTCCAGGCACACTGCAGAGATAAGAAATCATTGGATCAGGGTTACATTCAAGATCACAGCATTCATCAACGTCTCAATATAGGTTTGTTTTGAACAATAGGTTAAATTGTCACCGTTTACAATGCCATGCAACATTATTAAACAATTGCTAAGTGGTGATTCAATAGCCTGGTACCAGACCACATGGTAGGCCTACATTAGAGTGAGTGGACACGCTGATCGTTTACCACCTTACAGGTTTTTGTCTTCCCAGAGAGCAAGAAGCCATTATGGAAACAGATATTTATTTTAACTTGGCCACTCCCCCCTTCACTTTGGTGCAACATGCCTTTATCATGAGATGCCATATGCTACCATGAGCGGGAAATACATACACATGATAGCTTCCATTTGAAAAAGAGGTTGCGTTTGAAAAAGGGGTCCTCCAATCAGCATGGAGTCCCACTGTTTCATCATTGACTCATCAAGCCGACAACTTCAAATAACCTTTTCTAGACTATGTGGTTATTCCTAGCAAGCATTATGGCTCTGAGTCTGTACAGTAGCCTAGTGATTCATTTGATGCTATCAAATCATGAAATTACAAGCATTGATGTCAACTGTTTTCCTAGCCCGCAGACTGTAACCAACCCTTCATATAAATCACCAACCAGAACTAAACAAGGTATTGCAGTTCAAGCCAAGTCATTGATCAAGAATGCTGAATATGTTGTGGTAGACATTTTACCAGGAGTGAGATGGAATCTGTCTGAACTACATGTTGATGACCAGTACATTGCCAGTAGAATAATACAGTAGCATATAGATCCCCTATACAATTCTTATAAGCCATTATCAAAGGGCTTCTTTAACCATTAGTAAATTTACCCCTATACCACACAGGCAATGTTATTCAAAGCATACCTGGGGGGGGGGGCATTACTAACAAATCTGATTCAACTAATCAATGCTTGAGAAACAGGGAAACAGGACAACTTACTAATGTCAACTTAGCCAATTTATAAGGAGGTCACCATTTCCTGTGCAGTCATTTCATTTAATAGAAAAATGTATTTGTTATTTCATTACCTGATTCATCTTTAAGAGTCTATTGACGCACATGTGAGTCAATCTAATTGGCATAATAAAAGAAAGTACATTTTTTCCCCTCAGCTTTCTTATATCAGGACAGACACTTCAAAACCTTATTCCTTATGATTATTTTGTAGTCTATTTTTGCCATTTATAAATGTGTTATTCAATGCGTTTCTATGGGCTATAGTAGTAAAGGCCAATTCAATATTTTATCAAATAATTGTAAAAAACTTAAAAACTAAAGGGGTCCTAAGAATTTTTATGAAATTGCTAAATTATCCATATGTTAGATTAGAACCCCCCCCCCCCCCCCCCAACCCCCACAGTCTGAAGCAGACAAAAATCAATTATACTTTGAACACTAGAAACAACATACTCTACTTATATTCATATGTTACATTTATTGAATTTAGCCATAGCGTTAAAGAGAGTTACCTTAGAGGTAACCATTTCCTGTGCAGTCATTTCTTTGAAAAATGTATGTCACTTTTGCACTGTCAAAAAGCTATTCCTGACCCAGTTTTTATACTGTACAGCTGATTCATATTTTATTTGTCACATGCACCGAATACAACTGGTAGACTTTACCATGAAACGCTTGCTTATGAGCCAACGATGCAGCGTGACTAGTTGACTAGTCGGTGGTTTTATATATTTAGTTATTTGTTTATTTGTTTCCACTTTGTTTGCCCAAATCATCTCTTAAATTGATTGTGTTGGTTTCAAACTATTTTGACTATTTTTGTTTCAAACATTTTGGTGCTAAACGGTGGAGATTGATTTACATGAGGAATTGGTCCAAAAGTGCTAGTGTGGATTGAAGTCACTCCTTGTCCATAGACTGCTTTCAAGGTAAGGAAACAAATATCTAAATATGCAAAATACCAGAATTATACCTTTAATTTGTCATTTGCACCATTGTTGGCAGGTTGCAAAATGTATACACCCCCCCCCCCCCCCCCCCCCCACACACACACACACCCACACACATACACATAGACACATTACATCCCCAGTCAATAGTGTAGTATCAGAAATACTTACATTTCATTGTCACCCCAAAATCCAAAAGTTGTAAATAAACTGTCAGCAGCCCCAATCTTTCATCCCCCTAAATGAGTTCACAAATCCAAACGTTCTCTTTTATAGAATGTGTACGATGACACATCACCTGAGTCACCCTCTCCATTCATAGAATACCTCCCCCGCAAGCCCCCTCTCTCCCTCTCCCCCTCCCAAAACATGGCTGTTCACTTTCTTTCTTTGTTTTCCATCATACCGGTTGGGTTCTTTATACTGGTTGGGTTCTTTATGCTGATTGGGTTCATTAGTTGGGTACTGCATGGGTTCTTTATACCAGTTGGTTTCTTTGTACTGGTTGGGTTCTTTACACTGGTTGGTTGGGGTCTTTAAACTGGTTGGGTTCTTTATACTGGTTGGGTTTTTTATTCTGGTTGGGTTCTTTACACTTGTTGGTTGGGTTCTTTATACTGGTTGTTTTTTTTATTCTGGTTGGTTGGGTTCTTTATACTGGTTCAGTTCTGGTAGGGCCCCTATAAAAGACCCCAACCAGTATAAAGACCCCTAGGGGGTTGCCATACTGGTTTGTAAAAAAACTGTCCCACTCCGTAAGTTGCAATGAGACTCATCTAAAAGAGATGATTCAAAACTAATATTTATCAGATATGTTTGATGTTTGAAATGGTTGCTAAGTGGTGATTCCTTTTTATCTGAGTTTTATATAATTCATCCTCCTTTAGTGAGTAAGTGGCACTGACCCTATGTCCCCACTCTGCACCCGACACACACCCCACCCAACCCTCTCTGTAGCAGGTACTGTCAGATCTCCCCGCTAGCATTCTGCCTGTTGTTGTTTCATGGATGGACACATATGCAAAGAGACTCAGACAGAGCAGACAAAGGAGATGAGTGCGCCATGATGTCATCAAAGATCTGTCACTTCCTCCCTGGTGGGAAATGGGGGGCAGGGAGGGGTCCAGCTAGCACAGAACGTTCCTGTAACGTTCTCTAAAGGTTCTCCTTCAGTTCTTAGAAAAATAACTTTCACAGAACGTTCTGGGAACGTTGTGGTAAAGACATTTTTCTAAGAACCAAAGGAGAACCTTTAGAGAATGTTGCTATTTTGGTAAGATAGAAACACATTGTTCTGAGAACGTTCAAATAACCTTGTAAAATAACGTAATTTTTTAGTGAATTAAAACTTTTACTTAATGTCCTCCTGTGGTTCCCGTTTGGATCTTGGAAGAAAAAATGTTCTGGGAACGTTGCATAGCTAAGGGAAATTGTGTGTGGAGGTGAGTGCACATCATTTTGTAAATAGCTAACTATACTGAACAAAAATATAAACGCAACAAGTGTTGGTCCCATGTTTCATGAGCTGAAATAAAAGATCCCAGAAATGTTCCATATGTACAAAAAGCTTATTTCTCTCCAATTTTGTGCACACATTTGTTTACATCCCTGTTAGTGAGCATTTCTCATCTGCCAAGATAATCCATCCACCTGACAGGTGTGGCATATCAAGGAGCTGATTAAACAGCATGATCATTACACAGGTGCACCTTGTGCTGGGGACAATAAAAGGCTGCTCTAAAATATGCAGTTTTGTCACACAACACAATGCCACAGATGTCTCAAGTTTTGAGGGAGTGTGCAATTGGCATGCTGACTACAGGAATGTCCATCAGAGCTGTTGTCAGAGAATTTAATGTTAATTTCTTCACCATAAGCCTCCAACGTCGTTTTTGAGAATTTGGCAGTACAACCAACCGGTCTCACAACCACAGACCACGTGTAACCACGCTAGCCCAGGACCTCCACATCTATATTCTTCCCCTGCGGGATCGTCTGAGACCAGCCACCCGGAAAGCTGATGAAACTGAGGAGTATTTCTGTCTGTAATAAAGCCCTTTGTGGGGAAAAACTAATTCTGATTGGCTGGGCCTGGCTCCCATGTGTCTGTGCCCATGCCCAGTCATGTGAAATCCATAGATTAGGGCCTAATGAATTTATTTTAATTGACTGATTTCCTCATATGAAATGTAACTCAGTAAAATAGTTGAAATTGTTGCATATTGCATTTATATTTTTGTTCAGTTGTTTTTTATTCCCCCCCCCCCCCCCCCAATTTTTTTTTTTAAATAATAATAATAATATGCCATTTAGCAGACGCTTTTATCCAAAGCGACTTACAGTCATGCGTGCATACATTTTTGTGTATGGGTGGTGCCGGGGATCGAACCCACTACCTTGGCGTTACAAGCGCCATGCTCTACCAGCTGAGCTACAGAGGACCCCATTTTGAACTCTCCTTTACAATTAATTTACAAGACAAACGGTCATGTGACACCTTGAGCTGTTGTCAAGATGGCAGATGGCGTTGGAGAGGTTGCACAGGGAGAAATGTTTTGGAGAACGGGAGCGATTGGAGAAGATGGCGGAAAAGGAAATAAGGAAGAAAGTTAGTGGGGGATTCCACAGGCCTTCTGAAAGATCTGGTGAAGGAGAAGATGATGGACGAGAAAAAAAGGAGAACAGTGGAAATGGTTATGAGGGAATATAGAATGAGGGATTTTGCAGAACTTTTGGAAGAATTTGAGGAAATTGAGAGTGACAAGATTGAGGATGAATTAGATGTGGTGGCAGGTGCAGTGATGACTGTTGAGAAGAAGTTGAGTGTAGAGGGAAGCAGTGTGGCGAGGAAGGTTGGCATCAAGTGCAAAAAGAGGGATATGTGTTCCAGTAGCTCAGAGATGGAACCTGATGAGAGTGTGGATGAAGTTCCTGCAGTGAGGACCGCTGAGTTCGGGCCTCGGTCCGAGGATGTAAAGGTGTGTGTGCCAATCAGATTGCAGATTTTTCCGAACCAGTTTTATAAAACAAATTGATAACTGAAATTATATAATTGTGTCAATTGTTCATATTTAATTGTATAATCCAGTGTGTGTGTGTGTTCCCAACTTTGTAACCTTCAGAGAACGTGGGGGGGGGGGGGGGGGGGGGGGGGCAGAAAAGTGATGTCAGATCACACCCCGCTTTGTCATTTCCCCTCCACCGCCCACCCGATCCTCTACTTTCTTTCCTGTTCATTGATGGAGCCAATGGAATGTGTGGAATTTCAAGAGAGAAAACACGGTAGAATGGCATTAAGAGATTTATTCGACTGATTATCCCCATTATAATCCTGACTGACACAACCCACAACCCCCTGCATGGTTTAACATAATATACAGAGAAGAAGACAGAAATACACTGATGATGCTGAAGCACAAACCAAAAACATTAAACTACAATTTAGTACTACACTTTAGTACTATGGCCAAAAGTATGTGGACACCCCTTCAAATTAGTGGATTCGGCTATTTCAGCCACACCTGTTGCTGACAGGTGTATAAAATCGTGCACACTGCCATGCAATCTCCATAGACAAACATTGGAAGCAGAATGGCCTGTACTGAAGAGCTCAGTGACTTTCAACGTGGCACCTTTCCAACAAGTCAGTTTGTCGAATTTCTGCCCTGCTAGAGCTGCCCCGGTCAGTTATTGTGAAGTGGAAACGTCCGGGAGCAATAATTGTCTGGGGCTGTTTTTCATGGTTTGTGCTAGGAAATACATATATCAGTGCATAAACCATTGCATTAATCCAGATATATATTCTTACACATTGAGGTGTAAGAATTGAAACTGGGGGCAGGCACCTCCTCAGTTTATCCATTTGTACACTGAAAATACAGAAGATATGGTTTATTTTACATATCAATCCAAAGACATCCAATTTGGCCATCAGTGCCCCCTTTAAAAAAGATCTGTTGCACGTCGCCTCTGGGTCATTTTGAACTCTTTCAGGATAAAATACACTAGCAGAGGTGATGACATTCAGGTTAAAATATATAATATAATGTATTTTGCGATCTAAATATACAATATGAAAGAAAGAAAAATGAAAAGATATTTGCATTTTCCATACAACAAAGGTAAAATGCAAAGGTCAAATCTGGATCTGTTTTGCCATGTGGTTTCAAGGAGCTGCTCTTTCACCTGGGGCAGCCCTGGTCATCTGTCAGAGGAACACATTGTAAATGGACACACACACACGCGTGCACACACATGCACACTGATGATGTTTGACTTTACTTCATGCAAATTAATACTCACACATAAAACAGTTAGCTTAAATACCTACAAACTACAACATTGTATGTTGTTGTGAGTTTATATTTGAAATTGTTCATTATAATTACCTGGAGTTGGTCATAGTCAGCGCTGATGCTGGCGATCGTTAGGTTAGTGTATGTGTTGTCTCCTTTCTCTGACAGCTGTAGCTGCTGCTGGAATATTGAGGAGAAATAATTGTATTTAAATGGAGAAGTTATATCTTCTCCAACAGACTATCAGTATCAGAGGTATCAATACTATATCAAATGTCATTTGAAATAGGAGCATTAGTGTTGCACGTTTTATACAAAACCACAGTGAATTTGGTCAAAGATTCAACATGTGTAATAGTCAAACTAAGAATTGTCAACGCTTTGACGTAGAATCTTTGACGTAGAATCTTTGACGTAGAAACACTTTGCCTCTGTATCATATCAAACTCTGAGTATCAAACTGCGTCATCTACTGCCAATGCCTTAAAATTGCTCTGTTAAACAGAATATTCTGAAAATGAAAATGTCCCTCTTACTTTCAGTCTTCTGGACAGACTTAGGGAAGGAAAAAGGGGGAACTTGGGTTAGAACAAAGAGGATCGGAACAGTCCTTCTATAAATGTTTTCTATAAATGTATTCCTAAACTCGATGGGCATGAACATGTAAATAATGATACCTTTTGTATTTATACACATCCACGGTGACGGTCAGAACATAGAGCAACACAATCACTCCACAGATGATGTAGGGGGCCATCATGGAACATTGGCCAGCTGAAAACAATGGGAATAGAACATGGCTTTTTAAAGTTGACTATTCATTTGTTGTCCATTTGCCTTGAGTGTTAACCATTTAAAATATAGATACAATGTTCACTTTTCAACAACAGCACTTTTCAACAAATTAAATGGCACCCTATTTCATATAGTACACTATTAGGTCAAATGTAGTGCATTAGTCATAAAGTGAACAAAATTACTTACTTTCGAACTCCAGAGGCATGACCTTTGACCTCTGTGATCCCTTCTGGTTGTGGGCCTCACAGAGGTACAGCCCGCTGTCTGCCTTACTGACCAGGAGGACCAGTGTCTGCCCATTGGCCTTCCAGATCACCTGCCCACTGATGTCTTTGTACCAGGAGTAGCGCTCCACCGGTGGGTTGGCATCACTCTGGCAGGTCAGGGTCACTGCCCTCCCCTCGGGCACAGGCCCAGATGGGCTGGACAGGGCTACAGTGTTTTTAGGCGGATCTGGAAGACAGAATCCACACAGTTAAATCAACTTCCTGTGAGGTACGTGAGCTCATTTTGATCCGTAAGATTAAAGACCAATTCCCACATGGGAACGTTCGTCATGTGAGTGTCAACGAATGTGCGAATGATAGAAATAGAATGTATTGATGTGAATGAGAGAAAACAGAAAATAAATTATGATGATTAGTGTCATTTTGAAGTCTCACAAGTGAGCTGGAAGGTTGCCATAGTATTGAGAACATGATCTAGAAAGCACTATTGAGAAGATACGCATACAGTGTATGAGGATGGGAAGAATCATTGCATAGGTATGAATAGCTAACTGGCTGCTTATTACCTGCTAATTCATGTTTAACCAGTTTGTTTTTTATGCCCTGTGCTCTTTGATAGTGTTTAGCACTTAACAGTATCAATTATCGATCAATTAATAAGGAGATTCCTTCGTTTCATTGTATAACTACGCCACTGTTTATAATTGAGGTCATATGGTTGCAGTATGGTCATATGATTGTGGTCTCTCACACAGAACATTGAAGGTCAGGTTCCCCTGAGTCGTCTTTGTGGTGGCCCCTGGCTGCAGTGTGTAGCAGGCAGAACATTTGATCATCATCCCGTGATGGGGGAGGGAGGCAGTAAAGGTCAGGGTGGAGGTCATGGTCATGAGCCCATCTAAACCCTCCTGTAGCTGGCTCTCAACAATGCCACCTAGCCCAGAGGTCCAGGTCAGAGAGGGCGGCAACGTAGGGCAGGGGGCGGGGGCAGAGCAGCTCAGTCTAACCCGCTCCCCCACTGTGATGTTGCCCATAGGGGTTAGTTGGGGTTTGGGTGGGGTGTCTGGGGGTAATAAAGATATGTGGGAGAGAGAGAGATATAGAATCAATAACAAGACAGAAAGAGGCCTGGATATAGCCCAATGGCATACTGTATGGGGCAACCAGGTTGAAACCAACTCTGCTTAGAACATCACTTTTTTTTTCATGTTAAGTAGGGCCGGCTCCAGGCATAAGCAATATAATTAGGAACTCAGTCAGGGTCTCAACTTACTGTTGAGAGTTAGAATAGTAGAATACACAATGTGCAAGGTTGAAATTTGGTTGTGCATTAGCAGTTTTTCTCTTGTTTTGTCAGTCACTGACAATCACTCAATTAGCCATCTCAGCTAACAATTTTTTAGATTGGTAAGTTAGTCTAGCCAATTATCTAAAATTGTAGTAATCTTAGCCGAGCAAGCAGGTGCTCAGTGGACCTGACCTCCAGGGGGCCCCCATTGATTTTGTTAGTCACTCTAACTCAGATATCATTAGCATTGCATAGGTTATGGCAAGATTAGTTATAAAATTGCTAAACTTGCTCTTTGCCCCATGGCAACAATGTGTAGAACTGCTTGGTGAGGGGGCCCCTCAACCAAATCTCGCTTAGGGCTAGAGCCGGCCCTGATGTTAAGCATTTAAACCTGTGTTTGCTGTTAGTATTCACAAGAGTTCAATGTAGTCCTTTTGTTAGAATGTTTAGCCCTCAATGTTTGTTTAATTGGAAATCATAAATCTCTTAGGTAAGGTCAAATTCAGTGTACCTGCATGACTGATATTTACTCCTGAGGAGAAAGTATACTTGAGGCGATTTGTTCCAGCACATTCCAGCCTGAAGAAATATGTGTCATCATATCCTGCAGGGAAACTGTTGAAAATGGTGGTGCAGTTCTTGTTCAACAGATTTCCCACCATCTCTCCCTTAATGATGTTTTGGGCATCTGTTTTGGCTGAGCTCAATACTATATTTCCCCAAATTTGATTTTTTTTCCAAAGCCCAGTGGGTGTGCAGTTTTTCAAGTCAGCATCAAACTCAGCAGGGATCTCAAATCTACATGGGACCAGTAGGCAGGATCCACCAACAGCCACAATGCTTTGGGGCGTCCACAGAATCCACTGTTGGCAGAGTGCACCTGGAGAACACAGCACCATCAAGAAACACTGAACAGCAAAACCTGGACTCAGGGATACACGTAACATAGTAAAAATACATCTGTATCCCTCCATTTAGTATGATATGTTACGTTTCGAATTGTATGTATTAATTTGTGGATGTCCATCATCCATTTCATTTGATACTGTATTTTACGAATTTGCAATACATATGACATGTTACGAATTCCACTTTGTTATGGCAAACGTTAGCTAGGTGGCTATGTAGGTTAGGGTGAGGTTAGGGTTAGGGGATAGGGTTAGGTTCGGGTTAGGGGAATGGTTAGCTAACATGCTAAGTAGTTGCAAAGTAGCTAAAAAGTAGTAAGTAGTTGCAAAGTTGCTAATTAGCTAAAATGCTAAAGTTGTCCTTGATGTGATTGTTCGAACCTTTGGGTTGCTAGACGTTCGTGTTATACGCATACCCATCCTCCCCGACCAACCTCCCTCCTTTCGTTTTTGGCTTTAGTAATCTTCTGTCTTACGTAACCATACCAAACGTAACATATCCTACTAATTTGAGTGTCACATATTCATGTTTACTATGTTACATCTAATCTTTGAGGCCAGGCTGAACAGCAAAACACATTTGTCTGCACACACACACAAAGGTTTATCAATCTCACACACATTTGTCAAAACACACAAGCACACATTGCAGAGATGTTATTGTCATTAAGTCAGTTAAGAGGGAAGTACAGTATGCACAATCTGGAAGAAACTGACCTTTCAACAGAAAAGTGGTGAAAGCAATAAACCCCAGACACATCTGTGATGTTGTTGAGGTGCCTTCCGCAGTAAGAATACACTTCAAATAAACATAGAGATAGAAAAAGTAGATCAGAATGAGATAACTATGAATAATCTATACTGAACAAAAATATAAATGCAACATGCAATAATTTCAACGATTTTACTGAGTTACAGTTCATATAAGGAAATCAGTCAATTGAAAAACTTGAGACATCTGTGGCATTGTGTTGTGTGACAAAACTGCACATTTTAGAGTGGCCTTTTATTATCCCCAGCACAAGGTGCACCTGTGTAGTGATCATGCTGTTTAATCAGCTTCTTGATATGCCACACCTGTCAGGTGGATGGATTATCAATGCTCACAAACAGGGATGTAAACAATTTTGTTGCACCAAATTTGAGAGAAATAAGCTTTTTGTGCTTATTGAACATTTCTGGGATCTTTTATTTCAGCTCATGAAACATGGGACCAACACTTTACATGTTGTGTTTATATTTTTGTTCAGTGTATGTACAAATAGGTAAAAATGCTGGAATGTTTAGCATTTGATTCCCGAGTGGCGCAGCGGTCTAAGGCACTGCATCTCAGTGCTTAAGGTGTCACTAGAGATCCCCTGGTTCGATTCCAGGCTGTATCACAACCGGCCGTGATTTGGAGTCCCATATGGCAGCGCACAATTGGCCAAGCGTCGTCCGGATTTGGCCGTGTAGGCCGTCATTGTAAATAAGAATTTGTTCTTAACTGACTTGCCTAGTTAAATAAAGGTAAAATAAAATAAAAAGTAGCAATTACCTATGAACACCTTAACTACTGTTTAACTGCCATACAATTGAATATTTGATACAATTGAATTGTTTATCAGTACCATTTTTCCTAAACTAAATTTGAAATGTAAAGAAGTAACACATTTCCACATGTCAATACAATTTCTACTTTCTCTACTATTCAAGTATGTAGTATTGTGATTCAATATTTGTGAATGAGATTTTGTGATATTGTATTTATAGTGTAATGCTTCTGAGATACTCTAAATGTGTATTTTAGATGAAATAATGAAAAAGCCTTACCTGTAACTGAGTAAAAGAGATCATGGATATTGAGATCACCGATATATCCAAAATGGCACTGGGTGTTTAATCAAAGCAAGAAGCTGTCTTTTCTTTTATATGCATTGGGAAATAAAGGAAATTGTCCTCATCACACCAAACCCTGCTTGCTTAATGCTTACCCAAGAACAAACGTCAGAACAAATAAGATGTTTGCTACAGTCGATAGAACATTTACAATTGGCTGCAACATTCTGTGGCAGGATATATAGTTGAAGTCGGAAGTTTACATACACCTTAGCCAAATACATTTAAACTCAGTTTTTCACAATTCCTGACATTTAATCCTAGTAATAATTCCCTGTCTTAGGTCAGTTAGGATCACCACTTTATTTTAAGAATGTGAAATGTCAGAATAATAGTAGAGAGAATGATTTATTTCATCTTTTATTTCTTTCATCACATTCCCAGTGGGTCAGAAGTTTACATACACTCAATTAGTATTTGGTAGCATTGCCTTTAAATTGTTTAACTTGGGTCAAACGTTTCGGGTAGCCTTCCACAAGCTTCCCACAATAAGTTGGGTGAATTTTGGCCCATTCCTCCTGACAGAGCTGGTGTAACTGAGTCAGGTTTGTAGGCCTCCTTGCTCGCACACGCCTTTTCAGTTCTGCCCACAAATTTTCTATAGGATTGAGGTCAGGGCTTTGTGATGGCCACTCCAATACCTTGACTTTATTGTCCTTAAGCCATTTTTCCACAACTGGAAGTATGCTTGGGGTCATTGTCCATTTGGAAGACCCATTTGCGACCAAGCTTTAACTTCCTGACTGATGTCTTGAGATGTTGCTTCAATATATCCACATCATTTTACTTCCTCACGATGCCATCTATTTTGTGAAGTGCACCAGTCCCTCCTGCAGCAAAGCACCCCCACAGCATGATGCTGCCACCCCCGTGTTTCACGGTTGGGATGGTGTTCTTCGGCTTGCTAGACCCCCTTTTTCCTCCAAACATAATGATGGTCATTATGGCCAAACAGTTCTATTTTTGTTTCATCAGACCAGAGGACATTTCTCCAAAAAGTACAATCTTTGTCCCCATGTGCAGTTGCAAACCGTAGCCTGGCATTTTTATGGCGGTTTTGGAGCAGTGGCTTCTTCCTTGCTGAGCGGCCTTTCAGGTTATGTCGATATAGGACTTGTTTTACTGTGGATATAGATACTTTTGTACCTGTTTCCTCCAGCATCTTCACAAGGTCCTTTGCTGTTGTTCTGGGATTGATTTGCACTTTTCGCACCAAAGTACGTTAATCTCTAGGAGACAGAACGAGTCTCCTTCCTGAGCGGTATGACGGCTGCGTGGTCCCATGGTGTTTATACTGGCGTACTATTGTTTGTACAGATGAACGTGGTACCTTCAGGCGTTTTGAAATCGCTCCCAAGGATGATCCAGACTTGTGGAGGTCAATTTCTTTTCTCAGGTCTTGGCTGATTTCTTTTGATTTTCCCATGATGTCAAGCAAAGAGGCACTGAGTTTGAAGGTAGGCCTTGAAATACATCCACATGTACACCTCCAATTGACTCAAATGATGTAAATTAGCCTTTCAGAAGCTTCTAAAGCCATGACATCATTTTCTGGAATTTTCCAAGCTGTTTAAAGGCACTGTCAACTAAGTGTATGTAAACTTCCGACTTCAACTGTATCTGACTTTATTGTAAAAAGGCACAATGTGATGACTTGTCACAGTCTGCCACCAGAGTGCAACATCCCCATGTAGGAGCCACCAAAACTATCAGGGGCCAGAGGCATCCTGCAGATAGCTTGTATAAAGCTCTGTATACAGTCGTGCAGTACATGCATCAGTAAGAGATATTGGTAGATTTGGAAAGTTATATACTCTAACTCTATGTTCTCACATACTGTATCAAATCTGCAATGAAACTAAAAGATTGACATCTTTCATTTCGTAATAAAACAAAAAACAGGAATTGAATGATGCGTTTAGATGTGTCAGTCAATTCATCATAAGGTCATCACTTTATTATGGTGTAGTTAGTAGGTAATCAAGTCAAGATAAGGGCTTATTCATGGGCATTCCAATCTCATTATGTCACCAACATATCAAGTGAAACTACTTTACAGTGCCTTCAGAAAGTATTCACACCCCTTGACTTTTTCCATATTTTGTTGTGTTACAGCCTGAATTTAAAATGTATTAAATTGAGATTTTGTGTCACTGGCCTACACACAATACCCCATAATGTCAAAGTGGAGTTACAAATTTATAAATAATGAAAAGCTGAAATGTCTTGAGTCAATAAGTATTCAACACCTTTGTTATTGCAAGCCTAAATATGTTCAGAAGTAAAAATGTCACATAGTAAGTTGCACGGACTCACTCTGTATGAGTGGATTCAACCACAAAGACCAGGGAGGTTTTCCAATGCAAAAATCAGACATTGAATATCCCTTTCGACTTTCACTGGGGACGTTCTGAAATTGCATTTTTGTCCCCCCCACCCCCAGTTTTATCATTGGAATGTTTGGAATGTTTATCCGACTGGATAAAAAATAAAAAATAAGTTTGTCCCCCCCCACTTCTAAAACCAAAGTTGCACCCCTGCCTTTGACCATAGTGAACTTCTTAATTACACTTTGGATAGTGTATCAATACACCCAGTCACTACAAAGATACAGGCACCCTTCCTAACTCAGTTGCTGGAGAGGAAGGATTTCACCATGAGGCCACTGGTGACATTAAAACAGTTACAGAGTTTAATGGCTGTGATAAGAGCACACTGAGGATGGATCAACAACATTGTAGTTACTCCACAATACTAACCTAAATGACAGAGTGAAAAGAAGGAAGCCTGTACATAACAAAAATATTGACGACATTGAATATTCCTGAGTGGCCTAGTTACAGTTTTGACTTAAATTGGCTTGAAAATCAATGGGAAGACTTGAAAAGGGCTGTCTATCAATGATAACAATCCCCTCAACAGAGCTTGAAGAATTTTAAGAAGAAGAATGTGCAAATACTGTACAATCCAGGTTTTCACAGCTCTTAGAGATTTACGCAGAAAGACCCACAGCTGTAATCGCTGCCAAAGGTGATTCAAACATGTATTGACCCAGGGATGTGAATACTTATGCAAATGAGATATTTCTGTATTTAATTTTCAATAAATGTGCAAACATTTCTAAAAACATGTTTTCACGTTGTCATTATGTGGTATTGTGCAAAACATCAATTTAATCCATTTTGAATTTAGGCTGTAACACAACAAAATGTGGAATAAGTCAAAGGGTATCAATACTTTCTGAAGGCACTTTATATACAGTGGGGAGAACAAGTATTTGATACACTGCCGATTTTGCAAGTTTTCCTACTTACAAAGCATGTAGAGGTCTGTAATTTTTATCATAGGTACACTTCAACTGTGAGAGACGGAATCTAAAACAAAAATCCAGAAAATCACATTGTATGATTTTTAAGTAATTAATTTGCATTTTATTGCATGACATAAGTATTTGATACATCAGAAAAGCAGAACTTAATATTTGGTACAGAAACCTTTGTTTGCAATTACAGAGATCATACGTTTCCTGTAGGTCTTGACCAGGTTTGCACACACTGCAGCAGGGATTTTGGCCCACTCCTCCATACAGACCTTCTCCAGATCCTTCAGGTTTCGGGGCTGTCGCTGGGCAATACGGACTTTCAGCTCCCTCCAAAGATGTTAATAATAATAATAATAATATGCCATTTAGCAGACGCTTTTATCCAAAGCGACTTACAGTCATGCGTGCATACATTTTTGTGTATGTTCTATTGGGTTCAGGTCTGGAGACTGGCTAGGCCACTCCAGGACCTTGAGATGCTTCTTACGGAGCCACTCCTTAGTTGCCCTGGCTGTGTGTTTCGGGTCGTTGTCATGCTGGAAGACCCAGCCACGACCCATCTTCAATGCTCTTACTGAGGGAAGGAGGTTGTTGGCCAAGATCTCACGATACATGGCCCCATCCATCCTCCCCTCAATACGGTGCAGTCGTCCTGTCCCCATTTGCAGAAAAGCATCCCCAAAGAATGATATTTCCACCTCAATGCTTCACGGTTGGGATGGTGTTCTTGGGGTTGTACTCATCCTTCTTCTTCCTCCAAACACGGCGAGTGGAGTTTAGACCAAAAAGCTCTATTTTTGTCTCATCAGACCACATGACCTTCTCCCATTCCTCCTCTGGATCATCCAGATGGTCATTGGCAAACTTCAGACGGGCCTGGACATGCGCTGGCTTGAGCAGGGTGACCTTGCGTGCGCTGCAGGATTTTAATCCATGACGGCGTAGTGTGTTACTAATGGTTTTCTTTGAGACTGTGGTCCCAGCTCTCTTCAGGTCATTGACCAGGTCCTGCCGTGTAATTCTGGGCTGATCCCTCACCTTCCTCATGATCATTGATGCCCCACGAGGTGAGATCATGCATGGAGCCCCAGACCGAGGGTGATTGACCGTCATCTTGAACTTCTTCCATTTTCTAATAATTGCGCCAACAGTTGTTGCCTTCTCACCAAGCTGCTTGCCTATTGTCCTGTAGCCCATCCCAGCCTTGTGCAGGTCTACAATTTTATCCCTGATGTCCTTACACAGCTCTCTGGTCTTGGCCATTGTGGAGAGGTTGGAGTCTGTTTGATTGAGTGTGTGGACAGGTGTCTTTTATACAGGTAACGAGTTCAAACAGGTGCAGTTAATACAGGTAATGAGTGGAGAACAGGAGGGCTTCTTAAAGAATAACTAACAGGTCTGTGAGAGCCGGAATTCTTACTGGTTGGTAGGTGATCAAATACTTATGTCATGCAATAAAATGCATATTAATTACTTAAAAATCATACAGTGTGATTTTCTGGATTTTTGTTTTAGATTTCGTCTCTCACAGTTGAAGTGTACCTATGATAAAAATTACAAACCTCTACATGCTTTGTAAGTAGGAAAACCTGCAAAATCGGCAGTGTATCAAATACTTGTTCTCTCCACTGTATGTGAGAACATTACTGTAGATTTTGGGGGCATTCACCTCATTCTGTGTGTTTCTGTTGGCTGAACATAGAGAATATGGGCAGGAAGTGGACACTCTAGGACTCCAGTTGAAGAGGGAAGAGTGTCCAACGACCGAGAAAGGCATGGTCAGTAGTCCCCACCCCCTTCCAACTCCTGCCCCTTCTAGAGGGAGAGAGAAGGATAGAGAGAGAGGGGAGAGAGAGATAGCGAGAGAGCGAGAGAGAGAGGGGAGAGAGAGATAGCGAGAGAGCGAGAGAGCGAGAGAGAGAGAGAGAGAGAGAGAGAGAGAGAGAGAGAGAGAGAGAGAGAGCGAGAGAGAGAGAGAGAGAGAGAGAGAGAACGAGAGAGAGAGAGAGAGAGAGAGAACGAGAGAGAGCGAGAACGAGAGAGAGAGAGAACGAGAGAGAGAGGAAGTTCACTGAACTCACATCTTTTCTGTGGCCACTTCACCCAAGTGTCACAGTGACTTGGGGTTTGGGGCCAGATCATTTAGACCTGCACACACAGACACACTCATGCACACAGAGAGGACAGAGAAGACCATGAGGATTGTAGGGACACAGAGATACAACTATCTGTACAGACACACAGCATAGAACTATGCACCTCGAAGCTCTGTTCAACCATTGAAGCTAACGTGCTGGTCAGCTACGACTGGAGCATCTCAACTCATAGGTAAGCATTATCAGTATGAATAACAACAACCGTATACAGCATTTTCTGGCTTTACTTTTCATTTAGTTTTTTTAATTACTTGATTTAGAAAGTACAGGAGAGAATATTCTCTAGATGTTCTAGCTATCAACAGACGACTGGTTTGATTTAGTTAGAGACAACGTAAACTCTTTTGACGTGCAGTAACTCTATCTTCTGACTAGCTATACTATACCCAAGCTGTACACGTACAGTAGGAGCATGCTATAGCCTATGCTGGACAAATGATGATATTCTGTGGATAGTTAGCTGAACATATACAGATCATCTGTCAGGCTCTATCCAAAGAAGATATGTTACCCTTTATCTGTGTCCATTGCGTTCCATTGCAATATCACCACATGCCAGCTCAAATTGAGTTGCCAACAAGACGGATAATGATTAGCCACTGATATACATTACTACTGTAGATTAAAATGTTACATTTAGGTGGGGAGGAACCCAGCAAATTACACCCTGTAATTAAGTAAAATCTAGGCTAGATATGGCAGGTTTGTTTTGCAGCATTTATTGAAACTTCATTTAGCCAAGAACAGTAAGTCATTGAAAACACAAAGTCTCTTCTACGTTTACGAGCAGGGGCAAACAGCATTTAATCACGTAGCCAAGCATAAATATTGTAGAAGTAACACAAACAGTGCCATAAAATAGGAGGTGTAACAAAATGACTAAATCCTCATCATGTATACACTGTAGTCCAGAACTATCAGTCCACTGTGCTAGACACATAGATCATGAAGTCGCCAGTACACACAGTATGTCAGTCAATCTAACAATAAGACATCATTCTTTATCTTGACAATAAAGAAATCAAACAGAACTAGTATCTCACGTTTGTCAATGACAGTGCATTGGACAAATGATCGGATTTTACTTTGTAAGGTGTATTTCCATGAATGGAATACATCCTCAAACTGATAAAGAACAACCAATGAATGTAGCCTGTCAATATTGACTTTGAACTTGTGCCGGGAGCCAGCTTTATGGCAACGAAAGTATATACGGGAATGCAAATCGTATTAGTGTCATATCAAAGAAGCCTATGCTCATAAAAAAGCACAAACACAAAACAATCCGAGAGGTGGAGTAAGTCCTTGGCTCAGGGCACAATAACGCATTCCTAATAATCGCGCTCCTAAGTAAACCCCATCAGTTATATGGACTGGAAGCTTATTGGTTGCCAGACAACAGGACTATGTTTGTTTTACTGTTGGCTCACTGATGGGAATGGGTATATGGTACAGGATACTGTGCCCTAAGATACTACCCAGGCCATAGCCGCGGGAAGATGTTTTGACTAGGGGGTGCTGACTGCGGATTTACCATCTCACCACCAAAGGGTGCTGCAACAACCCCAGCACCCCTACTTCCCGCGGCTATGACCCGGGTATCTCTGGTCTGACTCTTAATGAGAGGGTACCTGGGCAAGAGACTGGTCACATCAGTCATAAGCCAAAACCATTATATGGTTCCTGTCTATGTATGCCTCTGGAAAGGAAATGGAGATAATGTATGCAAAGAGGAACAGGATGGTTCTTACAAGTTCCTTGTTGGACTGATATGTTTTAGGTGGAATACAGACAGTATGTCAGTATCCGATGAATAGCGTAGTATGTGGGTGTGCACCACAGGAGGTTGGTGGCACCTTAATTGGGGAGGACGGGCTCGTGGTAATGGCTGGAGCGGAATCAGTGGAATGGTATAAAATACATCAAATACCATTCCATTTACTCCGTTCCAGCCTTTATTATGAGCCGTCCTCCCCTCAGCAGCCTCCTGTGGTGTGCACTACCAGACCCCCGCCACATACTCACACAAATACACACACACACACATTCCCAGACACAGACACAGAATGACTCAGACACAGACTGTCATAGACAGATCACATCATGCCCGGCACACAACGTCCCATCTGAAGATTCAGAATACTTCCTAAAAAGCTAAAGATATTTTAATCTTAAAGTCAAGAATTTATAGAGTTCTGTCCATTTGTGACTATGAGTCCTCTTCCTGATAATAACAACTGACTGGTTACTGGCTGTGACACAGTGTTACACTATGTGACTCTTCTAGAGGAAAGCCAAGAAGTAGTACTGTATAAGGAAGTAATTCTGTATATTCACACCCTGCTTGCCCTTTTTTACAGAATGACATCCAACGCCACCCTTCCGTTCATCCTCTTTGCCTCAGCCGGCCGAGATGACATAGCCACGGTGGTGGACATCGACGCCATCATGGACAACTTCGTCATTGTCCTCTACACGCTGACCATTGTCCTGGGCACCACGGGCAACTTTGTGGTCATCTGGGTGGCGGGCTTCAAGCTCAACCCCACCGTCACCAATGTGTGGCTGGTCAACCTTGCCGTGGCCGACCTCATCTTCTGCCTGAGCCGTGTGCTCTCGCTGACCAAGAAGCTCTTCTTCGACTACTGGCCATTCGGCATCTTCCTGTGCAAGTTCAACGGCTTCTTCAAGTACGCCAACATGTTCTGCAGCGTGTTCCTGCTCGCCGTCATCAGCATGGACCGGGCACTGTGCGTCTGGCACCCCATCTTTACCAAACGCCGCCGGACACTCTGCGCTGCCCGCCTGGTGAGCACCGGCGTGTGGGCGGTGGCGGCCATTTTGAGTGCCCCCTACTTTGCCTACCGCCAGGTCTACCTGGGTAAGAACAATCTGAGCAAGTGCTCGCTGGAGGTCAAGGAGCCAACGGAAGGCGACAACAGCGCTAAGCTAGCGCTCTACTCCATCCGCTTCCTATGCGGTTTCCTGCTTCCTTTTCTCATCATCCTCTGCTGCTACGTCCTGGCAGGGTTGGGCATCCGACGCACCCGCTTGTCGGGCAAGTCACGTCCCCTCCGTATCCTGGCATCGCTGGTCTGTGCCTTCTTCCTGTGTTGGGCACCCTACCACTGCCTTCTACTGGCCAAAATGGTGAACAGAAAGAGTACAGTGGTGAAGGTGGGGCTAACAGTGGCCAAAAGCTTTGCCTACTTCAACAGTTGTGTGAACCCACTGCTGTATTTCTGTATGGGGTTGGACATGAGAGGGTTGAGGTTCAGGCAGAGCTTAGCAGGGGTGTACCAGAGAGCACTAAACGATGACAGGGATCGTCGGTCCACGCAGTCCAACGAGCGCACAGTGGATAATAGTTCTGGCCCTGCATCACGACCTGTAATGGTGACCGGTCAGTCTCGAGTGAATGTGGCCAATTTCTGAGGGAAGTCACATTTGGTATGAGTAGGGGTTTCAGTCCAAATTCGTTTACAGGCTAGTTAACACTGAATAGCTGAATAGCTTGTGTAGACAACTTTTTTCATATTTTTGATCAGTCGTTCAAACCAATCACATTCCATTGACTTTGTTGTAGCTAGCTTAGAGAGACGGAAGCTAGACCACAGGGGATACATATAGACACAGGGTAACTGTGGATTTATGGAAATGACTCAATAAATAATTCTCACACTTTCTAAGTGTCATGTGCTAATGTTTTGATGTATGTGATGAAATTCACAGAAAGAAAGTGGAACTGTGCCTAGAAAAGAGAAAATAACATAACAGGGGGAAGTGATACAACTTTTGGGGGAAGTCAAAGATGTCTTCAGTCATGCTATTTTTTACTAAAAGTCAATTTCATGTTTCAACAGTGGAAAAACAAGGATATTTATTTCCACTTTCCATTTGAGCTTTTCCATGTAGAATCATTGTCTTCTACAGGACAGCATCCTGATGTGCCATTGGTGAATTTTAAATATTGTTGACACCTCATTCACTCTCATTGATGATTCAAAGGGGGGAAATGAAAGATTTGAGAGCAAATATAAAGAAAGGGGGAGGGGAGTCAGAAAAAGAGGATGCAATCTGGACAGCTGGACTTGAGGAAGCATGGTGGTCGCTTGTTTCTCTTTTAGTCACCACATTGTTCCTCACAGTCAGACTGTCTGTATCATGTCTCAGCAGTCTGACTGGTCTCTCCTTCAGACTAACTGTATCAGTGGTGAACACAGTGGCTTAGCTTAAGCTTTGTGGTTGCCAGTTTAGAGAGATAGGATGGTCAATTCATTTGCAATGATAAACACCACACTCATCCAATTTAATTCACACAAGTTATTCAATTTACACTACCGGTCAAAAGTTTTAGAACACTTACTCATTCAAGGGTTTTTCTTTATTTGTACTATTTTCTACATTGTAGAATAATAGTGAAGACATCAAAACTATGAAATAACACATATGGAATCATGTTGTAACCAAAGAAGTGTTAAACAAATCTAAATATATTTTATATTTGAGATTCTTCAAATAGCCACCATTTGCCTTGATGACAGCTTTGCACACTCTTGGCATTCTCTCAACCAGCTTCACCTGGAATGCTTTTCCAACAGTCTTGAAGGAGTTCCCACATATGCTGAGCACTTGTTGGCTGCTTTTCCTTCACTCTGCCGTCCGACTCTTCCCAAACCATCTCAATTGGGTTGAGGTCGGGGGATTGTGGAGGCCAGGTCACCTGATGCAGCACTCCATCACTCTCCTTCTTGGTCAAATAGCCCTTACACAGCCTGGAGGTGTGTTGGGTCATTGTCCTGTTGAAAAACAGCAAAAATAAAGAAAAACTTTTGACTGGTAGTGTATCGCTTTCTGAAACTCAATCTCTCTGCTTATTCCGAACTCTTCTGCTGAAATAAAAAGTATGAAAGAGAAACAGTTCAGCTAACGTCAATTTATCTTTTGATAAATAACCTTAATGAGAATCAGAACTGTTTTCCTGTCTTGTCTGAAACTGTGTAGCTAGCTACATCATGTCGTTTGTGTCATTCATGAAAGGCCCAAAGGTCCAGGATGCAGAGAAACAACAATCTCCCTCAGGACAATGGAGGAGAAGGGACATAAATGGATGAGAACAAACAGAACAGTTCAGTTGAATCCTCCAGAAAAGACTAAACCAATATTAGAACACATATTATGGTTAAACTCAAATATACTAATTGATTTTAAAAACAAAACATCATTTTTTGGAAGAAAAATCTTTGTAAATGATATCATAAATAGGACTGGTGGAGTTGTGTCACACATGCAGTTAACAAAAAAAAATATATATTTTGCTCTATCCAAAATTACAACCAACTGATTGCATCATTACCGCAAAAAAGGAGGAGGCAAGTGGTAAGGGGAGAAGGTAAGGAACTTGTCTGTTAGCCCTGCATTAAAGACCAAAATTGGTGTAAATTATTATTCAACATTTTAGCAACGAATAGAGTGTTATATATTTGGGGGATAGGACCATCCCAGCTCTGCAGATTGTGCTGCAAAGAGACAGAATCATTAGATCACTTGTTTTGGTACTGCCCATATGTAGCTTGTTTTTGGTTTCAGGTTCAGGAATGGCTAAAACAATACAAGATTTACTTGAGCTAACTCTGCAAATAGCTGCTGGGTGATTTGAAAAGTCAGAGTCAGTCGATCAGTAATATAATAATACTCTTAGCAAAAATGTTGATCTTTAATGTACAATCTGTAGAAACTATGAGAATAGAAAGGTTCAGAACTTTTGTGAAACATCACAGCACAGTGGGAAAATATATTGCAGCTAGAAATCAAAACTGGATGGTCTTCAGAGATAGATGGGAGGGTTTGAGGGTAGCTGAAGGATGGGACTAAAAAAACAAACAAAAGATAACTAATGTAAAATATACTGTCCGTAAAATGTATATAGTATGTATAAGCTGGAAGTAGAAGCCTAAGTATTCAACCCACACTGTTGACCTATACTACTGTATGTCTGAAGCATTTGAATCGTCATGAGTCAAAAGTGTAAAGTTCTTGAATTGAGCAACAAGTGAAATAATACAATACATTGAAGGCAGTGGGGTGAAGAGTGCTGTTGCGTATCTAAGTACACAAGTTATGTTTTTCTTTGCTACTATTTCAGCGACACATCCTCTATAGTTGCTTTGTCACTGATCATTATGATTACATTCTTAAGATTAAGATTATCATGCTAGTCAAGGAATCAGCATTGCTTAGAAACTGTGTCTAAACTGTGTCGTGACACTTTTAGATTTAGAGCTAGATTGAATCAGATTCGCGCTAGCCGACTCCTGCATAGCTGTTGTTTTGAATGTGTCAGAGGTCGAATTATGCCACCCCATTTATTTAAACCAACAAAGGGAAGTAACAGAAAGCAGAAATACACTGAACAGAATTGTGGACGGAAACATCGCCTCTGTGTTCCTCTCGTTGACCTTGTGGTGTGCCAGGGGTGACATGCTGACGCAGTAGCATTTGATTGATTGATGCCAGCAAGCATTTGGCTTCCCTTAATAAACATTTTTATAAAATAATTAGCCAATCAGCGTAGAGCTGAGCTCAACTGTGGGTTGCCCTGGTGCTTTTTTTTTTTTACTTGTGCGCACACACACAGAAATAAGTACAGGGCCTTGCAAAAGTGTTCATCCCCCTTGCCGTTTTTCCTATTTTGTTGCATTACAACCTGTAATTTAAATTGATTTTTATTTGGATTTCATGTAATGGAATAGTCCAAATTGGTGAAGTGAAATGAAAAAAATTAATAACGGAAAGGTTGTGCGTGTATATGTATTCACCCCCTTTGCTATGAAGCCCCTAAATAAGATCTGGTGCAACCAATTACCTTCATAAGTCACATAATTAGTTAAATAAAGCCCACCTGTGTGCAATCTAAGTGTCACATGACCTGTCACATGATCTCAGTATATATACACCTGTTCTGAAAGGCCCCAGAGTCTGCAACACCACTAAGCAAGGGGAACCACCAAGCAAGCGGCACTATGAAGACCAAGGAGCTCTCCAAACAAGTCAGGGACAAAGTCGTGGAGAAGTAAAGATCAGGGTTGGGATATAAAAAAATATCAGAAACTTTGAACATCCTACGGAGCACCATTAAATCCATTATTAAAAAATTGAAAGAATATGGCACCACAACAAACCTGCCAAGAGAGGGCCGCCCACCAAAACTCACGGACCAGGCAAGGAGGGCATTAATCAGAGAGGCAACAAAGAGACCAAAGATAACCCTGAAGGAGCTGCAAAGCTCCACAGCGGAGATTGGAGTATCTGTCCATAGGACCACTTTAAGCCGTACACTCCACAGAGCTGGGCTTTAGAGAAGAGTGGCAAGAAAGAAGCCATTGCTTAAAGAAAAAAATAAGCTAACACGTTTGGTGTTTGCCAAAAGGCATGGGGGAGACTCCCCAAACATGTGGAAGAAGGTATTCTGGTCAGATGAGACTAAAATTGAGCTTTTTGGCCATCAAGGAAAACGCTATGTTTGGCGCAAACTCAACACCTCTCATCACCCCGAGAACACCATCCCCACAGTGAAGCATGGTGGTGGCAGCATCATGCTGTGGGGATGTTTTTCATCTGCAGGGACTGGGAAACTGGTTAGAATTGAAGGAATGATGGATGGCGCTAAATACAGGGAAATTATTGAGGGAAACCTGTTTCAGTCTTCCAGAGATTTGAGACTGGGATGGACGTTCACCTTCCAGCAGGACAATGACCCTAAGCATACTGCTAAAGCAATACGAGTGGTTTAAGGGGAAACATTTAAATGTCTTGGAATTGCCTAGTCAAAGCCCAGACCTCAATCCAATTGAGAATCTGTGGTATGACTTAAATATTGCTGTACACCAGCAGAACCCATCCAACTTGAAGGAGCTGGAGCAGTTTTGCCTTGAAGAATGGCTAAATGTGCCAAGCTTATACACACATACCCCAAGAGACTTGCGGCTGTAATTGCTGCAAAAGGTGGCTCTACAAACTATTGACTTTGGAGGGGTGAATAGTTATGCACGCTCAAGTTTTCTGTTTTTTTGTCTTATTTCTTGTTTGTTTCACAATAAAAAAAAAATTGCATCTTCAAAGTGGTAGGCATGTTGTGTAAATCAAACGATACAAACCCCCCAAAAATCCATTTTAATTCCAGTTTGTAAGGCAACAAAATAGGAAAAATGCCAATGGGGATGAATACTTTTGCAAGCCACTGTACCATGGACAGCCACATGATATTTAGCAACATTGTTTTTGGTATCATTAAGTTTGCTTTCAGTGTATTAAATCAAATCAAATCAAATCAAATTGTATTTACCACATGTGCCGAATACAACAGGTGTAGTCATTACCGTGAAATGCTTACTTACAGCCCTTAACCAACAATGCATTTATTTTTTTAATAAAAAGTACAATAAAACAACAACAACAAAAAAGTGTTGAGAAAAAAAGAGCAGAAGTAAAATAAAATAACAGTAGGGAGGCTATATACGGGGGGGGGGGGGCTACCGTTGCAGAGTCAATGTGCGGGGGCACCGGCTAGTTGAGGTAGTTGAGGTAATATGTACATGTGGGTAGAGTTAAAGTGACTATGCATAAATAATTAACAGAGTAGCAGCAGCGTTAAAAGATGGGGTGGGGTGGGGGGGCAGTGCAAATAGTCTGGGTAGCCATGATTAGCTGTTCAGGAGTCTTATGGCTTGGGGGTAGAAGCTGTTGAGAAGCCTTTTGGACCTAGACTTGGCACTCCGGTACCGCTTGCCGTGCGGTAGCAGAGAAAACAGTCTATGACTAGGGTGGCTGGAGTCTTTGATAATTTTGAGGGCCTTCCTCTGCACCGCCTGGTATAGAGGTCCTGGATGGCAGGAAGCTTGGCCCCAGTGATGTACTGGGCCGTACGCACTACCCTCTGTAGTGCCTTGCGGTCGGAGGCAGAGCAGTTGCCATACCAGGTGGTGATGCAACCAGTCAGGATGCTCTCAATTGTGCAGCTGTAGAGCTTTTTGAGGATCTGAGGACCCATGCCAAATCTTTTCAGTCTCCTGAGGGGGAATAGGCTTTGTCGTGCCCTCTTCACGACTGTCTTGGTGTGTTTGGACCATGATAGTTTGTTGGTGATGTGGACACCAAGGAACTTGAAGCTCTCAACGTGTTCCACTACAGCCCCGTCGATGAGAATGGGGGCGTGCTCAGTCCTCTTTTTTTTCCTGTAGTCCACAATCTTCTCCTTTGTCTTGGTCACATTGAGGGAGAGGTTGTTATCCTGGCACCACACGGCCAGGTCTCTGACCTCCTCCCTATAGGCTGTCTCATTGTTGTTTGTGATCAGGCCTACCACTGTTGTGTCGTCTGCAAACTTAATGATGGTGTTGGAGTCGTGGCTGGCCATGCAGTCATGGGTGAAAAGGGAGTACATGAGGGGACTGAGCACGCACCCCTGACGGGCCCCCGTGTTGAGGATCAGCGTGGCAGATGTGTTGTTACCTACCCTTACCACCTGGTGGCGGCCCATCAGGAAGTCCAGGATCCAGTTGCAGAGGGAGGTGTTTAGTCCCAGGATCCTTAGCTTAGTGATGAGCTTTGAGGGCACTATGGTGTTGAACGCTGAGCTGTAGTCAATGAATAGCATTCTCACGTAGGTGTTCCTCTTGTCCAGGTGGGAAAGGGCAGTGTGGAGTGCAATAGAGATTGCATCATCTGTGGATCTGTTGGGGCGGTATGCAAATTGGAGTGGGTCTAGGGTTTCTGGGATAATGGTGTTGATGTGAGCCATGACAAGCCTTTCAAAGCACTTCATGGCTACAGACGTCAGTGCTACGGGTCGGTAGTCATTTAGGCAGGTTATTTTACTGTCCTTGAGCACGGGGACTATGGTGGTCTGCTTGAAACATGTTGGAAATGTCGGTGAAGATACTTGCCAGTTGGTCAGCACCAGTGGCGGCTCCTGAAAAAATTCTCAGGAGGGGCAATTTTTCTGATGATTTAGGTGACCTACACACATTTAAAAAAAGATATGTCCAGCAACAACATGAAGACAGGGGCAGCATATAAGTCAATACCAGAAGCATTTATTGACTGATCTCAAAAGTGTTGGCTTACCAGGGTTGGTGGAGCCCTCAGTTTCATCTTTGCCTCGCAAAGCTAACTCAAACACTCCGCAAAACTTCACACACTGGATTAGCCGGCTGAGGATGTGGCGGTTCTTGCTAATGTCGTAGTAAATATATTTGTTATAGTGAATATGGAATATGATATGTTGAGTAAAATGTTGTGCTAAGATCTATTTAGGTCAGGAGCTGGTTATAAGTTCTGTTCCTATCCAATGACAATGGACAAAAGGGTCCTATCTTGTCAGCCTTGTCAGCAGGTGGCCAAGGACAACACCCACGCCATAGGCCTCTCAGTTCTTCCAACTCACGAGTTCTTGCTCTGAGGACACACACACACACAAACACACACACTCACACATCATCACTGTTAAACACACACACACACACACACACACACAAAAATCCCCTCTCTTAGGCTGAACATTTGAAGACAGAGAACCCGACTCAGAGCCAATGCAACAGTGACAGTAGCCTGGAGGGGACCTCGCCCAACTCATCAGGACCAATCAGAAGATGAGAACTACTAGATTGAACCTACTTCATTTATTGCATAAAATGTCTGCACACAATGTTTCGGGGCTCTCTTCAGATAATAATAATAATAATAATAATAATAATATGCCATTTAGCAGACGCTTTTATCCAAAGCGACTTACAGTCATGCGTGCATACATTTTTGTGTATGGGTGGTCCCGGGGATCGAACCCACTACCTTGGCGTTACAAGCACCATGCTCTACCAGCTGAGCTACAGAAAGTGGATACTAATGGATGCGCATTGCAATTGTAAAATGTCAACACAATTGGAGACACCACGTCATTTTTGGAGACATGTTATTGACAGTAAACTATTGTAGATGCGACTGCTAACTAAATAAAACATTTTAGCTGGCTAGCTAATCATCTTAGCTAAATGTGGGGCAAACAATTCAGTTATTTACCGTTAATTTGAGGGATTGGGGTGAAAGAAATCGAGTTACATAGTGATACTTTACGATATACTGTATTGACAATATCGCAATATTTTAGCGCTAGTTGGCTGTACCTGCACCAAAACACCATTATTGTTCCTTCATAGCTTGTTCTCAATCTTTTCACATTGGGAGCCAATTTGTTTTCAGCACTTTTATTTCCATGACTGATCAAAACTCGTTCTCATGGCTTTCTGATCCCTCTGCAACAGACATATGGTGCGCAATAAAATCACAGTATCGAATCGCAATACGTATAGAATCATGAGACTCGCAATGCTGATGCATATATCTTATCGTGAGGTTCCTGGCAATTCCCAGCCCAAGTTCATTTGCCACAACAAATCTCTTCGCTAGCAAACGCGATGTCTTCTCCAAAACGGCAATGTGTCTCCAGCAATGTTTACTTTTTTGACGTTCTATGGCATCTCCACTTTCCAAGCATATATGACCACATGTAATATTTTGGTAAGTGATGCAAATAGTGAACTATGTAGGGCCAGGATGTAAAATATATGTAGCTGCAGCAATTTCTCTTATCTGATATGGTAAGTAATGGGGCTTGATTTATAGCTCCCTAAGAGTTTGACGAACGGGTCCGTGAACGCGATTGCAGATATCTTTACCTCTGAATAAACTGCCTTATATTATACAATTATCCACCTTGTCCAAAAGTCTCTACTTTTTCTCCGTTCTCCAGTAAACTTGTTTTATCAACAATAGTAAGGTTCAATGACACAGAAAGCAGTTCAATGTCGGGGTACAGAGTCGCTCTCTTACCAGGATCGCGGTCCGCTCTGACCAGGGTGAAGGTGACCGGCTCCACCTCTCTGTCCGGGACTCTGTCATCCAGTCAAGTCTCCCAGCTGTATTGGGATTACAGCTGCCTGCAGCGTTTTCATTATTTAGTCCGTTCGTAGCGGGTATGTACACGATCAACAAGATCAGTCCAAAACCGAAGATCAGTCCAAAGCAGAATGTTTGCAGAATGTTTGTAAACTAAGTCTACAAATTAAAAACATAAAATAACGCCACACTGCAGGTCGCAACATAGACGCTGATAGCCGCCATTGTCTTAGTTACGTTCAACGTTACGTCACGTATGACGAAAGCGCGTAAGTGCATGCACACAGACACCCATAGAGAATGTATTGAAAGCTTTGAAATGTGAAAAAAATAGATTTTACATGACAGGCTATGAGAGACTTCTGGGCGATTTTCAACCTGACTGAAATCGCCCAAAAAACGGGCGGGGCCATTTGAAGCACGACTTTAGCCTGATTTGACATTTAGTGGCTGGCAGATCAGACGTGAACACTGATAACTGCTGTTGCCGTGATATAATTTTTTATAAATTTATTAAAAAATATATATAATATTTTTTATTTTTTATTTTTTATAATTGATTAGAAAAAAAATCCCTTCCTTTTCCCGTTTGGCAGTGCGTCGCCCATATCGCCCTATTGAACAAGCCGTCCCTGGTCAGCACATGCTCGGAGTACACGTCCTGGTAATCCGTCTGGCCCTGCGGCCTTGTGAATGTTTCTTAAAAGTCTTACTCACATCGGCTACGGAGAGCGTGATCACATAGTCATCCGGAACAGCTGGTGCTCTCATGCATGCTTCAGTGTTGCTTGCCTCGAAGCAAGCATAGAAGTGGTTTAGCTCGTCTGGTAGGCTTGTGTCACTGGGCAGCTCGCGGCTGTGCTTCCCTTTGTAGTCTGTAATAGTTTTCAAGCCCTGCCACATCCGACGAGCGTCAGAGCCGGTGTAGTGCGATTCAATCTTAGTCCTGCATTGACTCTTTGCCTGTTTGATGGTTCGTCGGAGGGCATAGCGGGATTTCTTATAAGCGTCTGGGTTAGAGTCCCGCTCCTTGAAAGCGGCAGCTCTACCCTTTAGCTCAGTGCGGATGTTGCCTGTAATCCATGGCTTCTGGTTGATGTTTAAATGTAAATTGTGCTGGAAATGGTGCTGGAATAGCTGAGGCAGTGCTCTTGTTGTCTTTGTGCTGAATTGCGGTAACTCTGTGGTTCTAAATCAGTAGTTGTTTAGTAAACTGTTGAAAACATTAATTTGCTTGACAATGCTGTAGGTCATGTAACTGTTTGCTACATGCAATTTCTGCTTTGTGGACTTCACCAGACAGATGTTGCTCTCCGGTTTTGAGATTAAACAAACGCATGTGTAGTTGAATTTATTCCGCCACTGTGTGACTGTTGTCTTTTTGTTGTCATGGCCTTATTGTATATCACGGTGGCGTTTGAACGAATGGGTTATAGAGCAAACAACGCAAATTATATGAGAAAAAACATATTCCATTTAATTTGGAACGGCAAGCCAGACAAAATTAAACGGGCCTATTTATATAATGAAGATGAATTATTAAATATTTAAGCATTAGACCTATCACTAAAAGCTTCAGTCATACAAAAGTTATACTTAAATCCGAACTGGTTCTCTAGCAAATTAGTAAAATTGTCTCACCCAATGTTCAAGAATGGCCTTTTCCCCTATATTCAGATTACAACCTCTCACTTTAAATTATTTGAAAAGGAAATAATCTCCCAAATATCACTATTTCTAAAACAAGCCATAGAAAGTTGGTTGCAATTTCAATTTAATCCTTCAGAAACGACAGAACAAATAATGCAACAAATATTGTGGTTAAACTCAAATATACTAATTGATTAAAAAAACTTTTTTTTTGACAAAATGTTTAAAAAGGGTATAAACCAGGTGGAAAGCATGGCCAGCCGTAGCAAAATGCTTATTGAAATTCTCGATTATCGTACATTTATCGGTGGTGACAGTGTTTCCTAGCCTCAGTGCAGTGGGTAGCTGGGAGGAGGTGCTCTTATTCTCCATGGACTTTACAGTGTCCCAAAACTTTTTGGAGTTAGTGCTAATAGATGCACATTTCTGTTTGAAAAAGCTAGCCTTTGCTTTCCTAACTGATTGTGTATATTGGTTCCTGATTTCCCTGAAAAGTTGCATATCGCGGGGGCTGTTCGATGCTAATGCAGTACGCCACAGGATGTTTTTGTGCTGGTCAAAGGCAGTCAAGTCTGGGGTGAACCAGGGGCTATACATGAACTCTAACATTGGTTTCAGTGGGAATGACGGTAAATGGCTCAGACATTTATGGCAAACTGAAACTAAAATAACCAATTTACCTGAGTCTACAATGGCAGAGTCTTAATATAGAGTACGGATAGTGAGAAGTAACTTTCAAGACTGAAGCAATTGTGCCCTCTAGTGGTGGACTTTATACTGTACCAGGTTACTACACAACGAACATACACTGAGTGTACAAAACATTAGGAACACCTGCTCTTTCCATGACATAGACTGACCAGGTAAATTCAGGTGAAAGCTATGATCCTTTGAACTGGGTATGGTAGTAGGTGTATCAAGAATGGTCCACCACCCAAAGGTCATTCAGCCAACTTGACACAACTGTGGGAAGCATTGGAGTCAACATGGGCCAGAATCCCTTTGGAACGCTTTCGACACCTTGTAGAGTCCATGGCCTGACATATTGAGGCTGTTCTGAGCAACAGGGGGTGCAACTCAATATTAGCAAGGTGTTCTTAATGTTTTGTACACTCAGTGTAAGTAGGCCTACATGTTTTTAAATAGTACAGTTTTACACGTCACAGTACAATGCCATAAAGCGTGGGCCTGTAGTACATGTAAATCAACTTAAAGTTGGTTTTTATTTCTATATGCAAAGAATAAAGGATAATTGTTCATGTAATAATGTAATATTAGCCTCATAACAACTTCAGGAATAGGAAATAGTGATGAAATAATCAAATAAATGAAAAGACAGAGACAAATGCTTTTGAACTACCATTTATTTTATTTGAAAATGTAAAATTCAGTGCAAAGTAATGTGTAATGTAGTGAACTAGTGTCTAGATCCCTGTTAGGTGGCAAATTGTGACGAGAGAGAGAGAGAGAGAGAGAGAGAGAGAAAGAGAGAGAGAGAGAGAGAGAGAGAGAGAGAGAGAGAGAGATGTGTGGCCCTTCAGGTCTCTGCAGTAAGACTACATGCTGGCCATGAGGTACTCCAGGTGGTACTCCAGGAGGCTGGAGAGCTCAGTGACCAGAGACTCTCGGTTAAAGTACCAGGCCAGCTGCTGCCCAAACATGTCATCTAGCAGAGCCATCAGCCCGCCCTGAAGGGAACACCACACAACACATAGAAAATGGCTCTGAGCTACTAGCTTATCAAGAGGAGAGAGACAATGAGAGTTACTCCCCCTAAAACGGCATTGAAACCCTGTTAACCAGGAACGAGTAAAGAGGAAGTAAACTAGTAATAAGGAAGAAAACAGGAAGTAAACTCTTGACTCTTACATTGAGCAGCAACAGGTATCTCTCAGCCTTTGGCTCAATGCTGGCAACAGTGGGCAGGAAGGAGTACAGGAGAGCGTACAGACGCTCCATGAACCCACCAGGTTGCTAAAGTAAACAGAGGAGGAGAGAAGAGAAATTGAAGTGAAATTGCTAATAGACAGACATCTAAACATTTACCAGCGAGATGCTACTTACCACCATCAGGGATTTCTGAGCTGTCATCATCCCAAACAGCACCAGCTCAAAAAGGACATCTATCAGGTTAACATGATGGATCTAGGACAAGAAAACACGTTTGGAGAAAATAGGAATGATTTCAAATAGATCAGCTACTGTGCCGTATAAAAGACATGCATGTGGAAGAACTCAAAGTGAGACTTGAAAAAGTTAATTAACTCACCTTTGCCTCAGCCAGCTCCCTCTCAATGTCAATCTACTTGGAGGGGTCACTCAGGTAGTCCACAAAGTCGTTATAGGCACGGATGACTTCGGCCTCGTCCTATCACAAAGCAAAGAGCAGTGATGTTAGTGCACAGAACACATTTCCCACAGAGGACGCTCTCTTTCCCTTGAAGGACAATGAGTTAGTGAGCTACCATCTGGTGGACCTGAACCAGTGCGCCCAGTAGGATCTTTCCCGCCACAAACAGATGGTTCCTGCTCAGGGTGGAACCGAGCAGGGTCTAGAGAAGAGGGAAGAGTTAGGGTGAGACACCCATCTTCCTCTAGGAGACAGACAGAACAGGAAGACACAGAGAGTCAAAGAAAAGTGGGTCCACTCACAGTAAAGGCCTGGCGCAGGGAGACGAGCCTCAGGCCGATGTCCTCCACTCTCTTGGTGGTATGGTAGAGGCTGTGGAAGAGAGGGAATGGAGCATGTCAATGGGGGATAACAGCATTGTGACCACAATCCTTCAGCATCTGACAAGCCCAGACTACACACACATTTAGAGGGACTCACTTTAGCAGAGGAACCTCCCTCTCCTCAGGCAGCAGGTCTTCCTCCCAGCCCTACAACAACAGAACAAACATTCAACATCAGTGACCAATGACATGACAAACAATGGGTAAATCGAAGGATCTTAATGCTACTAGTCAATAGTATGTGTGTGTGTAACATCTGACCTCATAGCAGTTGTGGCCCTCAGGCTCTGGCTCAGTGAACTGCTGAGTGGTGGGCGTAGAGACGGAGGCAGCCTCCGACCACGCCGAGGAGGAGAGCAGCCCATCCAGCCCCATGTGGAGAGTGGCGTACGCCACCGAGACATCAGTTTGCTGCTCAAAACACACACACACACACAACACACGTTAATAGAAAACAGACCATATCTAATGGAAAAATGCCCTGTAATTTCTATTCTATATACATAGGAAATTGTTTATTTACCTGGTAGCAGCCATGCGTCACGGCCACAGACGTCTCGTGGCGGAGGTGAGACGCATACTGGGTCACCCTGCCAGCCACACACTGACAGAGAGAAACGACATGTTAAGGCCAAACGGAATAAGTAAAGAAAATCTAATACTAATTCAGTATTCAATACTAATTCAGTAGTATTTAGCTTGTTTTTGGACACAGGTCCAGGAATGGCTAAAGGATTGCAATATTTACCTGGAGCTAACCCTGTAGATAGCACTACCTGGTGATCTGAAAAGTCATAGTCAATCGATCAATAATATAATACATTCAATTTACGATCTGTAGAAACAATGAGAATAGTAAGGTTCAGAACTTTTGTAAAACATCACAGTACAGTTGAAAAATATCTGGCAAATAGAAATCCAATATGGATAGTGTTAAGAGATAGATGGGAGGTGTTGAATGGAGCTGAAGGATGGGACTAATAACAACAACTAATAACAACAAGATAACTAATGTAAAGCATACTGTGTCCATAATAAGTATATAGGTTATAGGTTGAGAGCTTTTGTGAAAGAGCACAGTTTGAAAAATATGGCATATAGAAGCAAACCAGATGGACATCATGAAAATGATTGGAGGAAGTTCAGGAGTAAAAACTAACAAAATATTATTATTGTAGAATTTGACAGTGTCCATAAAATGTAATAGTATGTATGGGATGGAAGTAGAGGCCTAAGCGTTGTTGTTCACTCGTTTACTCCAATTGGGGAAGGGGTGGTGGGGTTGGAAAGTAATGAAGGGAAATATCATTTTAAAAAGGATATGTGTGTGTGTATGGATGTATGTATATATGTATGTATGTATATATATGTGTGTGTATGTGTGTATATATATATATATATGTGTGTCTGTATGTATGTATCTATGTCTATATATATGTATATATATATTTGCGAGAAAAAAAACATATGGGGGATTGGAAGTGATGCAGACAATTACATTGATGGACGTTACAATCTATCTGAAATATTAAAGCTGATCTACCCCCCCAAAAAATATTTAAAAAATTGTATGTGTAGTTGAATTTATTCCGCCACTGTGTGACTGTTGTATTTTTGTTGTCAAGGGCTAATTGTATATCACGGTGGCGTATGAACGAATGGGTTATAGAGCAAACAACGCAAATATCACAACATAGGTTGGTTGGCTTGGCTTCCCCAGTGATTTCACCCATACACCGCTACTGGTCTAAGGTATTAAACCACAATGTCAAAGAGATGGGTCTATGTAAACAGTGGAGATATAAACATTCAACTGAAACAGAATACTGCTTTTACTCTCATGTCTTCAACTCATATTCAAGAATTTACTTTTTGACTGTAAACGTTTCTTTAATTGACTGTGTTTCTAATTGTAAATACCTTCCTAGAATAATGATGGACCATAGCCCATTGTCCTTCATGTTTAAGATGAAAGGGATACTTCGGGATTTTGGCATTGAGGTCCTTTATCTACTTCCCCTATTTTTATGGGTATCTGCTAGCATGCTAGTAGATATCTATAGACTTCCAGACATTGCGCTAACGCTAGTTAGCGAAACTACCTCTAACTTCCTTCATACAGGACACAGAGACATAAAAATGGTATCAACAAGTTAATCTGACTTTGGGGAAGTAGAATCCCCAATTATTTTAAACCTCCTAAGCCAATAACAAAGACATGGCGATTCAACACAAAGTTACTTGGAGATAAGGAGTTTACCTCATACCTCAACACACAGATAGATACAGTGGGGAGAACAAGTATTTGATACACTGCCGATTTTGCAGGTTTTCCTACTTACAAAGCATGTAGAGGTCTGTAATTTTTATTTATTATCAAAAATCCAGAAAATCACATTGTATGATTTTTAAGTAATTAATTTGCATTTTATTGCATGACATAAGTATTTGATCACCTACCAACCAGTAAGAATTCCGGCTCTCACAGACCTGTTAGATTTCCTTTAAGAAGCCCTCCTGTTCTCCACTCATTACCTGTATTAACTGCACCTGTTTGAACTCGTTACCTGTATAAAAGACACCTGTCCACACACTCAATCAAATAGACTCCAACCTCTCCACAATGGCCAAGACCAGAGAGCTGTGTAAGGACATCAGGTATAAAATTGTAGACCTGCACAAGGCTGGGATGGGCTACAGGACAATAGGCAAGCAGCTTGGTGAGAAGGCAACAACTGTTGGCGCAATTATTAGAAAATGGAAGAAGTTCAAGATGACGGTCAATCACCCTCGGTCTGGGGCTCCATGCAAGATCTCACCTCGTGGGACATCAATGATCATGAGGAAGGTTAGGGATCAGCCCAGAACTACACGGCAGGACCTGGTCAATGACCTGAAGAGAGCTGGGACCACAGTCTCATAGAAAACCATTAGTAACACACTACACCGTCATGGATTAAAATCCTGCAGTGCACGCAAGGTCCCCCTGCTCAAGCCAGCGCATGTCCAGGCCCGTCTGAAGTTTGCCAATGACCATCTGGATGATCCAGAGGAGGAATGGGAGAAGGTCATGTGGTCTGATGAGACAAAAATAGAGCTTTTTGGTCTAAACTCCACTCGCCGTGTTTGGAGGAAGACGAAGGATGAGTACAACCCCAAGAACACCATCCCAACCGTGAAGCATGGAGGTGGAAACATAATTCTTTGGGGATGCTTTTCTGCAAAGGGGACAGGACGACTGCACCGTATTGAGGGGAGGATGGATGGGGCCATGTATCGCGAGATCTTGGCCAACAACCTCCTTCCCTCAGTAAGAGCATTGAAGATGGGTCGTGGCTGGGTCTTCCAGCATGACAACGACCCGAAACACACAGCCAGGGCAACTATGGAGTGGCTCCGTAAGAAGCATCTCAAGGTCCTGGAGTGGCCTAGCCAGTCTCCAGACCTGAACCCAATAGAAAATCTTTGGAGGGAGCTGAAAGTCCGTATTGCCCAGCGACAGCCCCGAAACCTGAAGGATCTGGAGAAGGTCTGTATGGAGGAGTGGGCCAAAATCCCTGCTGCAGTGTGTGCAAACCTGGTCAAGACCTACAGGAAACGTATGATCTCTGTAATTGCAAACAAAGGTTTCTGTACCAAATATTAAGTTCTGCTTTTCTGATGTATCAAATACTTATGTCATGCAATAAAATGAAAATTAATTACTTAAAAATCATACAATGTGATTTTCTGGATTTTTGTTTTAGATTCTGTCTCTCACAGTTGAAGTGTACCTATGATAAAAATTACAGACCTCTACATGCTTTGTAAGTAGGAAAACCTGCAAAATCGGCATGGTATCAAATACTTGTTCTCCCCACTGTAGATGTTTTTGGAAATAAATGTAGAAGATTAAGTATGCCCAACTGTTGTCTGGGAAGTTCTTAAAGTATGTATGAGAGGTTGTATCATGTCTTATTCTTCACATAAGAAAATAAGACCAATAAATTATTAGAAATATTAGAACAGAAAATCCACAACTTAAAAAGAAAACACAGCTTAGATAGAAATGTTGACACCCTTCAACAGGTGAACACTTTGAAGCTTGAATATAACATAATAAACATCCGCTGTGCATACATGTGTATTTGCTCCTATAGTCGTGGTCAAACGTTTTGAGAATGACACAAATTTTTATTTTCACTAAGTCTGCTGCCTCCGTTTTTATGATGGCAATTTACATATACTCCAGAATGTTATGAAGAGTGCAATTAATTACAAAGTCCCTCTTTGCCATGAAAATGAACTTAATCCCCAAAAAACATTTCCACTGCATTTCAGCCCTGCCACAAAAGGACCAGCTGACATCATGTCAGTGATTCTCTCGTTAACACAGGTGAGAGTGTTGACGAGGACAAGGCTGGAGATCACTCTGTCATGCTGATTGAGTTAGAATAACAGACTCAAAGCTTTAAAAGGAGGGTGGGGCTTGAAATCATTGTTCTTCCTTTGTTAACCATGGTTACCTGCAAGGAAACACGTGTCGTTTGAGTTTGAGTTTGAGTTTATTTTTACAGGGACAGTGCACATTAATCAACATTTCAGTAAAAGTGCCGGTTTTAGCCAGCCGGCTAATTTTCAACCGCAGTCCCTGGGCAGGTTATTAAAAACAATTACAATATGGACAATAACAACATAGAACAAGACATAGCATACAGACATAGCAACATAGGACAAGCAAGACGTAGCATACAGACCGAGCAACATAGAACAAAAAGCAGCAAGACAAAATTCATAAAAGCAACAAAATGTTTCCACACCTCACAAGTTACAGACAACAGACATGGAAAGCGGCAACACACAGCTAGGGACCATGTTCACAAATCTGATTGACCTTTAGCCATGTCTTCAAGCATTTTGTGAAAGTGTGATATGTGGTGCAGTTGTGTGTGTCTGATGGCAGTGTATTCCAGACATGGGAAGCTCTCACAGAAAAAGCAGATTTACCAAAGGTGCTTTTCCTTAGGGGAACTACACAGTCACCTCTCATGGCAGACCTTGTGGATCTGCTGCCATATGTTTGAGTTTTCTGTTTAACAAAAATACTGAGTGGAGGGGGAGCCAAGCCATTTAGGATCTTGAATACAAGACATGCATCGGTGTATTGCACAAGATTTTCCCAACTCAGGAGCTCATGCTTTCTAAGGATGTGACAGTGATGATGGCTATTGGGCTTCCTATCAAGCACTTTGAGAGCCTGTTTGTAGACAGACTGAATAGGTCTTACTGTTGTACAGCAAGCTTGGGCCCAACTAGTCAAGCAGTATGTTAAGTGGGGGAGTATCATAGATTTGAAGTACAGTTTTGCTACCTCTGTAGTCAAACAATTTCGTATAAATCGGAAATTAGCTAGGTTGAATTTGGTTATTTGAATTACCTTTTTCACATGCTTTTTAAAAGAGAGGTTGGAATCAAGTATGATGCCAAGGTACTTAAAATCAGATACCCCCTGGAGTCATCATTGCTTTGCACAAAAAGGGCTTCACGGGCAAGGATATTGCTGCTAGTAACATTGCACCTAAATCAACCATTTATCGGATCATCAAGAACTTCAAGGAGAGAGGTTCAATTGTTGTGAAGAAGGCTTCAGGGCGCCCAAGAAAGTCCAGCAAGTGCCAGGACCGTCTCTTAAAGTTGATTCAGCTGCGGAATCGGGGCACCACCAGTGCAGAGCTTGCTCAGGAATGGCAGCGGGCAGGTGTAAGTGCATCTGCACGCACAGTGAGGCGAATACTTTTGGAGGATGGCCTGGTGTCAAGAAGGGCAGCGAGGAAGCCACTTCTCTCTAGGAAAAACATCAGGGACAGACTGATTTTCTGCAAAAGGTACAGGGATTGGACTGCTGAGGACTGGGGTAAAGTCATTTTCTCTGATGAATCCCCTTTCCAATTGTTTGGGGCATCCAGAAAAAAGCTTGTCTGGAGAAGACAAGGTGAGCGCTACCATCAGTCCTGTGTCATGCCAACAGTAAAGCATCCTGAGACCATTCATGTGTGGGGTTGCTTCTCAGCCAAGGGAGTGGGCTCACTCACAATCTTGACTAAGAACACAGCCATAAATAAAGAATGGCACCAACACATCTTCCGAGAGCAACTTCTCCCAACCATCCAAGAACAGTTTGGTGACGAACAATGCCTTTTCCAGCATGATGGAGCACCTTGTCATAAGGCAAAAGTGATAACTAAGTGACTCGGGGAACAAAACATCGACATTTTGGGTCCATGGCCAGGAAACTACCCAGATATTAATCCCATTGAGAACTTGTGGTCGATCCTCAAGAGGCGGGTGGACAAACAAAAACCCACAAATTCGGACAAACTCCAAGCATTGATTATGCAAGAATGGGCTGCCATCAGTCAGGATGTGGCCCAGAAGTTAATTGACAACATGCCAGGGCGGATTGCAAAGGTCTTGAAAAAGAAGGGTCAACACTGCAAATATTGACTCTTTGCATAAACTTAATGTAATTGTCAATAAAAGCCTTTGACACTTATGGAATGCGTGTAATTATACTTCAGTATACCATAGTAACATCTGACAAAAATATATAATAACACTGAAGCAGCAAATTTTGTGAAGACCAATACTTTTGTCATTCTCAAAACTTTTGACCACGACTGTACAACCTTAGACATAAATTATTGCAATTCAAGATAATCCATAGGATTTACTACACTATTGGCAGAATGCATGTAATGCACCCAGAAATGTCAAATCGCTGTTGGAGATACAAAAAACAAAAAGGAACCCTATTACATATAATGTGGTCCTGTGAGAAATGGAAACCATTTTGGGATAATGTCTGTGCTACATATCATTGTGTCTAGGAATTTATATCCATCCATCTCCACGATTATGTATTTTGGGAAATGTAAACATTGGTGACCAATATCAAATAAAGTTTTGTAACTTAGGTCTAATTGCTGTAAAATAAATGTATAGCTATCAATTGGAAAGCGTCATATTCACCGTCAATAACGAACTGGAGGGCTGAACTATGTTGTTACATTCCATTCGATTCTGTGTTGAATCAAATTAAGCAACAAAAAAAAAAGATATGTTTGATCAAATCTGGAAACCTTACATTGACCATCTTGAGGAGTGTGACATTTCCCAACAGACATAATTGTGTTTGAATTTTATATGTATATTTGATATGTTCAAGTACAGGTGTGGGCATGTTGTGGTGTGGTGGTTGTGTTGTTTTAGTGTTGTTTCTGTTTGTGTTTATTAAAATAAAAGAATGTGAGATGGAAAGTAGTTTACCAATCTTGCTGAGAAATTAAGCTTTGCTGCTTTTGTGTAACATTGTTTCACCAACATTGGAAATAGACAATAAGGGTGTTGATGAAACATAACCCATTTAGTTACTATACTCACAGAAAAATGCATATAAGTGGATAAGCCTATCTGGAATTGGGGTGCGAGTGGGTAGGCTATACCAAGACATACCGCTTTGTCATCCTGAGAAACAGTGTGTCGTGTGGCTAGGATTTTCCACAAAACCGTTGTGTGTTGGGTTTTCTTTTGTGGGAAATCCACACATTACCTTGTGAATTCATGAATAGATTTCATGTTGTTTCATGAAACTGAGCCTAAAGCATCAATCAGCTGTCCTGATACAGAGGCATTCACTGCATACATACCTATAGGAATACTATGGAATTTTGGTGTTTCCACTGAGATTACCCCCACACCAGTGTGTCGCCAGTGTTTTATGTTAATGTCAGCTCTAGTGTAGTTGTGTTTCCATCAGGAGTGTCACGCCCTGGCTCTGGGGACGCTTGTATGTTGAGCCAGGGTGTGAGTGTTCTTTATGTTGTTCTAGTTTTGTGTTTCTAGGGTATAGTTCTTGTATTGTGTATCTATGTTGGCCAGAGTGGTTCCCAATCAGAGGCAACGAGTGTCAGCTGTTGCTGGTTGTCTCTGATTGGGAACCATATTTAAACAGTCTGTTTTTCCACAGTGTTTGTGGGATCTTGTTCCAGTGTGGTTTGCACCTTTGGACGTCACGTATCGATTTTGTTATTTTGTTCGCGTAATCATTAAATAAAAAGCATGTTCGCAAATAACGCTGCGCATTGGTCCTCTGTATACGACGATCGTGACAGAAGATCCCACCAAAACTGGACCAAGCAGCGTGTCCAGGAGCCATCGCCAGGGGAATCGCTAGCGGATCTCCGTGGCAACCTCGACTGGGTCAAGCCTAGTGAAGAGCAGAGAGGGTGGACTTGGGAGCAGTGGAGGAAGAGTCTCGACTGGGTCAAGCCAAGGGAAGAGCAGAGAGGTTGGACTTTGGAGCAGTGGAGGAAGAGTCTGGCGAGAGATAGGGAGGCTTGGTCCACGGGGAGGAGAGACACCCAGAATTTTTTTAGGGGGGGGCTCACGCCGTGGACGACGGGGCAGCAGGAGGCCGCGATAGAGCGGTCCAGCGGGTTGGCAGAGGAGGCCGCCAGGTTAAGGGGGCCACTGGTCACAAAGGGGAAGGAAAGTGTAGAGGCACGGCGAGAGGTACTGGGGTTTGTTACCAGTCCGGTCCGGCCCGTTCCTGATCCCCGCGTAGGGCCAGTGGCGTGTGTCCCCAGTACGGTCCGGCCTGTTCCTGTCCCTTGCACCAAGCCTATGGTGCGCGTCGCCAGCCCGGTCCGGCCTGTTCCTGCTCGCCGCACCAAGCCTATGGTGCGCGTCGCCAGCCCGGTCCGGCCTGTTCCTGCTCCCCGCACCAAGCCTATGGTGCGCGTCGCCGGCCCGGCCCATTCCTGCTCTCCGCACCAAGTCAGTGGTGCGCTTCGTCAGCCCGGTCCGGCCCGCTCCTGCTCCCCGCACCAAGCCTATGGTGCACGTCGCCAGCCCGGCTCGGCCTGTTCCTGCTCCCCACACCAAGCCAGTGGTGTGCGTCGTCAGTCCGGCACAGCCCGTGCCTGTTCCACCGGTGCCTGGTCCGGTACCGGTCAGCTGCTCCACGCCGGAGCTAGAGCAATCCGCTCCACCAGTGTTCAGTCCAGCTCCGGCCAGCAGGGCCAGACCGGACCAGGGGTACTGTGGGGGGTTAGAGAGGGAGTGGGGATCATGCCCAGAGCCGGATCCGCCGCCAAGGCGGAGTGCCCACCCGGTCCCTCCCCTGTGGTGTTCTGTTGGCGCGGTCGGAGTCCGCGCCTTTGGGGGGGGGGGGGTACTGTCACGCCCTGGCTCTGGGGACGCTTGTATGTTGAGCCAGGGTGTGAGTGTTCTTTATGTTGTTCTAGTTTTGTGTTTCTAGGGTATAGTTCTTGTATTGTGTTTCTATGTTGGCCAGAGTGGTTCCCAATCAGAGGCAACGAGTGTCAGCTGTTGCTGGTTGTCTCTGATTGGGAACCATATTTAAACAGTCTGTTTTTCCACAGTGTTTGTGGGATCTTGTTCCAGTGTGGTTTGTACCTTTGGACGTCACGTATCGATTTTGTTATTTTGTTCGCGTAATCATTAAATAAAAAGCATGTTCGCAAATAATGCTGCGCATTGGTCCTCTGTATACGACGATCGTGACAATGAGTGTGACACTAAAGACTTGTGGTGAGCAGAATCAACAACATCTGCATCATTCAAGACTGTTGCTTTGTGAGAAGGTGTTAAAGTTCACAGTTAGCCATAGTTATGCAAAAGAACAGAAAAGTAACAGTGGCTTGGCTTTGGCCCCAAGTTAGAAAAGGTCAGCCAGAGCCATGGCCCAGTGAGACATGGGTGCCGGGCCACGTAGATGAAAACAGAAAAGTCTGAGCCTTTTGGATAAAACACTGGGGTACATTTTCACTGGAAATGCGCCAAAAGAGTATCTTATAGTAAAATAAGATTTTAAAAATTGAAACCCTGCTCAGTTTAATCATTTTCTCACCCTTGTGGACTACCCCGACCTAGAGGTATAGGCGCGAGAAGAAGAAATATAGAACACCCACTCCACCAGGTGGCGCTACGTAGTTTTGATACCTCCCAGCCATCTTCCAATTCAGTTTCTAGTACAACACCCAAGGAGAACGAAGACAGGCGAAACAACCAATCCGGAAGCCAGGGAAGGACAACGAGGCCAACAAGCTATCGGCCAATAGCTTTACCATCACATGTATGTAAGATAATGGAACGTATGATTACGGAGAGGCTAACTTACTTCCTGGAGAGCAGGGGGCTAGTATCGCCACATCAGAGTAGGTTCAGGAAGGATAGGGAACTATGGACCCAGTGCTCTGCTTTGAAGCAGAGATCAGGAAGGCTCAGGTGAACAAGGAGACTGTTGTAGCTATCTTTTTTGATTTGGAGAAGGCATATGATATGATGTGGAAGGACGGGTTGTTAATCAAGCATGATATTATGGGGGTAGGAGGAAGAACATACAACTGGATAAAGGATTTCCTGTTTGGAAGGTCTATCCAGTTGAGGGTGGGGAAGTCTCTATCAGGCAGCTACCTAGTGGACAACGATACACCGCAGGGGACCGTGATTAGTCCTCTGTTGTTCTCAATCATGATCAATTATGTTTACTCTCAGGTACGGACGGATATCGGGATGTCGTTATTTGCAGATGATGGGGCCTTATGGAAGAGGGGAAGAAATGTGCCATACATACTCAGGAAGGTACAGGAAGCAATTGATGAGGTAGAGTGTGGGCATTAATGTGGGGTTCAGGTTCTCTGTAGAGAAAACTCAGACAGTGTTTTTTACCAGGAGGAAGGTGGGAGATGAAGTATGCTTGAGATTATATGGGAGAAACTTGGAGAGGGTGGGGGCCTTCAGGTTCCTTGGGGTATACTTTCACACTAGACTGACCTGGACAGAACACATTAAGAGAGTGGTGGGAAAGTGTAAGAAGGTGTTAAATGTGATGCGCTGTCTGACGGGGAAGGAGTGGGGGGCCGGGCGTTCCTCATTGAGGACCATGAATGTTGCATTGATCAGATCTGTAATAAACTATGGCAGTATAGCATATGGTTCGGCAGCCCAGACCTCACTGGAAAGGCTAGATGTCATACAGGGGCAAGGACTCAGAATATGTAGTGGGGTGTTTCGGAACTCCCCAGTGGCTGCATTGCAGGTGGAGATGGGGGATATGCCATTGCAGATTAGGAGACAGCAGCTGGCAATTAATTATTGGGTCAACCTACAGGGACATGGGGTGTCTCATCCTGCGAAAGGGATTTTAGAGGCATTCTGGGAACATAAGCGAAGACAGAACACGAGCTTTGGGTGGGTGGGTAATAACCAGGCGAAGGAGATGGGACTGTATGGAAGGGAGTTTAGTCCAACAGTAGCTATTCCTGTAAATCAACCATGGCTACTCCCGCCTCCAGTAGTTGATCTAGAAGTGTTGGAGAGACTACAGAAACGTATTACAGATCATCTGGATGTATATACAGTGGAGCTGATGGCAATACTGTTGGCCTTGCAGTGGGTGGAGGAAGTTAAGCCAGACAGAGTAGTAATTTGCTCTGATTCATGTGCAGTGTTGATGAGTCTCCAGTCCTTTAGCTCACATAACAGAGAAGACCTGCTTTATGAGGTACTACAAACCCATGGCAGGATTAGACAAATGGGTATACAGATAAGATTTACTTGTGTCCCAGCCTATGTGGGGGTGGAGGGGAACGAGGCTGTTGATGTACTGGCTAAACAAGTGGGGATGTTGATGTTGTAGTTTAAATAAGCAAGACAGAGGCAAAAAGCCTGATATGGACAGTGATGGTGCAGAGATGGCAGGAGCAGTGGAATAGAGATACTAAGTTAGGCAGGCATTTATTTCAAGTACAGAGGAAAGTCGGGGAGGGGAGGACGGCAGGAAGGGACAGAAGAAAGGAGTCTATTTTTACAAGGTTAAGGGTGTGACACAGCAGGTTGAATAAGACCTTAAATGTGATAGGAACGCCTCCAGCAGGAAAGTGTGATTATTGCCAGGAAACAGAGACCGTGGAGCATGTATTGCTACATTGTGGTCCGTATCAGAGGGAAAGAGAGAGGCTGAGATCTAGTATGAGGGAGAAGGGGATACAGGAAATTAGTTTAAAGAATATATTGATAAGAATGTCATTAGATATAGTCTCAAATATTTTGTTATCTTTTTTAAGAGCAACAGGGCTGGCAGGGTAGCGTGAGTGAGAAACAGAAGAGCCATTGTCTGTTCTTTTGAGTTTTGATGTTGAGTCTTTGCCCGACAAAGTGATGTTAGGATATATAAGTTATCCTGTACAAGCTTTTGTGCCGAATACATTACGTTGTTACAGGTGTCAAGCTTATGGGCATGTGGCAGCAGTGTGTAGGAGGGAGGTTCCTAGGTGTGAGAAGTGTGCAGAAGGGCATGAGACAAAGGAATGTGTAGCATTGTGGAAAGTAGTGGTATGTGTTAATTGTAGGGGTGCCCACGGGGCTGGGGATCAGAAATGTCCCATGCGAGAGAGGCAGGTTGAGGTTTCCAGGGTTAGAGTAGTGCAGAAATTGTCATATGCTGAGGCAGTGAAGAAAATAGAGGAAGATGGGTCAAGGGGGAGGGATCCTGAGAGGAGTGGTGTGAGTAGTAGATCTGTACCAGTACAGAGGGATAAACCAACAAGTGATATATGTTTCAGTACGATTGGAATTTTGGCATTTATAGCAATGGTTATCAACTGTACTGCAGGGATGGAACGTAAGTCGCAGAAAATAGAGGTTGTGGTGGCAGCTGCAGAGAGGTATTTGGATGTGCGAGACTTGACATCAGAAGAGTCGTTCAAGGGAATTCGGGACATGGGTGACTAGTTAACGTTAGCTTGGCTCTCTCTGTGTGTTCGTGCCGTGGAAGGAGGGGTTGGTCCGTTGGCAGAGAGCAATGGCTAACTAGTATGCTAACTATTCTAGCTAACTAACTGGCTGAATAAGTTGACGACGTATTCACTCAAACTGTCAAAACTATCCCAAAACTTTACAGAATGTTAGACATGGACACGAATGATCTGCTTGGCGTGTTAACACACTGGTGGTTTGTTGTAACCGAGTATTGGTGCTAAACCGTGTTATTGAAGGCTGTCATGCTAACATGGATTACCACAGAAAACACTGCTACTCCCACTACTCTTTCCTCATCTGACCATGTGTTCTCGCATACCTGAGAGCATCTGGCCAGTGCGGCGGTGGCACAGGAATCCTCATCTCTCCCAAGTGGACATTCTCTCTTTTTCCCCTGACCCATCTGTCTATCTCCTCATTTGAATTCCATGCTGTCACAGTCACTAGCCCATTCAAGCTTAACATCCTTGTCATTTATCGCCCTCCAGGTTCCCTTGGAGAGTTAATCAGTTCATCAATGAGCTTGATGCCTTGATAAGTTCCTTTCCTGAGGATGGCTCACCCCTCACAGTTCTGGGTGACTTTAACCTCCCTATGTCTGCCTTTGACTCATTTCTCTCTGCCTCTGATCTCCTGATTCTGCCTCCTCAACCCTCCTCTCCTCCCTTTCTGCATCTTTTGACTCTCTATGTCCCCTATCCTCCCGGCCGACTCAGTCCTCCCCTCCTGCTCCGTGGCTTGACAACTCATTGCGAGCTCACAGAAGAGGGCTCCGGGCAGCCGAGCGGAAATGGAGGAAAACTAGACTCCCTGCGGACCTGTCATCTTTTCACTCCCTCCTCTCTACATTCTCTTCCTCTGTTTCTGCTGCTAAAGCCACTTTCTACCACTCCAAATGTCAAGCCTCTGCCTCTAACCCTAGGAAGCTCTTTGCCACCTTATCCTCCCTGCTGAATCCTCCTCCTCCTCCCCCTCCCTCCTCCCTCTCTGTGGATGACTTCATCAACCATTTTGAAAAGAAGGTTGACGACATCCGATCCTCATTTTTTAAGTCAAATGACACCGTTGGTCCTGCTCACACTGCCCTACCCTATGCTTTGACTTCTTTCTCCCCTCTATCTCCAGATGAAATCTTGCGACTTGTGACTGCCGACCGCCCTACAACCTGCCCGCTTGACCCTATCCCCTCCTGTCTTCTCCAGACCATTTCCGGAGACCTTCTCCCTTACCTCACCTCGCTCATCAACTCATCCTTGACCGCTGGCCATGTCCCTTCCGTCTTCAAGAGAGCGAGAGTTGCACCCCTCCTCAAAAAACCTACACTCGTTCCCTCCGATGTCAACAACTACAGACCAGTATCCCTTCTTTCTTTTCTCTCCAAAACTCTTGAGCGTGCCGTCTCTAGCCAACTCTCCTGCTATCTCTCTCAGAATGACTTTCTTGATCCAAACCAGTCAGGTTTCAAGACTGGTCATTCAACTGAGACTGCTCTTCTCTGTGTCACGGAGGCTCTCCGCACTGCTAAAGCTAACTCTCTCTCCTCTGCTCTTATCCTTCTAGACCTATCCGCTGCCTTTGATACTGTGAACCATCAGATCCTCCTCTCCACCCTCTCCAAGTTGGGCATCTCCGGCGCTGCTCATTCTTGGATTGCGTCCTACCTGACAGGTCGCTCCTACCAGGTGGTGTGGCGAGAATCTGTCTCCGCACCACGTGCTCTCACCACTGGTGTCCCCCAGGGCTCAGTTCTAGGCCCTCTCCTATTCTCTCTATACACCAAGTCACTTGGCTCTGTCATATCCTCACATGGTCTCTCCTATCATTGCTACGCAGACGACACACAATTAATTTTCTCCTTTCCCCCTTCTGATAACCAGGTGGCGAATCGCATCTCTGCATGTCTGGCAGACATATCAGTGTGGATGTCGGATCACCACCTCAAGCTGAACCTCGGCAAGACGGAGTTGCTCTTCCTCCCGGGGAAGGACTGCCCGCTCCATGATCTCGCCATCACGGTTGACAACTCCATTGTGTCCTCCTCCCAGAGTGCAAAGAACCTTGGCGTGACCCTGGACAACACCCTGTCGTTCTCCGCTAACATCAAAGCGGTGACCCGATCCTGCAGGTTCATGCTCTACAACGTTCGCAGAGTAGGACCCTACCTTACACAGAAAGCGGCACAGGTCCTAATCCAGGCACTTGTCATCTCCCATCTGGATTACTGCAACTCGCTGTTGGCTGGGCTCCCTACCTGTGCCATTAAACCCCTACAACTTATCCAGAACGCTGCAGCCCGTCTGGTGTTCAACCTTCCCAAGTTCTCTCATGTCACCCCGCTCCTCTGCACACTCCACTGGCTTCCAGTTGAGGCTCGCATCTACTACAAGACCATGGTGCTTTCCTACGGAGCTGTGAGGGGAACGGCACCTCCTTACCTTCAGGCTCTGATCAGACCCTACACCCAAACGAGGGCACTACGTTCATCCACCTCTGGCCTGCTAGCCCTCCTACCTCTACGGAAGCACAGTTCCCGCTCAGCCCAGTCAAAGCTATTCGCTGCTCTGGCACCCCAATGGTGGAACAAGTTCCCCCACGACGCCAGGACAGCGGAGTCACTGACCACCTTCCGGAGACACTTGAAACCCTACCTCTTTAAGGAATACCTGGAATAGTATAAAGTAATGCTTCTTTAAGCGAAGTATAAGCGAGTTATATTCCAGTATAGTAGGTTACGGTAATGCAACATTTATTGGATGCCAACCACCGTTAAACCCAGTCGAAGAAGAAGGCCCACACTCCAGTACAGTAGGTGGCGGTAATGCACCATAACGTTGGATGCCAATCGCCGATAAACCCCACCGAAGAATAAGAAGACGACGACGACAACGACGGGCGAAACAAGGTGAAGGTATTTTTAAAAAAAAGAAACGTTTTGATTATCAGATTGAACAGCACATATATCGGTTTGTCCAACTAATAGCCAAATATACACTTCGGTAACGTTCATTTTGGTTTAGCTATTCAGTTCTGCGACGGTAGCTTTATAGCTAGCTATGCCACACGTGAACTGGCTGTCTAGCTAACTGATAGCTTAGCCATTGTTGTTAGAACTAGTTAACCATGTTGTATTTTGTTTCAAGTTCGCGTCGCAGACATGTTTGTCTTAGCTATTACCATTAAACCACGCCAACTGTTACTAATCACTTGGCTAGCTTACTAATTGGCTAGTTTACTAGCTAGATGTGTTAGCTTTGATTGCTAGTTAGCTAGCTCTCTTTGCCAGCCGAACTAACGTTAGCTAGCTACAGTGCAAGAGCGAGGTATCAAGCCGGGGTATAATCATTAGCAAAACGTTTTCCGTTGCGAAACGAGTTTCTGTTGGACACAAGTCAGTTCTTCCTAGTGAATACACCCCAGTTAGATACCTTAAAGTGGAACTGACAGCATTTTAACAACATGAAATATTTTTCAAATCTGTTAATATACACCCCGAAGAAGAATATTACACTCTGACAAGGGAGCATTTAGATATGGTCATTTTCACAAATTCTTAGACTGTTTGGGAATTACTTATACTAAGGCATTGTGAAAATTCTATAGCAATATAAAGTGGGAAAGCGTCCGTTTGTTTGGAAAATTAATAGACACTGCAGTAAATAAAACCGAATAAAAAAAATCACTCATCCAGGACCAGAGTCAACACAGACCAGTGCACCATAGCCAACCAGAGCTAACGGTGCACCATAGCCAACCAGAGATAGAGTAGGCTTTTATGCTAACAAGCCATTTGCCACACAGGCCTGCCATCATTCACTTTGAACTGGACTGTGATTACAGGCAGTTGCAACAGTGTGATGCAAAAGCCACAATACACCTGAATGGATTTCTGCAAATATGTCAATACCACAGGAGTTATCTTACATTTGGGAACTTTACAGTCCTATTGATCAAACAACCATGAAAAGGTAGGCTCTCACTCAGTTATGCACATCAACAACAACTAATGCTAGCCAGAGCAAGATCAACTAAAATCTAACAAAGGAACATTAGATAAACCCTCTCAAACTTTTTCAGCTAGCTAAACGATGGGAAATTGTAGCCTACTCGTCCTTCTGCAGCTTGCCTGCACCCAAGCTAACTGGCTAAAGTTGGCTAGCTTGCGAGCCAGCTACTTCATGAAACAAATGAGAGAACACTTCACTCTGCCCACTACTCACCCTAGCAGAGCTGGTTAGCTAGGTTGTTTACATGTTATCTAGAGCGTTCGTGACTAACTATTAAAAAATGTTGCCTACATATTCAGCGGGTGTTGCGCATTTGTAAATTAACCAGTTAATATACGCTCTGGCACACTCAGACGACTGGATACATCGTTCAAGTTCTTGCTAGCTAACCAAATGACACCTGCATCTATAGCTGTGTATAGCCACTGAAAAACGATATGAGGGGAAAATGTCAGTCACTCACCCACTCCTCCAATGACATGGCATCCTACAAGCAGCTAGCTAACGTTAACGTTAGGCTCCATGTTTTTAGCTTGCTACATAAATAAATACGCTAGACTTTTAGCCATGTTATGACTGACTTGTAATCATTGCCTTTGCTAGTTTGATTTTATTGCATTCCCAGCCGTAGTTACATTTGTCCGTTTTTATCCAAAATATTGAGTCATTGAAACTGAAACATTGCATCCCGAATAGAGGCAGTAAACAATGTATCAGGCCAGCTGTGATTTACAACTTGATAGCAATATTTTTGGGACTACCAAGAAATGTATTGGTGAATTATATTAATCATGCATTGAACTGCATCCATCTATTCTGCCAACAATGCCTTAGTGTACGTCATGGAATGTTGAATCAAATAGAACCTATTTTTTAAACCTCTTATAAAGTTGGTTTTGTAGCATAAACTGGGAATTTGATGTTTTTTACTGATATTATGATTGTCTGTTTGTTTCATATATGCAAAGTAGTTAAAACGATGTCAGTTCAACTTTAACAACATATTTTAGCCATTAAATAGTATAGCGTGCCTAAATATTATAGCTAAACTGTTCACTTGTACATTCTCTTCATAGATGGCTAGACTTCTGACAAGACCGATACTAGTATCAACAGATAAATACCAATAGGTTGCATTTTTCTACGTCTGTTTCTCTCAGGTAGGCCATGGCTCGCGGACAACAGAAGATTCAATCCCAGCAAAAGAACGCCAAGGCGGCAGCTGCTAAGAAGAAGGGAGCAGCAGCAGACCAGAAGACTTCAGCCAAGGCAGCACTGGTCCACACCTGTCCTGTCTGTCGGGTGAGTATTAGTGTTTGGTACTGTATGTGCCTTTAGAAGGCAGGGCAAATCCGTTTTGGTGATTTCTGGTATATCATCAAAATAAATAAACTGCAAAACGTTTTTGGAATCATTCAGCAGTTTCTACCTGATTAAAGTACATGACCATTGGAAATTAATGTTGAAAGTTCAATTTATATTCCTAAAACTTAAGTTGAAAATGATGCTGTCTCTGCTTCCTGTTGAAAATACATTTTGATAAATAGCCCAATGTCAAAACCCAATCAATAACCAATATGCAGAAACAGTTTGTGATATTTTGAAAACATAAAATGTATCATATGCACATACGTGTGCAACAATAGTAATCATATTACTTGTATTTTTTATAAACGGCACACGCACCAAATACCCTGTTATTTTGACAAGTTACAATAAATCACTGATATCGATTAGGGGAGAAATCAGGTTGTACGCACTCTTGAAACTAACAACAACAACAAAAAAACCTGGAAACTGGATGTTTTTTACATCACTGGTTAGAGGACAACCTGCAAAAGACAGTCAGCTAGATTTGAGTGATGCATTTTGATTTGGGGGTCGACCAAAACTGAAAGAGAAATGCAACACTTATTTGTCAGTCACTCATATGGATATCACATTGAAATCAATTGTGCGAGAGGGGGAGATGAGGTTGCACATCCTGTTAAAACTAACACAGCTCAAAAACCAAACGGAATCAGGGAATAATGTGTACATGACATTATTCCCAGCTAGGCCTACATTTTGAAGTGTTTTGATTCAAGTGGGTTGCCAACGTGGTAAGTGTAACGCAACACTTTTTTTGTTAATCACTTCCATTGATATCACGCGGAAATCAATAGAAAAGGGGTGTAAATGTTTTGGGTGTAGCGCTGTTTGAACTAACACTATTCACACTTGGAATAACCTATGGTTGGTTAGATAAACTTGTAGAAGGCTCACATCTATATTTTAGAATGTCAGGTGTTGATATCGGGAGGGAACAGACCACTTTTTTGTTAGTTAGACTAATTTAAACGAATCACGACGCGGCATAGGATATCTACAGTGACAACGGTTGGCTGCTATTTAAGTGATAGTTTGACTGTCAAATCTATGTATTGGTGTGGCAACACTTTGGGGAAGGCCCTTTTGTGTTTCAGCATGACAATGCACCCGTGCACAAAGCGAGGTCCATACATAAATGGTTTGTCGAGATCGGTGTGGAAGAACTTGATTGGCCTGCACAGCGCACTGACCTCAAATACGTCAAACACATTTGGGATGAATTGGAACGCCAACTGCGAGTCAGGCCTAATCGCCCAACATCAGTGCCCGACCTCACTAATGCTCTTGTGGCTGAATGGAAGCAAGTCCCCTCAGCAATGTTACAACATCTAGTGAAAAGCCTTCCCAGAAGAGTGGAGGCTGTTGTAGCAGCAAAGGGGGACCAACTCCATATGCCCATGATTTTGGAATGAGATGTTTGTGTCCACATACTTTTGCAACAATGACATTATTTCTCACTCATTTAACCATTTGGAGAGTAAAATAATGCTCTCAAACACAATTTTAACTGGTCGCTGTAGACTAGAGCCTCCATAGTCTGTGCAGAAGCCTGAACGTTTGACGTCCCTACCTTTTTAGGTTTCTTTTCATGTCTAGTCCATTGTACTGGCCTGTGTGATGTGTAGTAGTTTGATGCATCTTCTTGCTTTGCTTATTTTTTGTCACCTGAAAATTCAGTCTCAGCCAACAATTGTTGATATCCTACATTTTTTACCTGACCCTTACAGACACAGATGCCGGACCCGAAGACATTCAAGCAGCACTTTGAGAGCAAGCATCCCAAGTCCCCAATGCCCCCAGAGCTGGTTGATGTTGAGGCTTAAAAGACCACACACACAATGGACCTACAGCTGGGTTAAGATGCTCTCATCATTCAGACTCACAGTATACATGTTAGCAGCAAACTCTTGCCCTATGCTTCAACTGTATTTCATATGGCTCAATATGTGGAAATTTTGTCACTCATTGCCTTTCATATTGTGATTCACAGACATACAATGACAACGATTTGAGCGCTGCAACTGGGACTGAATGGCATCAAGGGACAAAACACTGAGACCCCTGGACATGGGTGGGGGAATATTTGTGTGACAATGACCTGGGGGGGGGGGGCAGAAGCACACCAGCACCCCATCTTATATGTCCAACCACCCCTCAACTTCAGACTATTGAAGCACCCATCTTACTTCTATGAGCCCACTCTACCTACATCCCTTTTCCCTATGCCGCTTCCTTCATTCATTCCTGATTCAATACCATCTAGACTGTTACACGTCTAAAAGTTTCATGGTGTTACTTTTTCTCATCTGTGTACCGCTGTCCTACTTTTGCCCCTTACTCTTTTCTATACCTCCTCCCATACACTCTTGTGCAAATCATTTCTGCTTTCTTTGACAATGGTGTCATAGTGGAAAGGATTTGTTAGTTGCCCAAGACTGAGCCTTGTTCTGCCTGTAAAAGGCCCTGGTCGAAACAATGCCAAAATCACTTTTGATAGTCTCTGGGTCCACGTTGTAACAATAGTTTTTTTGCATTTGACCATTTCCAATAAATTTAGCAATATATATGAAAGCATTCCTCTGCCTATTTGATCCATTCTGAAGGAAAGCAGTGAATACGTTTTGTGTGTGTGAGAGAATATGTATGCCTTGTAATGCTAGCAGAAAATCGTTACTTCCGAATGCAAGTGAAACGCCATTCCGTCTATACTGATACCAGACAAATGTATACTTATAAGTATTTTCAAATGTATTTCCAATATACTGCAATGCTATGTAGCTGAAGAGGGGTGACACTGTCTAGGATAGGAGTGTCGATCAGTTTCTGGAGGTCTGTGTTCACTGGCATTTACTCTCACTTCTGCATCAAATCAACCTCTACAAGAAATATTCTAGTTTATTTTATTACACATATAGCAGTACACAGTCCTCCAGAAATCTGTTGACAATGACACATTCCTGTGTATTGGATCCTCTGTACATATAAAAATGGCAAAAGAGAATTTGACATTTTCCATTGCTACTACCTTCTCACACTAAATAATCCATATCTTATACTGAACTGAAATATGAATGCAACATGTAAAGTGTTGTTCCCATGTTTCATGACCTGAAATAAACGATCCAAGAAATTTTCCATTCGCACAAAAGGTTTATTTCTCTCAAATTTTGTGAACCAATTTGTTTACATCCCTTTAAGTGAGTATTTCTCCTTTGCCAAGATAATCCATCCACCTGACAGGTGTGGCATATCAAGAAGCTGATTTAAAAAGTATGATCATTACACAAGTGCACCTTGTGCTGTGGACAATAACAGGCCACTCTAAAATGTGACGTTTTGTCACACGACACAATGCCACGTCTTATGTTTTGAGGGAGCGTGCAGTTGGCATGCTGACTACAGGAATGGCCACCAGAGCTGTTGCAAGATAATTGAATGTTCATTTCTCTACCATAAGCCGCCTCCAATGTCATTTTAGAGAATTTGGTTGTAAGTCCAACCGGCCTCACATCCAAAGACCATATGTAACCCGCCAGCCCTGGACTTCGACATCCAGCTTCTTCACCTGCGGGATCGTCTGAGATCAGACACCCGGATAGTTGATGAAACTGTGGGATTACATAACTGAATAATTTCTGCACAAACGCAGGGAAACTCATCTGCGTGCTCGTTGTCCTCACCAGGGTCTTGCCCTGACTTCAGTGGGCAAATGTTCACCTTCGATGGCCACTGGCACGCTGAAGAAGTGTGCTCTTCACAGATGAATCCCGCGTCATGTGGCCAAGTGGTTTGCTGATGTCAACGTTGTGAACAGAGTGCCCAGTGTCAGTGGGGTTATGGTATGGGCAGGCATAAGTTACGGACAACGAACACCATTGCATTTTATCGATAGCAATTTGAATGCACATAGATACCGTCACAAGATCCTGAGGCCCGTTGTTGTGCCATTCATCCGCCGCCATCACCTCGTATTTACATTTACATTTGAGTAATTTAGCAGACGCTCTTATCCAGAGCGACTTACAGTTAGTGTATTTCAGCATGATAATGCACGGTCCCATGTCTCAAGGATCTGTATGCAATTCCTGGAAGCTGAAAATGTCCCAATTCTTCCATAGCCTGCATACTCACAAGACATCTCACCCATTGAGCATGTTTGGGGTGCTCTAGATCGACATTTACCACAGCGTGTTCCAGTTCCCGCCAGTATCCAGCAACTTCGCAAAGCCATCAAAGAGGAGTGGGACGACATTCCACAGGCCTCAATCAACAGCTTGATCAACTCTATGCTAAGGAGATGTGTCCTGCTGCATGAGGCAAATGGTGGTCACACCAGATACTGACTGGTTTTCTGATCCACGCCCCTATCTTTATCATACTGGGCGCACTGGTTCAGGTCTACCAGATGGTAGCTCACTAACTCATTGTCCTTCAAGGGAAAGAGAGCCTCCTCGGTGGGAAATGTGTTCTGTGCTCTAACATCACTGCTCTTTGCTTTGTGATAGGACGAGGCCGAATTAAAACGAAATGCATGTTCTTCAATCGAACGCTGCTTGCACCCGCCCGCCCGATTAGAATCACTACTCTTGGCGGGTCTGATTTAGAATATGTGGACAATACAAATACCTAGGTGTCTGGTTAGACCGTAAACTGTCCTTCCAGACTCACATTAAGCATCTCCAATCCAAAGTTAAATCTAGAATCGGCTTCCTATTTCGCAACAAAGCCTTGAATCATGCTGCTAAACATGCCCTCATAAAACTGACTATCCTACAGATCCTTGACTTCCGCGATGTTATTTACAAAATAGCTTCCAACACTCTACTCAGCAAATTGGATGTAGTCTATCACAGTGCCATCCGTTTTGTCACCAAAGCCCCATATTCTACCCACCATTGTGACCTGTACGCTCTCGTTGGCTGGCCCTCACTACATATTAGTCGCCAAACCCACTGGCTACAGGTCATCTATAAATCACTTCTAGGCAAATCCCCGCCTTATCTTAGATCATTGGTCACCATAGCAACACCCACCCGTAGTATGCGTTCCAGCAGGTATATCTCACTGGTCATCCCCAAAGCCAACACCTCCTTTGGCCGCCATTCCTTCCAGTTCTCTGTTGCATATGACTGGAACGAACTGCAAAAATCTCTGAAGCTGGAGACACTTATCTCCCTCACTAATTTTAAGCATCAGTTGTCAGAGCAGCCTACCGATCACTGCACCTGTACACAGCCCATCTGTAATTAGCCCACCCAACTACCTCATCCCCATATTGTGATTTACAGTGTTATTTATTTTGCTCATTTGCACCCCAGTATCTCTATTTGCACATCATCTTCTGCACATCTATCACATCTATCACTTCTGCACATCTATCTATCACACCATGGCCTATTTACTGCCTTACCTCCATAACTTACTACATTTGCACACACTGTATATAGATTTTCTATTGTGTTATTGACTGTACGTTTTGTTTATTCCATATGTAAAAGCGTCTGCTAAATGACTAAAATGTAAATGTAATGTAACTCTGTGTTGTTGTTATTTTTATCGCACTGATTTGCTTTATCTTGGCCAGGTCGCAGTTGTAAATGAGAAGAATTATTATTATTATTATAGAAGAAAAAAAGAAAGAAAGAAATGTGAGAGAGGGTGTAGTAGTGCATACTGACCACTAGTTGGATCATAGCGTGGTTGGTGGCGTTCATGCAGGAACCCAGAGGGTATAGGCATTCTCCATCACAGTAGAAGGGCAGAGTAACCCGTAGGAGCCAGGACCCAGTCCTTATGGAGAGAAATACCATAGAAATAGAATGACAAGATTAGATTAATGACTAGAAGAGACTATTTCTATGAGAAATACATCATAAAATATGCAAAGAACATACACTACAATGCACATACTACACAAATGCCTTGCTTCCCTAAAAATACTAATTGTGTGTTACAGCAAATAAGGTGATACAATGTTAGATCATGATATTATCTATTCAGTAGATTGAGTAGTTAAGGGAGACAGAAGCTCACCTTCCAGTCTAGGTCACTAAAGCTCACATATAATTAATGTCTCTTACAAGCCTGACGCCCACTGTTGACGTGGCTGTGATCTGAAAGGGATCAAAAAAGATGTTATGAGACAGGACAGACTGTAAAGCATGCTTTGGATGCATTGGATTTAAAATAAAGACACAATTAAATGTAAACGCAAGTTAAGTAATTTTGTAATTTGGATGAACTATCCCTTTAAACTCTGCATAAAACAAGCTTAACAACAACACCAAAAACCAGTGTTGTCCCCTGACCTTGTATGACCTCACCATGTATACTGGGCAGGGGACGGTCATATTTGGGCTTCTTCTTGCGGGGGTTGGGATTCAGGGATCGACGGGGCCTGGCTGGCCCTGAAGAAGGTCACCATGAAGGGCTGTTTGGAGCAGGGGCCCCTTCGACCCACCAAGCCTACCCACCCAGCTGACAAGGACTGGTCTGATAGAGAGAAAACAATGTGTGTGTGTGTTTGTGTGTGTGTGTGTGTGTGTGTGTGTGTGTGTGAGAGAGAGTGATACAATCTTGAGGTACACCAAAACAGCATATCTCCATTTCTATGTATTTACTAAACAATTACAAATACTATATGACATTACATTGCTACTGCACAGGTATTGGTGTAGTATTCTGAGTTAACTTGCCTCTTTATTCAATGGTATAATAATCAAGAAATCCACTTTGTGGGAAATACCCTCCCCATCTGCAGAGCATTTCCTGACCCTGACCATAGTATTAACTCTTTGAGGCTCACCCTCCTCTGTGTCCACATAGAGACTGCAGGTGTCACGAATACCGCCGAGGCTGCTCCTCCTCCTTGTTCGGGCAGACTTCGGCGTTCGTCGTCCCCGGAGTACTAGCTGCCACCGTTTGATGTTTCGATGTTCGTTTGGTCATGTCAAGTTTAGTTCACCTGTTTCGTATTCTGTCCTGATTATGTCACTTATAAGTTTCCCTGTGTTATGTTTTGGAGTTGTGTGTTGTTGTCCGCCTGTCGTTTGTCTGTTGGTTTATGTTGTGCTTTAGTGTTTTACGCGTTGCGCCTAGATTTTCGCCTCCTGTGTTTTGAGGCCATTTATTTTCTGTATTGTGTATTCAGTCAAGTAAAGCTGTTTGACTTATCCGCTGTGTCCTGCGCCTGACTTCACCACCACATCCACAAGTACATCGTGACAGAACAACACACCTATTACCATGGAGTCAGCAGGAGCAGCGGCGGGAACCGAGTCGCTGGAAGATCGGGTCAGCTTCCAGGACGCCAGAATCCAGCAACTCGGGTCCGCCATGCAGGAGGTCATGGACACCCTGCGCCGATGGGAGAGAGGAGGTTTGCCCACACCTCCTCCTACCTTACCACCACCATCGGCCAGCCCCACCATACCAGCTCCGGAGTCCAGTGGCATTCGGCTCTCGCTCCCGAGGGCATATGATGGCACCGCAGCCGGGTGTCAGGGGTTCCTCCTTCAAGTGGAGCTCTACCTGGCTACCATACACCCGGCGCCCTCGGGATACGAGAGCGTTTCCGCCCTCATCTCCTGTCTCTCCGGCAAGGCGTTGGAGTGGGCCAATGCCGAATGGAGGGGAATAGACGCCGCCACCATCAGCTACGCGGAGTTCTCCCGCCGTTTCAGGGCTGTGTTCTATCATCCCCCTGAGGGTAAAGCGGCGGGAGAGCGTCTGTTCCACCTTCGACAGGGGAAGAGGAGCGCCCAGGAGTTTGCCCTGGACTTCCGGACTCTAGCGGCGGATGCGGGGTGGAATGAGAGGGCCCTCATGACCACTATCGGTGTAGCCTGCGTGAGGACGTTCGACGAGAGTTGGCCTGCAGGGACACCAATCTCACCTTCGACCAGCTGGTGGACATGTCAATCCGTCTGGATACCCTGCTGGCCACCCGCGGACGTCCAGAGTTGGGGCCGTCCATTCCATCCTCCAGCACCTCCGAGCCGAGCCCTATGGAGCTCGGGGGTGCTGGCGCTAGAGAGAGGAGGAGGGAGATACCGAGGGAGGCCGTCCCCTGCACCAACTGTGGTCGTAGAGGACACACTGCGGCTAGGTGCTGGGGAGGGTCTCCAGGGGGTCTAGGCAGCAGGTCGTGCACTGGGGAGTCATTCCAGGTGAGTAGGCGCCCCACTTACCCAGAGCTCTCTGTTGTTCACTTTTGTATACCTGTAGTATTTCCTCAGGTTGCATCTCAGTCCCAGCATAAGGCGCTAGTCGATTCAGGCGCAGCTGGGAATTTCATTGATCGTAATTTTTGTGTTAAGTTAGGGATTCCCCTCCGACCAGTAGATGTGTCTTTCCCTATCCATGCCCGAGATAGTCGTCCGTTGGGATCTGGGTTGATTAGGGAGGTCACAGCGCCACTTAAGATGAGGACGCAGGGGGGTCATGAAGAGATTATTCAGTTGTATCTGATCGACTCTCCTGCGTATCCCGTGGTACTGGGGCTTCCTTGGTTAACCACCCATGATCCCACCATTTCGTGGCAACAGAGGGCTCTCAAGGAGTGGTCTAACCAGTGTGTCGGGCGATGTTTAGGTGTTTCCGTAGGGGCGACCACGGTGGAGAGTCCGAACCAAGTGCCCGCAATGCACATTCCCCCCGAGTATGAGGATTTGGCACTCGTGTTCAGTAAGACTAGGGCGACGCGTTTGCCACCTCATAGACGGGGAGATTGTGCGATAGATCTCCTGGCGGGTGCGGCACTTCCGCGGAGCCATGTGTATCCCTTGTCTCAAGAGGAGACGGCGGCTATGGAGACATACATAGCCGAGTCTCTGAGACAGGGATACATACGGTCCTCCACTTCCCCTGTGTCCTCGAGTTTCTTTTTTGTGAAGAAAAAGGATGGAGGTTTGCGCCCGTGTATTGATTACCGTAATCTCAATCAGATCACAGTTAAATACCGTTATCCTCTGCCTCTGATTGCGAGTATGACGGAATCATTACGCGGAGCGCGTTTCTTCACAAAACTGGATCTCAGGAGCGCTTACAACTTGGTGCGCATTAGGGAGGGAGATGAATGGAAGACAGCATTTAGTACCACCTCGGGTCATTATGAGTATCTCGTCATGCCATATGGGTTAATGAATGCTCCTTCAGTCTTTCAATCCTTTGTGGACGAGATCTTCCGGGACTTGCATGGGCAGGGTGTGGTCGTGTACATTGACGACATTCTAGTGTACTCATCTACACGAGCCGAGCATGTAGCCCTGGTACGCCGAGTGTTGGGTAGGCTGTTGGAGCATGACTTGTATGCCAAGGCAGAGACATGTCTGTTTTTCCAGGAGTCCATCTCCTTTTTGGGTTATCGGTTGTCTGCGTCAGGGGTGGAGATGGAGGTTGACCGTGTGTCAGCCGTGCGTAATTGGCAGACTCCAACCACTGTTAAAGAGGTGCAACGGTTTTTGGGTTTTGCCAATTACTACCGGAGGTTTATCCGGGGTTTTGGACAGGTGGCAGAAGGGGGGCCCGGTGCGTTTGCAGTGGTCGGCTGAGGCAGACAGGGCGTTTAATAAACTGAAGAACCTGTTTACCTCGGCTCCGGTGCTGGCGCATCCGGACCCCGCTTTAGCGTTCCAAGTGGAGGTGGACGCGTCAGAGGCCGGTATTGGGGCAGTATTGTCTCAACGCTCAGGCACGCCTCCTAAACTCCGGCCCTGCGCTTTTTATTCAAAAAAGCTCAGCCCGGCGGAACGAAATTATGACGTAGGGGACAGGGAGCTGCTAGCCGTAGTTCAGGCCCTAAAGGTGTGGAGGCATTGGCTTGAGGGGGCTCAACACCCTTTTCTCATTCTGACTGACCATCGTAACCTGGAGTACATCCGGGCAGCTAGGAGACTGAACCCTCGTCAGGCTAGGTGGAACATGTTTCTGACCCGGTTTGTCTTTAAGCTTACATACATCCCAGGGCCCCAGAACGGTAAGGCAGATGCACTGTCCCGGCGGTATGAGACAGAGGAGAGGTCCATTGAGTCCACACCCATACTGCCGGAGTCTTGTCTGTTGGCACCGGTGGTGTGGGAGATCGATGCGGAAATCGAGCGGGCGTTACGCACCGACCCTACTCCTCCGGAGTGTCCAGTGGGGCGGACGTACGTGCCGCTCGAGATCCGTGATCGTCTCATATATTGGGCTCACACGTCGCCCTCCTCTGGACATCCAGGTATTGGCCGGACAGTGCACTGCCTTAGTGTAAAGTACTGGTGGCCAACATTGGCTAGGGACGTGAGGGTTTATGTCTCCTCCTGCTCAGTGTGCGCCCAGTGTAAGGCGCCTAGACACCTGCCCAGGGGGAAGTTACAGCTCCTGCCCGTTCCACAACGGCCGTGGTCTCACCTCTCGGTAGACTTTGTCACTGACCTACCTCCCTCCCAGGGGAATACCACCATTCTGGTCATTGTGGATCGGTTCTCTAAGGCCTGTCGTCTCATCCCAATGCCGGGTCTCCCTCTGCTTTGTTTACCCACATCTTCCGGCACTACGGGGTTCCCGAGGATATAGTGTCAGATCGAGGTCCCCAACTCACCTCTAGAGTCTGGAGGGCGTTCATGGAACGGTTGGGGGTCTCGGTTAGCCTTACCTCGGGTTTTCACCCTGAGAGTAATGGGCAGGTGGAGAGAGTGAACCAGGATGTGGGCAGGTTTCTGAGATCGTATTGCCAGGACCGGCAGGAGGAGTGGTCGGGTTATATCCCTTGGGCAGAGATTGCCCAGAACTCTCTTCGCCACTCCTCTACTAACCTGACCCCTTTCCAATGTGTGTTAGGGTATCAGCCGGTTCTGGCACCATGGCATCAGAGCCAGATCGAGGCTCCTGCAGCGGGCTATCCGTAGACAGAAGGCGAGCGCCGATCTCCACCGCAGTGAGGGTCCGGTGTACGCACCTGGAGATCGAGTCTGGCTCTCGACTCGAAACCTGCCTCTTCGCCTGCCCTGCCGGAAGCTGGGTCGGCGGTTTGTGGGGCCATTTAAAGTGAGGCCGGTGGTAGCTGGTCCACTCCAGGAATGTGAGATAAGAGAGACTCCTCCGCCTCCACTGGACATCGAGGGGGCTCCGGCGTACTCAGTCAGGTCCATCGTGGATTCGAGACGTCGGATGGGGGGTCTACAATATCTCGTGGAGTGGGAGGGGTACGGTCCGGAGGAACGGTGCTGGGTGCCTAGGAGGGATATCTTAGATCCCTCCCTCCTGACGGAGTTCCACCGAAACCATCCCACGCGCCCTGCTCCGCGTCCTCCTGGCCGTCCCCGAGGGGGGGGGGGTACTGTCACGAATACCGCCGAGGCTGCTCCTCCTCCTTGTTCGGACAGGCTTCGGCGTTCGTTGTCCCCGGAGTACTAGTTGCCACCGTTTTATGTTTCGATGTTCGTTTGGTCATGTCTAGTTTAGTGCACCTGTTTCGTATTCTGTCCTGATTATGTCACTTATAAGTTTCCCTGTGTTATGTTTTGGAGTTGTGTGTTGTTGTCCGCCTGTCGTTTGTCTGTTGGTTTATGTTGTGCTTTAGTGTTTTACGCGTTGCGCGTAGGTTTTTGCCTCCTGTGTTTTGAGGCCATTTATTTTCTGTATTGTGTATTCAGTCAAGTAAAGCTGTTTGACTTATCCGCTGTGTCCTGCGCCTGACTTCACCACCACATCCACAAGTACATCGTGACAGCAGGGGTGCAGGACGTGACAAATAAACTCGAAACAGGGAATGTTTACTGGTTGCTCATGAGGTCAAGGGGAAGTCAATGTGTGGAATAAATTTAACTAGTTGTGGAAAATATTCTAGATCAAGAAAAATAAGGTAAGGAACAAGCGCTGCATGCATACTATGTGTGCCAAACAGGTGCTGCGTAGATTACAATATAATTTTCTGACCTTTTGGAACAACGTAAACAACAATAACTACATTATATGCGTACCAGAGAGTTTGTTGTAATGTTTTTTTTGCTAAGCCTTTATTACAGCAAAGACTAAAAACAGTCACATTCATTTGTGAATGCAATTTCCGAAATGGAACGGCTTATTGTTTAAGCTAATTATTCTAAGCTCGCTTTATTTTATTTTAAAACTAACATGCTTGATTGCATTTCAAATCATGAATGACTCATATGCTGTGTGATGACATGAACGAATGAAAGATTGATTGATACAGTAGCCTATATAACCATTGAAATATAGGCCTAAATTAGTTACAGTATTAAGACTAAACAGGATATGCTCTTAGGCCTACAGCTCGGGCTGCTATACTAAGCCTACTAAAGATAATGGCAATACTTATTATAATGATGATCATAATAATAATAGTAATAATAACAATAAGAAGGATATCAAGAAAAAGCAGGGTTATTATTATTATCATTATTATTAATTCTGACACTTTGGAACAATGTAAACAACACTAAATAAATTATAAAGATACCAGAGAGGCTGTTCTAACGAAAAAAAAGTGTAAAGCCTTTATTACAGCAAAGCAAAGATTAAAAACAGCCGAATTTGTGAAATCGTTTACTTTACATGTTGTTGTGTGAGCCTTGGTGCTCACCGAACCATTAGGCTATTAAACAAACACTCAAGCAGGCAACAGAAGCAGGATCTGACTTATTTCTGTAGATATACAGTTGAAGTCAGAAGTTTACATACACTTAGGTTGGAGTCATTAAAACTTGTTTTTCAACCACTCCACAAATTTCTTGTTAACAAACTATAGTTTTGGCAAGTTGGTTAGGACATCTACTTTGTGCATGACACAAGTAATCTTTCCAACAATTGTTTACAGACAGATTATTTCACTTATAATTCACTGTATCACAATTCCAGTGGGTCAGAAGTTTACATACACTAAGTTGACTGTGCCTTTAAACAGCTTGGAAAATTCCAGAAAATGATGTCATGGCTTTAGAAGCTTCTGATAGGCTAATTGACATAATTTGAGTCAATTGGAGGTGTACCTGTGGATGTATTTCAAAGCCTACCTTCAAACTCAGTGCCTCTTTGCTTGACATCATGTGAAAATCAAAATAAATCAGCCAAGACCTCAGAAAATGTTCTTTAGAACTCCACAAGTCTGGTTCATTCTTGGAAGCAATTTCCAAACGCCTGAAGGTACCACGTTCATCTGTACAAACAATAGTACACAAGTATAAACACCATGGGACCACGCAGCCATCATACCGTACATGAAGGAGGCGCGTTCTGTCTCCTAGAGATGAACGTAGTTTGGTGCGAAAAGTGCAAATCAATCCCAGAACAACAGCAAAGGACCTTGTGAAGATGCTGGAGGAAACAGGTACAAAGGTATATATATCCACAGTAAAACGAGTCCTATATCGACATAACCTGAAAGGCCGCTCAGCAAGGAAGAAGCCACTGCTCCAAAACCGCCATAAAAATGCCAGGCTACGGTTTGCAACTGCACATGGGGACAAAGACTGTACTTTTTGGAGAAATGTCCTCTGGTCTGATGAAACAAAAATAGAACTGTTTGGCCATAATGAACATCGTTATGTTTGGAGGAAAAGGGGGGGTCTTGCAAGCCGAAGAACACCATCCCAACCGTGAAGCACGGGGGTGGCAGCATCATGCTGTGGGGGTACTTTGCTGCAGGAGGGACTGGTGCACTTCACAAAATAGATGGCATCATGAGGAAGGAAAATTATGTGGATATATTGAAGCAACATCTCAAGACATCAGTCAGGAAGTTAAAGCTTGGTCGCAAATGGGTCTTCCAAATGGACAATGACCCCAAGCATACTTCCAAAGTTGTGGCAAAATGGCTTAAGAACAACAAAGTCAAGGTAATGGAGTGACCATCACAAAGCCCTGACCTCAATCCCATAGAACATTTGTGGGCAGAACTGAAAAAGCGTGTGTGAGCAAGGAGGCCTACAAACCTGACTCAGTTACACCAGCTCTGTCAGGAGGAATGGGCCAAAATTCACCCAACTTATTGTGGGAAGCTTGTGGAAGGCTACCCGAAATGTTTGACCCAAGTTAAACAATTTAAAGGCAATGCTACCAAATACTAATTGAGTGTATGTAAACTTCTGACCCATTGGGAATGTGATGAAATAAATAAAAGCTGAAATAAATCATTCTCTCTACTATTATTCTGACATTTCACATTCTTAAAATAAAGTGGTGATCCTAACTGACCTAAGACAGGGAATTTATACTAGGATAAAATGTTAGTAATGGTGAAAAACTGAGTTTAAATGTATTTGCTAATGTGTATGTTAACTTCCGACTTCAACTGTAAATGGATCATTTATAAAGCCAGGCTCATTTAACAGTTAAGCTATTGATTATTGACCTAATTAAGTCGGGGTTTCCTCTCCTCACTTTTCTTAGACAATAAGGCAAGGGCTGTTTTCTCATCTCTTCATTCTGCTGCTGCCTCCGCCACATTGTTCTCAACAACAATACGCAGATTAAATGTGCTATTATGCACATAGCAACATGGTCTAGGAAAAGGCACCAATTCAACAGAGCACTGATGTGTTTCAGAACTGCAGACAGTGACCACTATCCAACGCGGGAGAAAGTGCATTTGTTATAAAATAATATTATTTTTATTCTTGCACCATTGTTCTTATGTAATATAACCATATGCAATTTCAGTAACACGTCTTAGAGTGATGGACTGTGCCATCCCCACGGCCTCCACAATGGATTAGTCCACTGAGACTGGTGCGAATCAGACATGTGTTTTGTACACCATGATATTTGTACATTAATTTTTTGCTACTGCTCCGCTGAATAAATATTGGTCAACCAACAGCCTATCGACCAAACAATCGACCAGTCAAATAAATGGGGTCAACCCTACTAGCTATATAATCTTCCAGAACCTCATGTTTAGTTGTCAGCTGGTGTAGTGTCTTAGAGTCTAGGATATGCTGACCGTTGCAGAAAGTGTGTTAGAGGAAACTTGGCTCTAAGATTTTGCTGATGTGGCAAAATGGTGTAATAGATGAACTGTATTCTACTCTGCTGAAAACATCTGGAAATCATTACTAAAGTTCATGGAAAGATGATATGGGGAGAGAGGTAAAAAAAGGCCAGGGATTGGTTTTTAGAATCACACCATATTACGTCATAAATGATATAAAACCATGTCTTGAACAATAGGAAAGGGGAATAGCGAATTACAGAATTTGGCTGTTGCTGTCCCCAGATATCTGCAGGTATCTGTAAAATTCCGATGCTGAATATCCTTTGTTATAATAAACCTTTATAAACAGAGTACAGTGTCGGCGGATTCCTTATCATCACAAGCATGGACCAGCAAAGGTGTGTCTTTTAGGCACTACACTGGCTAGTCACTTGTGTAGCTAAATTCACTTGTATAGTCTCTTCATGGATGGCTAGAGTGCTCACAAGACTGAGATACAGATAAATACAGTGCCTTCGGAAAGTATTTAGACCCCATGTCTTTTTCCACATTTTGTTACGTTACAGCCTTATTCTAAAATTGATAAAATTGTTATTTTTCCTCATCAATCTACACACAATATCCCATTATGACAAAGCAAAAACAGGTTTTTAAACATGTTTGCTAATTTATTAAATATAAAAAACTGAAATAAGACATCTACATAATTATTCAGACCCTTTACTCAGTACTTTGTTGAAGTACCATTGGCAGCGATTACAGCATCAAGTCTTCTTGGGTATGACGCTAGATGCTTGGCACACCTGTATTTGGGGAGTTTCTCCCATTCTTCTCTGCAGATCCTCTCAAGCTCTGTCAGGTTAGATGGAGAGCGTTGCTGCACAGCTTTTTTCAGGTCTCTCCAGAGGTGTTCGATCGGGTTCAAGTCCGGGCTCTGGCAGGGCCACTCAAGGACACTAAAGGACATTCAGAGACTTGTCTTGGCTGTGTGCTTAGGGTCGTTGTCCTGTTGGAAGGTGAACCTTAGCCCCAGTCTGAGGTCCTGAGCACTCTGGAACAGGTTTTCATAAAGTATCTCGCTGTACTTTGCTCCGTTCATCTTTGCCTCAATCCTGACTAGTCTTCCAGTCCCTGCCGCTGAAAAACATCCTCACAGCATGATACTGCCACCACCATGCTTCTCCGTAGGGATGGTGCCAGGTTTTCCTCCATACGTGACACTTGGCATTCAGGAAAAATACTACAATCTTGGTTTCATCAGACCAGAGAATCTTGTTTCTCATGGTCTGAGAGTCTTTAGGAGCCTTTTGGCAAACTCCAAGCGGGCTGTCATGTGCCTTTTACTGAGGAGTGGCTTCCGTCTGGCCACTCTACCATAAAGGCCTGATTGGTGGAGTGCTGCAGAAATGGATGTCCTTCTGGAAAGTTCTCCCATCTCAACACAGGAACTCAGAGTGACCATCGGGTTCTTGGTCACCTCCCTGACCAAGGCCCTTTGCCCCGATTGCTCAGTTTGGCCGGACGGGCAGCTCTAGGAAGAGTCTTGGTGGTTCCAAACTTCTTCCATTTAAGAATGATGGAGGCCACTGTGTTCTTGGGGATCTTCAATGCTGCAGACATTTTTTGGAGCCCTTCCCCAGATCTGTGCCTCCACACATTCCTGTCTCGGAGCTCTACAGACAATTGCTTCGACCTCATGGCTTGGTTTTTGCTCTATCATGAACTGTCAACTGTGGGACCTTATATACAACTGTGGGACCTTATATGGGGCGGCAGGTAGCTTAGTGGTTAAGAGCGTTGTGCCAGTAACCGAAAGGTCGCTGGTTCTAATCCCCGAGCCGACTAGGTGAAAAATCTGTCGATGTGCCCTTGAGCAAGGCACTTAACCCTAATTGCTCATGTAAGTCGCTCTGGATAAGAGCGTCTGCTAAATGACTAAAATGTAAAATGTAAATATAGATAGGTGTGTGTCTTTCCAAATCATGTCCAATCAATTGAATTTACCACAGGTGGACTACAATCAAGTTGTAGAAACATCTCAAGGATGATCAATAGAAACAGGATTCACCTGAGCTCAATTTCGAGTCTCATAGCAAAGTGTCTGAATACTTATGTAAATGTTTTATTTCCGTTTTTTATTTGTAATACATTTGCAAAAATGTGTAAAAACCTGTTTTCACTTTCTCATTATGGGGTGTTGTGTGTAGATTGCTGAGGGGAACAAATTATTTAATCCATTTTAGAATAAGGCTGTAACGTAACAAAATGTGGAAAAAGTCAAGGGGTCTGAATACTTTCCGAAGGCACTGTGCCAATGGGTTGCATATTTCTACATCTGTTTCTTTCAGGTAGGCTCGCAGGCAACATAAGATTTAACCCAGGCAAAAGAACGCCAAGGCAGCAGCTGCTAAAAAGAAGGGAGCAGCAGCAGACCAGAAGACTTCAGCCAAGGCAGCACTGGTCCACACCTGTCCTGTCTGTCGGGTGAGTATTAGTGTTTGGTACTGTATGTGCCTTTAGAAGGAAGGGCAAATCCGTTTTGGTGATTTATATAAATACATTGCAGCACGCTTTTGGAATCATTCAGCAGTTTTTACCATTGGAATTTAATGTTGAAAGTTAAATTATATTCCCAAAGGTTGAAAATGATGCTGACGCTGCTTCCTGTTGACAAGACATTTTGATAAATAGCCCAATGTCAAAACACAGTTTTAAAGTGTCCAAATCAATAACCAATATGCAGAAACAGTTTGTGATATATTGAAAACCTAAACATAAAATGTATCATATACACATACACGTGTAACAATAGTAATCATATTACTTGTATTTTTTATAAACTGCACACGCACCCTGTTGTTTTGACAAGTGGCAATAAATCACTGATATCGATTTGGGGGGACATCAGGTTGTATGCACTAACAACAACAAAAAAACACATGGAGGCTGGATGTTTTGTACATCACTGGTTAGAGGACAACCTGCAGAAGACAGTCAGCTAGATTTTGGAGTGATACAGTTTTATTTGTTGGTCGACCAAAACGGAAAGAGAACATTTATTTGTCAATCACTCATATCGATATCACATTGAAATCGTAGGGATGAAAAATGTATGCACTCAATAACTGTAAGTCGCTCTGGATAAGAGCGTCTGCTAAATGACTAAAATGTAAATGAAAATGTAAATGAATTGTGCGAGAGGGGGAGGTGAGGTTGCACGTCCTGTTAAAACTAACACAGCTCAAAAACCAAATGGAATCTGTGAATAATGTGTACATCACTGCTTAGAGGACAATTTGTAGAAGACAGCTAGTTAGGCCTACATTTTGAAGTGTTGTATTTTGATTCAAGTGGGTCGCCAACGCGGTAAGTGTTACGCAACACTTTTTTTGTTAATCACTTCCATTGATATCACGCGGAAATCAATAAAAAAGGGTTGTAAATGTTTGGGGTGTAGCGCTGTTTGAACTAACACTATTCACACTTGTAGGCCCTCTCCTATTCTTGCTATACACCAAGTCACTTGGCTCTGTCATATCCTCACATGGCCTCTCCTATCATTGCTACGCTGATGATACACAACTAATCTTCTCCTTTCCCCCTTCTGATAACCAGGTGGCGAATCGCATCTCTGCATGTCTGGCAGACATATCAGTATGGATGATGGATCACCACCTCAAGCTGAACCTTGGCAAGACGGAGCTGCTCTTCCTCCCGGGGAAGGACTTCCCGTTCCATGATCTCGCCATCACGGTTGACAACTCCGTTGTGTCCTCCTCCCAGAGTGCGAAGAGCCTTGGCGTGACCCTGGACAACACCCTGTCGTTCTCTGCTAACATCAAGGCGGTGACCCGATCCTGTAGGTTCATGCTCTACAACATTCGGAGAGTACGACCCTGCCTTACACAGGAAGCGGCACAGGTCCTAATCCAGGCACTTGTCATCTCCCGTCTGGATTACTGCAACTCGCTGTTGGCTGGGCTCCCTGCCTGTGCCATTAAACCCCTACAACTCATCCAGAATGCCGCAGCCCGCCTGGTGTTCAACCTTCCCAAGTTCTCTCACGTCACCCCGCTCCTCCGCACACTCCACTGGCTTCCAGTTGAAGCTCGCATCTGTTACAAGACCATGGTGCTTGCCTATGGAGCTGTGAGGGGAACGGCACCTCCGTACCTTCAGGCTCTGATCAGTCCCTACACCCAAACGAGGGCATTGCGTTCATCCACCTCTGGCCTGCTGGCTCCCCTTCCTCTGCGGAAGCATAGTTCCCGCTCAGCCCAGTCAAAACTGTTCGCTGCTCTGGCACCCCAATGGTGGAACAAGCTCCCTCACGACGCCAGGACAGCGGAGTCACTCACCACCTTCCGGAGACATTTGAAACCCCACCTCTTTAAGGAATACCTGGGATAGGATAAAGTAATCCTTCTATCCCCCCCCCCCCCCCTAAAAATAAATACACATTAAAATTAAAAAAAACATTGTAAAGTGGTTGTACTACTGGCTATAAGGTATTTGTAAGTCGCTCTGGATAAGAGCGTCTGCTAAATGACGTAAATGTAAATGAAAATGTAAATGTTGTAGAAGGCTTACATCTATATTTTGGAATGTCAGGTGTTGATTTCGGGAAGGAACAGACCACTTTTTTGTTAGACTAGTTTAAACGAATCATGACGCGGCATAGGATATCAACAGTGACAACGGTTGGCAGTTATTTAAGTGATAGTTTGACTGTCAAATCCATGAATTGGTGTGTGGCCAACGACTTTTATAGAGAGACCGCCTCAAATTTTCTGTGCCATTTCATTAAATTCTGTGCCATTTCTAAGTCCTGCACATTCCAGTGCGTGTGACAAAATCATCCTTACAAAGACAAAGATATTGATCTGTTTTAAGCAATCAATCTTCTCTTCTCTGTCATCAAGGCAAAGGGTGGCTACTTTAAAGAATCTCAAATATAAAATATATTTTGATTTGTTTAACACTTTTTTGGTTACTACATGATTCCATATGTGTTATTTCATAGTTTTGATGTCTTCAATATTGTTCTACTATGTAGAAAATTGTAAAAATAAAGAAAAACCCTGGAATGAGTAGGTGTGTCCAAACTTTTGACTGTTACTGTACATACAGTATATCTATATTGCATAGTTATAACCCTTAACTAATACTGTTTATATGTGTGCATATCTTTGTCTTATAGAACCACAACAATAAGATTCCAAGTTATTCGGATTACCACAATCATATAAACATCCTCAAATACAAACAGCTGTGTCTGCATGTGTGCGTGTGGTGGTGACCAAGTGTTTAGTATGGGCCTCAACATCATGTTCTAACCGGACAGCACTATAGTGCGCAGAACCAAACCAATCAGTTATAAGTATATAGCGGGTGAGGGCATTCACAGCCGACCGCTCAGACGGGTGAGGGCATACTAGCCAGCTGTTTTACGCGGTCTTTCTAGCTGGATTTAGTGACTAACAGTATTTTACATGGTCTGTCATTTCTTTAGCGACCAATAGTTTTTACAGTCATTGTGATAACTATAAACTTTTATACTAACATCACCAATCTGAGGTAAAATGGATGTGTAATTCCACTACATTTTATGGGGTGAAAATGCAGGCTTGTAGTAACAAACTGTCCACAGTCCACATTCGGGAAATTAGCGGAATATACAATAATTTACTATGCCAAAATAATTCAACATGTCAACTTAAGATGATAGTATACAGTATGTTGCCCACTCACAAACTATTGCAAAAATGACATCTATTTCTCACTCATTTAACCATTTGGAGAGTAAAATAATGCTCTCAAACACAATTTAACTGGTCGCTGTAGACTAGAGCCTCCATAGTCTGTGCAGCAGCCTGAACGTTTGACGTCCCTACCTTTTTAGGTTTCTTTTCATGTCTAGTCCATTGTACTGGCCTGTGTGATGTGTAGTGGTTTGATGCATTTCTTGCTTTGCTTATTTTTTGTCACCTGAAAATTCAGTCTCAGCCAACAATTGTTGATATCCTTCATTCCTTACCTGACCCTTACAGACACAGATACCGGACCCAAAGACATTCAAGCAGCACTTTGACAGCAAGCATCCCAAGTCCCCAATACCTCCAGAGCTGGTTGCTGTTGAGGCTTAAAAGACCACACACACACACAATGGACCTACAGCTGGGATAAGATGCTCTCATCATTCAGACTCACAGTATACATGTTAGCAGCAAATTCTTGCCCTATGCTTCAACTGTATTTCATATGGCTCAATATGTGGAAATGTTGTCACTCATCGCCTTTCATGTTGTGATTCACAGACACACGATGACCACGATTTGAGCGCTGCAACTGGGACTGAATGGCGTCAAGGGACAAAACACTGAGACCCCTGGACATGGGTGGGGGAATATTTGTGTTACAATGACCTAAAAGGGGGGGGGAGGGCAGAAGCACACCAGCACCCCATCTTATATGTCCAACCACCCCTCAACTTCAGACTCTATTGAAGCACCCATCTTACTTCTATGAGCCCACTCTACTTACATCCCTTTTCTGATACCAGACAAATGTATACTTATAAGTATTTTCAAATGTATTTCCAATATACTGCAATGCTATGTAGCTGAAGAGGGGTGACACTGTCTAGGATAGGAGTGTCGATCAGTTTCTGGAGGTCTGTGTTCACTGGCATTTACTCTCACATCTGCATCAAATCAACCTCTACAAGAAATATTCTAGTTTATTTTATTACAAATATAGCAGTACACAATCCTCCAGAAATCTGTTGACAATGACACATTCCTGTGTATTGGATCCTCTGTATATAGAAAAACGGCAAAAAAAAGATAATTTGGTATTTTCCATTGCTACTAACGTACAGTGGGGAAAAAAAGTATTTAGTCAGCCACCAATTGTGCAAGTTCTCCCACTTAAAAAGATGAGAGAGGCCTGTAATTTTCATCATAGGTACACGGCAACTATGACAGACAAAATGAGGGAAAAAAATCCAGAAAATCACATTGTAGGATTTTTAATGAATTTATTTGCAAATTATGGTGGAAAATAAGTATTTGGTCAATAACAAACGTTTCTCAATACTTTGTTATATACCCTTTGTTGGCAATGACACAGGTCAAATGTTTTCTGTAAGTCTTCACAAGGTTTTCACACACTGTTGCTGGTATTTTGGCCCATTCCTCCATGTAGATCTCCTCTAGAGCAGTGACGTTTTGGGGCTGTCACTGGGCAACACGGACTTTCAACTCCCTCCAAAGATTTTCTATGGGGTTGAGATCTGGAGACTGGCTAGGCCACTCCAGGACCTTGAAATGCTTCTTACGAAGCCACTCCTTCGTTGCCAGGACGGTGTGTTTGGGATCATTGTCATTGTCATGCTGAAAGACCCAGCCACATTTCATATTCAATGCCCTTGCTGATGGAAGGAGGTTTTCACTCAAAATCTCACAATACCTGGCCCCATTAATTCTTTCCTTTACACGGATCAGTCGTCCTGGTCCCTTTGCAGAAAAACAGCCCCAAAGCATGATGTTTCCACCCCCATGCTTCACAGTAGGTATGGTGTTCTTTGGATGCAACTCAGCATTCTTTGTCCTCCAAACACGACGAGTTGAGTTTTTACCAAAAAGTTTTATTTTGGTTTCATCTGACCATATGACATTCTCCCAATCCTCTTCTGGATCATCCAAATGCACTCTAGCAAACTTCAGACGGGCCTGGACATGTACTTGCTTAAGCAGGGGGACACGTCTGGCACTGCAGGATTTGAGTCCCTGGCGGCGTAGTGTGTTACTGATGGTAGGCTTTGTTACTTTGGTCACAGCTCTCTGCAGGTCATTCACTAGGTCCCCCCGTGTAGTTCTGGGATTTTTTGTGATCATTTTGACCCCACGGGGTGAGATCTTGCGTGGAGCCCCAGATCGAGGGAGATTATCAGTGGTCTTGTATGTCTTCCATTTCCTAATAATTGCTCCCACAGTTGATTTCTTCAAACCAAGCTGCTTACCTATTGCAGATTCAGTCTTCCCAGCCTGGTGCAGGTCTACAATTTTGTTTCTGGTGTCCTTTGACAGCTCTTTGGTCTTGGCCATAGTGGAGTTTGGAGTGTGACTGTTTGAGGTTGTGGACAGGTGTCTTTTATACTGATAACAAGTTCAAAAAGGTGCCATTAATACAGGTAACGAGTGGAGGACAGAGGAGCCTCTTAAAGAAGAAGTTACAGGTCTGTGAGAGCCAGAAATCTTGCTTGTTTGTAGGTGACCAAATACTTATTTTCCACCATAATTTGCAAATAAATTCATTAAAAATCCTACAATGTGATTTTCTGGAGAAAAAAATTCTCAATTTGTCTGTCATAGTTGACGTGTACCTATGATGAAAATTACAGGCCTCTCTCATCTTTTTAAGTGGGAGAACTTGCACAATTGGTGGCTGACTAAATACTTTATTTCCCCACTGTATGCTGGTTAAAAGTATAATTAAAGAAATGCACACATTTTTTTGCCACGCATATATAGTCCATATATTTAGCTTTTTAATTGAACCATGTGTAGTACATCTAATAGAGACAATGAGAAATTCATGGTTCAACAAGACAACATAGCCATCAAAAGGGTAGAAATTTAGCATTGCACTTATGTCACAGTACTTTACAGCTTTGATTGGATACATAGAATATATTACAAAGGGTGATGTAATTATCTGAATTACTGTAGATTTGAATAGTTTAATCAGGAGTGAAGTATGGTTATAAGTCCAATGTGAAAATCTCAATTGAGGATTTCTTTATGAAGGAGGTGTTATTCATATACCCTTCTCACACTAAATAATCAATATATTATACTGAACAAAAATATAAATGCAACATGTAAAGTGTTGGTCCCATGTTTCATGAGCTGAAATAAAAGATCCCAGAAATGTTCAGTTCGCACAAAAAGCTTATTTCTCTCAGAATTGGTGCACCAATTTGTTTACATCCCTGTTAGTGAGTATTTCTCCTTTGCCAAGATAATCCATCCACCTGACAGGTGTGGCATATCAAGAAGCTGATTAAACAGCACACCTTGTGCTGGGGACAATAACAGGCCACTTTAAAATGTGCAGTTTTGTCACACGACACAATGTCACAGATGTCTCAAGTTTTGAGGGAGCGTGCAGTTGGCATGCTGACTGCAGGAATGGCCACCAGAGTTGTTGCAAGATAATTTAATGTTCATTTCTCTACCATAAGCCGCCTCCAATGTCGTTTTAGAGAATTTGGCCGTAAGTGCAACTGGCCTCACAACCGCAGACCACGTGTAACCACGCCAGCCCCTCCACATCCGGCTTCTTCACCTGCGGGATCGTCTGAGATCAGACACCTGGATAGCTGATGAAACTGTGGGATTGCACAACTGAAGAATATCTGCACACACTGTAAGAAAAAGTCGCAGGGAAGACCATCTGCGTGCTCGTTGTACTCACCAAGGTCTTGACCTGACTGCAGTTCGGCATCGTAACTGACTGCAGTGGGCAAATGCTCACCTTCGATGGCCCCTGGCACGCTGAATAAGTGTGCTCTTCACGGATGAATCTCTCGTTGCGTTGCCGAGTGGTTTGCTGATGTCAATGTTGTGAACAGAGTGCCCCATGGTGGCAGTGGGATTACGGTATGGGCAGGCATAAGCTACGGACAACAAACACAGTTGTATTTTATCGATGGCAATTTGAATGCACAGAGATACCGTGACGAGATCCTGAGGCCCATTGTTGTGCCATTCAACAGCTGCCATCACCTCATATTTCAGCATGATAATGCACAGTCCCATGTCGCAAGGATCTGTACACAATTCCTGGGAGCTGAAAATGTCACAATTCTACCATGGCCTGCATATTCACAAGACATCTCACCCATTGAGCATGTTTGGAATGCTCTGGATCGACGTGCATGACAGCGTGTTCCAGTTCCTGCCAGTATCCAGCAACTTCGCAAAACCATCGAAGAGGAGTGGGTCAACATTCTACAGGCCTCAATCAACAGCTTGATCAACTCTATGCTAAGGAGATGTGTCCCGCTGCATGAGGCAAATGGTGGTCACACCAGATACTGACTGGTTTTCTGATCCACGCACCTATCTTTATTTAAAAAGGTATCTGTGACCAACAGATGCACATCTGCATTCCCAGTCATGTTAAATCCATAGATTAGGGCCAAAAGAATATATTTTAATTGACTGATTTCTTTATATGAACTGTAACACAGTAAATCTTTGAAATTGTTGCGTTTATATTTTTGTTCAGTGTAGATACATACTATTTATACACATATTGCCAGATTATTGCTATCAACTGCTGGCTGCAAGGTATATTACCCCGTTTGTATCTTTTGGAACAATGGTAGTCAAGTTTATAAAAATGATGTAGAATAGATGGGCTACCACAGGTGTCATAGTCATCCACAGGTCTTGACCACCATGTTACGATGCTTCTTTAGGATCACATTGTTGTTGTCGTCGTAGAAGAGTACGGAGATGGGACTGAGCTTGGTGGGTGCGCAGCACGCTTTGGGAACCTCGTCCGGCTTCAGAAGGTGAACCTGCCATGAAAAAAGGTCAATCAGACTTATTCATACATGCACTTTTATATAATCAATGATACTATCCTGTTTATAAAAGAGATATGGATTATTATTATGCAGATACTTCAGGGCTCTCCTACCTCAGTGGGCTGTGGCTTTGCCCCCCTTGTCTGAATTTGGTCAATATATTTTAAACCGGGTTGTCTGTGCTCCACAATACTTTATTATCCACTGAGTCAAAGCCTAGACTTTCAGAAGTTCAACAACAACTTCCATGAAACATGCTAAAACATTTCAATGGGCCATTGACCTAGCTAGTGACTTAAAAAGAACATTTGGTATTTTTGTTTTATATTATACCAACAACATAGGAAATCCTCTGGTGACAAAATAGGGTCAATAGAATTAGAATGATGAGTAGGAATGGAATTTTTATAGAATTCTAATGGTAAGCATAGAGTTCCAAACTCATTTCTATGGCAACACAGCTGTCAATTTTGTAAACAACAATTTTCAAAAATATGTGTTGCCAAGAGACATCGAACCGATAGAACATCTCGGCGTTCTATTGAACGTTTTCTGTTCGAAAACAACAACACCTTCAGTTTGCTGTTCAACAACAACAAACATGACAGATTTTTGAGACCTGAGACTGAAAGATCGACTGGAAAATGCCTGGGTGCTTTTCAAAATTGGCGGAGAGAGTGCGTGGACGTCGGCGGTCTACTGCGTCGACAGGTTGTTCAAATTCATTTGTGGGTTGTTTTTGTTGTCTTTTTCCGTTTTGCAGGGTTCGCAATCGTCGGGAGGTGGACAGCGACATCGAGGGTATGTTGAGTTTAAACTTCTTATTTTACCACATTTAACAATATAAATGTAATTTGTGAAATGTTGTGTATTTCTGTAATCCATACTTGCAAGCTAACGTTAACTTTAGTGACTTTTGCTAAGAGATGCACTTTTGAACTAGTAGTACTAGCTAGCTCGCTACGTTTTACATCCTAACATTTGTTTGTTTGTATTCCAATGTTCCTAATTTTAGAATCAACTGTCCTGGATGAGGTCCAGTTGGTTGTGCCATTGGATGATGTGTCGGATGTACCACTGCTGCCAGCCATCCTTGAGGAGGTGCCAGATGTGCCGACTATCCTTGAGGTACAATTTTCAGAAAGTTTAATGTTTGAAAAGTATCCCAGATATTCAATTTGTGTCACTTTGACAATCTAAAAATCTTTGTTGTCTGCTTTCTGCTTTAGGAGGCCACTGGTAATTGGCAGTTGATACCGATTAGGTTTAGCTCCCTATACTGTGGGCCTGTTGTGATCAGGGTAAGAGACCCACACACACAGTCACATCACTGTTGCAATGTTTGCTGTTTCTAACCTGAATGTATTGTAATGTCAACCCCCTCTTGTGCAGAACAATGCCGGTCCGGTGGCTAAAGCTTGGAGAACTTTCCAGTTCATCAGCCCCATTATCACCTACATGCGTGGGGGATCCCAGGTATGTGTCTTTGTCACTACCTAATCCTAATCTACATTGTCAGTGTCATGTAATCTTGATGGAAATATGTTACAGCGATGGCTGATGTTGTTTTGTTGATGTTGTCTTGTTGTTTCACTCCACAGCAGGTGGTGGTGAGGATGCACCATGCGAGTAGGATTCGAGGCCTGGAGACTCAACTGGTGTGGGCCATCTCCAAGGAGACACACAGACTTAGTCCAGAGGGCATCCCCTACTGTGCCACCAAGGTGCAGTCCATCTCTTGGATCCAGGTAAGATGTAAATACTACTGAATTAGTATTAGATTAGGCTTTTCTTCACTTATTCCGTTTGGCCTTAACATGTCGTTTCTCTCTGTCAGTATGTGGCTGGCAGGGTGACCCAGTATGCGTCTCACCTCCGCCACGAGACGTCTGTGGCCGTGACGCATGGCTGCTACCAGGTAAATAAACAATTTCCTATGTATATAGAATAGAAATTACAGGGCATTTTCCATTAGATATGGTCTGTTTTCTATTAACGTGTGTTGTGTGTGTGTTTTGAGCAGCAAACTGATGTCTCGGTGGTGTACGCCACTCTCCACATGGGGCTGGATGGGCTGCTCTCCTCCTCGGCGTGGTCGGAGGCTGCCTCCGTCTCTACGCCCACCACTCAGCAGTTCACTGAGCCAGAGCCTGAGGGCCACAACTGCTATGAGGTCAGATGTTACACACACACATACTATTGACTAGTAGCATTAAGATCCTTCGATTTACCCATTGTTTGTCATGTCATTACATTGGTCACTGATGTTGAATAATTGTTCTGTTATTGTAGGGCTGGGAGGAGGACCTGCTGCCTGAGGAGAGGGAGGTTCCTCTGCTAAAGTGAGTCCCTCTAAATGTGTGTATAGTCTGAGCTTGTCAGATGCTGAAGGATAGTGGTCACAATGCTGTTATCCCCCATTGACATGCTCCATTCCCTCTCTTCCACAGCCTCTACCTTACCACCAAGAGAGTGGAGGACATCGGCCTGAGGCTCGTCTCCCTGCGCCAGGCCTTTACTGTGAGTGGACCCACTTTTCTTTGACTCTCTGTGTCTTCCTGTTCTGTCTGTCTCCTAGAGTAAGATGGGTGTCTCACCCTAACTCTTCCCTCTTCTCTAGACCCTGCTCGGTTCCACCCTGAGTAGGAACCATCTGTTTGTGGCGGGAAAGGTCCTACTGGGCGCACTGGTTCAGGTCCACCAGATGGTAGCTCACTAACTCATTGTCCTTCAAGGGAAAGAGAACGTCCTCGGTGTGAAATGTGTTCTGTGCACTAACATCACTGCTCTTTGCTTTGTGATAGGACGAGGCCGAATTCATCCGTGCCTATAACGACTTTGTGGACTACCTGAGTGACCCCTCCAAGCAGATTGACATTGAGAGGGAGCTGGCTGAGGCAAAGGTGAGTTAATTAACTCTTTCAAGTCTCACTTTGAGTTCTTCCACATGCATGTCTTTTATACGGCACAGTAGCTGATCTATTTGAAATCATTCCTATTTTCTCCAAACGTGTTTTCTTGTCCTAGATCCATCATGTTAACCTGATAGATGTCCTTTTTGAGCTGGTGCTGTTTCGGATGATGACAGCTCAGAAATCCCTGATGGTGGTAAGTAGCATCTCGCTGGTAAATGTTTAGATGTCTGTCTATTAGCAATTTCACTTCAATTTCTCTTCTCCCCTCCTCTGTTTACTTTAGCAACCTGGTGGGTTCATGGAGCGTCTGTACGCTCTCCTGTACTCCTTCCTGCCCACTGTTGCCAGCATTGAGCCAAAGGCTGAGAGATACCTGTTGCTGCTCAATGTAAGACTCAAGAGTTTACTTCCTGTTTTCTTCCTTATTACTAGTTTACTTCCTCTTTACTCGTTCCTGGTTAACAGGGTTTCAATGCCGTTTTAGGGGGAGTAACTCTCATTGTCTCTCTCCTCTTGATAAGCTAGTAGCTCAGAGCCATTTTCTATGTGTTGTGTGGTGTTCCCTTCAGGGCGGGCTGATGGCTCTGCTAGATGACATGTTTGGGCAGCAGCTGGCCTGGTATTTTAACTGAGAGTCTCTGGTCACTGAGCTCTCCAGTCTCCTGGAGTACCACCTCGAGTACCTCATGGCCAGCATGTAGTCCTACTGCAGAGACCTGAAGGGCCACACTTCTCTTCTTCTCTCTCTCTCTCTCTCTCTCTCTCTCTCTCTCTATCTCTCTCTCTCTCTCTCTCTCTCTCTCTCTCTCTCTCTCTCTCTCTCTCTCTCTCTCTCTCTCTCTCTCTCTCTCTCTCTCTCTCTCATATTGAGGACTTGAAGTGCTTTGTTGATCCCTGATTAGTTAACACCTATTAAATTCATGTATTCTCTTGTTTTCTCTCCCCACAGGATTCTTGTCACACTTTGCCACCTAACAGTGCTCTAGACACACATTACTTTGCTCTGAATTTTACATTTTCAAATAAAATAAATAGTAGTTCAAAAGCATTTGTCTCTGTCTTTTCATTTATTTGATTATTTCATCACTATTTCCTATTCCTGGAGTTGTTATGAGGCTAATATTACATTATTACATGAACAATTATGCTTTATTCTTTGCATATAGAAATAAAAACCAACTTTAAGTTGATTTACATGTACTACAGGCCCGCGCTTTATGGCATTGTACTGTGATGTGTGATACTGTACTATTTAAAAACATGGAGGCCTACATACACTGAGTGTACAAAACATTAAGAACACCTTGCTAATATTGAGTTGCACCCCCTGTTGCTCAGAACAGCCTCAATTTGTCGGGGCATGGACTCTTCAAGGTGTCGAAAGCGTTCCAAAGGGATTCTGGCCCATGTTGACTCCAATGCTTCCCACAGTTGTGTCAAGTTGGCTGAATGACCTTTGGGTGGTGGACCATTCTTGATACACCTACTACCATACCCCGTTCAAAGGATCATAGCTTTCACCTGAATTTACCTGGTCAGTCTATGTCATGGAAAGAGCAGGTGTTCCTAATGTTTTGTACACTCAGTGTATGTTAGTTGTGTAGTAACCTGGTACAGTATAAAGTCCACCACTATAGGGCACAATTGCTTCAGTCTTGAAAGTTACTTCTCACTATCCGTACTCTATTTTAAGACTGCCATTGTAGACTCAGGTAAATTTGTTATTTTAGTTTCAGTTTGCCATAAATGTCTGAGCCATTTACCGTCATTCCCATTGAAACCAATGTTAGAGTTCATGTATAGCCCCTGGTTCACCCCAGACTTGACTGCCCTTGACCAGCACAAAAACATCCTGTGGCGTACTGCATTAGCATCGAACAGCCCCCGCGATATGCAACTTTTCAGGGAAGTCAGGAACCAATATACACAATCAGTTAGGAAAGCAAAGGCTAGCTTTTTCAAACAGAAATGTGCATCCTGTAGCACTAACTCCAAAACGTTTTGGGACACTGTAAAGTCCATGGAGAATAAGAGCACCTCCTCCCAGCTGCCCACTGCACTGAGGCTAGGAAACACTGTCACCACCGATGAATCTACGATAATCGAGAATATCAATAAGCATTTTGCTACGGCTGGCCATGCTTTCCACTTGGCTACCCCTACCCCGGCCAACAGCTCTGCACCCTCCGCTGCAACAGCTCTGCACCCTCCGCTGCAACTTGCCCATGCCCCCCCCCCCCCGCCCCCACATCTCCTTCACCCAAATACAGATAGCTGATGTCCTGAAAGAGCTGCTAAATCTGGACCCCGCCGAAATTGTCGCAACCCCTATTACTAGCCTGTTCAACCTGTATTTCGTATCGTCTGAGATCCCCAGAGATTTGGAAAGCTGCCGCGGTCATCCCCCTCTTCGAGCTGGTCATGGGTGCACCTCAGCCAAGCTCAATGTCCTAAACGATATGATAACCGCGATCGATAAAAGACAGTAATGTGCAGCCGTCTTCATCGACCTGGCCAAGGCTTTTGACTCTGTCAATCACTGCATTCTTATTGGCAGACTAAATAGCTTTGGTTTCTCAAATGACTGCCTCACCTGGTTCACCAACTACTTCTCAGATAGAGTTCAATGTGTCAAATCGGAGGGCCTGTTGTCTGGACCTCTAGCAGTCTCTAAGGGGGTGCCACAGGGTTCAAATCTCGGGCCGACTCTATTCTCTGTGTATATCAATGATGTCGCTCTTTTTACTGGTGACTCTCAGATCTACCTCTACGCAGACGACACCATTTTGTATACATCAGGCCCTTCACTGGACACTGTGTTAACAAACCTCCAAACGAGCTTCAATGCCATACAACACTCCTTCCGTGGCCTCCAACTGCTCTTAAACGCTAGTAAAACTAAATGCATGCTCTTCAATCGAATGCTATACTACCCACCATTGTGACCTGTACACTCTCATTGGCTGGCCCTCACTACATATTCGTCGCCAAACCCACTGGCTCCAGGTCATCTATAAATCACTTCTAGGCAAATCCCCGCCTTATCTTACATCATTGGTCACCATAGCAACACCCACCCGTAGTATGCGTTCCAGCAGGTATATCTCACTGGTCATCCCCAAAGCCAACACCTCCTTTGGCCACCATTCCTTCCAGTTCTCTGCTGTATATAGCTGGAACGGTCTGCAAACATCTCTGAAGCTGGAGACACTTATCTCCCTCACTAACTTTAAGCATCAGTTGTCAGAGCAGCTTACCGATCACTGCACCTGTACACAGCCCATCTGTAATTAGCCCACCCAACTACCTCATCCCCATATTGTGATTTACATTGTTATTTATTTTGCTAATTGTGTGTTACAGCAAATAAGGTGATACAATTTTAGATCATGATATTATCTATTCAGTAGATTGAGTAGTTAAGGGAGACAGAAGCTCACCTTCCAGCCTAGGTCACTAAAGCTCACATATAATTCATGTCTCTTACAAGCCTGACGCCCACTGTTGACGTGGCTGTGATCTGAAAGGGATCAAAAAAGATGTTATGAGACAGGACAGACTGTAAAGCATGCTTTGGATGCATTGGATTTAAAATAAAGACACAATTAAATGTAAACGCAAGTTAAGTAATTTTGTAATTTGGATGAACTATCCCTTTAAACTCTGCAAAAACAAGCTTAACAACAACACCAAAAACCAGTGTTGTCCCCTGACCTTGTATGACCTCACCATGTATACTGGGCAGGGGACGGTCATATTTGGGCTTCTTCTTGCGGGGGTTGGGATTCAGGGCGCGACAGGGGGCCTGGCTGGCCCTGAAGAAGGTCACCATGAAGGGCTGTTTGGAGCAGGGGCCCCTTCGACCCACCAAGCCTACCCACCCAGCTGACAAGGACCGGTCTGATAGAGATAAAACAATGTGTGTGCGTGTGCGTGTGCGTGTGCGTGTGCGTGTGCGTGTGCGTGTGTGTGTGTGTGTGAGAGAGAGAGAGTGATACAATCTTGAGGTACACCAAAACAGCATATCTCCATTTCCATGTATTTACTAAACAATTACAAATACTATATGACATTACATTGCTACTGCACAGGTATTGGTGTAGTATTCTGAGTTAACTTGCCTCTTTATTCAATGGTATAATAATCAAGAAATCCACTTTGTGGGAAATACCCTCCCCATCTGCAGAGCATTCCCTGACCCTGACCATAGTATTAACTCTTTGAGGCTCACCCTCCTCTGTGTCCACATAGAGACTGCAGGGGTGCAGGACGTGACAAATAAACTTGAAACTGGGAATGTTTACTGGTTGCTCATCATGAGGTCAAGGGGAAGTCAATGTGTGGAATGAATTTAACTAGTTGTGGAAAATATTCTAGATCAAGAAAAATAAGGTAAGGAGCAAGCGCTGCATGCATATTATGTGTGCCAAACAGGTGCTGCGTAGATTACAATATAATTTTCGGACCTTTTGGAACAACGTAAACAACAATAACTACATTATAAGCGTACCAGAGAGTTTGTTGTAATGTTTTTTTGCTAAGCCTTTATTACAGCAAAGACTAAAAACAGTCACATTCATTTGTGAATGCAATTTCCGAAATGTAACGGCTTATTGTTTAAGCTAATTATTCTAAGCTCGCTTTATTTTATTTTAAAACTAACATGCTTGATTGCATTTCAAATCATGAATGACTCATATGCTGTGTGATGACATGAACGAATGAAAGATTGATTGATACAGTAGCTTATATAAGCATTGAAATATAGGCCTAAATAAGTTACAGTATTAAGACTAAACAGGATATGCTCTTAGGCCTACAGCTCGGGCTGCTATACTAAGCCTACTAATGATAATGGCAATACTTATTATAATGATGATCATAATAATAATAGTAATAATAACAATAAGAAGGATATCAAGAAAAAGCAGGGTTATTATTATTATCATTATTATTAATTCTGACACTTTGGAACAATGTAAACAACACTAAATTAATTATAAAGATACCAGAGAGGCTGTTCTAATGAAAAAAAAGTGTAAAGCCTTTATTACAGCAAAGCAAAGATTAAAAACAGCCGAATTTGTGAAATCGTTTACTTGACATGATGTTGTGTGAGCCTTGGTGCTCACCGAACCATTAGGCTATTAAACAAACACTCAAACAGGCAACAGAAGCAGGATCTGACTTATTTCTGTAGATATACAGTTGAAGTCAGAAGTTTACATACACTAAGGTTGGAGTCATTAAAACTCGTTTTTCAACCACTCCACACATTTCTTGTTAACAAACTATAGTTTTGGCAAGTTGTTTAGGACATCTACTTTGTGCATGACACAAGTAATCTTTCCAACAATTGTTTACAGACAGATTATTTCACTTATAATTCACTGTATCACAATTCCAGTGGGTCAGAAGTTTACATACACTAAGTTGACTGTGCCTTTAAACAGCTTGGAAAATTCCAGAAAATGATGTCATGGCTTTAGAAGCTTCTGATAGGCTAATTGACATAATTTGAGTCAATTGGAGGTGTACCTGTGGATGTATTTCAAAGCCTACCTTCAAACTCAGTGCCTCTTTGCTTGACATCATGTGAAAATCAAAATAAATCAGCCAAGACCTCAGAAAATGTTCTTTAGACCTCCACAAGTCTGGTACATTCTTGGAAGCAATTTCCAAACGCCTGAAGGTACCACGTTCATCTGTACAAACAATAGTACACAAGAATAAACACCATGGGACCACGCAGCCATCATACCGTACATGAAGGAGGCGCGTTCTGTCTCCTAGAGATGAACGTACTTTGGTGCGAAAAGTGCAAATCAATCTCAGAACAACAGCAAAGGACCTTGTGAAGATGCTGGAGGAAACAGGTACAAAGGTATACAGTGGGGAAAAAAAGTATTTAGTCAGCCACCAATTGTGCAAGTTCTCCCACTTAAAAAGATGAGAGAGGCCTGTAATTTTCATCATAGGTACATGTCAACTATGACAGACAAATTGAGATATTTTTTCCAGAAAATCACATTGTAGGATTTTTAATGAATTTATTTGCAAATGATGGTGGAAAATAAGTATTTGGTCACCTACAAACAAGCAAGATTTCTGGCTCTCACAGACCTGTAACTTCTTTTTTAAGAGGCTCCTCTGTCCTCCAATCGTTACCTGTATTAATGGCACCTGTTTGAACATGTTATCAGTATAAAAGACACCTGTCCACAACCTCAAACAGTCACACTCCAAACTCCACTATGGCCAAGACCAAAGAGCTGTCAAAGGACACCAGAAAAAAAATTGTAGACCTGCACCAGGCTGGGAAGACTGAATCTGCAATAGGTACACAGCTTGGTTTGAAGAAATCAACTGTGGGAGCAATTATTAGGAAATGGAAGACATACAAGACCACTGATAATCTCCCTCGATCTGGGGCTCCACGCAAGATCTCACCCCGTGGGGTCAAAATGATCACAAGAACGGTGAGCAAAAATCCCAGAACCACACGGGGGGACCTAGTGAATGACCTGCAGAGAGCTGGGACCAAAGTAACAAACCCTACCATCAGTAACACACTACGCCGCCAGGGACTCAAATAATGCAGTGCCAGACGTGTCCCCCTGCTTAAGCCAGTACATGTCCAGGCCCGTCTGAAGTTTGCTAGAGTGCATTTGGATGATCCAAAAGAGGATTGGGAGAATGTCATATGGTCAGATGAAACCAAAATATTACTTTTTGGTAAAAACTCAACTCGTCGTGTTTGGAGGACAAAGAATGCTGAGTTGCATCCAAAGAACACCATACCTACTGTGAAGCATGGGGGTGGAAACATCATGCTTTGGGGCTGTTTTTCTGCAAAGGGACAAGGACGACTGATCCGTGTAAAGGAAAGAATGAATGGGGCCATGTATCGTGAGATTTTGAGTGAAAACCTCCTTCCATCAGCAAGGGCATTGAAGATGAAACGTGGCTGGGTCTTTCAGCATGACAATGATCCCAAACACACCGCCCGGGCAACGAAGGAGTGGCTTCGTAAGAAGCATTTCAAGGTCCTGGAGTGGCCTAGCCAGTCTCCAGATCTCAACCCCATAGAAAATCTTTGGAGGGAGTTGAAAGTCCGTGTTGCCCAGCGACAGCCCCAAAACATCACTGCTCTAGAGGAGATCTGCATGGAGGAATGGGCCATAATACCAGCAACAGTGTGTGAAAACCTTGTGAAGACTTACAGAAAACGTTTGACTTGTGTCATTGCCAACAAAGGGTATATAACAAAGTATTGAGAAACTTTCGTTATTGACCACATACTTATTTTCCACCATAATTTGCAAATAAATTCATTAAAAATCCTACAATGTGATTTTCTGGATTTTTTTTCCTCATTTTGTCTGTCATAGTTGACGTGTACCTATGATGAAAATTACAGGCCTCTCTCATCTTTTTAAGTGGGAGAACTTGCACAATTGGTGGCTGACTAAATACTTTTTTCCCCCACTGTATATATCCACAGTAAAACAAGTCCTATATCGACATAACCTGAAAGGCCGCTCAGCAAGGAAGAAGCCACTGCTCCAAAACCGCCATAAAAATGCCAGGCTACGGTTTGCAACTGCACATGGGGACAAAGACTGTACTTTTTGGAGAAATGTCCTCTGGTCTGATGAAACAAAAATAGAACTGTTTGGCCATAATGACCATCGTTATGTTTGGAGGAAAAGCATCTTGCAAGCCGAAGAACACCATCCCAACCGTGAAGCACGGGGGTGGCAGCATCATGCTGTGGGGGTACTTTGCTGCAGGAGGGACTGGTGCACTTCACAAAATAGATGGCATCATGAGGAAGGAAAATTATGTGGATATATTGAAGCAACATCTCAAGACATCAGTCAGGAAGTTAAAGCTTGGTCGCAAATGGGACTTCCAAATGGACAATGACCCCAAGCATACTTCCAAAGTTGTGGCAAAATGGCTTAAGAACAACAAAGTCAAGGTAATGGAGTGGCCATCACAAAGCCCTGACCTCAATCCTATAGAACATTTGTTGGCAGAACTGAAAAAGCGTGTGTGAGCAAGGAGGCCTACAAACCTGACTCAGTTACACCAGCTCTGTCAGGAGGAATGGGCCAAAATTCACCCAACTTATTGTGGGAAGCTTGTGGAAGGCTACCCGAAATGTTTGACCCAAGTTAAACAATTTAAAGGCAATGCTACCAAATACTAATTGAGTGTATGTAAACTTCTGACTGTAAGGGATCGTGGGTTGGCTGGGTCTAGACAAAGTCTGACACTTCCCCGATCTACAGAGAGGGGGAGTCATCAGACTCGATCTGGTTCACCTGAGTTCTGAGCACACCTGTCCGTAATTAGGGTAGGATATAAGGTGTGCTCAGAAGTTCAGTCGGTGCGAGGTATTGTTCCATTGTGACTTGCTAAGCGTTTTGTTCCGAGAAAGAGAGAGAGAGAGAGAGTTTGTTGTTTTTGATTACCCGTGTATCCGACCTGTGCCTTGTTGTTTGACTCCCCGTATTGCTTAACCCTCTGCTTGTCTATCCCAGTGATTACCGTACTCTGACCCTGTGCCTGTGCCCTCGACTACGACTACGACTACGCCCGCTCCCTTGGTACCTCTGTCTGTCTATGCCTGGCCCAGTTTTGACCCCAGCCCGCCCGACCACGATTAAGCTATTCCCTTGTCTGTACTCTAATAAAGCATCGCTGTTCTGCGATTGGATCTTACCACTCTGTCCGAGTATTCATTACAGAATACCTCGCCATTACCATGGATCCAGCGGAATTACAGAGGTGATGGGCGATACAGGAGAAACGGATGGATGAACTCTTGCAGCTACTCAACGCTGGTGCGGCTGAAGGCACCACCCCGAGCACGGTCAGTCCTCGTCATGCACCTCCGATTTCTCTACCAACAAGGTATGACGGGGAACCTGGCAAATGTCAGGGGTTTCTACTCCAGACGTCCCTGTACAGTGGGGGAAAAAAGTATTTAGTCAGCCACCAATTGTGCAAGTTCTCCCACTTAAAAAGATGAGAGAGGCCTGTAATTTTCATCATAGGTACACGTCAACTATGACAGACAAATTGAGGGAAAAAAATCCAGAAAATCACATTGTAGGATTTTTTATGAATTTATTTGCAAATTATGGTGGAAAATAAGTATTTGGTCACCTACAAACAAGCAAGATTTCTGGCTCTCACAGACCTGTAACTTCTTCTTTAAGAGGCTCCTCTGTCCTCCACTCGTTACCTGTATTAATGGCACCTGTTTGAACTTGTTATCAGTATAAAAGACACCTGTCCACAACCTCAAACAGTCACACTCCAAACTCCACTATGGCCAAGACTAAAGAGCTGTCAAAGGACACCAGAAACAAAATTGTAGACCTGCACCAGGCTGGGAAGACTGAATCTGCAATAGATAAGCAGCTTGGTTTGAAGAAATCAACTGTGGGAGCAATTATTAGGAAATGGAAGACATACAAGACCACTGATAATCTCCCTCGATCTGGGGCTCCACGCAAGATCTCACCCCGTGGGGTCAAAATGATCACAAGAACGGTGAGCAAAAATCCCAGAACCACACGGGGGGACCTAGTGAATGACCTGCAGAGAGCTGGGACCAAAGTAACAAAGCCTACCATCAGTAACACACTACGCCGCCAGGGACTCAAATCCTGCAGTGCCAGACGTGTCCCCCTGCTTAAGCCAGTACATGTCCAGGCCCCTCTGAAGTTTGCTAGAGTGCATTTGGATGATCCAGAAGAGGATTGGGAGAATCTCATATGGTCAGATGAAACCAAAATAGAACTTTTTGGTAAAAACTCAACTCGTCGTGTTTGGAGGACAAAGAATGCTGAGTTGCATCCAAAGAACACCATACCTACTGTGAAGCATGGGGGTGGAAACATCATGCTTTGGGGCTGTTTTTCTGCAAAGGGACCAGGACGACTGATCCTTGTAAAGGAAAGAATGAATGGGGCCATGTATCGTGAGATTTTGAGTGAAAACCTCCTTCCATCAGCAAGGGCATTGAAGATGAAACGTGGCTGGGTCTTTCAGCATGACAATGATCCCAAACACACCGCCCGGGCAACGAAGGAGTGGCTTCGTAAGAAGCATTTCAAGGTCCTGGAGAGGCCTAGCCAGTCTCCAGATCTCAACCCCATAGAAAATCTTTGGAGGGAGTTGAAAGTCTGTGTTGCCCAGCGACAGCCCCAAAACATCACTGCTCTAGAGGAGATCTGCATGGAGGAATGGGCCAAAATACCAGCAACAGTGTGTGAAAACCTTGTGAAGACTTACAGAAAGCGTTTGACCTGTGTCATTGACAACAAAGGGTATATAACAAAGTATTGAGAAACTTTTGTTGTTGACCAAATACTTATTTTCCACCATAATTTGCAAATCAATTCATTAAAACTCCTACAATGTGATTTTCTGGATTTTTTTTTCTCATTTTGTCTGTCATAGTTGACGTGTACCTATGATGAAAATTACAGGCCTCTCTCATCTTTTTAAGTGGGAGAACTTGCACAATTGGTGACTGACTAAATACTTTTTTTCCCCACTGTATATGTCGTATAATCGTACTATGTTTCTCGATGACCGTAGCAGGGTGGATTTCATGATTTCTCTGCTAACGGGAAGAGCACTGGATTGGGCTACTGCGCTTTGAGCAGCTGAGGTCCCCGAGTTGAATGCGGAAGTTCAGTTCAAGAGACTGTTCCAAGAGGTGTTCGACCACCCAGTATCTGGGCGTAGTGTGGGAGACCAACTATGCGAACTTCAGCAGGGCCGTCGCACAGTAGCCGACTACACTTTAGAGTTCCGTACTATAGCAGCCGGTAGCGGATGGAGCGAGACTGCGTTGCTCACCGTTTTCCGAAGAGGGCTGCGCAAGGACGTACAGACTGAGTTGGCTTGTCGAGGAGATATCACTGCGCTACATGAGTTTATCAAAGTAGCCATCTCTATTGATAATCTGATAGTGCAACACAAGGTATCCACAGTCCGGGAGCCCTCGATCACTGGTCCTAAGCAATCGACAGAGCGGAGGAGAGAATCTGAAGAGGAACCTATGCAACTGGGACGGTCACCTCTACAAGGTTCGGTGAGACAACAACGTCGGCAAGACGGACTATGCCTGTATTGTGGTCAGTCGGGTCATTTCGTTCGTCTTTGTCCGGTACGACCAAACCGTACCCCAGGATATCGCCTCGGAACTGCCAAACCGGTGAGTGAGACTCAAGTTTTGAACATTACATCGAAACAAATGTATGTGCCAGTGACCTTATCTGTCGGAGAGAAAGTGCGCAGGTTGGAAGGACTCATTGATTCCGGAGCGGCTGCCAGCTTTCTGGATATGGGTCTTGCTGAGGAGTTGGGAGTTCAACTTATCCCAATTCAACCTCCCCTGCGAGTCAACGCGCTAGACGGTGAGCCCATGGGCACTGGGTTCATTACGCACCGTACACAGGTAATCAAGTTACAAGTGGGCTCCATACACCATGAGAACATCATTTTTTTTGTCATCTCCGCTCCACGGGAGCCGCTAGTTCTCGGCCACCCCTGGCTCGTCACCCATGATCCGGTCATATCCTGGAAATCTGGCGATATCACAGCGTGGAGTGAGGTATGTAGGGCAGAGTGTCTCAAGTTACCTTGCAAAGCGTCTACTGTGGAGGATGCGCAGGGTGCGGTGTCTACTGTTGTTCCACCAGAATACCAGGATTACGCGCAGGTGTTCTCCAAGGAGAGGGCTACCGTGTTACCACCTCATCGGGCCTGGGACTGCGCGATTGATCTGCTATCCGGGGCTACTCCTCCTCGTGGAAGAATCTACCCGTTGTCACAGCCGGAACGAGAATCGATGAGCAAGTATATTGATGAGGCGCTACAGCAAGGGGCCATTCGCCCATCCACGTCTCCCGCCGCATCCAGTTTTTTCTTCGTGAAGAAAAAGGATGGCGGACTGCGTCCTTGTATAGACTATCGAGGGTTGAACGATATTACCATAAAAAATCGTTACCCTCTCCCTTTGATCCCAGCAGCCCTCGAGCAGGTGGGGCAGGCCTCTATCTACAGTAAACTGGACCTCAGGAGTGCGTACAATCTGGTGCGCATTAGAGAAGGGGATGAATGGAAGACCGCCTTCATCACACATCGAGGACACTATGAATATTGTGTCATGCCCTATGGACTTACCAACGCGCCCTCAGTATTCCAGGCGTTCATGAATGACATTTTCAGGGACATGATTGATCGCTTTGTTATAGTTTACATTGATGACATCCTAATCTATTCTAACTCTCTGAGTGAACATGTGTCCCATGTACGACAGGTTCTGGATCGGCTCCTACACCATTCTCTGTTCGTGAAGGCAGAAAAGAGTGAATTCCATGTCACTACGATTTCCTTCCTTGGGGCCATACTCACTCCCGACGGGGTTAAACTGGATGAATCCAAGGTACAAGCGGTACAAGACTGGCCTCAACCCCAGACGGTGAAAGAGCTCCAGAGATTCTTAGGGTTTGCCAATTACTATAGACGGTTCGTGCGTAATTTCAGCACAACCGCAGCGCCCCTGTCGGCGATGACCAGCTACAAGGGTCGCGGTCTGAACTGGACGGAGGGGGCAGTGCGTGCGTTTGAGACGTTGAAGCAACGCTTTACCACCGCTCCTATTTTATGTCAGCCGGACCCTACCTTACCGTTTATCGTGGAAGTGGACGCCTCGGAGGTTGGAGTTGGAGCCGTGTTATCCCAACGCCAAGGTGAGCCACCTAAATCACGACCCTGTGCTTTCTTCTCTAGGAAACTGAATTCGGCCGAGCAGAACTATGACGTGGGTAATCGGGAATTACTGGCGGTGAAGTTAGCACTGGAGGAGTGGAGACATTGGTTGGAGGGAGCAGAGCATCCGTTCCAAGTGCTCACGGACCACCGCAACCTGGAGTATCTTCACAGTGCCAAACGACTGAACTCCCGACAGGCAAGGTGGTCTTTATTCTTCAACCGTTTCCGATTCACTGTCTCTTATATCCCCGGGTCCAAGAATGGTAAGGCGGACGCGCTTTCCCGACGGTTCGAGCGTGCGGAAAGACCCGTGGAGCCAGAACCTATTCTCCCCATGAGTTGCCGTGCTGGTCCGGTGAGGTGGGCTATTGATGACACTATTCAGGAGAGCTTACAAGTGGAACCAGCTCCTCCAGAAACCCCGGTGTCTAAGGTGTTTGTACCAGCTCCACTTCGACCTCAACTGATGGAATGGTGCCACACGTCGCTGGGATCTCGTCATCCCGGAATCACTCGAACTACACGACTCATCAGCCGAAAATACTGGTGGGATTCCCTCACAGATGATGTCAGAGACTATGTCTTATCCTGTCCAGTATGTGCTCAGGCCAAGGTACCTCGTGCACTACCGGAGGGTAAGCTGATGCCATTGCCAACTCCTCAACGACCCTGGTCGCACATTGCAATGGACTTTGTTACCGACCTACCAGAATCAGAGGGCCATACAGTAATTCTCGTGGTCATCGATCGTTTCTCCAAGATGTGCCGGTTGGTACCCATGACCCGTTTGCCTAACGCCACTCAGATGGCTGAGACTATGTTTACCCAGGTGTTCCGGCAGTTTGGTGTCCCGGAGGATATTGTTTCCGACCGGGGACCCCAGTTTGTATCCCGGGTATGGAAGGCCTTCTGCGAACGCTTGGGCATCTCGGTTAGCCTAACCTCCGGATATCATCCCCAGGCCAATGGGCAGACAGAACGACTCAACCAGGAAATTGGGAAATATCTACGGCAACAATGTTCGCGGCAGCCACAAGAGTGGAGCCGATTCCTTCCTTGGGTAGAGTATGCTCAGAACTCACTCATTCACACCTCCCTACGCCTAACGCCCTTCCAGTGTGTTCTAGGGTATCAACCACCCCTGTTCCCGTGGGATACCGCATCAGGGATGGTACCGGCGGTGGACGAGTGGTTCCGTCGGAGTGCGCAGGTCTGGGAGACGGCCCATCAACATCTCAGTCAAGCCTCACAACAGCAAAAGACCTACGCCGACCGACGCCGGAGACCCACTCCCACTTATCAACCCGGGCAGCGAGTGTGGCTGTCTACCCGAGACCTGCGGTTCCGACGGAGCTGCAAGAAGCTCCAACCCAGGTACATTGGTCCCTTCAAGGTACAGAGACGTATTAACCCTGTCACCTACCGTCTGTTACTCCCTCGACACTACAGGATAAACCCTACGTTCCACGTCTCCCTGTTGAAACCTGTTCATTATAGCCCGATGTACCCACCAATTGCTCAACAACCTACTACACCACCTTTGGAGGATGAACCAAACCGTACCCCAGACCTATACAGTCCACGAGATACTGGAGTCAAGACGGAGACGAGGGGGCATTGAATATCTCGTGGACTGGGAGGGATATGGACCTGAGGAACGGTCCTGGGTCCCTGCTAAGGACATACTAGACCCCGCTCTCAAGGCCACTTTCCACGCTGAACACCCAGATCATCCCGGACCCCGACCCAGAGGAAGACCACCCGGTAGAGGTAGAAGGCCGTCAGGAGCCGGCCCTGGGGAGGGGGATACTGTAAGGGATCATGGGTTGGCTGGGTCTAGACAGAGTCTGACACTTCCCCAATCTACAGAGAGGGGGAGTCATCAGACTCGATCTGGTTCACCTGAGTTCTGAGCACACCTGTCCGTAATTAGGGTAGGATATAAGGTGTGCTCAGAAGTTCAGTCGGTGCGAGGTATTGTTCCATTGTGACTTGCTAAGCGTTTTGTTCCCGAGAGAGAGAGAGAGAGTTTGTTGTTTTTGATTACCCGTGTAACCGACCTGTGCCTTGTTGTTTGACTCCCCGTATTGCTTAACCCTCTGCTTGTCTATCCCAGTGATTACCGTACTCTGACCCTGTGCCTGTGCCCTCGACTACGACTACGCCCACTCCCTTGGTACCTCTGCCTGTCTATGCCTGGCCCGGTTTTGACCCCAGCCCGCCCGACCACGATTAAGCTATTCCCTTGTCTGTACTCTAATAAAGCATCGCTGTTCTGCGATTGGATCTTACCACTCTGTCCGAGTATTCATTACACTGACACATTGGGAATGTGATGAAATAAATAAAAGCAGAAATAAGTCATTCTCTCTACTATTATTCTGACATTTCACATTCTTAAAATAAAGTGGTGATCCTAACTGACCTAAGACAGGGAATTTATACTAGGATTAAATGTTAGTAATGGTGAAAAACTGAGTTTAAATGTATTTGCTAATGTGTATGTTAACTTCCGACTTCAACTGTATATGGATCATTTATAAAGCCAGGCACATTTAACAGTTAAGCTATTGATTATTGACCTAATTAAGTCGGGGTTTCCTCTCCTCACTTTTCTTAGACAATAAGGCAAGGGCTGTTTTCTCATCTCTTCATTCTGCTGCTGCCTCCGCCACATTGTTCTCAACAACAATACGCAGATTAAATGTGCTATTATGCACATAGCAACATGGTCTAGGAAAAGGCACCAATTCAACAGAGCACTGATGTGTTTCAGAACTGCAGACAGTGACCACTATCCAACGCGGGAGAAAGTGCATTTGTTATAAAATGATATTATTTTTATTCTTGCACCATTGTTCTTATGTAATATAACCATATGCAATTTCAGTAACACGTCTTAGAGTGATGGACTGTGCCATCCCCACGGTCTCCACAATGGATTAGTCCACTCAGACTGGCGCGAATCAGACAGGTGTTTTGTACACCATAATATTTGTACATTAATTTTTTGCTACTGCTCCGCTAAAGAAATATTGGTCGTCCAACAGCCTATCGACCAAACAATCGACCAGTCGAATAAATGGGGTCAACCCTACTAGCTATATAATCTTCCAGAACGATGAGTAGGTGTGTCCAAACTTTTGACTGTTACTGTACATACAGTATATCTATATTGCATAGTTATAACCCTTAACTAATACTGTTTACATGTGTGCATATCTTTGTCTTATAGAACCACAACAATAAGATTCCAAGTTATTCGGATTACCACAATCATATAAACATCCTCAAATACAAACAGCTGTGTCTGCATGTGTGCGTGTGGTGGTGACCAAGTGTTTAGTATGGGCCTCAACACCATGTTCTAACCGAACAGCACTATAGTGCGCAGAACCAAACCAATCAGTTATAAGTATATAGCGGGTGAGGGCATTCACAGCCAACCGCTCAGACGGGTGAGGGCATACTAGCCAGCTGTTTTACGTGGTCTTTCTAGCTGGTTTTAGTGACTAACAGTATTTTACATGGTCTGTCATTTCTTTAGCGACCAATAGTTTTTACAGTCATTGTGATAACTATAAACTTTTATACTAACATCACCAATCTGAGGTAAAATGGATGTGTAATTCCACTACATTTTATGGGGTGAAAATGCAGGCTTGTAGTAACACAAACTGTCCACAGTCCACATTCGGGAAATTAGCGGAATATACAATAATTTACTATGCCAAAATAATTCAACATGTCAACTTAAGATGATAGTATACAGTATGTTGCCCACTCACAAACTATTGCAACAATGACATCTATTTCTCACTCATTTAACCATTTGGAGAGTAAAATAATGCTCTCAAACACAATTTAACTGGTCGCTGTAGACTAGAGCCTCCACAGTCTGTGCAGCAGCCTGAATGTTTGACGTCCCTACCTTTTTAGGTTTCTTTTCATGTCTAGTCCATTGTACTGGCCTGTGTGAGGTGTAGTAGTTTGATGCATCTTCTTGCTTTGCTTATTTTTTGTCGCCTGAAAATTCAGTCTCAGCCAACAATTGTTGATATCCTTCATTCCTTACCTGACCCTTACAGACACAGATACCGGACCCAAAGACATTCAAGCAGCACTTTGACAGCAAGCATCCCAAGTCCCCAATACCTCCAGAGCTGGTTGCTGTTGAGGCTTAAAAGACCACACACACACACACAATGGACCTACAGCTGGGATAAGATGCTCTCATCATTCAGACTCACAGTATACATGTTAGCAGCAAACTCTTGCCCTATGCTTCAACTGTATTTCATATGGCTCAATATGTGGAAATGTTGTCACTCATTGCCTTTCACATTGTGATTCACAGACATACAATGACAACGATTTGAGCGCTGCAACTGGGACTGAATGGCGTCAAGGGACAAAACACTGAGACCCCTGGACATGGGTGGGGGAATATTTGTGTTACAATGACCTAAAAGGGGGGGGGGGGGGCAGAAGCACATCAGCACCCCATCTTATATGTCCAACCACCCCTCAACTTCAGACTCTATTGAAGCACCCATCTTACTTCTATGAGCCCACTCTACCTACATCCCTTTTCCCTATGCCGCTTCCTTCATTCATTCCTGATTCAATACCATCTAGACTGTTACACGTCTAAAAGTTTCATGGTGTTACTTTTATCTCATCTGTGTACCGCTGTCCTACTTTTGCCCCCAACTCTTTTCTATACCTCCTCCCATACACTCTTGTGCAAATCATTTCTGCTTTCTTTGACAATGGTGTCATAGTGGAAAGGATTTGTTAGTTGCCCAAGACTGAGCCTTGTTCTGCCTGTAAAAGGCCCTGGTCGAAACAATGCCAAAATCACTTTTGATAGTCTCCGGGTCCATGTTGTAACAATTGTTTTTTGCATTTGACCATTTACAATAAATGTAGCAATATATATGAAACCATTCCTCTGCCTGTTTGATCCATTCTGAAGGAAAGCAGTGACTACGTTTTGTGTGTGTGAGAGAATATGTATGCCTTCTAATGCTAGCAGAAAATCGTTACTTCCGAATGCAAGTTAAACGCCATTCCGTCTATACTGATACCAGACAAATGTATACTTATAAGTATTTTCAAATGTATTTCCAATATACTGCAATGCTTTGTAGCTGAAGAGGGGTGACACTGTCTAGGATAGGAGTGTCGATCAGTTTCTGGAGGTCTGTGTTCACTGGCATTTACTCTCACATCTGCATCAAATCAACCTCTACAAGAAATATTCTAGTTTATTTTATTACAAATATAGCAGTACACAATCCTCCAGAAATCTGTTGACAATGACACATTCCTGTGTATTGGATCCTCTGTATATAGAAAAACGGCAAAAAAAAGATAATTTGGTATTTTCCATTGCTACTAACGTACAGTGGGGAAAAAAAGTATTTAGTCAGCCACCAATTGTGCAAGTTCTCCCACTTAAAAAGATGAGAGAGGCCTGTAATTTTCATCATAGGTACACGTTGTCACACCCTGGCTCTGGGGACTCTATAATTTGAGCCAGGGTGTGTATATTCTATGCATTGTATTTCTGTGTTGGCCAGAGTGGTTCCCAATCAGAGGCAACGAGTGTCAGCTGTTGCTGGTTGTCTCTGATTGGGAGCCATATTTATAGAGGCTGTTTTCCCACAATAGTTGTGGGATCTTGTTCCAGTTGGTTTTGTGTTTGTACCGTGGACTTCACGTATCGTTTGTTGTTTTGTTTATTGTGTGTGCACTTAATTAAATAAGATGTACAAATCTCACGCTGCGCCTTGGTCTACTCACTCTAACGATCGTGACAGAAGATCCCACCATACCAGGACCAAGCAGCGTGTCCAGGAGCAGGCGGCCTGGACATGGGAGGAAGTGCCGGGAAAGGAGCTGGAGAGGTTGGCGATGGCCCAGGTGGGCAAATCGTGGTCCTGGGAGGACATGCTCGGGGGCAAAGGGCCATGGGCTAAGATTAAGGCCCTGGCGAGAGAGGAGCAACGGCGTCAACAGTGTCGTCGTCGGACGGACGAGAGGCAACCCCAGAAAATTTTTAGGGGGGGGGCACACGGCATGGGCGACTGGGCAGCAGGAGGCTGCCACAGGGCGAAATGGGAGACGAGGAGAGAAGGCCACCGGGTTACGGGAGCCATTGGTGAGAGGAGGGAAGGAAGTTGTAGAGGCACGGCGAGAGGTACTGAGGTGTATTGCCAGTCCGGTCTGGCCCGTTCCTGATCCCCGTTTAAGGCCAGTGGTGTGTGTTCCCAGTACGGTCCGGCCTGTTCCTGTTCCTCGCACCAAGCCTACGGTGTGCGTCGCCAGCCCGGCCCGGCCTGTTCCTGCTCCTCGCACCAAGCCTACGGTGTGCGTCGCCAGCCCGGCCCGGCCTGTTCCTGCTCCTCACACCAAGCCTACGGTGCGCGTCGCCAGCCCGGCCCGGCCTGTTCCTGCTCCTCGCACCAAGCCTACGGTGCGCGCGCCAGCCCGGCCCGGCCTGTTCCTGCTCCTCGCACCAAGCCTACGGTGTGCGTCGCCAGCCCGGTCCGGCCTGTTCCTGCTCCTCGCACCAAGCCTACGGTGTGCGTCGCCAGCCCGGCCCGGCCTGTTCCTGCTCCTCGCACCAAGCCTACGGTGCGCTTCGCCAGCCCGGCCCGGCCTGTTCCTGCTCCTCGCACCAAGCCAGGGGTGCGCATCGTCAGCCCGGTCCGGCCCGTTCCTGCTCCATGCACCAAGCCAGGGGTGCGCATCGTCAGCCCGGTCCGGCCCATTCCTGCTCCACGCACCAAGCCAGGGGTGCGCATCGTCAGCCCGGTCCGGCCCGTTCCTGCTCCATGCACCAAGCCAGGGGTGCGCATCGTCAGCCCGGTCCGGACCGTTCCTGCTCCACACACCAAGCCAGGGGTGCGCGTCTTCAGTCCGGCACAACCCGTGCCTGGGTCACCGGTGCCTGGTCAAGTTCCGGTCAGCTGCTCCACACCGGAGCTTAAGCAATCCGCTCCTACGATGTCCAGTCCAGCTCCAGCCAGCGGGGCCAGACCGGATCAGGGGCGCTACGGGGGGATTATTGGAGGGTGGTGTGCAAGCCCGGAGCCGGAACCGCCTCCGAGGAGGAATGCCCACCCAGCCCTCCCCTGGTTTGTTTATGTTTAGGCGCGTTCGCAGTCCGCGCCTTTAGGGGGGGTACTGTCACACCCTGGCTCTGGGGACTCTATAATTTGAGCCAGGGTGTGTATATTCTATGCATTGTATTTCTGTGTTGGCCAGAGTGGTTCCCAATCAGAGGCAACGAGTGTCAGCTGTTGCTGGTTGTCTCTGATTGGGAGCCATATTTATAGAGGCTGTTTTCCCACAATAGTTGTGGGATCTTGTTCCAGTTGGTTTTGTGTTTGTACCGTGGACTTCACGTATCGTTTGTTGTTTTGTTTATTGTGTGTGCACTTAATTAAATAAGATGTACAAATCTCACTCTGCGCCTTGATCTACTCACTCTAACGATCGTGACACACGTCAACTATGACAGACAAAATGAGGAAAAAAAATCCAGAAAATCACATTGTATGATTTTTAATGAATTTATTTGCAAATTATGGTGGAAAATAAGTATTTGGTCAATAACAAACGTTTCTCAATACTTTGTTATATACCCTTTGTTGGCAATGACACAGGTCAAACGTTTTCTGTAAGTCTTCACAAGGTTTTCACACACTGTTGCTGGTATTTTGGCTCATTCCTCCATGCAGATCTCCTCTAGAGCAGTGACGTTTTGGGGCTGTCGCTGGGCAACACGGACTTTCAACTCCCTCCAAAGATTTTCTATGGTGTTGAGATCTGGAGACTGGCTAGGCCACTCCAGGACCTTGAAATGCTTCTTACGAAGCCATTCCTTCGTTGCCAGGGCGGTGTGTTTGGGATCATTGTCATTGTCATGCTGAAAGACCCAGCCACGTTTCATCTTCAATGCCCTTGCTGATGGAAGGAGATTTTCACTCAAAATCTCACAATACCTGGCCCCATTAATTCTTTCCTTTACACGGATCAGTCGTCCTGGTCCCTTTGCAGAAAAACAGCCCCAAAGCATGATGTTTCCACCCCCATGCTTCAGAGTAGGTATGGTGTTCTTTGGATGCAACTCAGCATTCTTTGTCCTCCAAACACGACGAGTTGAGTTTTTACCAAAAAGTTCTATTTTGGTTTCATCTGACCATATGACATTCTCCCAATCCTCTTCTGGATCATCCAAATGCACTCTAGCAAACTTCAGAGGGGCCTGGACATGTACTGGCTTAAGCAGGGGGACACGTCTGGCACTGCAGGATTTGAGTCCCTGGCGGCGTAGTGTGTTACTGATGGTAGGCTTTGTTACTTTGGTCCCAGCTCTCTGCAGGTCATTCACTAGGTCCCCCCGTGTGGTTCTGGGATTTTTGCTCACTGTTCTTGTGATCATTTTGACCCCACGGGGTGAGAACTTGCGTGGAGCCCCAGATCGAGGGAGATTATCAGTGGTCTTGTATGTCTTCCATTTCCTAATAATTGCTCCCACAGTTGATTTCTTCAAACCAAGCTGCTTACCTATTGCAGATTCAGTCTTCCCAGCCTGGTGCAGGTCTACAATTTTGTTTCTGGTGTCCTTTGACAGCTCTTTGGTCTTGGGCATAGTGGAGTTTGGAGTGTGACTGTTTGAGGTTGTGGACAGGTGTCTTTTATACTGATAACAAGTTCAAAAAGGTGCCATTAATACAGGTAACGAGTGGAGGACAGAGGAGCCTCTTAAAGAAGAAGTTACAGGTCTGTGAGAGCCAGAAATCTTGCTTGTTTGTAGGTGACCAAATACTTATTTTCCACCATAATTTGCAAATAAATTCATTAAAAATCCTACAATGTGATTTTCTGGAGAAAAAAATTCTCAATTTGTCTGTCATAGTTGACGTGTACCTATGATGAAAATTACAGGCCTCTCTCATCTTTTTAAGTGGGAGAACTTGCACAATTGGTGGCTGACTAAATACTTTATTTCCCCACTGTATGCTGGTTAAAAGTATAATTAAAGAAATGCACACATTTTTTTGCCACGCATATATAGTCCATATATTTAGCTTTTTAATTGAACCATGTGTAGTACATCTAATAGAGACAATGATAAATTCATGGTTCAACAAGACAACATAGCCATCAAAAGGGTAGAAATTTAGCATTGCACTTATGTCACAGTACTTTACAGCTTTGATTGGATACATAGAATATATGACAAAGGGTGATGTAATTATCTGAATTACTGTAGATTTGAATAGTTTAATCAGGAGTGAAGTATGGTTATAAGTCCAATTTGAAAATCTCAATTGAGGATTTCTTTATGAAGGAGGTGTTATTCATATACCATTCTCACATTAAATAATCAATATATTATACTGAACAAAAATATAAATGCAACATGTAAAGTGTTGGTCCCATGTTTCATGAGCTAAAATAAAAGATCCCAGAAATGTTCAGTTCGCACAAAAAGCTTATTTCTCTCAGAATTGGTGCACCAATTTGTTTACATCCCTGTTAGTGAGTATTTCTCCTTTGCCAAGATAATCCATCCACCTGACAGGTGTGGCATATCAAGAAGCTGATTAAACAGCACACCTTGTGCTGGGGACAATAACAGGCCACTTTAAAATGTGCAGTTTTGTCACACGACACAATGTCACAGATGTCTCAAGTTTTGAGGGAGCGTGCAGTTGGCATGCTGACTGCAGGAATGGCCACCAGAGCTGTTGCAAGATAATTTAATGTTAATTTCGTTTTAGAGAATTTGGCCGTAAGTGCAACTGGCCTCACAACCGCAGACCACGTGTAACCACGCCAGCCCCTCCACATCCGGCTTCTTCACCTGCGGGATCGTCTGAGATCAGACACCTGGATAGCTGATGAAACTGTGGGATTGCACAACTGAAGAATATCTGCACACACTGTAAGAAAAAGTCACAGGGAAGCCCATCTGCATGCTCGTTGTACTCACCAAGGTCTTGACCTGACTGCAGTTCGGCATCGTAACTGACTTCAGTGGGCAAATGCTCACCTTCGATGGCCCCTGGCACGCTGAATAAGTGTGCTCTTCACGGATGAATCTCGCGTTGCGTTGCCGAGTGGTTTGCTGATGTCAATGTTGTGAACAGAGTGCCCCATGGTGGCAGTGGGATTACGGTATGGGCAGGCATAAACTACGGACAACAAACACAATTGTATTTTATCGATGGCAATTTGAATGCACAGAGATACCGTGACGAGATCCTGAGGCCCATTGTTGTGCCATTCAACAGCTGCCATCACCTCATATTTCAGCATGATAATGCACAGTCCCATGTCGCAAGGATCTGTACACAATTCCTGGGAGCTGAAAATGTCACAATTCTTCCATGGCCTGCATATTCACAAGACATCTCACCCATTGAGCATGTTTGGAATGCTCTGGATCGACGTGCATGACAGCGTGTTCCAGTTCCTGCCAGTATCCAGCAACTTCGCAAAACCATCGAAGAGGAGTGGGTCAACATTCTACAGGCCTCAATCAACAGCTTGATCAACTCTATGCTAAGGAGATGTGTCCCGCTGCATGAGGCAAATGGTGGTCACACCAGATACTGACTGGTTTTCTGATCCACGCACCTATCTTTATTTAAAAAGGTATCTGTGACCAACAGATGCACATCTGCATTCCCAGTCATGTTAAATCCATAGATTAGGGCCAAAAGAATATATTTTAATTGACTGATTTCCTTATATGAACTGTAACACAGTAAATCTTTGAAATTGTTGCGTTTATATTTTTGTTCAGTGTAGATACATACTATTTATACACATATTGCCAGATTATTGCTATCAACTGCTGGCTGCAAGGTATATTACCCCGTTTGTATATTTTGGAACAATGGTAGTCAAGTTTATAAAAATGATGTAGAATATATGGGCTACCACAGGTGTCACAGGCATCCACAGGTCTTGACCACCATGTTGCGATGCTTCTTTAGGATCACATTGTTGTTGTCGTCGTAGAAGAGTACGGAGATGGGACTGAGCTTGGTGGGTCCGCAGCACGCTTTGGGAACCTCGTCCGGCTTCAGAAGGTGAACCTGCCATGAAAAAAGGTCAATCAGACTTATTCATACATGCACTTTTATATAATCAATGATACTATCCTGTTTATAAAAGAGATATGGATTATTATTATGCAGATACTTCAGTGCTCTCCTACATCAGTGGGCTGTGGCTTTGCCCCCCTTGTCTGAATTTGGTCAATATATTTTAAACCGGGTTGTCTGTGCTCCACAATACTTTATTATCCACTGAGTCAAAGACTAGACTTTCAGAAGTTCAACAACAACTTCCATGAAACATGCTAAAACATTTCAATGGGCCATTGACCTAGATAGTGACTTAAAAATAACATTTGGTATTTTTGTTTTATATTATACCAACAACATAGGAAATCCTCTGGTGACAAAATAGGGTCAATAGAATTAGAATGATGAGTAGGAATGGAATTTTTATAGAATTCTAATGGTAAGCATAGAGTTCCAAACTCATTTCTATGGCAACACAGCTGTCAATTTTGTAAACAACAATTTTCTAAAATATGTGTTGCCAAGAGACATCGAACCGATAGAACATCTCGGCGTTCTATTGAACGTTTTCTGTTCGAAAACAACAACACCTTCAGTTTGCTGTTCAACAACAACAAACATGACAGATTTTTGAGACCTGAGACTGAAAGATCGACTGGAAAATGCCTGGGTGCTTTTCAAAATTGGCGGAGAGAGTGCGTGGACGTCGGCGGTCTACTGCGTCGACAGGTTGTTCAAATTCATTTGTGGGTTGTTTTTGTTGTCTTTTTCCGTTTTGCAGGGTTCGCAATCGTCGGGAGGTGGACAGAGACATCGAGGGTATGTTGAGTTTAAACTTCTTATTTTACCACATTTAACAATATAAATGTAATTTGTGAAATGTTGTGTATTTCTGTAATCCATACTTGCAAGCTAACGTTGACTTTAGTGACTTTTGCTAAGAGATGCACTTTTGAACTAGTAGTACTAGCTAGCTCGCTACGTTTTACATCCTAACATTTGTTTGTTTGTATTCCAATGTTCCTAATTTTAGAATCAACTGTCCTGGATGAGGTCCAGTTGGTTGTGCCATTGGATGATGTGCTGGATGTACCACTGCTGCCAGCCATCCTTGAGGAGGTGCCAGATGTGCCGACTATCCTTGAGGTACAATTTTCAGAAAGTTTAATGTTTGAAAAGTATCCCAGATATTCAATTCCTGTCACTTTGACATTCTAAAAATCTTTGTTGTCTGCTTTCTGCTTTAGGAGGCCACTGGTAATTGGCAGTTGATACCGATTAGGTTTAGCTCCCTGTACTGTGGGCCTGTTGTGATCAGGGTAAGAGACCCACACACACAGTCACATCACTGTTGCAATGTTTGCTGTTTCTAACCTGAATGTATTGTAATGTCAACCCCCTCTTGTGCAGAACAATGCAGGTCCGGTGGTTAAAGCTTGGAGAACTTTCCAGTTCATCAGCCCCATTATCACCTACATGCGTGGGGGATCCCAGGTATGTGTCTTTGTCACTACCTAATCCTAATCTACATCGTCAGTGTCATGTGATCTTGATGGAAATATGTTACAGCGATGGCTGATGTTGTTTTGTTGATGTTGTTTCACTCCACAGCAGGTGGTGGTGAGGATGCACCATGCGAGTAGGGTTCGAGGCCTGGAGACTCAACTGGTGTGGGCCATCTCCAAGGAGACACACAGACTTAGTCCAGAGGGCATCCCCTACTGTGCCACCAAGGTGCAGTCCATCTCTTGGATCCAGGTAAGATGTAAATACTACTGAATTAGTATTAGATTTTCTTCACTTATTCCGTTTGGCCTTAACATGTCGTTTCTCTCTGTCAGTATGTGGCTGGCAGGGTGACCCAGTATGCGTCTCACCTCCGCCACGAGACGTCTGTGGCCGTGACGCATGGCTGCTACCAGGTAAATAAACAATTTCCTATGTATATAGAATAGAAATTACAGGGCATTTTCCATTAGATATGGTCTGTTTTCTATTAACGTGTGTTGTGTGTGTGTGTTTTGAGCAGCAAACTGATGTCTCGGTGGTGTACGCCACTCTCCACATGGGGCTGGATGGGCTGCTCTCCTCCTCGGCGTGGTCGGAGGCTGCCTCCGTCTCTACGCCCACCACTCAGCAGTTCACTGAGCCAGAGCCTGAGGGCCACAACTGCTATGAGGTCAGATGTTACACACACACATACTATTGACTAGTAGCATTAAGATCCTTCGATTTACCCATTGTTTGTCATGTCATTACATTGGTCACTGATGTTGAATAATTGTTCTGTTATTGTAGGGCTGGGAGGAGGACCTGCTGCCTGAGGAGAGGGAGGTTCCTCTGCTAAAGTGAGTCCCTCTAAATGTGTGTATAGTCTGAGCTTGTCAGATGCTGAAGGATAGTGGTCACAATGCTGTTATTCCCCATTGACATGCTCCATTCCCTCTCTTCCACAGCCTCTACCTTACCACCAAGAGAGTGGAGGACATCGGCCTGAGGCTCGTCTCCCTGCGCCAGGCCTTTACTGTGAGTGGACCCACTTTTCTTTGACTCTCTGTGTCTTCCTGTTCTGTCTGTCTCCTAGAGTAAGATGGGTGTCTCACCCTAACTCTTCCCTCTTCTCTAGACCCTGCTCGGTTCCACCCTGAGTAGGAACCATCTGTTTGTGGCGGGAAAGGTCCTACTGGGCGCACTGGTTCAGGTCCACCAGATGGTAGCTCACTAACTCATTGTCCTTCAAGGGAAAGAGAACGTCCTCGGTGTGAAATGTGTTCTGTGCACTAACATCACTGCTCTTTGCTTTATGATAGGACGAGGCCGAATTCATCCGTGCCTATAACGACTTTGTGGACTACCTGAGTGACCCCTCCAAGCAGATTGACATTGAGAGGGAGCTGGCTGAGGCAAATGTGAGTTAATTAACTCTTTCAAGTCTCACTTTGAGTTCTTCCACATGCATGTCTTTTATACGGCACAGTAGCTGATCTATTTGAAATCATTCCTATTTTCTCCAAACGTGTTTTCTTGTCCTAGATCCATCATGTTGACCTGATAGATGTCCTTTTTGAGCTGGTGCTGTTTCGGATGATGACAGCTCAGAAATCCCTGATGGTGGTAAGTAGCATCTCGCTGGTAAATGTTTAGATGTCTGTCTATTAGCAATTTCACTTCAATTTCTCTTCTCTCCTCCTCTGTTTACTTTAGCAACCTGGTGGGTTCATGGAGCGTCTGTACGCTCTCCTGTACTCCTTCCTGCCCACTGTTGCCAGCATTGAGCCAAAGGCTGAGAGATACCTGTTGCTGCTCAATGTAAGAGTCAAGAGTTTACTTCCTGTTTTCTTCCTTATTACTAGTTTACTTCCTCTTTACTCGTTCCTGGTTAACAGGGTTTCAATGCCGTTTTAGGGGGAGTAACTCTCATTGTCTCTCTCCTCTTGATAAGCTAGTAGCTCAGAGCCATTTTCTATGTGTTGTGTGGTGTTCCCTTCAGGGCGGGCTGATGGCTCTGCTAGATGACATGTTTGGGCAGCAGCTGGCCTGGTATTTTAACCGAGAGTCTCTGGTCACTGAGCTCTCCAGTCTCCTGGAGTACCACCTCGAGTACCTCATGGCCAGCATGTAGTCCTACTGCAGAGACCTGAAGGGCCACACTTCTCTCTCTCTCTCTCTCTCTCTCTCTCTCTCTCTCTCTCTCTCTCTCTCTCTCTCTCTCTCTCTCTCTCTCTTCTCTCTCTCTCTCTCTCTCTCTCTCTCTCTCTCTCTCTCTCTCTCTCTCTCTCTCTCTCTCTCTCTCTCTCTCTCTCTCTCTCTCTCTCTCTCTCTCTCTCTCTCTCTCTCTCTCTCTCTCTCTCTCTCTCTCTCTCTCTCTCTCTCTCTCTCTCTCTCTCTCTCTCTCTCTCTCTCTCTCTCTCTCTCTCTGGAATTGAGGACTTGAAGTGCTTCGTTGAACCCTGATTAGTAAACACCTATTAAATTCATGTATTCTCTTGTTTTCTCTCCCCACAGGATTCTTGTCACACTTTGCCACCTAACAGTGCTCTAGACACTAGTGCACTACATTACTTTGCTCTGAATTTTACATTTTCAAATAAAATAAATGGTAGTTCAAAAGCATTTGTCTCTGTCTTTTCATTTATTTGATTATTTCATCACTATTTCCTATTCCTGGAGTTGTTATTATATTATGTAATTATATTATTACATGAACAATTATGCTTTATTCTTTGCATATGGAAATAAAAACCAACTTTAAGTTGATTTACATGTACTACAGGCCCACGCTTTATGGCATTGTACTGTGATGTGTGATACTGTACTATTTAAAAACATGGAGGCCTACATACACTGAGTGTACAAAACATTAAGAACACCTTGCTAATATTGAGTTGCACCCCCTGTTGCTCAGAACAGCCTCAATTTGTCGGGGCATGGACTCTACAAGGTGTCGAAAGCGTTCCAAAGGGATTCTGGCCCATGTTGACTCCAATGCTTCCCACAGTTGTGTCAAGTTGGATGAATGACCTTTGGGTGGTGGACCATTCTTGATACACCTACTACCATACCCCGTTCAAAGGATCATATCTTTCACCTGAATTTACCTGGTCAGTCTATGTCATGGAAAGAGCAGGTGTTCCTAATGTTTTGTACACTCAGTGTATGTTAGTTGTGTAGTAACCTGGTACAGTATAAAGTCCACCACTATAGGGCACAATTGCTTCTGTCTTGAAAGTTACTTCTCACTATCCGTACTCTATTTTAAGACTGCCATTGTAGACTCAGGTAAATTTGTTATTTTAGTTTCAGTTTGCCATAAATGTCTGAGCCATTTACCGTCATTCCCATTGAAACCAATGTTAGAGTTCATGTATAGCCCCTGGTTCACCCCAGACTTGACTGCCCTTGACCAGCACAAAAACATCCTGTGGCGTACTGCATTAGCATCGAACAGCCCCCGCGATATGCAACTTTTCAGGGAAGTCAGGAACCAATATACACAATCAGTTAGGAAAGCAAAGGCTAGCTTTTTCAAACAGAAATGTGCATCCTGTAGCACTAACTCCAAAACGTTTTGGGACACTGTAAAGTCCATGGAGAATAAGAGCACCTCCTCCCAGCTACCCACTGCACTGAGGCTAGGAAACACTGTCACCACCGATAAATCTACGATAATCGAGAATATCAATAAGCATTTTGCTACGGCTGGCCATGCTTTCCACTTGGCTACACCTACCCCGGCCACCAGCTCTGCACCCTCCGCTGCAACTTGCCCATGCCCCCCCCCCCGCCCCCACATCTCCTTCACCCAAATACAGATAGCTGATGTCCTGAAAGAGCTGCTAAATCTGGACCCCGCCGAAATTGTCGCAACCCCTATTACTAGCCTGTTCAACCTGTCTTTCGTATCGTCTGAGATCCCCAGAGATTTGGAAAGCTGCCGCGGTCATCCCCCTCTTCGAGCTGGTCATGGGTGCACCTCAGCCAAGCTCAATGTCCTAAACGATATGATAACCGCGATCGATAAAAGACAGTAATGTGCAGCCGTCTTCATCGACCTGGCCAAGGCTTTTGACTCTGTCAATCACTGCATTCTTATTGGCAGACTAAATAGCCTTGGTTTCTCAAATGACTGCCTCACCTGGTTCACCAACTACTTCTCAGATAGAGTTCAATGTGTCAAATCGGAGGGCCTGTTGTCTGGACCTCTAGCAGTCTCTAAGGGGGTGCCACAGGGTTCAAATCTCGGGCCGACTCTATTCTCTGTGTATATCAATGATGTCGCTCTTGCTGCTGGTGACTCTCAGATCTACCTCTACGCAGACGACACCATTTTGTATACATCTGGCCCTTCACTGGACACTATGTTAACAAACCTCCAAACGAGCTTCAATGCCATACAACACTCCTTCCGTGGCCTCCAACTGCTCTTAAACGCTAGTAAAACTAAATGCATGCTCTTCAATCGAACGCTGCTTGCCCCTGCCCGCCCGATTAGAATCACTACTCTCGGCGGGTCTGACTTAGAATATGTGGACAACTACAAATACCTAGGTGTCTGGTTAGACCATAAACTCTCCTTCCAGACTCACATTAAGCATCTCCAATCCAAAGCTAAATCTAGAATCGGCTTCCTATTTCGCAACAAAGCCTCCTTCACTCATGCTGCTAAACATGCCCTCGTAAAACTGACTATCCTACCGATCCTTGACTTCGGCGATGTCATTTACAAAATAGCTTCCAACACTCTACTCAGCAAATTGGATGTAGTCTATCACAGTGCCATCTGTTTTGTCACCAAAGCCCCATATACTACCCACCATTGTGACCTGTACACTCTCGTTGGCTGGCCCTCACTACATATTCGTCGCCAAACCCACTGGCTCCAGGTCATCTATAAATCACTTCTAGGCAAATCCCCGCCTTATCTTAGATCATTGGTCACCATAGCAACACCCACCCGTAGTATGCGTTCCAGCAGGTATATCTCACTGGTCATCCCCAAAGCCAACCCCTCCTTTGGCCGCCATTCCTTCCAGTTCTCTGCTGCATATAGCTGGAACGGACTGCAAACATCTCTGAAGCTGGAGACACTTATCTCCCTCACTAACTTTAAGCATCAGTTGTCAGAGCAGCTTACCGATCACTGCACCTGTACACAGCCCATCTGTAATTAGCCCACACAACTACCTCATCCCCATATTGTGATTTACATTGTTATTTATTTTGCTAATTGTGTGCTAAGGTGATACAATGTTAGATTATGATATTATCTATTCAGTAGATTGAGTAGTTAAGGGAGACAGAAGCTCACCTTCCAGCCTAGGTCACTAAAGCTCACATATAATTAATGTCTCTTACAAGCCTGACGCCCACTGTTGACGTGGCTGTGATCTGAAAGGGATCAAAAAAGATGTTATGAGACAGGACAGACTGTAAAGCATGCTTTGGATGCATTGGATTTAAAATAAAGACACAATTAAATGTAAACGCAAGTTAAGTAATTTTGTAATTTGGATGAACTATCCCTTTAAACTCTGCAAAAACAAGCTTAACAACAACACCAAAAACCAGTGTTGTCCCCTGACCTTGTATGACCTCACCATGTATACTGGGCAGGGGACGGTCATATTTGGGCTTCTTCTTGCGGGGGTTGGGATTCAGGGCGCGACAGGGGGCCTGGCTGGCCCTGAAGAAGGTCACCATGAAGGGCTGTTTGGAGCAGGGGCCCCTTCGACCCACCAAGCCTACCCACCCAGCTGACAAGGACTGGTCTGATAGAGAGAAAACAATGTGTGTGTGTGTGTGTGTGTGTGTGTGTGTGTGTGTGTGTGTGTGTGTGTGTGTGTGTGTGTGAGAGAGAGAGAGTGATACAATCTTGAGGTACACCAAAACAGCATATCTCAATTTCTATGTATTTACTAAGCAATTACAAATACTATATGACATTACATTGCTACTGAACAGGTATTGGTGTAGTATTCTGAGTTAACTTGCCTCTTTATTCAATGGTATAATAATCAAGGAATCCACTTTGTGGGAAATACCCTCCCCATCTGCAGAGCATTTCCTGACCCTGACCATAGTATTAACTCTTTGAGGCTCACCCTCCTCTGTGTCCACATACAGACTGCAGGGGTGCAGGACGTGACAAATAAACTCTAAACTGGGAATGTTTACTGGTTGCTCATGAGGTCAAGGGGAAGTCAATGTGTGGAATACATTTAACTAGTTGTGGAAAATATTCTAGATCAAGAAAAATAAGGTAAGGAGCAAGCGCTGCATGCATATTATGTGTGCCAAACAGGTGCTGTATAGATTACAATATAATTTTCTGACCTTTTGGAACAACGTAAACAACAATAACTACATTATAAGCGTACCAGAGAGTTTGTTGTAATGTTTTTTTGCTAAGCCTTTATTACAGCAAAGACTAAAAACAGTCACATTCATTTGTGAATGCAATTTCCGAAATGTAACGGCTTATTGTTTAAGCTAATTATTCTAAGCTCGCTTTATTTTATTTTAAAACTAACATGCTTGATTGCATTTCAAATCATGAATGACTCATATGCTGTGTGATGACATGAACGAATGAAAGATTGATTGATACAGTAGCCTATATAAGCATTGAAATATAGGCCTAAATAAGTTACAGTATTAAGACTAAACAGGATATGCTCTTAGGCCTACAGCTCGGGCTGCTATACTAAGGCTACTAATGATAATGGCAATACTTATTATAATGATGATCATAATAATATTAGTAACAATAACAATAAGAAGGATATCAAGAAAAAGCAGGGTTATTATTATTATCATTATTATTAATTCTGACACTTTGGAACAATGTAAACAACACTAAATTAATTATAAAGATACCAGAAAGTCTGTTCTAACAGAAAAAAAAAGTGTAAAGCCTTTATTACAGCAAAGCAAAGATTAAAAACAGCCGCATTTGTGAAATCGTTTACTTGACATGTTGTTGTGTGAGCCTTGGTGCTCACCGAACCATTAGGCTATTAAACAAACACTCAAACAGGCAACAGAAGCAGGATCTGACTTATTTCTGTAGATATACAGTTGAAGTCAGAAGTTTACATACACTTAGGTTGGAGTCATTAAAACTCGTTTTTCAACTACTCCACAAATTTCTTGTTAACAAACTATAGTTTTGGCAAGTTGGTTAGGACATCTACTTTGTGCATGACACAAGTAATCTTTCCAACAATTGTTTACAGACAGATTATTTCACTTATAATTCACTGTATCACAATTCCAGTGGGTCAGAAGTTTACATACACTAAGTTGACTGTGCCTTTAAACAGCTTGGAAAATTCCAGAAAATGATGTCATGGCTTTAGAAGCTTCTGATAGGCTAATTGACATAATTTGAGTCAATTGGAGGTGTACCTGTGGATGTATTTCAAAGCCTACCTTCAAACTCAGTGCCTCTTTGCTTGACATCATGTGAAAATCAAAATAAATCAGCCAAGACCTCAGAAAATGTTCTTTAGAACTCCACAAGTCTGGTTCATTCTTGGAAGCAATTTCCAAACGCCTGAAGGTACCACGTTCATCTGTACAAACAATAGTACACAAGTATAAACACCATGGGACCACGCAGCCATCATACCGTACATGAAGGAGGCGCGTTCTGTCTCCTAGAGATGAACGTAGTTTGGTGCGAAAAGTGCAAATCAATCCCAGAACAACAGCAAAGGACCTTGTGAAGATGCTGGAGGAAACAGGTACAAAGGTATATATATCCACAGTAAAACGAGTCCTATATCGACATAACCTGAAAGGCCGCTCAGCAAGGAAGAAGCCACTGCTCCAAAACCGCCATAAAAATGCCAGGCTACGGTTTGCAACTGCACATGGGGACAAAGACTGTACCTTTTGGAGAAATGTCCTCTGGTCTGATGAAACAAAAATAGAACTGTTTGGCCATAATGACCATCGTTATGTTTGGAGGAAAAGGGGGGGTCTTGCAAGCTGAAGAACACCATCCCAACCGTGAAGCACGGGGGTGGCAGCATCATGATGTGGGGGTACTTTGCTGCAGGAGGGACTGGTGCACTTCACAAAATAGATGGCATCATGAGGAAGGAAAATTATGTGGATATATTGAAGCAACATCTCAAGACATCAGACAGGAAGTTAAAGCTTGGTCGCAAATGGGTCTTCCAAATGGACAATGACCCCAAGCATACTTCCAAAGTTGTGACAAAATGGCTTAAGAACAACAAAGTCAAGGTAATGGAGTGGCCATCACAAAACATTTGTTGGCAGAACTGAAAAAGCATGTGTGAGCAAGGAGGCCTACAAACCTGACTCAGTTACACCAGCTCTGTCAGGAGGAATGGGCCAAAATTCACCCAACTTATTGTGGGAAGCTTGTGGAAGGCTACCCGAAATGTTTGACCCAAGTTAAACAATTTAAAGGCAATGCTACCAAATACTAATTGAGTGTATGTAAACTTCTGACCCATTGGGAATGTGATGAAATAAATAAAAGCAGAAATAAATCATTCTCTCTACTATTATTCTGACATTTCACATTCTTAAAATAAAGTGGTGATCCTAACTGACCTAAGACAGGGAATTTATACTAGGATTAAATGTTAGTAATGGTGAAAAACTGAGTTTAAATGTATTTGCTAATGTGTATGTTAACTTCCGACTTCAACTGTATATGGATCATTTATAAAGCCAGGCACATTTAACAGTTAAGCTATTGATTATTTACCTAATTAAGTCGGGGTTTCCTCTCCTCACTTTTCTTAGACAATAAGGCAAGGGCTGTTTTCTCATCTCTTCATTCTGCTGCTGCCTCTGCCACATTGTTCTCAACAACAATACGCAGATTAAATGTGCTATTATGCACATAGCAACATGGTCTAGGAAAAGGCACCAATTCAACAGAGCACTGATGTGTTTCAGAACTGCAGACAGTGACCACTATCCAACGCGGGAGAAAGTGCATTTGTTATAAAATGATATTATTTTTATTCTTGCACCATTGTTCTTATGTAATATAACCATATGCAATTTCAGTAACACGTCTTAGAGTGATGGACTGTGCCATCCCCACGGCCTCCACAATGGATTAGTCCACTCAGACTGGCGCGAATCAGACAGGTGTTTTGTACACCATGATATTTGTACATGAATTTTTTGCTACTGCTCCGCTAAAGAAATATTGGTCGTCCAACAGCCTATCGACCAAACAATCGACCAGTCGAATAAATGGGGTCAACCCTACTAGCTATATAATCTTCCAGAACGATGAGTAGGTGTGTCCAAACTTTTGACTGTTACTGTACATAAAGTATATCTATATTGCATAGTTATAACCCTTAACTAATACTGTTTACATGTGTGCATATCTTTGTCTTATAGAACCACAACAATAAGATTCCAAGTTATTCGGATTACCACAATCATATAAACATCCTCAAATACAAACAGCTGTGTCTGCATGTGTGCGTGTGGTGGTGACCAAGTGTTTAGTATGGGCCTCAACACCATGTTCTAACCGAACAGCACTATAGTGCGCAGAACCAAACCAATCAGTTATAAGTATATAGCGGGTGAGGGCATTCACAGCCAACCGCTCAGACGGGTGAGGGCATACTAGCCAGCTGTTTTACGTGGTCTTTCTAGCTGGATTTAGTGACTAACAGTATTTTACATGGTCTGTCATTTCTTTAGCGACCAATAGTTTTTACAGTCATTGTGATAACTATAAACTTTTATACTAACATCACCAATCTGAGGTAAAATGGATGTGTAATTCCACTACATTTTATGGGGTGAAAATGCAGGCTTGTAGTAACACAAACTGTCCACAGTCCACATTCGGGAAATTAGCGGAATATACAATAATTTACTATGCCAAAATAATTCAACAAGTCAACTTAAGATGATAGTATACAGTATGTTGCCCACTCACAAACTATTGCAACAATGACATCTATTTCTCACTCATTTAACCATTTGGAGAGTAAAATAATGCTCTCAAACACAATTTAACTGGTCGCTGTAGACTAGAGCCTCCACAGTCTGTGCAGCAGCCTGAATGTTTGACGTCCCTACCTTTTTAGGTTTCTTTTCATGTCTAGTCCATTGTACTGGCCTGTGTGAGGTGTAGTAGTTTGATGCATCTTCTTGCTTTGCTTATTTTTTGTCACCTGAAAATTCAGTCTCAGCCAACAATTGTTGATATCCTTCATTCCTTACCTGACCCTTACAGACACAGATACCGGACCCAAAGACATTCAAGCAGCACTTTGACAGCAAGCATCCCAAGTCCCCAATACCTCCAGAGCTGGTTGCTGTTGAGGCTTAAAAGACCACACACACACACACACAATGGACCTACAGCTGGGATAAGATGCTCTCATCATTCAGACTCACAGTATACATGTTAGCAGCAAACTCTTGCCCTATGCTTCAACTGTATTTCATATGGCTCAATATGTGGAAATGTTGTCACTCATTGCCTTTCACATTGTGATTCACAGACATACAATGACAACGATTTGAGCGCTGCAACTGGGACTGAATGGCGTCAAGGGACAAAACACTGAGACCCCTGGACATGGGTGGGGGAATATTTGTGTTACAATGACCTAAAAGGGGGGGGGGGGGCAGAAGCACACCAGCACCCCATCTTATATGTCCAACCACCCCTCAACTTCAGACTCTATTGAAGCACCCATCTTACTTCTATGAGCCCACTCTACCTACATCCCTTTTCCCTATGCCGCTTCCTTCATTCATTCCTGATTCAATACCATCTAGACTGTTACACGTCTAAAAGTTTCATGGTGTTACTTTTATCTCATCTGTGTACCGCTGTCCTACTTTTGCCCCCAACTATTTTCTATACCTCCTCCCATACACTCTTGTGCAAATCATTTCTGCTTTCTTTGACAATGGTGTCATAGTGGAAATGATTTGTTAGTTGCCCAAGACTGAGCCTTGTTCTGCCTGTAAAAGGCCCTGGTCGAAACAATGCCAAAATCACTTTTGATAGTCTCCGGGTCCATGTTGTAACAATTGTTTTTTGCATTTGACCATTTACAATAAATGTAGCAATATATATGAAAGCATTCCTCTGCCTGTTTGATCCATTCTGAAGGAAAGCAGTGACTACGTTTTGTGTGTGTGAGAGAATATGTATGCCTTCTAATGCTAGCAGAAAATCGTTACTTCCGAATGCAAGTTAAACGCCATTCCGTCTATACTGATACCAGACAAATGTATACTTATAAGTATTTTCAAATGTATTTCCAATATACTGCAATGCTATGTAGCTGAAGAGGGGTGACACTGTCTAGGATAGGAGTGTCGATCAGTTTCTGGAGGTCTGTGTTCACTGGCATTTACTCTCACATCTGCATCAAATCAACCTCTACAAGAAATATTCTAGTTTATTTTATTACAAATATAGCAGTACACAATCCTCCAGAAATCTGTTGACAATGACACATTCCTGTGTATTGGATCCTCTGTATATAGAAAAACGGCAAAAAAAAGATAATTTGGTATTTTCCATTGCTACTAACGTACAGTGGGGAAAAAAAGTATTTAGTCAGCCACCAATTGTGCAAGTTCTCCCACTTAAAAAGATGAGAGAGGCCTGTAATTTTCATCATAGGTACACGTTGTCACACCCTGGCTCTGGGGACTCTATAATTTGAGCCAGGGTGTGTATATTCTATGCATTGTATTTCTGTGTTGGCCAGAGTGGTTCCCAATCAGAGGCAACGAGTGTCAGCTGTTGCTGGTTGTCTCTGATTGGGAGCCATATTTATAGAGGCTGTTTTCCCACAATAGTTGTGGGATCTTGTTCCAGTTGGTTTTGTGTTTGTACCGTGGACGTCACGTATCGTTTGTTGTTTTGTTTATTGTGTGTGCACTTAATTAAATAAGATGTACAAATCTCACGCTGCGCCTTGGTCTACTCACTCTAACGATCGTGACACACGTCAACTATGACAGACAAAATGAGGAAAAAAAATCCAGAAAATCACATTGTAGGATTTTTAATGAATTTATTTGCAAATTATGGTGGAAAATAAGTATTTGGTCAATAACAAACGTTTCTCAATACTTTGTTATATACCCTTTGTTGGCAATGACACAGGTCAAACGTTTTCTGTAAGTCTTCACAAGGTTTTCACACACTGTTGCTGGTATTTTGGCTCATTCCTCCATGCAGATCTCCTCTAGAGCAGTGACGTTTTGGGGCTGTCGCTGGGCAACACGGACTTTCAACTCCCTCCAAAGATTTTCTATGGGGTTGAGATCTGGAGACTGGCTAGGCCACTCCAGGACCTTGAAATGCTTCTTACAAAGCCACTCCTTCGTTGCCAGGGCGGTGTGTTTGGGATCATTGTCATTGTCATGCTGAAAGACCCAGCCACGTTTCATCTTCAATGCCCTTGCTGATGGAAGGAGATTTTCACTCAAAATCTCACAATACCTGGCCCCAATAATTCTTTCCTTTACACGGATCAGTCGTCCTGGTCCCTTTGCAGAAAAACAGCCCCAAAGCATGATGTTTCCACCCCCATGCTTCAGAGTAGGTATGGTGTTCTTTGGATGCAACTCAGCATTCTTTGTCCTCCAAACACGACGAGTTGAGTTTTTACCAAAAAGTTCTATTTTGGTTTCATCTGACCATATGACATTCTCCCAATCCTCTTCTGGATCATCCAAATGCACTCTAGCAAACTTCAGAGGGGCCTGGACATGTACTGGCTTAAGCAGGGGGACACGTCTGGCACTGCAGGATTTGAGTCCCTGGCGGCGTAGTGTGTTACTGATGGTAGGCTTTGTTACTTTGGTCCCAGCTCTCTGCAGGTCATTCACTAGGTCCCCCCGTGTGGTTCTGAGATTTTTGCTCACCGTTCTTGTGATCATTTTGACCCCACGGGGTGAGAACTTGCGTGGAGCCCCAGATCGAGGGAGATTATCAGTGGTCTTGTATGTCTTCCATTTCCTAATAATTGCTCCCACAGTTGATTTCTTCAAACCAAGCTGCTTACCTATTGCAGATTCAGTCTTCCCAGCCTGGTGCAGGTCTACAATTTTGTTTCTGGTGTCCTTTGACAGCTCTTTGGTCTTGGGCATAGTGGAGTTTGGAGTGTGACTGTTTGAGGTTGTGGACAGGTGTCTTTTATACTGATAACAAGTTCAAAAAGGTGCCATTAATACAGGTAACGAGTGGAGGACAGAGGAGCCTCTTAAAGAAGAAGTTACAGGTCTGTGAGAGCCAGAAATCTTGCTTGTTTGTAGGTGACCAAATACTTATTTTCCACCATAATTTGCAAATAAATTCATTAAAAATCCTACAATGTGATTTTCTGGAGAAAAAAATTCTCAATTTGTCTGTCATAGTTGACGTGTACCTATGATGAAAATTACAGGCCTCTCTCATCTTTTTAAGTGGGAGAACTTGCACAATTGGTGGCTGACTAAATACTTTATTTCCCCACTGTATGCTGGTTAAAAGTATAATTTAAAAAATGCACACATTTTTTTGCCACGCATATATAGTCCATATATTTAGCTTTTTAATTGAACCATGTGTAGTACATCTAATAGAGACAATGAGAAATTCATGGTTCAACAAGACAACATTTACATTTACATTTTAGTCATTTAGCAGACGCTCTTAACCAGAGCGACTTACAGGAGCAATTAGGGTTAAGTGCCTTGCTCAAGGGCACATTAACGTCATTTAGCAGACGCTCTTAGCCAGAGCGACTCACAAATTGGTGCGTTCACCCTATAGCCAGTGGGATAACCACTTTACAATTTGGGGGGGGGGGGGGGGGGGGTTAGAAGGAATACTTTATCCTATCCCAGGTATTCCTTAAAGAGGTGGGGTTTCAAATGTCTCCGGAAGGTGGTGAGTGACTCCGCTGTCCTGGCGTCGTGAGGGAGCTTGTTCCACCATTGGGGTGCCAGAGCAGCGAACAGTTTTGACTGGGCTGAGCGGGAGCTGTGCTTCCGCAGAGGAAGGGGAGCCAGCAGGCCAGAGGTGGATGAACGCAATGTCCTCGTTTGGGTGTAGGGACTGATCAGAGCCTGAAGGTACAGAGGTGCCGTTCCCCTCACTGCTCCATAGGCAAGCACCATGGTCTTGTAGCGGATGCGAGCTTCAACTGGAAGCCAGTGGAGTGTGCGGAGGAGGGGGGTGACGTGAGAGAACTTGGGAAGGTTGAACACCAGACGGGCTGCGGCATTCTGGATGAGTTGTAGGGGTTTAATGGCACAGGCAGGGAGCCCAGCCAACAGCGAGTTGCAGTAGTCCAGACGGGAGATGACAAGTGCCTGGACCAGGACCTGCGCCGCTTCCTGTGTAAGGCAGGGTCGCACTCTCCGAATGTTGTAGAGCATGAACCTGCAGGAGCGGGTCACCGCCTTGATGTTGGCGGAGAACGACAGGGTGTTGTCCAGGGTCACGCCTAGGCTCTTCGCACTCTGGGAGGAGGACACAGCGGAGTTGTCAACCGTGATGGCGAGATCATGGAACGGGCAGTCCTTCCCCGGGAGGAAGAGCAGCTCCGTCTTGCCAGGGTTCAGCTTGAGGTGGTGATCCGTCATCCATACTGATATGTCTGCCAGACATGCAGAGATGCGATTCGCCACCTGGTTATCAGAAGGGGGAAAGGAGAAGATTAGTTGTGTATCGTCAGCGTAGCAATGATAGGAGAGACCATGTGAGGATATGACAGAGCCAAGTGACTTGGTGTATAGGGAGAAAAGGAGAGGGCCCAGAACCGATCCCTGGGGGACACCAGTGGTGAGAGCACGTGGTGCGGAGACAGCTTCCCGCCACGCCACTTGGTAGGAGCGACCGGTCAGGTAGGACGCAATCCAGGAGTGAGCCGCGCCGGAGATGCCCATCTCGGAGAGGGTGGAGAGGAGGATCTGATGGTTCACAGTATCAAAGGCAGCAGACAGGTCTAGAAGGACAAGAGCAGAGGAGAGAGAGTTAGCTTTAGCAGTGCGGAGAGTCTCCGTGACACAGAGAAGAGCAGTCTCAGTTGAATGACCAGTCCTGAAACCTGATTGGTTTGGATCAAGAAGGTCATTCTGAGAGAGATAGCAAGAGAGTTGGCTAAAGACGGCACGCTCAATAGTTTTGGAAAGAAAAGAAAGAAGGGATACTGGTCTGTAGTTGTTGACATCAGTGGGGTCGAGTGTTGGTTTTTTGAGGAGGGGAGCAACTCTCGCTCTCTTGAAGACGGAAGGGACATGGCCAGCGGTCAAGGATGAGTTGATCAGCGAGGTGAGGTAGGGGAGAAGGTCACCGGAGATGGTCTGGAGAAGGGAGGAGGGGATGGGGTCAAGCGGGCAGGTTGTTGGGCGGCCTGTAGTCACAAGTCGCAGGATTTTATCTGGAGAGAGAGGGGAGAAAGAAGTCAAAGCATAGGGTAGGGCAGTGTGAGCAGGACCAGCAGTGTTATTAGACTTAACAAACGAGGATCGGATGTCGTCAACCTTCTTTTCAAAGTGGTTGACGAAGTCATCCACAGAGAGAGAGGAGGGGGGGGGGGGGGGGGGAGGATTCAGGAGGGAGGAAAATGTGGCAAAGAGCTTCCTAGGGTTAGAGGCAGATGCTTGGAATTTAGAGTGGTAGAAGGTGGCCTTAGCAGCAGAAACAGATGAAGAAAATGTAGAGAGGAGGGAGTGAAAAGATGCCAGGTCGGCAGGGAGTTTAGTTTTCTTCCATTTCCTCTCCGCTGCCCGGAGCTCTGTTCTGTGAGCTCGCAGTGAGTCATCAAGCCACGGAGCTGGGGGGGAGGACCGAGCCGGCCGGGAGGATAGGGGACACAGAGAGTCAAAGGATGCAGAAAGGGAGGAGAGGATGGTTGAGGAGGCAGAATCAGGAGATTGGAGGGAGAAGGATTGAGCAGAGGGAAGAGATGATAGGATGGAAGAGGAGAGAGTAGTGGGAGAGAGAGAGCGAAGGTTGCGGCGGCGCATTACCATCTGTGTAGGGGCAGAGTGAGTAGTGTGGGAGGAGAGCGAGAGAGAAAAGGAAACAAAGTAGTGGTCGGAGACTTGGAGGGGAGTTGCAGTGAGATTAGTAGAGGAGCAGCATCTAGTGAAGATGAGGTCAAGCGTATTGCCTGCCTTGTGAGTAGGGGGGGACGGTGAGAGGGTGAGGTCAAAAGAGGAGAGGAGTGGAAAGAAGGAGGCAGAGAGAAATGAGTCAAACGTGGACATAGGGAGGTTGAAATCCCCCAAAACTGTGAGGGGTGAGCCATCCTCAGGAAAGGAATTTATCAAGGCGTCAAGCTCGTTGATGAACTCTCCAAGGGAACCTGGAGGGCGATAGATGACAAGGATATTAAGCTTAAATGGGCTAGTGACTGTGACAGCATGGAATTCAAATGAGGAGATAGACAGATGGGTTAGGGGAAAAATTGAGAATGTCCACTTGGGAGAGATGAGGATTCCTGTACCACCACCCCTCTGACCAGATGCTCTCGGGGTATGCGAGAACACATGGTCAGACGAGGAGAGAGCAGTAGGAGTAGCCGTGTTTTCAGTGGTGATCCATGTTTCCGTCAGCGCCAGGAAGTCGAGGGACTGGAGGTTGGCATAGGCTGGGATGAAGTCAGCTTTGTTGGCAGCAGAACGGCAGTTCCAGAGGCTGCCTGCGACCTGGAACTCCAGGTGAGGGGTGCGAGCAGGGACCACCAGGTTGGAGAGGCAGCAGCCGCGCGGTGTTGTGCGTTGTTTGTGTAGCCTGTGCAGAGAGGAGAGAACAGGGATAGGCAGAGGCATAGTTGACAGGCTGTAGCAAATGGCTACAAAAATGCAGAGGAGATCGGAATGAAATGAGCTAAGCATCTGGGAGAGGAGAGAGGGGGGCCTCCCTCACCAAAAACTTCTACCTCAGAAACTAAAATTGTTTCACTGAACCACCCGAACAAAAACTCTCCCAACTTCCACCTTTAGAAATCAGAATTGTTGTGAACCACAGTTGTTCAATGTTTAAAGGAATAAACTCAAACCCACTTTATTCAGCTAGCCAACTATGACACCATAGCTGACTAGCATGCTAGCATCCAATAACACACAGTTTAACACACAGTTAAGCACCAATACTCACAACAAACCACCAATAGTGTGTTAACTAGCTAACCAGCATGCCAGCATCCAGTAACACACAGCCAAGCACAAACACTTGGTCACAGCAAACCACCAATAGTGTGATAACACACTAAACAGATCATTCGTGTCTGTGTCAAGTTCCTTTCATGACGCAGCAATGATTCAACATTGGCTAGCTAGGACAAGTATATTGTAATTAGCTACTACCGTACCGTTCGCTGGTCGTGCTGGGTAGCTAGCAATGGCCACTGTGTTGGCTTTGTTTGAAGAACGGCTAGCTAGCTTCGTGCTACACCCGGCACACAATGGCTACTGTGTTGACTCTGACTCTGTTCGAAAAAACGGCTAATTAGCTCGCTTCGTGCTACAGCCGGCACGGCGGAAGACACTGCCAAGACACAGTAGCTACCCACGATACCTAGCTATGACGCTGTAGCTAACTAGCAAGCTAGCATCCATTAACACACAATTTAGCACCAATACTTGGTTACAACAAACTGCCAAGAGTGTGTTAGCACACTAAACAGATAATTCATGTCCGTGTCTAGTTCCTTACATAACGCAGAACGCAGCAAAAATTAAACGTTGGCTAGAAGCACATTTAACAGTGCCATCAAAAGGGTAGACATTTAGCATTGCACTTATGTCACAGTACTTTACAGCTTTGATTGGATACATAGAATATATGACAAAGGGTGATGTAATTATCTGAATTACTGTTGATTTGAATAGTTTAATCAGGAGTGAAGTATGGTTATAAGTCCAATGTGAAAATCTCAATTGAGGATTTCTTTATGAAGGAGGTGTTATTCATATACCCTTCTCACACTAAATAATCAATATATTATACTGAACAAAAATATAAATGCAACATGTAAAGTGTTGGTCCCATGTTTCATGAGCTGAAATAAAAGATCCCAGAAATGTTCAGTTCGCACAAAAAGCTTATTTCTCTCAGAATTGGTGCACCAATTTGTTTACATCCCTGTTAGTGAGTATTTCTCCTTTGCCAAGATAATCCATCCACCTGACAGGTGTGGCATATCAAGAAGCTGATTAAACAGCACACCTTGTGCTGGGGACAATAAAAGGCCACTTTAAAATGTGCAGTTTTGTCACACGACACAATGTCACAGATGTCTCAAGTTTTGAGGGAGCGTGCAGTTGGCATGCTGACTGCAGGAATGGCCACCAGAGCTGTTGCAAGATAATTTAATGTTCATTTCTCTACCATAAGCCGCCTCCAATGTCGTTTTGGAGAATTTGGCCGTAAGTGCAACTGGCCTCACAACCGCAGACCACGTGTAACCACGCCAGCCCCTCCACATCCGGCTTCTTCACCTGCGGGATCGTCTGAGATCAGACACCTGGATAGCTGATGAAACTGTGGGATTGCACAACTGAAGAATATCTGCACACACTGTAAGAAAAAGTCGCAGGGAAGCCCATCTGCGTGCTCGTTGTACTCACCAAGGTCTTGACCTGACTGCAGTTCGGCATCGTAACTGACTTCAGTGGGCAAATGCTCACCTTCGATGGCCCCTGGCACGCTGAATAAGTGTGCTCTTCACGGATGAATCTCGCGTTGCGTTGCCGAGTGGTTTGCTGATGTCAATGTTGTGAACAGAGTGCCCCATGGTGGCAGTGGGATTACAGTATGGGCAGGCATAAGCTACGGACAACAAACACAATTGTATTTTATCGATGGCAATTTGAATGCACAGAGATACCGTGACGAGATCCTGAGGCCCATTGTTGTGCCATTCAACAGCTGCCATCACCTCATATTTCAGCATGATAATGCACAGTCCCATGTCGCAAGGATCTGTACACAATTCCTGGGAGCTGAAAATGTCACAATTCTTCCATGGCCTGCATATTCACAAGACATCTCACCCATTGAGCATGTTTGGAATGCTCTGGATCGACGTGCATGACAGCGTGTTCCAGTTCCTGCCAGTATCCAGCAACTTCGCAAAACCATCGAAGAGGAGTGGGTCAACATTCTACAGGCCTCAATCAACAGCTTGATCAACTCTATGCTAAGGAGATGTGTCCCGCTGCATGAGGCAAATGGTGGTCACACCAGATACTGACTGGTTTTCTGATCCACGCACCTATCTTTATTTAAAAATGTATCTGTGACCAACAGATGCACATCTGCATTCTCAGTCATGTTAAATCCATAGATTAGGGCCTAAAGAATATATTTTAATTGACTGATTTCCTTATATGAACTGTAACACAGTAAATCTTTGAAATTGTTGCGTTTATATTTTTGTTCAGTGTAGATACATACTATTTATACACATATTGCCAGATTATTGCTATCAACTGCTGGCTGCAAGGTATATTACCCCGTTTGTATCTTTTGGAACAATGGTAGTCAAGTTTATAAAAATGATGTAGAATATATGGGCTACCACAGGTGTCACAGGCATCCACAAGTCTTGACCACCATGTTACGATGCTTCTTTAGGATCACATTGTTGTTGTCGTCGTAGAAGAGTACGGAGATGGGACTGAGCTTGGTGGGTGCGCAGCACGCTTTGGGAACCTCGTCCGGCTTCAGAAGGTGAACCTGCCATGAAAAAAGGTAAATCAGACTTATTCATACATGCACTTTTATATAATCAATGATACTATCCTGTTTATAAAAGAGATATGGATTATTATTATGCAGATACTTCAGTGCTCTCCTACCTCAGTGGGCTGTGGCTTTGCCCCCCTTGTCTGAATTTGGTCAATATATTTTAAACCGGGTTGTCTGTGCTCCACAATACTTTATTATCCACTGAGTCAAAGCCTAGACTTTCAGAAGTTCAACAACAACTTCCATGAAACATGCTAAAACATTTCAATGGGCCATTGACCTAGATAGTGACTTAAAAATAACATTTGGTATTTTTGTTTTATATTATACCAACAACATAGGAAATCCTCTGGTGACAAAATAGGGTCAATAGAATTAGAATGATGAGTAGGAATGGAATTTTTATAGAATTCTAATGGTAAGCATAGAGTTCCAAACTCATTTCTATGGCAACACAGCTGTCAATTTTGTAAACAACAATTTTCTAAAATATGTGTTGCCAAGAGACATCGAACCGATAGAACATCTCGGCGTTCTATTGAACGTTTTCTGTTCGAAAACAACAACACCTTCAGTTTGCTGTTCAACAACAACAAACATGACAGATTTTTGAGACCTGAGACTGAAAGATCGACTGGAAAATGCCTGGGTGCTTTTCAAAATTGGCGGAGAGAGTGCGTGGACGTCGGCGGTCTACTGCGTCGACAGGTTGTTCAAATTCATTTGTGGGTTGTTTTTGTTGTCTTTTTCCGTTTTGCAGGGTTCGCAATCGTCGGGAGGTGGACAGAGACATCGAGGGTATGTTGAGTTTAAACTTCTTATTTTACCACATTTAACAATATAAATGTAATTTGTGAAATGTTGTGTATTTCTGTAATCCATACTTGCAAGCTAACGTTGACTTTAGTGACTTTTGCTAAGAAATGCACTTTTGAACTAGTAGTACTAGCTAGCTCGCTACGTTTTACATCCTAACATTTGTTTGTTTGTATTCCAATGTTCCTAATTTTAGAATCAACTGTCCTGGATGAGGTCCAGTTTGTTGTGCCATTGGATGATGTGCTGGATGTACCACTGCTGCCAGCCATCCTTGAGGAGGTGCCAGATGTGCCGACTATCCTTGAGGTACAATTTTCAGAAAGTTTAATGTTTGAAAAGTATCCCAGATATTCAATTTCTGTCACTTTGACATTCTAAAAATCTTTGTTGTCTGCTTTCTGCTTTAGGAGGCCACTGGTAATTGGCAGTTGATACCGATTAGGTTTAGCTCCCTGTACTGTGGGCCTGTTGTGATCAGGGTAAGAGACCCACACACACAGTCACATCACTGTTGCAATGTTTGCTGTTTCTAACCTGAATGTATTGTAATGTCAACCCCCTCTTGTGCAGAACAATGCAGGTCCGGTGGTTAAAGCTTGGAGAACTTTCCAGTTCATCAGCCCCATTATCACCTACATGCGTGGGGGATCCCAGGTATGTGTCTTTGTCACTACCTAATCCTAATCTACATCGTCAGTGTCATGTGATCTTGATGGAAATATGTTACAGCGATGGCTGATGTTGTTTTGTTGATGTTGTTTCACTCCACAGCAGGTGGTGGTGAGGATGCACCATGCGAGTAGGGTTCGAGGCCTGGAGACTCAACTGGTGTGGGCCATCTCCAAGGAGACACACAGACTTAGTCCAGAGGGCATCCCCTACTGTGCCACCAAGGTGCAGTCCATCTCTTGGATCCAGGTAAGATGTAAATACTACTGAATTAGTATTAGATTTTCTTCACTTATTCTGTTTGGCCTTAACATGTCGTTTCTCTCTGTCAGTATGTGGCTGGCAGGGTGACCCAGTATGCGTCTCACCTCCGCCACGAGACGTCTGTGGCCGTGACGCATGGCTGCTACCAGGTAAATAAACAATTTCCTATGTATATAGAATAGAAATTACAGGGCATTTTCCATTAGATATGGTCTGTTTTCTATTAACGTGTGTTGTGTGTGTGTGTTTTGAGCAGCAAACTGATGTCTCGGTGGTGTACGCCACTCTCCACATGGGGCTGGATGGGCTGCTCTCCTCCTCGGCGTGGTCGGAGGCTGCCTCCGTCTCTACGCCCACCACTCAGCAGTTCACTGAGCCAGAGCCTGAGGGCCACAACTGCTATGAGGTCAGATGTTACACACACACATACTATTGACTAGTAGCATTAAGATCCTTCGATTTACCCATTGTTTGTCATGTCATTACATTGGTCACTGATGTTGAATAATTGTTCTGTTATTGTAGGGCTGGGAGGAGGACCTGCTGCCTGAGGAGAGGGAGGTTCCTCTGCTAAAGTGAGTCCCTCTAAATGTGTGTATAGTCTGAGCTTGTCAGATGCTGAAGGATAGTGGTCACAATGCTGTTATTCCCCATTGACATGCTCCATTCCCTCTCTTCCACAGCCTCTACCTTACCACCAAGAGAGTGGAGGACATCGGCCTGAGGCTCGTCTCCCTGCGCCAGGCCTTTACTGTGAGTGGACCCACTTTTCTTTGACTCTCTGTGTCTTCCTGTTCTGTCTGTCTCCTAGAGTAAGATGGGTGTCTCACCCTAACTCTTCCCTCTTCTCTAGACCCTGCTCGGTTCCACCCTGAGTAGGAACCATCTGTTTGTGGCGGGAAAGGTCCTACTGGGCGCACTGGTTCAGGTCCACCAGATGGTAGCTCACTAACTCATTGTCCTTCAAGGGAAAGAGAACGTCCTCGGTGTGAAATGTGTTCTGTGCACTAACATCACTGCTCTTTGCTTTATGATAGGACGAGGCCGAATTCATCCGTGCCTATAACGACTTTGTGGACTACCTGAGTGACCCCTCCAAGCAGATTGACATTGAGAGGGAGCTGGCTGAGGCAAATGTGAGTTAATTAACTCTTTCAAGTCTCACTTTGAGTTCTTCCACATGCATGTCTTTTATACGGCACAGTAGCTGATCTATTTGAAATCATTCCTATTTTCTCCAAACGTGTTTTCTTGTCCTAGATCCATCATGTTAACCTGATAGATGTCCTTTTTGAGCTGGTGCTGTTTCGGATGATGACAGCTCAGAAATCCCTGATGGTGGTAAGTAGCATCTCGCTGGTAAATGTTTAGATGTCTGTCTATTAGCAATTTCACTTCAATTTCTCTTCTCTCCTCCTCTGTTTACTTTAGCAACCTGGTGGGTTCATGGAGCGTCTGTACGCTCTCCTGTACTCCTTCCTGCCCACTGTTGCCAGCATTGAGCCAAAGGCTGAGAGATACCTGTTGCTGCTCAATGTAAGAGTCAAGAGTTTACTTCCTGTTTTCTTCCTTATTACTAGTTTACTTCCTCTTTACTCGTTCCTGGTTAACAGGGTTTCAATGCCGTTTTAGGGGGAGTAACTCTCATTGTCTCTCTCCTCTTGATAAGCTAGTAGCTCAGAGCCATTTTCTATGTGTTGTGTGGTGTTCCCTTCAGGGCGGGCTGATGGCTCTGCTAGATGACATGTTTGGGCAGCAGCTGGCCTGGTATTTTAACCGAGAGTCTCTGGTCACTGAGCTCTCCAGCCTCCTCGAGTACCACCTCGAGTACCTCATGGCCAGCATGTAGTCCTACTGCAGAGACCTGAAGGGCCACACCTCTCTCTCTCTCTCTCTCTCTCTCTCTCTCTCTCTCTCTCTCTCTCTCTCTCTCTCTCTCTCTCTCTCTCTCTCTCTCTCTCTCTGGAATTGAGGACTTGAAGTGCTTCGTTGAACCCTAATTAGTAAACACCTATTAAATTCATGTATTCTCTTGTTTTCTCTCCCCACAGGATTCTTGTCACACTTTGCCACCTAACAGTGCTCTAGACACTAGTGCACTACATTACTTTGCTCTGAATTTTACATTTTCAAATAAAATAAATGGTAGTTCAAAAGCATTTGTCTCTGTCTTTTCATTTATTTGATTATTTCATCACTATTTCCTATTCCTGGAGTTGTTATTATATTATGTAATTATATTATTACATGAACAATTATGCTTTATTCTTTGCATATGGAAATAAAAACCAACTTTAAGTTGATTTACATGTACTACAGGCCCACGCTTTATGGCATTGTACTGTGATGTGTGATACTGTACTATTTAAAAACATGGAGGCCTACATACACTGAGTGTACAAAACATTAAGAACACCTTGCTAATATTGAGTTGCACCCCCTGTTGCTCAGAACAGCCTCAATTTGTCGGGGCATGGACTCTACAAGGTGTCGAAAGCGTTCCAAAGGGATTCTGGCCCATGTTGACTCCAATGCTTCCCACAGTTGTGTCAAGTTGGATGAATGACCTTTGGGTGGTGGACCATTCTTGATACACCTACTACCATACCCCGTTCAAAGGATCATATCTTTCACCTGAATTTACCTGGTCAGTCTATGTCATGGAAAGAGCAGGTGTTCCTAATGTTTTGTACACTCAGTGTATGTTAGTTGTGTAGTAACCTGGTACAGTATAAAGTCCACCACTATAGGGCACAATTGCTTCTGTCTTGAAAGTTACTTCTCACTATCCGTACTCTATTTTAAGACTGCCATTGTAGACTCAGGTAAATTTGTTATTTTAGTTTCAGTTTGCCATAAATGTCTGAGCCATTTACCGTCATTCCCATTGAAACCAATGTTAGAGTTCATGTATAGCCCCTGGTTCACCCCAGACTTGACTGCCCTTGACCAGCACAAAAACATCCTGTGGCGTACTGCATTAGCATCGAACAGCCCCCGCGATATGCAACTTTTCAGGGAAGTCAGGAACCAATATACACAATCAGTTAGGAAAGCAAAGGCTAGCTTTTTCAAACAGAAATGTGCATCCTGTAGCACTAACTCCAAAACGTTTTGGGACACTGTAAAGTCCATGGAGAATAAGAGCACCTCCTCCCAGCTACCCACTGCACTGAGGCTAGGAAACACTGTCACCACCGATAAATCTACGATAATCGAGAATATCAATAAGCATTTTGCTACGGCTGGCCATGCTTTCCACTTGGCTACACCTACCCCGGCCACCAGCTCTGCACCCTCCGCTGCAACTTGCCCATGCCCCCCCCCCCCCCCCGCCCCCACATCTCCTTCACCCAAATACAGATAGCTGATGTCCTGAAAGAGCTGCTAAATCTGGACCCCGCCGAAATTGTCGCAACCCCTATTACTAGCCTGTTCAACCTGTCTTTCGTATCGTCTGAGATCCCCAGAGATTTGGAAAGCTGCCGCGGTCATCCCCCTCTTCGAGCTGGTCATGGGTGCACCTCAGCCAAGCTCAATGTCCTAAACGATATGATAACCGCGATCGATAAAAGACAGTAATGTGCAGCCGTCTTCATCGACCTGGCCAAGGCTTTTGACTCTGTCAATCACTGCATTCTTATTGGCAGACTAAATAGCCTTGGTTTCTCAAATGACTGCCTCACCTGGTTCACCAACTACTTCTCAGATAGATTTCAATGTGTCAAATCGGAGGGCCTGTTGTCTGGACCTCTAGCAGTCTCTAAGGGGGTGCCACAGGGTTCAAATCTCGGGCCGACTCTATTCTCTGTGTATATCAATGATGTCGCTCTTGCTGCTGGTGACTCTCAGATCTACCTCTATGCAGACGACACCATTTTGTATACATCTGGCCCTTCACTGGACACTATGTTAACAAACCTCCAAACGAGCTTCAATGCCATACAACACTCCTTCCGTGGCCTCCAACTGCTCTTAAACGCTAGTAAAACTAAATGCATGCTCTTCAATCGAACGCTTCTTGCCCCTGCCCGCCCGATTAGAATCACTACTCTCGGCGGGTCTGACTTAGAATATGTGGACAACTACAAATACCTAGGTGTCTGGTTAGACCATAAACTCTCCTTCCAGACTCACATTAAGCATCTCCAATCCAAAGCTAAATCTAGAATCGGCTTCCTATTTCGCAACAAAGCCTCCTTCACTCATGCTGCTAAACATGCCCTCGTAAAACTGACTATCCTACCGATCCTTGACTTCGGCGATGTCATTTACAAAATAGCTTCCAACACTCTACTCAGCAAATTGGATGTAGTCTATCACAGTGCCATCTGTTTTGTCACCAAAGCCCCATATACTACCCACCATTGTGACCTGTACACTCTCGTTGGCTGGCCCTCACTACATATTCGTCGCCAAACCCACTGGCTCCAGGTCATCTATAAATCACTTCTAGGCAAATCCCCGCCTTATCTTAGATCATTGGTCACCATAGCAACACCCACCCGTAGTATGCGTTCCAGCAGGTATATCTCACTGGTCATCCCCAAAGCCAACACCTCCTTTGGCCGCCATTCCTTCCAGTTCTCTGCTGCATATAGCTGGAACGGACTGCAAACATCTCTGAAGCTGGAGACACTTATCTCCCTCACTAACTTTAAGCATCAGTTGTCAGAGCAGCTTACCGATCACTGCACCTGTACACAGCACATCTGTAATTAGCCCACACAACTACCTCATCCCCATATTGTGATTTACATTGTTATTTATTTTGCTAATTGTGTGCTAAGGTGATACAATGTTAGATTATGATATTATCTATTCAGTAGATTGAGTAGTTAAGGGAGACAGAAGCTCACCTTCCAGCCTAGGTCACTAAAGCTCACATATAATTAATGTCTCTTACAAGCCTGACGCCCACTGTTGACGTGGCTGTGATCTGAAAGGGATCAAAAAAGATGTTATGAGACAGGACAGACTGTAAAGCATGCTTTGGATGCATTGGATTTAAAATAAAGACACAATTAAATGTAAACGCAAGTTAAGTAATTTTGTAATTTGGATGAACTATCCCTTTAAACTCTGCAAAAACAAGCTTAACAACAACACCAAAAACCAGTGTTGTCCCCTGACCTTGTATGACCTCACCATGTATACTGGGCAGGGGACGGTCATATTTGGGCTTCTTCTTGCGGGGGTTGGGATTCAGGGCGCGACAGGGGGCCTGGCTGGCCCTGAAGAAGGTCACCATGAAGGGCTGTTTGGAGCAGGGGCCCCTTCGACCCACCAAGCCTACCCACCCAGCTGACAAGGACTGGTCTGATAGAGAGAAAACAATGTGTGTGTGTGTGTGTGTGTGTGTGAGAGAGAGAGTGATACAATCTTGAGGTACACCAAAACAGCATATCTCAATTTCTATGTATTTACTAAACAATTACAAATACTATATGACATTACATTGCTACTGAACAGGTATTGGTGTAGTATTCTGAGTTAACTTGCCTCTTTATTCAATGGTATAATAATCAAGGAATCCACTTTGTGGGAAATACCCTCCCCATCTGCAGAGCATTTCCTGACCCTGACCATAGTATTAACTCTTTGAGGCTCACCCTCCTCTGTGTCCACATACAGACTGCAGGGGTGCAGGACGTGACAAATAAACTCTAAACTGGGAATGTTTACTGGTTGCTCATGAGGTCAAGGGGAAGTCAATGTGTGGAATACATTTAACTAGTTGTGGAAAATATTCTAGATCAAGAAAAATAAGGTAAGGAGCAAGCGCTGCATGCATATTATGTGTGCCAAACAGGTGCTGTATAGATTACAATATAATTTTCTGACCTTTTGGAACAACGTAAACAACAATAACTACATTATAAGCGTACCAGAGAGTTTGTTGTAATGTTTTTTTGCAAAGCCTTTATTACAGCAAAGACTAAAAACAGTCACATTCATTTGTGAATGCAATTTCCGAAATGTAACGGCTTATTGTTTAAGCTAATTATTCTAAGCTCGCTTTATTTTATTTTAAAACTAACATGCTTGATTGCATTTCAAATCATGAATGACTCATATGCTGTGTGATGACATGAACGAATGAAAGATTGATTGATACAGTAGCCTATATAAGCATTGAAATATAGGCCTAAATAAGTTACAGTATTAAGACTAAACAGGATATGCTCTTAGGCCTACAGCTCGGGCTGCTATACTAAGGCTACTAATGATAATGGCAATACTTATTATAATGATGATCATAATAATATTAGTAATAATAACAATAAGAAGGATATCAAGAAAAAGCAGGGTTATTATTATTATCATTATTATTAATTCTGACACTTTGGAACAATGTAAACAACACTAAATTAATTATAAAGATACCAGAAAGTCTGTTCTAACAGAAAAAAAAAGTGTAAAGCCTTTATTACAGCAAAGCAAAGATTAAAAACAGCCGCATTTGTGAAATCGTTTACTTGACATGTTGTTGTGTGAGCCTTGGTGCTCACCGAACCATTAGGCTATTAAACAAACACTCAAACAGGCAACAGAAGCAGGATCTGACTTATTTCTGTAGATATACAGTTGAAGTCAGAAGTTTACATACACTTAGGTTGGAGTCATTAAAACTCGTTTTTCAACTACTCCACAAATTTCTTGTTAACAAACTATAGTTTTGGCAAGTTGGTTAGGACATCTACTTTGTGCATGACACAAGTAATCTTTCCAACAATTGTTTACAGACAGATTATTTCACTTATAATTCACTGTATCACAATTCCAGTGGGTCAGAAGTTTACATACACTAAGTTGACTGTGCCTTTAAACAGCTTGGAAAATTCCAGAAAATGATGTCATGGCTTTAGAAGCTTCTGATAGGCTAATTGACATAATTTGAGTCAATTGGAGGTGTACCTGTGGATGTATTTCAAAGCCTACCTTCAAACTCAGTGCCTCTTTGCTTGACATCATGTGAAAATCAAAATAAATCAGCCAAGACCTCAGAAAATGTTCTTTAGAACTCCACAAGTCTGGTTCATTCTTGGAAGCAATTTCCAAACGCCTGAAGGTACCACGTTCATCTGTACAAACAATAGTACACAAGTATAAACACCATGGGACCACGCAGCCATCATACCGTACATGAAGGAGGCGCGTTCTGTCTCCTAGAGATGAACGTACTTTGGTGCGAAAAGTGCAAATCAATCCCAGAACAACAGCAAAGGACCTTGTGAAGATGCTGGAGGAAACAGGTACAAAGGTATATATATCCACAGTAAAACGAGTCCTATATCGACATAACCTGAAAGGCCGCTCAGCAAGGAAGAAGCCACTGCTCCAAAACCGCCATAAAAATGCCAGGCTACGGTTTGCAACTGCACATGGGGACAAAGACTGTACCTTTTGGAGAAATGTCCTCTGGTCTGATGAAACAAAAATAGAACTGTTTGGCCATAATGACCATCGTTATGTTTGGAGGAAAAGGGGGGGTCTTGCAAGCTGAAGAACACCATCCCAACCGTGAAGCACGGGGGTGGCAGCATCATGATGTGGGGGTACTTTGCTGCAGGAGGGACTGGTGCACTTCACAAAATAGATGGCATCATGAGGAAGGAAAATTATGTGGATATATTGAAGCAACATCTCAAGACATCAGACAGGAAGTTAAAGCTTGGTCGCAAATGGGTCTTCCAAATGGACAATGACCCCAAGCATACTTCCAAAGTTGTGACAAAATGGCTTAAGAACAACAAAGTCAAGGTAATGGAGTGGCCATCACAAAACATTTGTTGGCAGAACTGAAAAAGCATGTGTGAGCAAGGAGGCCTACAAACCTGACTCAGTTACACCAGCTCTGTCAGGAGGAATGGGCCAAAATTCACCCAACTTATTGTGGGAAGCTTGTGGAAGGCTACCCGAAATGTTTGACCCAAGTTAAACAATTTAAAGGCAATGCTACCAAATACTAATTGAGTGTATGTAAACTTCTGACCCATTGGGAATGTGAAATAAATCATTCTCTCTACTATTATTCTGACATTTCACATTCTTAAAATAAAGTGGTGATCCTAACTGACCTAAGACAGGGAATTTATACTAGGATTAAATGTTAGTAATGGTGAAAAACTGAGTTTAAATGTATTTGCTAATGTGTATGTTAACTTCCGACTTCAACTGTATATGGATCATTTATAAAGCCAGGCACATTTAACAGTTAAGCTATTGATTATTTACCTAATTAAGTCGGGGTTTCCTCTCCTCACTTTTCTTAGACAATAAGGCAAGGGCTGTTTTCTCATCTCTTCATTCTGCTGCTGCCTCTGCCACATTGTTCTCAACAACAATACGCAGATTAAATGTGCTATTATGCACATAGCAACATGGTCTAGGAAAAGGCACCAATTCAACAGAGCACTGATGTGTTTCAGAACTGCAGACAGTGACCACTATCCAACGCGGGAGAAAGTGCATTTGTTATAAAATGATATTATTTTTATTCTTGCACCATTGTTCTTATGTAATATAACCATATGCAATTTCAGTAACACGTCTTAGAGTGATGGACTGTGCCATCCCCACGGCCTCCACAATGGATTAGTCCACTCAGACTGGCGCGAATCAGACAGGTGTTTTGTACACCATGATATTTGTACATGAATTTTTTGCTACTGCTCCGCTAAAGAAATATTGGTCATCCAACAGCCTATCGACCAAACAATCGACCAGTCGAATAAATGGGGTCAACCCTACTAGCTATATAATCTTCCAGAACGATGAGTAGGTGTGTCCAAACTTTTGACTGTTACTGTACATAAAGTATATCTATATTGCATAGTTATAACCCTTAACTAATACTGTTTACATGTGTGCATATCTTTGTCTTATAGAACCACAACAATAAGATTCCAAGTTATTCGGATTACCACAATCATATAAACATCCTCAAATACAAACAGCTGTGTCTGCATGTGTGCGTGTGGTGGTGACCAAGTGTTTAGTATGGGCCTCAACACCATGTTCTAACCGAACAGCACTATAGTGCGCAGAACCAAACCAATCAGTTATAAGTATATAGCGGGTGAGGGCATTCACAGCCAACCGCTCAGACGGATGAGGGCATACTAGCCAGCTGTTTTACGTGGTCTTTCTAGCTGGATTTAGTGACTAACAGTATTTTACATGGTCTGTCATTTCTTTAGCGACCAATAGTTTTTACAGTCATTGTGATAACTATAAACTTTTATACTAACATCACCAATCTGAGGTAAAATGGATGTGTAATTCCACTACATTTTATGGGGTGAAAATGCAGGCTTGTAGTAACACAAACTGTCCACAGTCCACATTCGGGAAATTAGCGGAATATACAATAATTTACTATGCCAAAATAATTCAACAAGTCAACTTAAGATGATAGTATACAGTATGTTGCCCACTCACAAACTATTGCAACAATGACATCTATTTCTCACTCATTTAACCATTTGGAGAGTAAAATAATGCTCTCAAACACAATTTAACTGGTCGCTGTAGACTAGAGCCTCCACAGTCTGTGCAGCAGCCTGAATGTTTGACGTCCCTACCTTTTTAGGTTTCTTTTCATGTCTAGTCCATTGTACTGGCCTGTGTGAGGTGTAGTAGTTTGATGCATCTTCTTGCTTTGCTTATTTTTTGTCACCTGAAAATTCAGTCTCAGCCAACAATTGTTGATATCCTTCATTCCTTACCTGACCCTTACAGACACAGATACCGGACCCAAAGACATTCAAGCAGCACTTTGACAGCAAGCATCCCAAGTCCCCAATACCTCCAGAGCTGGTTGCTGTTGAGGCTTAAAAGACCACACACACACACACAATGGACCTACAGCTGGGATAAGATGCTCTCATCATTCAGACTCACAGTATACATGTTAGCAGCAAACTCTTGCCCTATGCTTCAACTGTATTTCATATGGCTCAATATGTGGAAATGTTGTCACTCATTGCCTTTCACATTGTGATTCACAGACATACAATGACAACGATTTGAGCGCTGCAACTGGGACTGAATGGCGTCAAGGGACAAAACACTGAGACCCCTGGACATGGGTGGGGGAATATTTGTGTTACAATGACCTAAAAGGGGGGGGGGGGGGCAGAAGCACACCAGCACCCCATCTTATATGTCCAACCACCCCTCAACTTCAGACTCTATTGAAGCACCCATCTTACTTCTATGAGCCCACTCTACCTACATCCCTTTTCCCTATGCCGCTTCCTTCATTCATTCCTGATTCAATACCATCTAGACTGTTACACGTCTAAAAGTTTCATGGTGTTACTTTTATCTCATCTGTGTACCGCTGTCCTACTTTTGCCCCCAACTATTTTCTATACCTCCTCCCATACACTCTTGTGCAAATCATTTCTGCTTTCTTTGACAATGGTGTCATAGTGGAAATGATTTGTTAGTTGCCCAAGACTGAGCCTTGTTCTGCCTGTAAAAGGCCCTGGTCGAAACAATGCCAAAATCACTTTTGATAGTCTCCGGGTCCATGTTGTAACAATTGTTTTTTGCATTTGACCATTTACAATAAATGTAGCAATATATATGAAAGCATTCCTCTGCCTGTTTGATCCATTCTGAAGGAAAGCAGTGACTACGTTTTGTGTGTGTGAGAGAATATGTATGCCTTCTAATGCTAGCAGAAAATCGTTACTTCCGAATGCAAGTTAAACGCCATTCCGTCTATACTGATACCAGACAAATGTATACTTATAAGTATTTTCAAATGTATTTCCAATATACTGAAATGCTATGTAGCTGAAGAGGGGTGACACTGTCTAGGATAGGAGTGTCGATCAGTTTCTGGAGGTCTGTGTTCACTGGCATTTACTCTCACATCTGCATCAAATCAACCTCTACAAGAAATATTCTAGTTTATTTTATTACAAATATAGCAGTACACAATCCTCCAGAAATCTGTTGAAAATGACACATTCCTGTGTATTGGATCCTCTGTATATAGAAAAACGGCAAAAAAAAGATAATTTGGTATTTTCCATTGCTACTAACGTACAGTGGGGAAAAAAAGTATTTAGTCAGCCACCAATTGTGCAAGTTCTCCCACTTAAAAAGATGAGAGAGGCCTGTAATTTTCATCATAGGTACACGTTGTCACACCCTGGCTCTGGGGACTCTATAATTTGAGCCAGGGTGTGTATATTCTATGCATTGTATTTCTGTGTTGGCCAGAGTGGTTCCCAATCAGAGGCAACGAGTGTCAGCTGTTGCTGGTTGTCTCTGATTGGGAGCCATATTTATAGAGGCTGTTTTCCCACAATAGTTGTGGGATCTTGTTCCAGTTGGTTTTGTGTTTGTACCGTGGACTTCACGTATCGTTTGTTGTTTTGTTTATTGTGTGTGCACTTAATTAAATAAGATGTACAAATCTCACGCTGCGCCTTGGTCTACTCACTCTAACGATCGTGACACACGTCAACTATGACAGACAAAATGAGGAAAAAAAATCCAGAAAATCACATTGTAGGATTTTTAATGAATTTATTTGCAAATTATGGTGGAAAATAAGTATTTGGTCAATAACAAACGTTTCTCAATACTTTGTTATATACCCTTTGTTGGCAATGACACAGGTCAAACGTTTTCTGTAAGTCTTCACAAGGTTTTCACACACTGTTGCTGGTATTTTGGCTCATTCCTCCATGCAGATCTCCTCTAGAGCAGTGACGTTTTGGGGCTGTCGCTGGGCAACACGGACTTTCAACTCCCTCCAAAGATTTTCTATGGGGTTGAGATCTGGAGACTGGCTAGGCCACTCCAGGACCTTGAAATGCTTCTTACGAAGCCACTCCTTCGTTGCCAGGGCGGTGTGTTTGGGATCATTGTCATTGTCATGCTGAAAGACCCAGCCACGTTTCATCTTCAATGCCCTTGCTGATGGAAGGAGATTTTCACTCAAAATCTCACAATACCTGGCCCCAATAATTCTTTCCTTTACACGGATCAGTCGTCCTGGTCCCTTTGCAGAAAAACAGCCCCAAAGCATGATGTTTCCACCCCCATGCTTCAGAGTAGGTATGGTGTTCTTTGGATGCAACTCAGCATTCTTTGTCCTCCAAACACGACGAGTTGAGTTTTTACCAAAAAGTTATATTTTGGTTTCATCTGACCATATGACATTCTCCCAATCCTCTTCTGGATCATCCAAATGCACTCTAGCAAACTTCAGAGGGGCCTGGACATGTACTGGCTTAAGCAGGGGGACACGTCTGGCACTGCAGGATTTGAGTCCCTGGCGGCGTAGTGTGTTACTGATGGTAGGCTTTGTTACTTTGGTCCCAGCTCTCTGCAGGTCATTCACTAGGTCCCCCCGTGTGGTTCTGGGATTTTTGCTCACCGTTCTTGTGATCATTTTGACCCCACGGGGTGAGAACTTGCGTGGAGCCCCAGATCGAGGGAGATTATCAGTGGTCTTGTATGTCTTCCATTTCCTAATAATTGCTCCCACAGTTGATTTCTTCAAACCAAGCTGCTTACCTATTGCAGATTCAGTCTTCCCAGCCTGGTGCAGGTCTACAATTTTGTTTCTGGTGTCCTTTGACAGCTCTTTGGTCTTGGCCATAGTGGAGTTTGGAGTGTGACTGTTTGAGGTTGTGGACAGGTGTCTTTTATACTGATAACAAGTTCAAAAAGGTGCCATTAATACAGGTAACGAGTGGAGGACAGAGGAGCCTCTTAAAGAAGAAGTTACAGGTCTGTGAGAGCCAGAAATCTTGCTTGTTTGTAGGTGACCAAATACTTATTTTCCACCATAATTTGCAAATAAATTCATTAAAAATCCTACAATGTGATTTTCTGGAGAAAAAAATTCTCAATTTGTCTGTCATAGTTGACGTGTACCTATGATGAAAATTACAGGCCTCTCTCATCTTTTTAAGTGGGAGAACTTGCACAATTGGTGGCTGACTAAATACTTTATTTCCCCACTGTATGCTGGTTAAAAGTATAATTAAAAAAATGCACACATTTTTTTGCCACGCATATATAGTCCATATATTTAGCTTTTTAATTGAACCATGTGTAGTACATCTAATAGAGACAATGAGAAATTCATGGTTCAACAAGACAACATAGCCATCAAAAGGGTAGACATTTAGCATTGCACTTATGTCACAGTACTTTACAGCTTTGATTGGATACATAGAATATATGACAAAGGGTGATGTAATTATCTGAATTACTGTTGATTTGAATAGTTTAATCAGGAGTGAAGTATGGTTATAAGTCCAATGTGAAAATCTCAATTGAGGATTTCTTTATGAAGGAGGTGTTATTCATATGCCCTTCTCACACTAAATAATCAATATATTATACTGAACAAAAATATAAATGCAACATGTAAAGTGTTGGTCCCATGTTTCATGAGCTGAAATAAAAGATTCCAGAAATGTTCAGTTCGCACAAAAAGCTTATTTCTTATAGAATTGGTGCACCAATTTGTTTACATCCCTGTTAGTGAGTATTTCTCCTTTGCCAAGATAATCCATCCACCTGACAGGTGTGGCATATCAAGAAGCTGATTAAACAGCACACCTTGTGCTGGGGACAATAAAAGGCCACTTTAAAATGTGCAGTTTTGTCACACGACACAATGTCACAGATGTCTCAAGTTTTGAGGGAGCGTGCAGTTGGCATGCTGACTGCAGGAATGGCCACCAGAGCTGTTGCAAGATAATTTAATGTTCATTTCTCTACCATAAGCCGCCTCCAATGTCGTTTTAGAGAATTTGGCCGTAAGTGCAACTGGCCTCACAACCGCAGACCACGTGTAACCACGCCAGCCCCTCCACATCCGGCTTCTTCACCTGCGGGATCGTCTGAGATCAGACACCTGGATAGCTGATGAAACTGTGGGATTGCACAACTGAAGAATATCTGCACACACTGTAAGAAAAAGTCGCAGGGAAGCCCATCTGCGTGCTCGTTGTACTCACCAAGGTCTTGACCTGACTGCAGTTCGGCATCGTAACTGACTTCAGTGGGCAAATGCTCACCTTCGATGGCCCCTGGCACGCTGAATAAGTGTGCTCTTCACGGATGAATCTCGCGTTGCGTTGCCGAGTGGTTTGCTGATGTCAATGTTGTGAACAGAGGGAGATTACAGTATGGGCAGGCATAAGCTACGGACAACAAACACAATTGTATTTTATCGATGGCAATTTGAATGCACAGAGATACCGTGACGAGATCCTGAGGCCCATTGCTGTGCCATTCAACAGCTGCCATCACCTCATATTTCAGCATGATAATGCACAGTCCCATGTCGCAAGGATCTGTACACAATTCCTGGGAGCTGAAAATGTCACAATTCTTCCATGGCCTGCATATTCACAAGACATCTCACCCATTGAGCATGTTTGGAATGCTCTGGATCGACGTGCATGACAGCGTGTTCCAGTTCCTGCCAGTATCCAGCAACTTCGCAAAACCATCGAAGAGGAGTGGGTCAACATTCTACAGGCCTCAATCAACAGCTTGATCAACTCTATGCTAAGGAGATGTGTCCCGCTGCATGAGGCAAATGGTGGTCACACCAGATACTGACTGGTTTTCTGATCCACGCACCTATCTTTATTTAAAAATGTATCTGTGACCAACAGATGCACATCTGCATTCTCAGTCATGTTAAATCCATAGATTAGGGCCTAAAGAATATATTTTAATTGACTGATTTCCTTATATGAACTGTAACACAGTAAATCTTTGAAATTGTTGCGTTTATATTTTTGTTCAGTGTAGATACATACTATTTATACACATATTGCCAGATTATTGCTATCAACTGCTGGCTGCACGGTATATTACCCCGTTTGTATCTTTTGGAACAATGGTAGTCAAGTTTATAAAAATGATGTAGAATATATGGGCTACCACAGGTGTCACAGGCATCCACAAGTCTTGACCACCATGTTACGATGCTTCTTTAGGATCACATTGTTGTTGTCGTCATAGAAGAGTACGGAGATGGGACTGAGCTTGGTGGGTGCGCAGCACGCTTTGGGAACCTCGTCCGGCTTCAGAAGGTGAACCTGCCATGAAAAAAGGTCAATCAGACTTATTCATACATGCACTTTTATATAATCAATGATACTATCCTGTTTATAAAAGAGATATGGATTATTATTATGCAGATACTTCAGTGCTCTCCTACCTCAGTGGGCTGTGGCTTTGCCCCCCTTGTCTGAATTTGGTCAATATATTTTAAACCGGGTTGTCTGTGCTCCACAATACTTTATTATCCACTGAGTCAAAGCCTAGACTTTCAGAAGTTCAACAACAACTTCCATGAAACATGCTAAAACATTTCAATGGGCCATTGACCTAGATAGTGACTTAAAAATAACATTTGGTATTTTTGTTTTATATTATACCAACAACATAGGAAATCCTCTGGTGACAAAATAGGGTCAATAGAATTAGAATGATGAGTAGGAATGGAATTTTTATAGAATTCTAATGGTAAGCATAGAGTTCCAAACTCATTTCTATGGCAACACAGCTGTCAATTTTGTAAACAACAATTTTCTAAAATATGTGTTGCCAAGAGACATCGAACCGATAGAACATCTCGGCGTTCTATTGAACGTTTTCTGTTCGAAAACAACAACACCTTCAGTTTGCTGTTCAACAACAACAAACATGACAGATTTTTGAGACCTGAGACTGAAAGATCGACTGGAAAATGCCTGGGTGCTTTTCAAAATTGGCGGAGAGAGTGCGTGGACGTCGGCGGTCTACTGCGTCGACAGGTTGTTCAAATTCATTTGTGGGTTGTTTTTATTGTCTTTTTCCGTTTTGCAGGGTTCGCAATCGTCGGGAGGTGGACAGAGACATCGAGGGTATGTTGAGTTTAAACTTCTTATTTTACCACATTTAACAATATAAATGTAATTTGTGAAATGTTGTGTATTTCTGTAATCCATACTTGCAAGCTAACGTTGACTTTAGTGACTTTTGCTAAGAGATGCACTTTTGAACTAGTAGTACTAGCTAGCTCGCTACGTTTTACATCCTAACATTTGTTTGTTTGTATTCCAATGTTCCTAATTTTAGAATCAACTGTCCTGGATGAGGTCCAGTTGGTTGTGCCATTGGATGATGTGCTGGATGTACCACTGCTGCCAGCCATCCTTGAGGAGGTGCCAGATGTGCCGACTATCCTTGAGGTACAATTTTCAGAAAGTTTAATGTTTGAAAAGTATCCCAGATATTCAATTTCTGTCACTTTGACATTCTAAAAATCTTTGTTGTCTGCTTTCTGCTTTAGGAGGCCACTGGTAATTGGCAGTTGATACCGATTAGGTTTAGCTCCCTGTACAGTGGGCCTGTTGTGATCAGGGTAAGAGACCCACACACACAGTCACATCACTGTTGCAATGTTTGCTGTTTCTAACCTGAATGTATTGTAATGTCAACCCCCTCTTGTGCAGAACAATGCAGGTCCGGTGGTTAAAGCTTGGAGAACTTTCCAGTTCATCAGCCCCATTATCACCTACATGCGTGGGGGATCCCAGGTATGTGTCTTTGTCACTACCTAATCCTAATCTACATCGTCAGTGTCATGTGATCTTGATGGAAATATGTTACAGCGATGGCTGATGTTGTTTTGTTGATGTTGTTTCACTCCACAGCAGGTGGTGGTGAGGATGCACCATGCGAGTAGGGTTCGAGGCCTGGAGACTCAACTGGTGTGGGCCATCTCCAAGGAGACACACAGACTTAGTCCAGAGGGCATCCCCTACTGTGCCACCAAGGTGCAGTCCATCTCTTGGATCCAGGTAAGATGTAAATACTACTGAATTAGTATTAGATTTTCTTCACTTATTCCGTTTGGCCTTAACATGTCGTTTCTCTCTGTCAGTATGTGGCTGGCAGGGTGACCCAGTATGCGTCTCACCTCCGCCACGAGACGTCTGTGGCCGTGACGCATGGCTGCTACCAGGTAAATAAACAATTTCCTATGTATATAGAATAGAAATTACAGGGCATTTTCCATTAGATATGGTCTGTTTTCTATTAACGTGTGTTGTGTGTGTGTGTTTTGAGCAGCAAACTGATGTCTCGGTGGTGTACGCCACTCTCCACATGGGGCTGGATGGGCTGCTCTCCTCCTCGGCGTGGTCGGAGGCTGCCTCCGTCTCTACGCCCACCACTCAGCAGTTCACTGAGCCAGAGCCTGAGGGCCACAACTGCTATGAGGTCAGATGTTACACACACACATACTATTGACTAGTAGCATTAAGATCCTTCGATTTACCCATTGTTTGTCATGTCATTACATTGGTCACTGATGTTGAATAATTGTTCTGTTATTGTAGTGCTGGGAGGAGGACCTGCTGCCTGAGGAGAGGGAGGTTCCTCTGCTAAAGTGAGTCCCTCTAAATGTGTGTATAGTCTGAGCTTGTCAGATGCTGAAGGATAGTGGTCACAATGCTGTTATTCCCCATTGACATGCTCCATTCCCTCTCTTCCACAGCCTCTACCTTACCACCAAGAGAGTGGAGGACATCGGCCTGAGGCTCGTCTCCCTGCGCCAGGCCTTTACTGTGAGTGGACCCACTTTTCTTTGACTCTCTGTGTCTTCCTGTTCTGTCTGTCTCCTAGAGTAAGATGGGTGTCTCACCCTAACTCTTCCCTCTTCTCTAGACCCTGCTCGGTTCCACCCTGAGTAGGAACCATCTGTTTGTGGCGGGAAAGGTCCTACTGGGCGCACTGGTTCAGGTCCACCAGATGGTAGCTCACTAACTCATTGTCCTTCAAGGGAAAGAGAACGTCCTCGGTGTGAAATGTGTTCTGTGCACTAACATCACTGCTCTTTGCTTTATGATAGGACGAGGCCGAATTCATCCGTGCCTATAACGACTTTGTGGACTACCTGAGTGACCCCTCCAAGCAGATTGACATTGAGAGGGAGCTGGCTGAGGCAAATGTGAGTTAATTAACTCTTTCAAGTCTCACTTTGAGTTCTTCCACATGCATGTCTTTTATACGGCACAGTAGCTGATCTATTTGAAATCATTCCTATTTTCTCCAAACGTGTTTTCTTGTCCTAGATCCATCATGTTAACCTGATAGATGTCCTTTTTGAGCTGGTGCTGTTTCGGATGATGACAGCTCAGAAATCCCTGATGGTGGTAAGTAGCATCTCGCTGGTAAATGTTTAGATGTCTGTCTATTAGCAATTTCACTTCAATTTCTCTTCTCTCCTCCTCTGTTTACTTTAGCAACCTGGTGGGTTCATGGAGCGTCTGTACGCTCTCCTGTACTCCTTCCTGCCCACTGTTGCCAGCATTGAGCCAAAGGCTGAGAGATACCTGTTGCTGCTCAATGTAAGAGTCAAGAGTTTACTTCCTGTTTTCTTCCTTATTACTAGTTTACTTCCTCTTTACTCGTTCCTGGTTAACAGGGTTTCAATGCCGTTTTAGGGGGAGTAACTCTCATTGTCTCTCTCCTCTTGATAAGCTAGTAGCTCAGAGCCATTTTCTATGTGTTGTGTGGTGTTCCCTTCAGGGCGGGCTGATGGCTCTGCTAGATGACATGTTTGGGCAGCAGCTGGCCTGGTATTTTAACCGAGAGTCTCTGGTCACTGAGCTCTCCAGCCTCCTCGAGTACCACCTCGAGTACCTCATGGCCAGCATGTAGTCCTACTGCAGAGACCTGAAGGGCCACACCTCTCTCTCTCTCTCTCTCTCTCTCTCTCTCTCTCTCTCTCTCTCTCTCTCTCTCTCTCTCTCTCTCTCTCTCTCTCTCTCTCTCTCTGGAATTGAGGACTTGAAGTGCTTCGTTGAACCCTAATTAGTAAACACCTATTAAATTCATGTATTCTCTTGTTTTCTCTCCCCACAGGATTCTTGTCACACTTTGCCACCTAACAGTGCTCTAGACACTAGTGCACTACATTACTTTGCTCTGAATTTTACATTTTCAAATAAAATAAATGGTAGTTCAAAACCATTTGTCTCTGTCTTTTCATTTATTTGATTATTTCATCACGATTTCCTATTCCTGGAGTTGTTATTATATTATGTAATTATATTATTACATGAACAATTATGCTTTATTCTTTGCATATGGAAATAAAAACCAACTTTAAGTTGATTTACATGTACTACAGGCCCACGCTTTATGGCATTGTACTGTGATGTGTGATACTGTACTATTTAAAAACATGGAGGCCTACATACACTGAGTGTACAAAACATTAAGAACACCTTGCTAATATTGAGTTGCACCCCCTGTTGCTCAGAACAGCCTCAATTTGTCGGGGCATGGACTCTACAAGGTGTCGAAAGCGTTCCAAAGGGATTCTGGCCCATGTTGACTCCAATGCTTCCCACAGTTGTGTCAAGTTGGATGAATGACCTTTGGGTGGTGGACCATTCTTGATACACCTACTACCATACCCCGTTCAAAGGATCATATCTTTCACCTGAATTTACCTGGTCAGTCTATGTCATGGAAAGAGCAGGTGTTCCTAATGTTTTGTACACTCAGTGTATGTTAGTTGTGTAGTAACCTGGTACAGTATAAAGTCCACCACTATAGGGCACAATTGCTTCTGTCTTGAAAGTTACTTCTCACTATCCGTACTCTATTTTAAGACTGCCATTGTAGACTCAGGTAAATTTGTTATTTTAGTTTCAGTTTGCCATAAATGTCTGAGCCATTTACCTTCATTCCCATTGAAACCAATGTTAGAGTTCATGTATAGCCCCTGGTTCACCCCAGACTTGACTGCCCTTGACCAGCACAAAAACATCCTGTGGCGTACTGCATTAGCATCGAACAGCCCCCGCGATATGCAACTTTTCAGGGAAGTCAGGAACCAATATACACAATCAGTTAGGAAAGCAAAGGCTAGCTTTTTCAAACAGAAATGTGCATCCTGTAGCACTAACTCCAAAACGTTTTGGGACACTGTAAAGTCCATGGAGAATAAGAGCACCTCCTCCCAGCTACCCACTGCACTGAGGCTAGGAAACACTGTCACCACCGATAAATCTACGATAATCGAGAATATCAATAAGCATTTTGCTACGGCTGGCCATGCTTTCCACTTGGCTACACCTACCCCGGCCACCAGCTCTGCACCCTCCGCTGCAACTTGCCCATGCCCCCCCCCCCCCCGCCCCCACATCTCCTTCACCCAAATACAGATAGCTGATGTCCTGAAAGAGCTGCTAAATCTGGACCCCGCCGAAATTGTCGCAACCCCTATTACTAGCCTGTTCAACCTGTCTTTCGTATCGTCTGAGATCCCCAGAGATTTGGAAAGCTGCCGCGGTCATCCCCCTCTTCGAGCTGGTCATGGGTGCACCTCAGCCAAGCTCAATGTCCTAAACGATATGATAACCGCGATCGATAAAAGACAGTAATGTGCAGCCGTCTTCATCGACCTGGCCAAGGCTTTTGACTCTGTCAATCACTGCATTCTTATTGGCAGACTAAATAGCCTTGGTTTCTCAAATGACTGCCTCACCTGGTTCACCAACTACTTCTCAGATAGAGTTCAATGTGTCAAATCGGAGGGCCTGTTGTCTGGACCTCTAGCAGTCTCTAAGGGGGTGCCACAGGGTTCAAATCTCGGGCCGACTCTATTCTCTGTGTATATCAATGATGTCGCTCTTGCTGCTGGTGACTCTCAGATCTACCTCTACGCAGACGACACCATTTTGTATACATCTGGCCCTTCACTGGACACTATGTTAACAAACCTCCAAACGAGCTTCAATGCCATACAACACTCCTTCCGTGGCCTCCAACTGCTCTTAAACGCTAGTAAAACTAAATGCATGCTCTTCAATCGAACGCTGCTTGCCCCTGCCCGCCCGATTAGAATCACTACTCTCGGCGGGTCTGACTTAGAATATGTGGACAACTACAAATACCTAGGTGTCTGGTTAGACCATAAACTCTCCTTCCAGACTCACATTAAGCATCTCCAATCCAAAGCTAAATCTAGAATCGGCTTCCTATTTCGCAACAAAGCCTCCTTCACTCATGCTGCTAAACATGCCCTCGTAAAACTGACTATCCTACCGATCCTTGACTTCGGCGATGTCATTTACAAAATAGCTTCCAACACTCTACTCAGCAAATTGGATGTAGTCTATCACAGTGCCATCTGTTTTGTCACCAAAGCCCCATATACTACCCACCATTGTGACCTGTACACTCTCGTTGGCTGGCCCTCACTACATATTCGTCGCCAAACCCACTGGCTCCAGGTCATCTATAAATCACTTCTAGGCAAATCCCCGCCTTATCTTAGATCATTGGTCACCATAGCAACACCCACCCGTAGTATGCGTTCCAGCAGGTATATCTCACTGGTCATCCCCAAAGCCAACACCTCCTTTGGCCGCCATTCCTTCCAGTTCTCTGCTGCATATAGCTGGAACGGACTGCAAACATCTCTGAAGCTGGAGACACTTATCTCCCTCACTAACTTTAAGCATCAGTTGTCAGAGCAGCTTACCGATCACTGCACCTGTACACAGCCCATCTGTAATTAGCCCACACAACTACCTCATCCCCATATTGTGATTTACATTGTTATTTATTTTGCTAATTGTGTGCTAAGGTGATACAATGTTAGATTATAATATTATCTATTCAGTAGATTGAGTAGTTAAGGGAGACAGAAGCTCACCTTCCAGCCTAGGTCACTAAAGCTCACATATAATTAATGTCTCTTACAAGCCTGACGCCCACTGTTGACGTGGCTGTGATCTGAAAGGGATCAAAAAAGATGTTATGAGACAGGACAGACTGTAAAGCATGCTTTGGATGCATTGGATTTAAAATAAAGACACAATTAAATGTAAACGCAAGTTAAGTAATTTTGTAATTTGGATGAACTATCCCTTTAAACTCTGCAAAAACAAGCTTAACAACAACACCAAAAACCAGTGTTGTCCCCTGACCTTGTATGACCTCACCATGTATACTGGGCAGGGGACGGTCATATTTGGGCTTCTTCTTGCGGGGGTTGGGATTCAGGGCGCGACAGGGGGCCTGGCTGGCCCTGAAGAAGGTCACCATGAAGGGCTGTTTGGAGCAGGGGCCCCTTCGACCCACCAAGCCTACCCACCCAGCTGACAAGGACTGGTCTGATAGAGAGAAAACAATGTGTGTGTGTGTGTGTGTGTGTGTGTGTGTGAGAGAGAGAGTGATACAATCTTGAGGTACACCAAAACAGCATATCTCAATTTCTATGTATTTACTAAACAATTACAAATACTATATGACATTACATTGCTACTGAACAGGTATTGGTGTAGTATTCTGAGTTAACTTGCCTCTTTATTCAATGGTATAATAATCAAGAAATCCACTTTGTGGGAAATACCCTCCCCATCTGCAGAGCATTTCCTGACCCTGACCATAGTATTAACTCTTTGAGGCTCACCCTCCTCTGTGTCCACATACAGACTGCAGGGGTGCAGGACGTGACAAATAAACTCTAAACTGGGAATGTTTACTGGTTGCTCATGAGGTCAAGGGGAAGTCAATGTGTGGAATACATTTAACTAGTTGTGGAAAATATTCTAGATCAAGAAAAATAAGGTAAGGAGCAAGCGCTGCATGCATATTATGTGTGCCAAACAGGTGCTGTATAGATTACAATATAATTTTCTGACCTTTTGGAACAACGTAAACAACAATAACTACATTATAAGCGTACCAGAGAGTTTGTTGTAATGTTTTTTTGCTAAGCCTTTATTACAGCAAAGACTAAAAACAGTCACATTCATTTGTGAATGCAATTTCCGAAATGTAACGGCTTATTGTTTAAGCTAATTATTCTAAGCTCGCTTTATTTTATTTTAAAACTAACATGCTTGATTGCATTTCAAATCATGAATGACTCATATGCTGTGTGATGACATGAACGAATGAAAGATTGATTGATACAGTAGCCTATATAAGCATTGAAATATAGGCCTAAATAAGTTACAGTATTAAGACTAAACAGGATATGCTCTTAGGCCTACAGCTCGGGCTGCTATACTAAGGCTACTAATGATAATGGCAATACTTATTATAATGATGATCATAATAATATTAGTAATAATAACAATAAGAAGGATATCAAGAAAAAGCAGGGTTATTATTATTATCATTATTATTAATTCTGACACTTTGGAACAATGTAAACAACACTAAATTAATTATAAAGATACCAGAAAGTCTGTTCTAACAGAAAAAAAAAGTGTAAAGCCTTTATTACAGCAAAGCAAAGATTAAAAACAGCCGAATTTGTGAAATCGTTTACTTGACATGTTGTTGTGTGAGCCTTGGTGCTCACCGAACCATTAGGCTATTAAACAAACACTCAAACAGGCAACAGAAGCAGGATCTGACTTATTTCTGTAGATATACAGTTGAAGTCAGAAGTTTACATACACTTAGGTTGGAGTCATTAAAACTCGTTTTTCAACTACTCCACAAATTTCTTGTTAACAAACTATAGTTTTGGCAAGTTGGTTAGGACATCTACTTTGTGCATGACACAAGTAATCTTTCCAACAATTGTTTACAGACAGATTATTTCACTTATAATTCACTGTATCACAATTCCAGTGGGTCAGAAGTTTACATACACTAAGTTGACTGTGCCTTTAAACAGCTTGGAAAATTCCAGAAAATGATGTCATGGCTTTAGAAGCTTCTGATAGGCTAATTGACATAATTTGAGTCAATTGGAGGTGTACCTGTGGATGTATTTCAAAGCCTACCTTCAAACTCAGTGCCTCTTTGCTTGACATCATGTGAAAATCAAAATAAATCAGCCAAGACCTCAGAAAATGTTCTTTAGAACTCCACAAGTCTGGTTCATTCTTGGAAGCAATTTCCAAACGCCTGAAGGTACCACGTTCATCTGTACAAACAATAGTACACAAGTATAAACACCATGGGACCACGCAGCCATCATACCGTACATGAAGGAGGCGCGTTCTGTCTCCTAGAGATGAACGTACTTTGGTGCGAAAAGTGCAAATCAATCCCAGAACAACAGCAAAGGACCTTGTGAAGATGCTGGAGGAAACAGGTACAAAGGTATATATATCCACAGTAAAACGAGTCCTATATCGACATAACCTGAAAGGCCGCTCAGCAAGGAAGAAGCCACTGCTCCAAAACCGCCATAAAAATGCCAGGCTACGGTTTGCAACTGCACATGGGGACAAAGACTGTACCTTTTGGAGAAATGTCCTCTGGTCTGATGAAACAAAAATAGAACTGTTTGGCCATAATGACCATCGTTATGTTTGGAGGAAAAGGGGGGGTCTTGCAAGCTGAAGAACACCATCCCAACCGTGAAGCACGGGGGTGGCAGCATCATGATGTGGGGGTACTTTGCTGCAGGAGGGACTGGTGCACTTCACAAAATAGATGGCATCATGAGGAAGGAAAATTATGTGGATATATTGAAGCAACATCTCAAGACATCAGACAGGAAGTTAAAGCTTGGTCGCAAATGGGTCTTCCAAATGGACAATGACCCCAAGCATACTTCCAAAGTTGTGACAAAATGGCTTAAGAACAACAAAGTCAAGGTAATGGAGTGGCCATCACAAAACATTTGTTGGCAGAACTGAAAAAGCATGTGTGAGCAAGGAGGCCTACAAACCTGACTCAGTTACACCAGCTCTGTCAGGAGGAATGGGCCAAAATTCACCCAACTTATTGTGGGAAGCTTGTGGAAGGCTACCCGAAATGTTTGACCCAAGTTAAACAATTTAAAGGCAATGCTACCAAATACTAATTGAGTGTATGTAAACTTCTGACCCATTGGGAATGTGATGAAATAAATAAAAGCAGAAATAAATCATTCTCTCTACTATTATTCTGACATTTCACATTCTTAAAATAAAGTGGTGATCCTAACTGACCTAAGACAGGGAATTTATACTAGGATTAAATGTTAGTAATGGTGAAAAACTGAGTTTAAATGTATTTGCTAATGTGTATGTTAACTTCCGACTTCAACTGTATATGGATCATTTATAAAGCCAGGCACATTTAACAGTTAAGCTATTGATTATTTACCTAATTAAGTCGGGGTTTCCTCTCCTCACTTTTCTTAGACAATAAGGCAAGGGCTGTTTTCTCATCTCTTCATTCTGCTGCTGCCTCTGCCACATTGTTCTCAACAACAATACGCAGATTAAATGTGCTATTATGCACATAGCAACATGGTCTAGGAAAAGGCACCAATTCAACAGAGCACTGATGTGTTTCAGAACTGCAGACAGTGACCACTATCCAACGCGGGAGAAAGTGCATTTGTTATAAAATGATATTATTTTTATTCTTGCACCATTGTTCTTATGTAATATAACCATATGCAATTTCAGTAACACGTCTTAGAGTGATGGACTGTGCCATCCCCACGGCCTCCACAATGGATTAGTCCACTCAGACTGGCGCGAATCAGACAGGTGTTTTGTACACCATGATATTTGTACATGAATTTTTTGCTACTGCTCCGCTAAAGAAATATTGGTCGTCCAACAGCCTATCGACCAAACAATCGACCAGTCGAATAAATAGGGTCAACCCTACTAGCTATATAATCTTCCAGAACGATGAGTAGGTGTGTCCAAACTTTTGACTGTTACTGTACATAAAGTATATCTATATTGCATAGTTATAACCCTTAACTAATACTGTTTACATGTGTGCATATCTTTGTCTTATAGAACCACAACAATAAGATTCCAAGTTATTCGGATTACCACAATCATATAAACATCCTCAAATACAAACAGCTGTGTCTGCATGTGTGCGTGTGGTGGTGACCAAGTGTTTAGTATGGGCCTCAACACCATGTTCTAACCGGACAGCACTATAGTGCGCAGAACCAAACCAATCAGTTATAAGTATATAGCGGGTGAGGGCATTCACAGCCAACCGCTCAGACGGGTGAGGGCATACTAGCCAGCTGTTTTACGTGGTCTTTCTAGCTGGATTTAGTGACTAACAGTATTTTACATGGTCTGTCATTTCTTTAGCGACCAATAGTTTTTACAGTCATTGTGATAACTATAAACTTTTATACTAACATCACCAATCTGAGGTAAAATGGATGTGTAATTCCACTACATTTTATGGGGTGAAAATGCAGGCTTGTAGTAACACAAACTGTCCACAGTCCACATTCGGGAAATTAGCGGAATATACAATAATTTACTATGCCAAAATAATTCAACAAGTCAACTTAAGATGATAGTATACACTATGTTGCCCACTCACAAACTATTGCAACAATGACATCTATTTCTCACTCATTTAACCATTTGGAGAGTAAAATAATGCTCTCAAACACAATTTAACTGGTCGCTGTAGACTAGAGCCTCCACAGTCTGTGCAGCAGCCTGAATGTTTGACGTCCCTACCTTTTTAGGTTTCTTTTCATGTCTAGTCCATTGTACTGGCCTGTGTGAGGTGTAGTAGTTTGATGCATCTTCTTGCTTTGCTTATTTTTTGTCACCTGAAAATTCAGTCTCAGCCAACAATTGTTGATATCCTTCATTCCTTACCTGACCCTTACAGACACAGATACCGGACCCAAAGACATTCAAGCAGCACTTTGACAGCAAGCATCCCAAGTCCCCAATACCTCCAGAGCTGGTTGCTGTTGAGGCTTAAAAGACCACACACACACACACAATGGACCTACAGCTGGGATAAGATGCTCTCATCATTCAGACTCACAGTATACATGTTAGCAGCAAACTCTTGCCCTATGCTTCAACTGTATTTCATATGGCTCAATATGTGGAAATGTTGTCACTCATTGCCTTTCACATTGTGATTCACAGACATACAATGACAACGATTTGAGCGCTGCAACTGGGACTGAATGGCGTCAAGGGACAAAACACTGAGACCCCTGGACATGGGTGGGGGAATATTTGTGTTACAATGACCTAAAAGGGGGGGGGGGGGGGGCAGAAGCACACCAGCACCCCATCTTATATGTCCAACCACCCCTCAACTTCAGACTCTATTGAAGCACCCATCTTACTTCTATGAGCCCACTCTACCTACATCCCTTTTCCCTATGCCGCTTCCTTCATTCATTCCTGATTCAATACCATCTAGACTGTTACACGTCTAAAAGTTTCATGGTGTTACTTTTATCTCATCTGTGTACCGCTGTCCTACTTTTGCCCCCAACTATTTTCTATACCTCCTCCCATACACTCTTGTGCAAATCATTTCTGCTTTCTTTGACAATGGTGTCATAGTGGAAATGATTTGTTAGTTGCCCAAGACTGAGCCTTGTTCTGCCTGTAAAAGGCCCTGGTCGAAACAATGCCAAAATCACTTTTGATAGTCTCCGGGTCCATGTTGTAACAATTGTTTTTTGCATTTGACCATTTACAATAAATGTAGCAATATATATGAAAGCATTCCTCTGCCTGTTTGATCCATTCTGAAGGAAAGCAGTGACTACGTTTTGTGTGTGTGAGAGAATATGTATGCCTTCTAATGCTAGCAGAAAATCGTTACTTCCGAATGCAAGTTAAACGCCATTCCGTCTATACTGATACCAGACAAATGTATACTTATAAGTATTTTCAAATGTATTTCCAATATACTGCAATGCTATGTAGCTGAAGAGGGGTGACACTGTCTAGGATAGGAGTGTCGATCAGTTTCTGGAGGTCTGTGTTCACTGGCATTTACTCTCACATCTGCATCAAATCAACCTCTACAAGAAATATTCTAGTTTATTTTATTACAAATATAGCAGTACACAATCCTCCAGAAATCTGTTGAAAATGACACATTCCTGTGTATTGGATCCTCTGTATATAGAAAAACGGCAAAAAAAAGATAATTTGGTATTTTCCATTGCTACTAACGTACAGTGGGGAAAAAAAGTATTTAGTCAGCCACCAATTGTGCAAGTTCTCCCACTTAAAAAGATGAGAGAGGCCTGTAATTTTCATCATAGGTACACGTTGTCACACCCTGGCTCTGGGGACTCTATAATTTGAGCCAGGGTGTGTATATTCTATGCATTGTATTTCTGTGTTGGCCAGCGTGGTTCCCAATCAGAGGCAACGAGTGTCAGCTGTTGCTGGTTGTCTCTGATTGGGAGCCATATTTATAGAGGCTGTTTTCCCACAATAGTTGTGGGATCTTGTTCCAGTTGGTTTTGTGTTTGTACCGTGGACTTCACGTATCGTTTGTTGTTTTGTTTATTGTGTGTGCACTTAATTAAATAAGATGTACAAATCTCACGCTGCGCCTTGGTCTACTCACTCTAACGATCGTGACACACGTCAACTATGACAGACAAAATGAGGAAAAAAAATCCAGAAAATCACATTGTAGGATTTTTAATGAATTTATTTGCAAATTATGGTGGAAAATAAGTATTTGGTCAATAACAAACGTTTCTCAATACTTTGTTATATACCCTTTGTTGGCAATGACACAGGTCAAACGTTTTCTGTAAGTCTTGCTGGTATTTTGGCTCATTCCTCCATGCAGATCTCCTCTAGAGCAGTGACGTTTTGGGGCTGTCGCTGGGCAACACGGACTTTCAACTCCCTCCAAAGATTTTCTATGGGGTTGAGATCTGGAGACTGGCTAGGCCACTCCAGGACCTTGAAATGCTTCTTACGAAGCCACTCCTTCGTTGCCAGGGCGGTGTGTTTGGGATCATTGTCATTGTCATGCTGAAAGACCCAGCCACGTTTCATCTTCAATGCCCTTGCTGATGGAAGGAGATTTTCACTCAAAATCTCACAATACCTGGCCCCAATAATTATTTCCTTTACACGGATCAGTCGTCCTGGTCCCTTTGCAGAAAAACAGCCCCAAAGCATGATGTTTCCACCCCCATGCTTCAGAGTAGGTATGGTGTTCTTTGGATGCAACTCAGCATTCTTTGTCCTCCAAACACGACGAGTTGAGTTTTTACCAAAAAGTTATATTTTGGTTTCATCTGACCATATGACATTCTCCCAATCCTCTTCTGGATCATCCAAATGCACTCTAGCAAACTTCAGAGGGGCCTGGACATGTACTGGCTTAAGCAGGGGGACACGTCTGGCACTGCAGGATTTGAGTCCCTGGCGGCGTAGTGTGTTACTGATGGTAGGCTTTGTTACTTTGGTCCCAGCTCTCTGCAGGTCATTCACTAGGTCCCCCCGTGTGGTTCTGGGATTTTTGCTCACCGTTCTTGTGATCATTTTGACCCCACGGGGTGAGAACTTGCGTGGAGCCCCAGATCGAGGGAGATTATCAGTGGTCTTGTATGTCTTCCATTTCCTAATAATTGCTCCCACAGTTGATTTCTTCAAACCAAGCTGCTTACCTATTGCAGATTCAGTCTTCCCAGCCTGGTGCAGGTCTACAATTTTGTTTCTGGTGTCCTTTGACAGCTCTTTGGTCTTGGGCATAGTGGAGTTTGGAGTGTGACTGTTTGAGGTTGTGGACAGGTGTCTTTTATACTGATAACAAGTTCAAAACGGTGCCATTAATACAGGTAACGAGTGGAGGACAGAGGAGCCTCTTAAAGAAGAAGTTACAGGTCTGTGAGAGCCAGAAATCTTGCTTGTTTGTAGGTGACCAAATACTTATTTTCCACCATAATTTGCAAATAAATTCATTAAAAATCCTACAATGTGATTTTCTGGAAAAAAAATTCTCAATTTGTCTGTCATAGTTGACGTGTACCTATGATGAAAATTACAGGCCTCTCTCATCTTTTTAAGTGGGAGAACTTGCACAATTGGTGGCTGACTAAATACTTTATTTCCCCACTGTATGCTGGTTAAAAGTATAATTTAAAAAATGCACACATTTTTTTGCCACGCATATATAGTCCATATATTTAGCTTTTTAATTGAACCATGTGTAGTACATCTAATAGAGACAATGAGAAATTCATGGTTCAACAAGACAACATAGCCATCAAAAGGGTAGACATTTAGCATTGCACTTATGTCACAGTACTTTACAGCTTTGATTGGATACATAGAATATATGACAAAGGGTGATGTAATTATCTGAATTACTGTTGATTTGAATAGTTTAATCAGGAGTGAAGTATGGTTATAAGTCCAATGTGAAAATCTCAATTGAGGATTTCTTTATGAAGGAGGTGTTATTCATATACCCTTCTCACACTAAATAATCAATATATTATACTGAACAAAAATATAAATGCAACATGTAAAGTGTTGGTCCCATGTTTCATGAGCTGAAATAAAAGATCCCAGAAATGTTCAGTTCGCACAAAAAGCTTATTTCTCTCAGAATTGGTGCACCAATTTGTTTACATCCCTGTTAGTGAGTATTTCTCCTTTGCCAAGATAATCCATCCACCTGACAGGTGTGGCATATCAAGAAGCTGATTAAACAGCACACCTTGTGCTGGGGACAATAAAAGGCCACTTTAAAATGTGCAGTTTTGTCACACGACACAATGTCACAGATGTCTCAAGTTTTGAGGGAGCGTGCAGTTGGCATGCTGACTGCAGGAATGGCCACCAGAGCTGTTGCAAGATAATTTAATGTTCATTTCTCTACCATAAGCCGCCTCCAATGTCGTTTTAGAGAATTTGGCCGTAAGTGCAACTGGCCTACCAACCGCAGACCACGTGTAACCACGCCAGACCCTCCACATCCGGCTTCTTCACCTGCGGGATCGTCTGAGATCAGACACCTGGATAGCTGATGAAACTGTGGGATTGCACAACTGAAGAATATCTGCACACACTGTAAGAAAAAGTCGCAGGGAAGCCCATCTGCGTGCTCTTTGTACTCACCAAGGTCTTGACCTGACTGCAGTTCGGCATCGTAACTGACTTCAGTGGGCAAATGCTCACCTTCGATGGCCCCTGGCACGCTGAATAAGTGTGCTCTTCACGGATGAATCTCGCGTTGCGTTGCCGAGTGGTTTGCTGATGTCAATGTTGTGAACAGAGTGCCCCATGGTGGCAGTGGGATTACAGTATGGGCAGGCATAAGCTACGGACAACAAACACAATTGTATTTTATCGATGGCAATTTGAATGCACAGAGATACCGTGACGAGATCCTGAGGCCCATTGTTGTGCCATTCAACAGCTGCCATCACCTCATATTTCAGCATGATAATGCACAGTCCCATGTCGCAAGGATCTGTACACAATTCCTGGGAGCTGAAAATGTCACAATTCTTCCATGGCCTGCATATTCACAAGACATCTCACCCATTGAGCATGTTTGGAATGCTCTGGATCGACGTGCATGACAGCGTGTTCCAGTTCCTGCCAGTATCCAGCAACTTCGCAAAACCATCGAAGAGGAGTGGGTCAACATTCTACAGGCCTCAATCAACAGCTTGATCAACTCTATGCTAAGGAGATGTGTCCCGCTGCATGAGGCAAATGGTGGTCACACCAGATACTGACTGGTTTTCTGATCCACGCACCTATCTTTATTTAAAAATGTATCTGTGACCAACAGATGCACATCTGCATTCTCAGTCATGTTAAATCCATAGATTAGGGCCTAAAGAATATATTTTAATTGACTGATTTCCTTATATGAACTGTAACACAGTAAATCTTTGAAATTGTTGCGTTTATATTTTTGTTCAGTGTAGATACATACTATTTATACACATATTGCCAGATTATTGCTATCAACTGCTGGCTGCAAGGTATATTACCCCGTTTGTATCTTTTGGAACAATGGTAGTCAAGTTTATAAAAATGATGTAGAATATATGGGCTACCACAGGTGTCACAGGCATCCACAAGTCTTGACCACCATGTTACGATGCTTCTTTAGGATCACATTGTTGTTGTCGTCGTAGAAGAGTACGGAGATGGGACTGAGCTTGGTGGGTGCGCAGCACGCTTTGGGAACCTCGTCCGGCTTCAGAAGGTGAACCTGCCATGAAAAAAGGTCAATCAGACTTATTCATACATGCACTTTTATATAATCAATGATACTATCCTGTTTATAAAAGAGATATGGATTATTATTATGCAGATACTTCAGTGCTCTCCTACCTCAGTGGGCTGTGGCTTTGCCCCCCTTGTCTGAATTTGGTCAATATATTTTAAACCGGGTTGTCTGTGCTCCACAATACTTTATTATCCACTGAGTCAAAGCCTAGACTTTCAGAAGTTCAACAACAACTTCCATGAAACATGCTAAAACATTTCAATGGGCCATTGACCTAGATAGTGACTTAAAAATAACATTTGGTATTTTTGTTTTATATTATACCAACAACATAGGAAATCCTCTGGTGACAAAATAGGGTCAATAGAATTAGAATGATGAGTAGGAATGGAATTTTTATAGAATTCTAATGGTAAGCATAGAGTTCCAAACTCATTTCTATGGCAACACAGCTGTCAATTTTGTAAACAACAATTTTCTAAAATATGTGTTGCCAAGAGACATCGAACCGATAGAACATCTCGGCGTTCTATTGAACGTTTTCTGTTCGAAAACAACAACACCTTCAGTTTGCTGTTCAACAACAACAAACATGACAGATTTTTGAGACCTGAGACTGAAAGATCGACTGGAAAATGCCTGGGTGCTTTTCAAAATTGGCGGAGAGAGTGCGTGGACGTCGGCGGTCTACTGCGTCGACAGGTTGTTCAAATTCATTTGTGGGTTGTTTTTGTTGTCTTTTTCCGTTTTGCAGGGTTCGCAATCGTCGGGAGGTGGACAGAGACATCGAGGGTATGTTGAGTTTAAACTTCTTATTTTACCACATTTAACAATATAAATGTAATTTGTGAAATGTTGTGTATTTCTGTAATCCATACTTGCAAGCTAACGTTGACTTTAGTGACTTTTGCTAAGAGATGCACTTTTGAACTAGTAGTACTAGCTAGCTCGCTACGTTTTACATCCTAACATTTGTTTGTTTGTATTCCAATGTTCCTAATTTTAGAATCAACTGTCCTGGATGAGGTCCAGTTGGTTGTGCCATTGGATGATGTGCTGGATGTACCACTGCTGCCAGCCATCCTTGAGGAGGTGCCAGATGTGCCGACTATCCTTGAGGTACAATTTTCAGAAAGTTTAATGTTTGAAAAGTATCCCAGATATTCAATTCCTGTCACTTTGACATTCTAAAAATCTTTGTTGTCTGCTTTCTGCTTTAGGAGGCCACTGGTAATTGGCAGTTGATACCGATTAGGTTTAGCTCCCTGTACTGTGGGCCTGTTGTGATCAGGGTAAGAGACCCACACACACAGTCACATCACTGTTGCAATGTTTGCTGTTTCTAACCTGAATGTATTGTAATGTCAACCCCCTCTTGTGCAGAACAATGCAGGTCCGGTGGTTAAAGCTTGGAGAACTTTCCAGTTCATCAGCCCCATTATCACCTACATGCGTGGGGGATCCCAGGTATGTGTCTTTGTCACTACCTAATCCTAATCTACATCGTCAGTGTCATGTGATCTTGATGGAAATATGTTACAGCGATGGCTGATGTTGTTTTGTTGATGTTGTTTCACTCCACAGCAGGTGGTGGTGAGGATGCACCATGCGAGTAGGGTTCGAGGCCTGGAGACTCAACTGGTGTGGGCCATCTCCAAGGAGACACACAGACTTAGTCCAGAGGGCATCCCCTACTGTGCCACCAAGGTGCAGTCCATCTCTTGGATCCAGGTAAGATGTAAATACTACTGAATTAGTATTAGATTTTCTTCACTTATTCCGTTTGGCCTTAACATGTCGTTTCTCTCTGTCAGTATGTGGCTGGCAGGGTGACCCAGTATGCGTCTCACCTCCGCCACGAGACGTCTGTGGCCGTGACGCATGGCTGCTACCAGGTAAATAAACAATTTCCTATGTATATAGAATAGAAATTACAGGGCATTTTCCATTAGATATGGTCTGTTTTCTATTAACGTGTGTTGTGTGTGTGTGTTTTGAGCAGCAAACTGATGTCTCGGTGGTGTACGCCACTCTCCACATGGGGCTGGATGGGCTGCTCTCCTCCTCGGCGTGGTCGGAGGCTGCCTCCGTCTCTACGCCCACCACTCAGCAGTTCACTGAGCCAGAGCCTGAGGGCCACAACTGCTATGAGGTCAGATGTTACACACACACATACTATTGACTAGTAGCATTAAGATCCTTCGATTTACCCATTGTTTGTCATGTCATTACATTGGTCACTGATGTTGAATAATTGTTCTGTTATTGTAGGGCTGGGAGGAGGACCTGCTGCCTGAGGAGAGGGAGGTTCCTCTGCTAAAGTGAGTCCCTCTAAATGTGTGTATAGTCTGAGCTTGTCAGATGCTGAAGGATAGTGGTCACAATGCTGTTATTCCCCATTGACATGCTCCATTCCCTCTCTTCCACAGCCTCTACCTTACCACCAAGAGAGTGGAGGACATCGGCCTGAGGCTCGTCTCCCTGCGCCAGGCCTTTACTGTGAGTGGACCCACTTTTCTTTGACTCTCTGTGTCTTCCTGTTCTGTCTGTCTCCTAGAGTAAGATGGGTGTCTCACCCTAACTCTTCCCTCTTCTCTAGACCCTGCTCGGTTCCACCCTGAGTAGGAACCATCTGTTTGTGGCGGGAAAGGTCCTACTGGGCGCACTGGTTCAGGTCCACCAGATGGTAGCTCACTAACTCATTGTCCTTCAAGGGAAAGAGAACGTCCTCGGTGTGAAATGTGTTCTGTGCACTAACATCACTGCTCTTTGCTTTATGATAGGACGAGGCCGAATTCATCCGTGCCTATAACGACTTTGTGGACTACCTGAGTGACCCCTCCAAGCAGATTGACATTGAGAGGGAGCTGGCTGAGGCAAATGTGAGTTAATTAACTCTTTCAAGTCTCACTTTGAGTTCTTCCACATGCATGTCTTTTATACGGCACAGTAGCTGATCTATTTGAAATCATTCCTATTTTCTCCAAACGTGTTTTCTTGTCCTAGATCCATCATGTTAACCTGATAGATGTCCTTTTTGAGCTGGTGCTGTTTCGGATGATGACAGCTCAGAAATCCCTGATGGTGGTAAGTAGCATCTCGCTGGTAAATGTTTAGATGTCTGTCTATTAGCAATTTCACTTCAATTTCTCTTCTCTCCTCCTCTGTTTACTTTAGCAACCTGGTGGGTTCATGGAGCGTCTGTACGCTCTCCTGTACTCCTTCCTGCCCACTGTTGCCAGCATTGAGCCAAAGGCTGAGAGATACCTGTTGCTGCTCAATGTAAGAGTCAAGAGTTTACTTCCTGTTTTCTTCCTTATTACTAGTTTACTTCCTCTTTACTCGTTCCTGGTTAACAGGGTTTCAATGCCGTTTTAGGGGGAGTAACTCTCATTGTCTCTCTCCTCTTGATAAGCTAGTAGCTCAGAGCCATTTTCTATGTGTTGTGTGGTGTTCCCTTCAGGGCGGGCTGATGGCTCTGCTAGATGACATGTTTGGGCAGCAGCTGGCCTGGTATTTTAACCGAGAGTCTCTGGTCACTGAGCTCTCCAGTCTCCTGGAGTACCACCTCGAGTACCTCATGGCCAGCATGTAGTCCTACTGCAGAGACCTGAAGGGCCACACTTCTCTCTCTCTCTCTCTCTCTCTCTCTCTCTCTCTCTCTCTCTCTCTCTCTCTCTCTCTCTCTCTCTCTCTCTCTCTCTCTCTCTCTCTCTCTCTCTCTCTCTCTCTCTGGAATTGAGGACTTGAAGTGCTTCGTTGAACCCTAATTAGTAAACACCTATTAATTTCATGTATTCTCTTGTTTTCTCTCCCCACAGGATTCTTGTCACACTTTGCCACCTAACAGTGCTCTAGACACTAGTGCACTACATTACTTTGCTCTGAATTTTACATTTTCAAATAAAATAAATGGTAGTTCAAAAGCATTTGTCTCTGTCTTTTCATTTATTTGATTATTTCATCACTATTTCCTATTCCTGGAGTTGTTATTATATTATGTAATTATATTATTACATGAACAATTATGCTTTATTCTTTGCATATGGAAATAAAAACCAACTTTAAGTTGATTTACATGTACTACAGGCCCACGCTTTATGGCATTGTACTGTGATGTGTGATACTGTACTATTTAAAAACATGGAGGCCTACATACACTGAGTGTACAAAACATTAAGAACACCTTGCTAATATTGAGTTGCACCCCCTGTTGCTCAGAACAGCCTCAATTTGTCGGGGCATGGACTCTACAAGGTGTCGAAAGCGTTCCAAAGGGATTCTGGCCCATGTTGACTCCAATGCTTCCCACAGTTGTGTCAAGTTGGATGAATGACCTTTGGGTGGTGGACCATTCTTGATACACCTACTACCATACCCCGTTCAAAGGATCATATCTTTCACCTGAATTTACCTGGTCAGTCTATGTCATGGAAAGAGCAGGTGTTCCTAATGTTTTGTACACTCAGTGTATGTTAGTTGTGTAGTAACCTGGTACAGTATAAAGTCCACCACTATAGGGCACAATTGCTTCTGTCTTGAAAGTTACTTCTCACTATCCGTACTCTATTTTAAGACTGCCATTGTAGACTCAGGTAAATTTGTTATTTTAGTTTCAGTTTGCCATAAATGTCTGAGCCATTTACCGTCATTCCCATTGAAACCAATGTTAGAGTTCATGTATAGCCCCTGGTTCACCCCAGACTTGACTGCCCTTGACCAGCACAAAAACATCCTGTGGCGTACTGCATTAGCATCGAACAGCCCCCGCGATATGCAACTTTTCAGGGAAGTCAGGAACCAATATACACAATCAGTTAGGAAAGCAAAGGCTAGCTTTTTCAAACAGAAATGTGCATCCTGTAGCACTAACTCCAAAACGTTTTGGGACACTGTAAAGTCCATGGAGAATAAGAGCACCTCCTCCCAGCTACCCACTGCACTGAGGCTAGGAAACACTGTCACCACCGATAAATCTACGATAATCGAGAATATCAATAAGCATTTTGCTACGGCTGGCCATGCTTTCCACTTGGCTACCCCTACCCCGGCCACCAGCTCTGCACCCTCCGCTGCAACTTGCCCATGCCCCCCCCCCCGCCCCCACATCTCCTTCACCCAAATACAGATAGCTGATGTCCTGAAAGAGCTGCTAAATCTGGACCCCGCCGAAATTGTCGCAACCCCTATTACTAGCCTGTTCAACCTGTCTTTCGTATCGTCTGAGATCCCCAGAGATTTGGAAAGCTGCCGCGGTCATCCCCCTCTTCGAGCTGGTCATGGGTGCACCTCAGCCAAGCTCAATGTCCTAAACGATATGATAACCGCGATCGATAAAAGACAGTAATGTGCAGCCGTCTTCATCGACCTGGCCAAGGCTTTTGACTCTGTCAATCACTGCATTCTTATTGGCAGACTAAATAGCCTTGGTTTCTCAAATGACTGCCTCACCTGGTTCACCAACTACTTCTCAGATAGAGTTCAATGTGTCAAATCGGAGGGCCTGTTGTCTGGACCTCTAGCAGTCTCTAAGGGGGTGCCACAGGGTTCAAATCTCGGGCCGACTCTATTCTCTGTGTATATCAATGATGTCGCTCTTGCTGCTGGTGACTCTCAGATCTACCTCTACGCAGACGACACCATTTTGTATACATCTGGCCCTTCACTGGACACTATGTTAACAAACCTCCAAACGAGCTTCAATGCCATACAACACTCCTTCCGTGGCCTCCAACTGCTCTTAAACGCTAGTAAAACTAAATGCATGCTCTTCAATCGAACGCTGCTTGCCCCTGCCCGCCCGATTAGAATCACTACTCTCGGCGGGTCTGACTTAGAATATGTGGACAACTACAAATACCTAGGTGTCTGGTTAGACCATAAACTCTCCTTCCAGACTCACATTAAGCATCTCCAATCCAAAGCTAAATCTAGAATCGGCTTCCTATTTCGCAACAAAGCCTCCTTCACTCATGCTGCTAAACATGCCCTCGTAAAACTGACTATCCTACCGATCCTTGACTTCGGCGATGTCATTTACAAAATAGCTTCCAACACTCTACTCAGCAAATTGGATGTAGTCTATCACAGTGCCATCTGTTTTGTCACCAAAGCCCCATATACTACCCACCATTGTGACCTGTACACTCTCGTTGGCTGGCCCTCACTACATATTCGTCGCCAAACCCACTGGCTCCAGGTCATCTATAAATCACTTCTAGGCAAATCCCCGCCTTATCTTAGATCATTGGTCACCATAGCAACACCCACCCGTAGTATGCGTTCCAGCAGGTATATCTCACTGGTCATCCCCAAAGCCAACACCTCCTTTGGCCGCCATTCCTTCCAGTTCTCTGCTGCATATAGCTGGAACGGACTGCAAACATCTCTGAAGCTGGAGACACTTATCTCCCTCACTAACTTTAAGCATCAGTTGTCAGAGCAGCTTACCGATCACTGCACCTGTACACAGCCCATCTGTAATTAGCCCACACAACTACCTCATCCCCATATTGTGATTTACATTGTTATTTATTTTGCTAATTGTGTGCTAAGGTGATACAATGTTAGATTATGATATTATCTATTCAGTAGATTGAGTAGTTAAGGGAGACAGAAGCTCACCTTCCAGCCTAGGTCACTAAAGCTCACATATAATTAATGTCTCTTACAAGCCTGACGCTCACTGTTGACGTGGCTGTGATCTGAAAGGGATCAAAAAAGATGTTATGAGACAGGACAGACTGTAAAGCATGCTTTGGATGCATTGGATTTAAAATAAAGACACAATGAAATGTAAACGCAAGTTAAGTAATTTTGTAATTTGGATGAACTATCCCTTTAAACTCTGCAAAAACAAGCTTAACAACAACACCAAAAACCAGTGTTGTCCCCTGACCTTGTATGACCTCACCATGTATACTGGGCAGGGGACGGTCATATTTGGGCTTCTTCTTGCGGGGGTTGGGATTCAGGGCGCGACAGGGGGCCTGGCTGGCCCTGAAGAAGGTCACCATGAAGGGCTGTTTGGAGCAGGGGCCCCTTCGACCCACCAAGCCTACCCACCCAGCTGACAAGGACTGGTCTGATAGAGAGAAAACAATGTGTTTGTGTGTGTGTGTGTGTGTGTGTGTGTGTGTGTGTGAGAGAGAGAGTGATACAATCTTGAGGTACACCAAAACAGCATATCTCAATTTCTATGTATTTACTAAACAATTACAAATACTATATGACATTACATTGCTACTGAACAGGTATTGGTGTAGTATTCTGAGTTAACTTGCCTCTTTATTCAATGGTATAATAATCAAGGAATCCACTTTGTGGGAAATACCCTCCCCATCTGCAGAGCATTTCCTGACCCTGACCATAGTATTAACTCTTTGAGGCTCACCCTCCTCTGTGTCCACATACAGACTGCAGGGGTGCAGGACGTGACAAATAAACTCTAAACTGGGAATGTTTACTGGTTGCTCATGAGGTCAAGGGGAAGTCAATGTGTGGAATACATTTAACTAGTTGTGGAAAATATTCTAGATCAAGAAAAATAAGGTAAGGAGCAAGCGCTGCATGCATATTATGTGTGCCAAACAGGTGCTGTATAGATTACAATATAATTTTCTGACCTTTTGGAACAACGTAAACAACAATAACTACATTATAAGCGTACCAGAGAGTTTGTTGTAATGTTTTTTTGCTAAGCCTTTATTACAGCAAAGACTAAAAACAGTCACATTCATTTGTGAATGCAATTTCCGAAATGTAACGGCTTATTGTTTAAGCTAATTATTCTAAGCTCGCTTTATTTTATTTTAAAACTAACATGCTTGATTGCATTTCAAATCATGAATGACTCATATGCTGTGTGATGACATGAACGAATGAAAGATTGATTGATACAGTAGCCTATATAAGCATTGAAATATAGGCCTAAATAAGTTACAGTATTAAGACTAAACAGGATATGCTCTTAGGCCTACAGCTCGGGCTGCTATACTAAGGCTACTAATGATAATGGCAATACTTATTATAATGCTGATCATAATAATATTAGTAATAATAACAATAAGAAGGATATCAAGAAAAAGCAGGGTTATTATTATTATCATTATTATTAATTCTGACACTTTGGAACAATGTAAACAACACTAAATTAATTATAAAGATACCAGAAAGTCTGTTCTAACAGAAAAAAAAAGTGTAAAGCCTTTATTACAGCAAAGCAAAGATTAAAAACAGCCGCATTTGTGAAATCGTTTACTTGACATGTTGTTGTGTGAGCCTTGGTGCTCACCGAACCATTAGGCTATTAAACAAACACTCAAACAGGCAACAGAAGCAGGATCTGACTTATTTCTGTAGATATACAGTTGAAGTCAGAAGTTTACATACACTTAGGTTGGAGTCATTAAAACTCGTTTTTCAACTACTCCACAAATTTCTTGTTAACAAACTATAGTTTTGGCAAGTTGGTTAGGACATCTACTTTGTGCATGACACAAGTAATCTTTCCAACAATTGTTTACAGACAGATTATTTCACTTATAATTCACTGTATCACAATTCCAGTGGGTCAGAAGTTTACATACACTAAGTTGACTGTGCCTTTAAACAGCTTGGAAAATTCCAGAAAATGATGTCATGGCTTTAGAAGCTTCTGATAGGCTAATTGACATAATTTGAGTCAATTGGAGGTGTACCTGTGGATGTATTTCAAAGCCTACCTTCAAACTCAGTGCCTCTTTGCTTGACATCATGTGAAAATCAAAATAAATCAGCCAAGACCTCAGAAAATGTTCTTTAGAACTCCACAAGTCTGGTTCATTCTTGGAAGCAATTTCCAAACGCCTGAAGGTACCACGTTCATCTGTACAAACAATAGTACACAAGTATAAACACCATGGGACCACGCAGCCATCATACCGTACATGAAGGAGGCGCGTTCTGTCTCCTAGAGATGAACGTACTTTGGTGCGAAAAGTGCAAATCAATCCCAGAACAACAGCAAAGGACCTTGTGAAGATGCTGGAGGAAACAGGTACAAAGGTATATATATCCACAGTAAAACGAGTCCTATATCGACATAACCTGAAAGGCCGCTCAGCAAGGAAGAAGCCACTGCTCCAAAACCGCCATAAAAATGCCAGGCTACGGTTTGCAACTGCACATGGGGACAAAGACTGTACTTTTTGGAGAAATGTCCTCTGGTCTGATGAAACAAAAATAGAACTGTTTGGCCATAATGACCATCGTTATGTTTGGAGGAAAAGGGGGGGTCTTGCAAGCTGAAGAACACCATCCCAACCGTGAAGCACGGGGGTGGCAGCATCATGATGTGGGGGTACTTTGCTGCAGGAGGGACTGGTGCACTTCACAAAATAGATGGCATCTTGAGGAAGGAAAATTATGTGGATATATTGAAGCAACATCTCAAGACATCAGACAGGAAGTTAAAGCTTGGTCGCAAATGGGTCTTCCAAATGGACAATGACCCCAAGCATACTTCCAAAGTTGTGACAAAATGGCTTAAGAACAACAAAGTCAAGGTAATGGAGTGGCCATCACAAAACATTTGTTGGCAGAACTGAAAAAGCATGTGTGAGCAAGGAGGCCTACAAACCTGACTCAGTTACACCAGCTCTGTCAGGAGGAATGGGCCAAAATTCACCCAACTTATTGTGGGAAGCTTGTGGAAGGCTACCTGAAATGTTTGACCCAAGTTAAACAATTTAAAGGCAATGCTACCAAATACTAATTGAGTGTATGTAAACTTCTGACCCATTGGGAATGTGATGAAATAAATAAAAGCAGAAATAAATCATTCTCTCTACTATTATTCTGACATTTCACATTCTTAAAATAAAGTGGTGATCCTAACTGACCTAAGACAGGGAATTTATACTAGGATTAAATGTTAGTAATGGTGAAAAACTGAGTTTAAATGTATTTGCTAATGTGTATGTTAACTTCCGACTTCAACTGTATATGGATCATTTATAAAGCCAGGCACATTTAACAGTTAAGCTATTGATTATTTACCTAATTAAGTCGGGGTTTCCTCTCCTCACTTTTCTTAGACAATAAGGCAAGGGCTGTTTTCTCATCTCTTCATTCTGCTGCTGCCTCTGCCACATTGTTCTCAACAACAATACGCAGATTAAATGTGCTATTATGCACATAGCAACATGGTCTAGGAAAAGGCACCAATTCAACAGAGCACTGATGTGTTTCAGAACTGCAGACAGTGACCACTATCCAACGCGGGAGAAAGTGCATTTGTTATAAAATGATATAATTTTTATTCTTGCACCATTGTTCTTATGTAATATAACCATATGCAATTTCAGTAACACGTCTTAGAGTGATGGACTGTGCCATCCCCACGGCCTCCACAATGGATTAGTCCACTCAGACTGGCGCGAATCAGACAGGTGTTTTGTACACCATGATATTTGTACATGAATTTTTTGCTACTGCTCCGCTAAAGAAATATTGGTCGTCCAACAGCCTATCGACCAAACAATCGACCAGTCGAATAAATGGGGTCAACCCTACTAGCTATATAATCTTCCAGAACGATGAGTAGGTGTGTCCAAACTTTTGACTGTTACTGTACATAAAGTATATCTATATTGCATAGTTATAACCCTTAACTAATACTGTTTACATGTGTGCATATCTTTGTCTTATAGAACCACAACAATAAGATTCCAAGTTATTCGGATTACCACAATCATATAAACATCCTCAAATACAAACAGCTGTGTCTGCATGTGTGCGTGTGGTGGTGACCAAGTGTTTAGTATGGGCCTCAACACCATGTTCTAACCGAACAGCACTATAGTGCGCAGAACCAAACCAATCAGTTATAAGTATATAGCGGGTGAGGGCATTCACAGCCAACTGCTCAGACGGGTGAGGGCATACTAGCCAGCTGTTTTACATGGTCTTTCTAGCTGGATTTAGTGACTAACAGTATTTTACATGGTCTGTCATTTCTTTAGCGACCAATAGTTTTTACAGTCATTGTGATAACTATAAACTTTTATACTAACATCACCAATCTGAGGTAAAATGGATGTGTAATTCCACTACATTTTATGGGGTGAAAATGCAGGCTTGTAGTAACAAACTGTCCACAGTCCACATTCGGGAAATTAGCGGAATATACAATAATTTACTATGCCAAAATAATTCAACATGTCAACTTAAGATGATAGTATACAGTATGTTGCCCACTCACAAACTATTGCAAAAATGACATCTATTTCTCACTCATTTAACCATTTGGAGAGTAAAATAATGCTCTCAAACACAATTTAACTGGTCGCTGTAGACTAGAGCCTCCATAGTCTGTGCAGCAGCCTGAACGTTTGACGTCCCTACCTTTTTAGGTTTCTTTTCATGTCTAGTCCATTGTACTGGCCTGTGTGATGTGTAGTGGTTTGATGCATTTCTTGCTTTGCTTATTTTTTGTCACCTGAAAATTCAGTCTCAGCCAACAATTGTTGATATCCTTCATTCCTTACCTGACCCTTACAGACACAGATACCGGACCCAAAGACATTCAAGCAGCACTTTGACAGCAAGCATCCCAAGTCCCCAATACCTCCAGAGCTGGTTGCTGTTGAGGCTTAAAAGACCACACACACACACAATGGACCTACAGCTGGGATAAGATGCTCTCATCATTCAGACTCACAGTATACATGTTAGCAGCAAATTCTTGCCCTATGCTTCAACTGTATTTCATATGGCTCAATATGTGGAAATGTTGTCACTCATCGCCTTTCATGTTGTGATTCACAGACACACGATGACCACGATTTGAGCGCTGCAACTGGGACTGAATGGCGTCAAGGGACAAAACACTGAGACCCCTGGACATGGGTGGAGGAATATTTGTGTTACAATGACCTAAAAGGGGGGGGGGGGCAGAAGCACACCAGCACCCCATCTTATATGTCCAACCACCCCTCAACTTCAGACTCTATTGAAGCACCCATCTTACTTCTATGAGCCCACTCTACCTACATCCCTTTTCTGATACCAGACAAATGTATACTTATAAGTATTTTCAAATGTATTTCCAATATACTGCAATGCTATGTAGCTGAAGAGGGGTGACACTGTCTAGGATAGGAGTGTCGATCAGTTTCTGGAGGTCTGTGTTCACTGGCATTTACTCTCACATCTGCATCAAATCAACCTCTACAAGAAATATTCTAGTTTATTTTATTACAAATATAGCAGTACACAATCCTCCAGAAATCTGTTGACAATGACACATTCCTGTGTATTGGATCCTCTGTATATAGAAAAACGGCAAAAAAAAGATAATTTGGTATTTTCCATTGCTACTAACGTACAGTGGGGAAAAAAAGTATTTAGTCAGCCACCAATTGTGCAAGTTCTCCCACTTAAAAAGATGAGAGAGGCCTGTAATTTTCATCATAGGTACACGGCAACTATGACAGACAAAATGAGGGAAAAAAATCCAGAAAATCACATTGTAGGATTTTTTATGAATTTATTTGCAAATTATGGTGGAAAATAAGTATTTGGTCAATAACAAACGTTTCTCAATACTTTGTTATATACCCTTTGTTGGCAATGACACAGGTCAAATGTTTTCTGTAAGTCTTCACAAGGTTTTCACACACTGTTGCTGGTATTTTGGCCCATTCCTCCATGTAGATCTCCTCTAGAGCAGTGACGTTTTGGGGCTGTCACTGGGCAACACGGACTTTCAACTCCCTCCAAAGATTTTCTATGGGGTTGAGATCTGGAGACTGGCTAGGCCACTCCAGGACCTTGAAATGCTTCTTACGAAGCCACTCCTTCGTTGCCAGGGCGGTGTGTTTGGGATCATTGTCATTGTCATGCTGAAAGACCCAGCCACATTTCATATTCAATGCCCTTGCTGATGGAAGGAGGTTTTCACTCAAAATCTCACAATACCTGGCCCCATTAATTATTTCCTTTATACGGATCAGTCGTCCTGGTCCCTTTGCAGAAAAACAGCCCCAAAGCATGATGTTTCCACCCCCATGCTTCACAGTAGGTATGGTGTTCTTTGGATGCAACTCAGCATTCTTTGTCCTCCAAACACGACGAGTTGAGTTTTTACCAAAAAGTTTTATTTTGGTTTCATCTGACCATATGACATTCTCCCAATCCTCTTCTGGATCATCCAAATGCACTCTAGCAAACTTCAGACGGGCCTGGACATGTACTTGCTTAAGCAGGGGGACACGTCTGGCACTGCAGGATTTGAGTCCCTGGCGGCGTAGTGTGTTACTGATGGTAGGCTTTGTTACTTTGGTCCCAGCTCTCTGCAGGTCATTCACTAGGTCCCCCCGTGTGGTTCTGGGATTTTTGCTCACCGTTCTTGTGATCATTTTGACCCCACGGGGTGAGAACTTGCGTGGAGCCCCAGATCGAGGGAGATTATCAGTGGTCTTGTATGTCTTCCATTTCCTAATAATTGCTCCCACAGTTGATTTCTTCAAACCAAGCTGCTTACCTATTGCAGATTCAGTCTTCCCAGCCTGGTGCAGGTCTACAATTTTGTTTCTGGTGTCCTTTGACAGCTCTTTGGTCTTGGGCATAGTGGAGTTTGGAGTGTGACTGTTTGAGGTTGTGGACAGGTGTCTTTTATACTGATAACAAGTTCAAAAAGGTGCCATTAATACAGGTAACGAGTGGAGGACAGAGGAGCCTCTTAAAGAAGAAGTTACAGGTCTGTGAGAGCCAGAAATCTTGCTTGTTTGTAGGTGACCAAATACTTATTTTCCACCATAATTTGCAAATAAATTCATTAAAAATCCTACAATGTGATTTTCTGGAGAAAAAAATGCTCAATTTGTCTGTCATAGTTGACGTGTACCTATGATGAAAATTACAGGCCTCTCTCATCTTTTTAAGTGGGAGAACTTGCACAATTGGTGGCTGACTAAATACTTTATTTCCCCACTGTATGCTGGTTAAAAGTATAATTTAAAAAATGCACACATTTTTTTGCCACGCATATATAGTCCATATATTTAGCTTTTTAATTGAACCATGTGTAGTACATCTAATAGAGACAATGAGAAATTCATGGTTCAACAAGACAACATAGCCATCAAAAGGGTAGACATTTAGCATTGCACTTATGTCACAGTACTTTACAGCTTTGATTGGATACATAGAATATATGACAAAGGGTGATGTAATTATCTGAATTACTGTTGATTTGAATAGTTTAATCAGGAGTGAAGTATGGTTATAAGTCCAATGTGAAAATCTCAATTGAGGATTTCTTTATGAAGGAGGTGTTATTCATATACCCTTCTCACACTAAATAATCAATATATTATACTGAACAAAAATATAAATGCAACATGTAAAGTGTTGGTCCCATGTTTCATGAGCTGAAATAAAAGATTCCAGAAATGTTCAGTTCGCACAAAAAGCTTATTTCTTATAGAATTGGTGCACCAATTTGTTTACATCCCTGTTAGTGAGTATTTCTCCTTTGCCAAGATAATCCATCCACCTGACAGGTGTGGCATATCAAGAAGCTGATTAAACAGCACACCTTGTGCTGGGGACAATAAAAGGCCACTTTAAAATGTGCAGTTTTGTCACACGACACAATGTCACAGATGTCTCAAGTTTTGAGGGAGCGTGCAGTTGGCATGCTGACTGCAGGAATGGCCACCAGAGCTGTTGCAAGATAATTTAATGTTCATTTCTCTACCATAAGCCGCCTCCAATGTCGTTTTAGAGAATTTGGCCGTAAGTGCAACTGGCCTCACAACCGCAGACCACGTGTAACCACGCCAGCCCCTCCACATCCGGCTTCTTCACCTGCGGGATCGTCTGAGATCAGACACCTGGATAGCTGATGAAACTGTGGGATTGCACAACTGAAGAATATCTGCACACACTGTAAGAAAAAGTCGCAGGGAAGCCCATCTGCGTGCTCGTTGTACTCACCAAGGTCTTGACCTGACTGCAGTTCGGCATCGTAACTGACTTCAGTGGGCAAATGCTCACCTTCGATGGCCCCTGGCACGCTGAATAAGTGTGCTCTTCACGGATGAATCTTGTGTTGCGTTGCCGAGTGGTTTGCTGATGTCAATGTTGTGAACAGAGTGCCCCATGGTGGCAGTGGGATTACAGTATGGGCAGGCATAAACTACGGACAACAAACACAATTATATTTTATCGATGGCAATTTGAATGCACAGAGATACCGTGACGAGATCCTGAGGCCCATTGTTGTGCCATTCAACAGCTGCCATCACCTCATATTTCAGCATGATAATGCACAGTCCCATGTCGCAAGGATCTGTACACAATTCCTGGGAGCTGAAAATGTCACAATTCTTCCATGGCCTGCATATTCACAAGACATCTCACCCATTGAGCATGTTTGGAATGCTCTGGATCGACGTGCATGACAGCGTGTTCCAGTTCCTGCCAGTATCCAGCAACTTCGCAAAACCATCGAAGAGGAGTGGGTCAACATTCTACAGGCCTCAATCAACAGCTTGATCAACTCTATGCTAAGGAGATGTGTCCCGCTGCATGAGGCAAATGGTGGTCACACCAGATACTGACTGGTTTTCTGATCCACGCACCTATCTTTATTTAAAAATGTATCTGTGACCAACAGATGCACATCTGCATTCTCAGTCATGTTAAATCCATAGATTAGGGCCTAAAGAATATATTTTAATTGACTGATTTCCTTATATGAACTGTAACACAGTAAATCTTTGAAATTGTTGCGTTTATATTTTTGTTCAGTGTAGATACATACTATTTATACACATATTGCCAGATTATTGCTATCAACTGCTGGCTGCAAGGTATATTACCCCGTTTGTATCTTTTGGAACAATGGTAGTCAAGTTTATAAAAATGATGTAGAATATATGGGCTACCACAGGTGTCACAGGCATCCACAAGTCTTGACCACCATGTTACGATGCTTCTTTAGGATCACATTGTTGTTGTCGTCGTAGAAGAGTACGGAGATGGGACTGAGCTTGGTGGGTGCGCAGCACGCTTTGGGAACCTCGTCCGGCTTCAGAAGGTGAACCTGCCATGAAAAAAGGTCAATCAGACTTATTCATACATGCACTTTTATATAATCAATGATACTATCCTGTTTATAAAAGAGATATGGATTATTATTATGCAAATACTTCAGTGCTCTCCTACCTCAGTGGGCTGTGGCTTTGCCCCCCTTGTCTGAATTTGGTCAATATATTTTAAACCGGGTTGTCTGTGCTCCACAATACTTTATTATCCACTGAGTCAAAGCCTAGACTTTCAGAAGTTCAACAACAACTTCCATGAAACATGCTAAAACATTTCAATGGGCCATTGACCTAGATAGTGACTTAAAAATAACATTTGGTATTTTTGTTTTATATTATACCAACAACATAGGAAATCCTCTGGTGACAAAATAGGGTCAATAGAATTAGAATGATGAGTAGGAATGGAATTTTTATAGAATTATAATGGTAAGCATAGAGTTCCAAACTCATTTCTATGGCAACACAGCTGTCAATTTTGTAAACAACAATTTTCTAAAATATGTGTTGCCAAGAGACATCGAACCGATAGAACATCTCGGCGTTCTATTGAACGTTTTCTGTTCGAAAACAACAACACCTTCAGTTTGCTGTTCAACAACAACAAACATGACAGATTTTTGAGACCTGAGACTGAAAGATCGACTGGAAAATGCCTGGGTGCTTTTCAAAATTGGCGGAGAGAGTGCGTGGACGTCGGCGGTCTACTGCGTCGACAGGTTGTTCAAATTCATTTGTGGGTTGTTTTTGTTGTCTTTTTCCGTTTTGCAGGGTTCGCAATCGTCGGGAGGTGGACAGAGACATCGAGGGTATGTTGAGTTTAAACTTCTTATTTTACCACATTTAACAATATAAATGTAATTTGTGAAATGTTGTGTATTTCTGTAATCCATACTTGCAAGCTAACGTTGACTTTAGTGACTTTTGCTAAGAGATGCACTTTTGAACTAGTAGTACTAGCTAGCTCGCTACGTTTTACATCCTAACATTTGTTTGCTTGTATTCCAATGTTCCTAATTTTAGAATCAACTGTCCTGGATGAGGTCCAGTTGGTTGTGCCATTGGATGATGTGCTGGATGTACCACTGCTGCCAGCCATCCTTGAGGAGGTGCCAGATGTGCCGACTATCCTTGAGGTACAATTTTCAGAAAGTTTAATGTTTGAAAAGTATCCCAGATATTCAATTTCTGTCACTTTGACATTCTAAAAATCTTTGTTGTCTGCTTTCTGCTTTAGGAGGCCACTGGTAATTGGCAGTTGATACCGATTAGGTTTAGCTCCCTGTACTGTGGGCCTGTTGTGATCAGGGTAAGAGACCCACACACACAGTCACATCACTGTTGCAATGTTTGCTGTTTCTAACCTGAATGTATTGTAATGTCAACCCCCTCTTGTGCAGAACAATGCAGGTCCGGTGGCTAAAGCTTGGAGAACTTTCCAGGTCATCAGCCCCATTATCACCTACATGCGTGGGGGATCCCAGGTATGTGTCTTTGTCACTACCTAATCCTAATCTACATCGTCAGTGTCATGTGATCTTGATGGAAATATGTTACAGCGATGGCTGATGTTGTTTTGTTGATGTTGTTTCACTCCACAGCAGGTGGTGGTGAGGATGCACCATGCGAGTAGGGTTCGAGGCCTGGAGACTCAACTGGTGTGGGCCATCTCCAAGGAGACACACAGACTTAGTCCAGAGGGCATCCCCTACTGTGCCACCAAGGTGCAGTCCATCTCTTGGATCCAGGTAAGATGTAAATACTACTGAATTAGTATTAGATTTTCTTCACTTATTCCGTTTGGCCTTAACATGTCGTTTCTCTCTGTCAGTATGTGGCTGGCAGGGTGACCCAGTATGCGTCTCACCTCCGCCACGAGACGTCTGTGGCCGTGACGCATGGCTGCTACCAGGTAAATAAACAATTTCCTATGTATATAGAATAGAAATTACAGGGCATTTTCCATTAGATATGGTCTGTTTTCTATTAACGTGTGTTGTGTGTGTGTGTTTTGAGCAGCAAACTGATGTCTCGGTGGTGTACGCCACACTCCACATGGGGCTGGATGGGCTGCTCTCCTCCTCGGCGTGGTCGGAGGCTGCCTCCGTCTCTACGCCCACCACTCAGCAGTTCACTGAGCCAGAGCCTGAGGGCCACAACTGCTATGAGGTCAGATGTTACACACACACATACTATTGACTAGTAGCATTAAGATCCTTCGATTTACCCATTGTTTGTCATGTCATTACATTGGTCACTGATGTTGAATAATTGTTCTGTTATTGTAGGGCTGGGAGGAGGACCTGCTGCCTGAGGAGAGGGAGGTTCCTCTGCTAAAGTGAGTCCCTCTAAATGTGTGTATAGTCTGAGCTTGTCAGATGCTGAAGGATAGTGGTCACAATGCTGTTATTCCCCATTGACATGCTCCATTCCCTCTCTTCCACAGCCTCTACCTTACCACCAAGAGAGTGGAGGACATCGGCCTGAGGCTCGTCTCCCTGCGCCAGGCCTTTACTGTGAGTGGACCCACTTTTCTTTGACTCTCTGTGTCTTCCTGTTCTGTCTGTCTCCTAGAGTAAGATGGGTGTCTCACCCTAACTCTTCCCTCTTCTCTAGACCCTGCTCGGTTCCACCCTGAGTAGGAACCATCTGTTTGTGGCGGGAAAGGTCCTACTGGGCGCACTGGTTCAGGTCCACCAGATGGTAGCTCACTAACTCATTGTCCTTCAAGGGAAAGAGAACGTCCTCGGTGTGAAATGTGTTCTGTGCACTAACATCACTGCTCTTTGCTTTATGATAGGACGAGGCCGAATTCATCCGTGCCTATAACGACTTTGTGGACTACCTGAGTGACCCCTCCAAGCAGATTGACATTGAGAGGGAGCTGGCTGAGGCAAATGTGAGTTAATTAACTCTTTCAAGTCTCACTTTGAGTTCTTCCACATGCATGTCTTTTATACGGCACAGTAGCTGATCTATTTGAAATCATTCCTATTTTCTCCAAACGTGTTTTCTTGTCCTAGATCCATCATGTTAACCTGATAGATGTCCTTTTTGAGCTGGTGCTGTTTCGGATGATGACAGCTCAGAAATCCCTGATGGTGGTAAGTAGCATCTCGCTGGTAAATGTTTAGATGTCTGTCTATTAGCAATTTCACTTCAATTTCTCTTCTCTCCTCCTCTGTTTACTTTAGCAACCTGGTGGGTTCATGGAGCGTCTGTACGCTCTCCTGTACTCCTTCCTGCCCACTGTTGCCAGCATTGAGCCAAAGGCTGAGAGATACCTGTTGCTGCTCAATGTAAGAGTCAAGAGTTTACTTCCTGTTTTCTTCCTTATTACTAGTTTACTTCCTCTTTACTCGTTCCTGGTTAACAGGGTTTCAATGCCGTTTTAGGGGGAGTAACTCTCATTGTCTCTCTCCTCTTGATAAGCTAGTAGCTCAGAGCCATTTTCTATGTGTTGTGTGGTGTTCCCTTCAGGGCGGGCTGATGGCTCTGCTAGATGACATGTTTGGGCAGCAGCTGGCCTGGTATTTTAACCGAGAGTCTCTGGTCACTGAGCTCTCCAGCCTCCTCGAGTACCACCTCGAGTACCTCATGGCCAGCATGTAGTCCTACTGCAGAGACCTGAAGGGCCACACTTCTCTCTCTCTCTCTCTCTCTCTCTCTCTCTCTCTCTCTCTCTCTCTCTCTCTCTCTCTCTCTCTCTCTCTCTCTCTCTCTCTCTCTCTCTCTCTCTCTCTCTCTCTCTCTCTCTCTCTCTCTCTCTCTCTCTCTCTCTCTCTCTCTCTCTCTCTCTCTCTCTCTCTCTCTCTCTCTCTCTCTCTCTGGAATTGAGGACTTGAAGTGCTTCGTTGAACCCTAATTAGTAAACACCTATTAAATTCATGTATTCTCTTGTTTTCTCTCCCCACAGGATTATTGTCACACTTTGCCACCTAACAGTGCTCTAGACACTAGTGCACTACATTACTTTGCTCTGAATTTTACATTTTCAAATAAAATAAATGGTAGTTCAAAAGCATTTGTCTCTGTCTTTTCATTTATTTGATTATTTCATCACTATTTCCTATTCCTGGAGTTGTTATTATATTATGTAATTATATTATTACATGAACAATTATGCTTTATTCTTTGCATATGGAAATAAAAACCAACTTTAAGTTGATTTACATGTACTACAGGCCCACGCTTTATGGCATTGTACTGTGATGTGTGATACTGTACTATTTAAAAACATGGAGGCCTACATACACTGAGTGTACAAAACATTAAGAACACCTTGCTAATATTGAGTTGCACCCCCTGTTGCTCAGAACAGCCTCAATTTGTCGGGGCATGGACTCTACAAGGTGTCGAAAGCGTTCCAAAGGGATTCTGGCCCATGTTGACTCCAATGCTTCCCACAGTTGTGTCAAGTTGGATGAATGACCTTTGGGTGGTGGACCATTCTTGATACACCTACTACCATACCCCGTTCAAAGGATCATATCTTTCACCTGAATTTACCTGGTCAGTCTATGTCATGGAAAGAGCAGGTGTTCCTAATGTTTTGTACACTCAGTGTATGTTAGTTGTGTAGTAACCTGGTACAGTATAAAGTCCACCACTATAGGACACAATTGCTTCTGTCTTGAAAGTTACTTCTCACTATCCGTACTCTATTTTAAGACTGCCATTGTAGACTCAGGTAAATTTGTTATTTTAGTTTCAGTTTGCCATAAATGTCTGAGCCATTTACCGTCATTCCCATTGAAACCAATGTTAGAGTTCATGTATAGCCCCTGGTTCACCCCAGACTTGACTGCCCTTGACCAGCACAAAAACATCCTGTGGCGTACTGCATTAGCATCGAACAGCCCCCGCGATATGCAACTTTTCAGGGAAGTCAGGAACCAATATACACAATCAGTTAGGAAAGCAAAGGCTAGCTTTTTCAAACAGAAATGTGCATCCTGTAGCACTAACTCCAAAACGTTTTGGGACACTGTAAAGTCCATGGAGAATAAGAGCACCTCCTCCCAGCTACCCACTGCACTGAGGCTAGGAAACACTGTCACCACCGATAAATCTACGATAATCGAGAATATCAATAAGCATTTTGCTACGGCTGGCCATGCTTTCCACTTGGCTACCCCTACCCCGGCCACCAGCTCTGCACCCTCCGCTGCAACTTGCCCATGCCCCCCCCCCCCGCCCCCACATCTCCTTCACCCAAATACAGATAGCTGATGTCCTGAAAGAGCTGCTAAATCTGGACCCCGCCGAAATTGTCGCAACCCCTATTACTAGCCTGTTCAACCTGTCTTTCGTATCGTCTGAGATCCCCAGAGATTTGGAAAGCTGCCGCGGTCATCCCCCTCTTCGAGCTGGTCATGGGTGCACCTCAGCCAAGCTCAATGTCCTAAACGATATGATAACCGCGATCGATAAAAGACAGTAATGTGCAGCCGTCTTCATCGACCTGGCCAAGGCTTTTGACTCTGTCAATCACTGCATTCTTATTGGCAGACTAAATAGCCTTGGTTTCTCAAATGACTGCCTCACCTGGTTCACCAACTACTTCTCAGATAGAGTTCAATGTGTCAAATCGGAGGGCCTGTTGTCTGGACCTCTAGCAGTCTCTAAGGGGGTGCCACAGGGTTCAAATCTCGGGCCGACTCTATTCTCTGTGTATATCAATGATGTCGCTCTTGCTGCTGGTGACTCTCAGATCTACCTCTACGCAGACGACACCATTTTGTATACATCTGGCCCTTCACTGGACACTGTGTTAACAAACCTCCAAACGAGCTTCAATGCCATACAACACTCCTTCCGTGGCCTCCAACTGCTCTTAAACGCTAGTAAAACTAAATGCATGCTCTTCAATCGAACGCTGCTTGCCCCTGCCCGCCCGATTAGAATCACTACTCTCGGCGGGTCTGACTTAGAATATGTGGACAACTACAAATACCTAGGTGTCTGGTTAGACCGTAAACTCTCCTTCCAGACTCACATTAAGCATCTCCAATCCAAAGCTAAATCTAGAATCGGCTTCCTATTTTGCAACAAAGCCTCCTTCACTCATGCTGCTAAACATGCCCTCGTAAAACTGACTATCCTACCGATCCTTGACTTCGGCGATGTCATTTACAAAATAGCTTCCAACACTCTACTCAGCAAATTGGATGTAGTCTATCACAGTGCCATCTGTTTTGTCACCAAAGCCCCATATACTACCAACCATTGTGACCTGTACACTCTCGTTGGCTGGCCCTCACTACATATTCGTCGCCAAACCCACTGGCTCCAGGTCATCTATAAATCACTTCTAGGCAAATCCCCGCCTTATCTTAGATCATTGGTCACCATAGCAACACCCACCCGTAGTATGCGTTCCAGCAGGTATATCTCACTGGTCATCCCCAAAGCCAACACCTCCTTTGGCCGCCATTCCTTCCAGTTCTCTGCTGCATATAGCTGGAACGGACTGCAAACATCTCTGAAGCTGGAGACACTTATCTCCCTCACTAACTTTAAGCATCAGTTGTCAGAGCAGCTTACCGATCACTGCACCTGTACACAGCCCATCTGTAATTAGCCCACACAACTACCTCATCCCCATATTGTGATTTACATTGTTATTTATTTTGCTAATTGTGTGCTAAGGTGATACAATGTTAGATTATGATATTATCTATTCAGTAGATTGAGTAGTTAAGGGAGACAGAAGCTCACCTTCCAGCCTAGGTCACTAAAGCTCACATATAATTAATGTCTCTTACAAGCCTGACGCCCACTGTTGACGTGGCTGTGATCTGAAAGGGATCAAAAAAGATGTTATGAGACAGGACAGACTGTAAAGCATGCTTTGGATGCATTGGATTTAAAATAAAGACACAATTAAATGTAAACGCAAGTTAAGTAATTTTGTAATTTGGATGAACTATCCCTTTAAACTCTGCAAAAACAAGCTTAACAACAACACCAAAAACCAGTGTTGTCCCCTGACCTTGTATGACCTCACCATGTATACTGGGCAGGGGACGGTCATATTTGGGCTTCTTCTTGCGGGGGTTGGGATTCAGGGCGCGACAGGGGGCCTGGCTGGCCCTGAAGAAGGTCACCATGAAGGGCTGTTTGGAGCAGGGGCCCCTTCGACCCACCAAGCCTACCCACCCAGCTGACAAGGACTGGTCTGATAGAGAGAAAACAATGTGTGTGTGTGTGTGTGTGTGTGTGTGTGTGTGTGTGTGTGTGTGAGAGAGAGAGTGATACAATCTTGAGGTACACCAAAACAGCATATCTCAATTTCTATGTATTTACTAAACAATTACAAATACTATATGACATTACATTGCTACTGAACAGGTATTGGTGTAGTATTCTGAGTTAACTTGCCTCTTTATTCAATGGTATAATAATCAAGAAATCCACTTTGTGGGAAATACCCTCCCCATCTGCAGAGCATTTCCTGACCCTGACCATAGTATTAACTCTTTGAGGCTCACCCTCCTCTGTGTCCACATACAGACTGCAGGGGTGCAGGACGTGACAAATAAACTCTAAACTGGGAATGTTTACTGGTTGCTCATGAGGTCAAGGGGAAGTCAATGTGTGGAATACATTTAACTAGTTGTGGAAAATATTCTAGATCAAGAAAAATAAGGTAAGGAGCAAGCGCTGCATGCATATTATGTGTGCCAAACAGGTGCTGTATAGATTACAATATAATTTTCTGACCTTTTGGAACAACGTAAACAACAATAACTACATTATAAGCGTACCAGAGAGTTTGTTGTAATGTTTTTTTGCTAAGCCTTTATTACAGCAAAGACTAAAAACAGTCACATTCATTTGTGAATGCAATTTCCGAAATGTAACGGCTTATTGTTTAAGCTAATTATTCTAAGCTCGCTTTATTTTATTTTAAAACTAACATGCTTGATTGCATTTCAAATCATGAATGACTCATATGCTGTGTGATGACATGAACGAATGAAAGATTGATTGATACAGTAGCCTATATAAGCATTGAAATATAGGCCTAAATAAGTTACAGTATTAAGACTAAACAGGATATGCTCTTAGGCCTACAGCTCGGGCTGCTATACTAAGGCTACTAATGATAATGGCAATACTTATTATAATGATGATCATAATAATATTAGTAATAATAACAATAAGAAGGATATCAAGAAAAAGCAGGGTTATTATTATTATCATTATTATTAATTCTGACACTTTGGAACAATGTAAACAACACTAAATTAATTATAAAGATACCAGAAAGTCTGTTCTAACAGAAAAAAAAAGTGTAAAGCCTTTATTACAGCAAAGCAAAGATTAAAAACAGCCGCATTTGTGAAATCGTTTACTTGACATGTTGTTGTGTGAGCCTTGGTGCTCACCGAACCATTAGGCTATTAAACAAACACTCAAACAGGCAACAGAAGCAGGATCTGACTTATTTCTGTAGATATACAGTTGAAGTCAGAAGTTTACATACACTTAGGTTGGAGTCATTAAAACTCGTTTTTCAACTACTCCACAAATTTCTTGTTAACAAACTATAGTTTTGGCAAGTTGGTTAGGACATCTACTTTGTGCATGACACAAGTAATCTTTCCAACAATTGTTTACAGACAGATTATTTCACTTATAATTCACTGTATCACAATTCCAGTGGGTCAGAAGTTTACATACACTAAGTTGACTGTGCCTTTAAACAGCTTGGAAAATTCCAGAAAATGATGTCATGGCTTTAGAAGCTTCTGATAGGCTAATTGACATAATTTGAGTCAATTGGAGGTGTACCTGTGGATGTATTTCAAAGCCTACCTTCAAACTCAGTGCCTCTTTGCTTGACATCATGTGAAAATCAAAATAAATCAGCCAAGACCTCAGAAAATGTTCTTTAGAACTCCACAAGTCTGGTTCATTCTTGGAAGCAATTTCCAAACGCCTGAAGGTACCACGTTCATCTGTACAAACAATAGTACACAAGTATAAACACCATGGGACCACGCAGCCATCATACCGTACATGAAGGAGGCGCGTTCTGTCTCCTAGAGATGAACGTACTTTGGTGCGAAAAGTGCAAATCAATCCCAGAACAACAGCAAAGGACCTTGTGAAGATGCTGGAGGAAACAGGTACAAAGGTATATATATCCACAGTAAAACGAGTCCTATATCGACATAACCTGAAAGGCCGCTCAGCAAGGAAGAAGCCACTGCTCCAAAACCGCCATAAAAATGCCAGGCTACGGTTTGCAATTGCACATGGGGACAAAGACTGTACTTTTTGGAGAAATGTCCTCTGGTCTGATGAAACAAAAATAGAACTGTTTGGCCATAATGACCATCGTTATGTTTGGAGGAAAAGGGGGGGTCTTGCAAGCTGAAGAACACCATCCCAACCGTGAAGCACGGGGGTGGCAGCATCATGATGTGGGGGTACTTTGCTGCAGGAGGGACTGGTGCACTTCACAAAATAGATGGCATCATGAGGAAGGAAAATTATGTGGATATATTGAAGCAACATCTCAAGACATCAGACAGGAAGTTAAAGCTTGGTCGCAAATGGGTCTTCCAAATGGACAATGACCCCAAGCATACTTCCAAAGTTGTGACAAAATGGCTTAAGAACAACAAAGTCAAGGTAATGGAGTGGCCATCACAAAACATTTGTTGGCAGAACTGAAAAAGCATGTGTGAGCAAGGAGGCCTACAAACCTGACTCAGTTACACCAGCTCTGTCAGGAGGAATGGGCCAAAATTCACCCAACTTATTGTGGGAAGCTTGTGGAAGGCTACCCGAAATGTTTGACCCAAGTTAAACGATTTAAAGGCAATGCTACCAAATACTAATTGAGTGTATGCAAACTTCTGACCCATTGGGAATGTGATGAAATAAATAAAAGCAGAAATAAATCATTCTCTCTACTATTATTCTGACATTTCACATTCTTAAAATAAAGTGGTGATCCTAACTGACCTAAGACAGGGAATTTATACTAGGATTAAATGTTAGTAATGGTGAAAAACTGAGTTTAAATGTATTTGCTAATGTGTATGTTAACTTCCGACTTCAACTGTATATGGATCATTTATAAAGCCAGGCACATTTAACAGTTAAGCTATTGATTATTTACCTAATTAAGTCGGGGTTTCCTCTCCTCACTTTTCTTAGACAATAAGGCAAGGGCTGTTTTCTCATCTCTTCATTCTGCTGCTGCCTCTGCCACATTGTTCTCAACAACAATACGCAGATTAAATGTGCTATTATGCACATAGCAACATGGTCTAGGAAAAGGCACCAATTCAACAGAGCAGAACTGCAGACAGTGACCACTATCCAACGCGGGAGAAAGTGCATTTGTTATAAAATGATATTATTTTTATTCTTGCACCATTGTTCTTATGTAATATAACCATATGCAATTTCAGTAACACGTCTTAGAGTGATGGACTGTGCCATCCCCACGGCCTCCACAATGGATTAGTCCACTCAGACTGGCGCGAATCAGACAGGTGTTTTGTACACCATGATATTTGTACATGAATTTTTTGCTACTGCTCCGCTAAAGAAATATTGGTCGTCCAACAGCCTATCGACCAAACAATCGACCAGTCGAATAAATGGGGTCAACCCTACTAGCTATATAATCTTCCAGAACGATGAGTAGGTGTGTCCAAACTTTTGACTGTTACTGTACATAAAGTATATCTATATTGCATAGTTATAACCCTTAACTAATACTGTTTACATGTGTGCATATCTTTGTCTTATAGAACCACAACAATAAGATTCCAAGTTATTCGGATTACCACAATCATATAAACATCCTCAAATACAAACAGCTGTGTCTGCATGTGTGCGTGTGGTGGTGACCAAGTGTTTAGTATGGGCCTCAACACCATGTTCTAACCGAACAGCACTATAGTGCGCAGAACCAAACCAATCAGTTATAAGTATATAGCGGGTGAGGGCATTCACAGCCAACCGCTCAGACGGGTGAGGGCATACTAGCCAGCTGTTTTACATGGTCTTTCTAGCTGGATTTAGTGACTAACAGTATTTTACATGGTCTGTCATTTCTTTAGCGACCAATAGTTTTTACAGTCATTGTGATAACTATAAACTTTTATACTAACATCACCAATCTGAGGTAAAATGGATGTGTAATTCCACTACATTTTATGGGGTGAAAATGCAGGCTTGTAGTAACAAACTGTCCACAGTCCACATTCGGGAAATTAGCGGAATATACAATAATTTACTATGCCAAAATAATTCAACATGTCAACTTAAGATGATAGTATACAGTATGTTGCCCACTCACAAACTATTGCAAAAATGACATCTATTTCTCACTCATTTAACCATTTGGAGAGTAAAATAATGCTCTCAAACACAATTTAACTGGTCGCTGTAGACTAGAGCCTCCATAGTCTGTGCAGCAGCCTGAACGTTTGACGTCCCTACCTTTTTAGGTTTCTTTTCATGTCTAGTCCATTGTACTGGCCTGTGTGATGTGTAGTGGTTTGATGCATTTCTTGCTTTGCTTATTTTTTGTCACCTGAAAATTCAGTCTCAGCCAACAATTGTTGATATCCTTCATTCCTTACCTGACCCTTACAGACACAGATACCGGACCCAAAGACATTCAAGCAGCACTTTGACAGCAAGCATCCCAAGTCCCCAATACCTCCAGAGCTGGTTGCTGTTGAGGCTTAAAAGACCACACACACACACAATGGACCTACAGCTGGGATAAGATGCTCTCATCATTCAGACTCACAGTATACATGTTAGCAGCAAATTCTTGCCCTATGCTTCAACTGTATTTCATATGGCTCAATATGTGGAAATGTTGTCACTCATCGCCTTTCATGTTGTGATTCACAGACACACGATTCACTCATCGCCTTTCATGTTGTGATTCACAGACACACGATGACCACGATTTGAGCGCTGCAACTGGGACTGAATGGCGTCAAGGGACAAAACACTGAGACCCCTGGACATGGGTGGAGGAATATTTGTGTTACAATGACCTAAAAGGGGGGGGGGGGGCAGAAGCACACCAGCACCCCATCTTATATGTCCAACCACCCCTCAACTTCAGACTCTATTGAAGCACCCATCTTACTTCTATGAGCCCACTCTACCTACATCCCTTTTCTGATACCAGACAAATGTATACTTATAAGTATTTTCAAATGTATTTCCAATATACTGCAATGCTATGTAGCTGAAGAGGGGTGACACTGTCTAGGATAGGAGTGTCGATCAGTTTCTGGAGGTCTGTGTTCACTGGCATTTACTCTCACATCTGCATCAAATCAACCTCTACAAGAAATATTCTAGTTTATTTTATTACAAATATAGCAGTACACAATCCTCCAGAAATCTGTTGACAATGACACATTCCTGTGTATTGGATCCTCTGTATATAGAAAAACGGCAAAAAAAAGATAATTTGGTATTTTCCATTGCTACTAACGTACAGTGGGGAAAAAAAGTATTTAGTCAGCCACCAATTGTGCAAGTTCTCCCACTTAAAAAGATGAGAGAGGCCTGTAATTTTCATCATAGGTACACGGCAACTATGACAGACAAAATGAGGGGAAAAAATCCAGAAAATCACATTGTAGGATTTTTAATGAATTTATTTGCAAATTATGGTGGAAAATAAGTATTTGGTCAATAACAAACGTTTCTCAATACTTTGTTATATACCCTTTGTTGGCAATGACACAGGTCAAATGTTTTCTGTAAGTCTTCACAAGGTTTTCACACACTGTTGCTGGTATTTTGGCCCATTCCTCCATGTAGATCTCCTCTAGAGCAGTGACGTTTTGGGGCTGTCACTGGGCAACACGGACTTTCAACTCCCTCCAAAGATTTTCTATGGGGTTGAGATCTGGAGACTGGCTAGGCCACTCCAGGACCTTGAAATGCTTCTTACGAAGCCACTCCTTCGTTGCCAGGGCGGTGTGTTTGGGATCATTGTCATTGTCATGCTGAAAGACCCAGCCACATTTCATATTCAATGCCCTTGCTGATGGAAGGAGGTTTTCACTCAAAATCTCACAATACCTGGCCCCATTAATTCTTTCCTTTACACGGATCAGTCGTCCTGGTCCCTTTGCAGAAAAACAGCCCCAAAGCATGATGTTTCCACCCCCATGCTTCACAGTAGGTATGGTGTTCTTTGGATGCAACTCAGCATTCTTTGTCCTCCAAACACGACGAGTTGAGTTTTTACCAAAAAGTTTTATTTTGGTTTCATCTGACCATATGACATTCTCCCAATCCTCTTCTGGATCATCCAAATGCACTCTAGCAAACTTCAGACGGGCCTGGACATGTACTTGCTTAAGCAGGGGGACACGTCTGGCACTGCAGGATTTGAGTCCCTGGCGGCGTAGTGTGTTACTGATGGTAGGCTTTGTTACTTTGGTCCCAGCTCTCTGCAGGTCATTCACTAGGTCCCCCCGTGTGGTTCTGGGATTTTTGCTCACCGTTCTTGTGATCATTTTGACCCCACGGGGTGAGAACTTGCGTGGAGCCCCAGATCGAGGGAGATTATCAGTGGTCTTGTATGTCTTCCATTTCCTAATAATTGCTCCCACAGTTGATTTCTTCAAACCAAGCTGCTTACCTATTGCAGATTCAGTCTTCCCAGCCTGGTGCAGGTCTACAATTTTGTTTCTGGTGTCCTTTGACAGCTCTTTGGTCTTGGGCATAGTGGAGTTTGGAGTGTGACTGTTTGAGGTTGTGGACAGGTGTCTTTTATACTGATAACAAGTTCAAAAAGGTGCCATTAATACAGGTAACGAGTGGAGGACAGAGGAGCCTCTTAAAGAAGAAGTTACAGGTCTGTGAGAGCCAGAAATCTTGCTTGTTTGTAGGTGACCAAATACTTATTTTCCACCATAATTTGCAAATAAATTCATTAAAAATCCTACAATGTGATTTTCTGGAGAAAAAAATTCTCAATTTGTCTGTCATAGTTGACGTGTACCTATGATGAAAATTACAGGCCTCTCTCATCTTTTTAAGTGGGAGAACTTGCACAATTGGTGGCTGACTAAATACTTTATTTCCCCACTGTATGCTGGTTAAAAGTATAATTTAAAAAATGCACACATTTTTTTGCCACGCATATATAGTCCATATATTTAGCTTTTTAATTGAACCATGTGTAGTACATCTAATAGAGACAATGAGAAATTCATGGTTCAACAAGACAACATAGCCATCAAAAGGGTAGAAATTTAGCATTGCACTTATGTCACAGTACTTTACAGCTTTGATTGGATACATAGAATATATGACAAAGGGTGATGTAATTATCTGAATTACTGTTGATTTGAATAGTTTAATCAGGAGTGAAGTATGGTTATAAGTCCAATGTGAAAATCTCAATTGAGGATTTCTTTATGAAGGAGGTGTTATTCATATACCCTTCTCACACTAAATAATCAATATATTATACTGAACAAAAATATAAATGCAACATGTAAAGTGTTGGTCCCATGTTTCATGAGCTGAAATAAAAGATCCCAGAAATGTTCAGTTCGCACAAAAAGCTTATTTCTCTCAGAATTGGTGCACCAATTTGTTTACATCCCTGTTAGTGAGTATTTCTCCTTTGCCAAGATAATCCATCCACCTGACAGGTGTGGCATATCAAGAAGCTGATTAAACAGCACACCTTGTGCTGGGGACAATAAAAGGCCACTTTAAAATGTGCAGTTTTGTCACACGACACAATGTCACAGATGTCTCAAGTTTTGAGGGAGCGTGCAGTTGGCATGCTGACTGCAGGAATGGCCACCAGAGCTGTTGCAAGATAATTTAATGTTCATTTCTCTACCATAAGCCGCCTCCAATGTCGTTTTAGAGAATTTGGCCGTAAGTGCAACTGGCCTCACAACCGCAGACCACGTGTAACCACGCCAGCCCCTCCACATCCGGCTTCTTCACCTGCGGGATCGTCTGAGATCAGACACCTGGATAGCTGATGAAACTGTGGGATTGCACAACTGAAGAATATCTGCACACACTGTAAGAAAAAGTCGCAGGGAAGCCCATCTGCGTGCTCGTTGTACTCACCAAGGTCTTGACCTGACTGCAGTTCGGCATCGTAACTGACTTCAGTGGGCAAATGCTCACCTTCGATGGCCCCTGGCACGCTGAATAAGTGTGCTCTTCACGGATGAATCTCGCGTTGCGTTGCCGAGTGGTTTGCTGATGTCAATGTTGTGAACAGAGTGCCCCATGGTGGCAGTGGGATTACAGTATGGGCAGGCATAAGCTACGGACAACAAACACAATTGTATTTTATCGATGGCAATTTGAATGCACAGAGATACCGTGACGAGATCCTGAGGCCCATTGTTGTGCCATTCAACAGCTGCCATCACCTCATATTTCAGCATGATAATGCACAGTCCCATGTCGCAAGGATCTGTACACAATTCCTGGGAGCTGAAAATGTCACAATTCTTCCATGGCCTGCATATTCACAAGACATCTCACCCATTGAGCATGTTTGGAATGCTCTGGATCGACGTGCATGACAGCGTGTTCCAGTTCCTGCCAGTATCCAGCAACTTCGCAAAACCATCGAAGAGGAGTGGGTCAACATTCTACAGGCCTCAATCATCGACGGGGCTGTAGTGGAACAGGTTGAGAGCTTCAAGTTCCTTGGTGTCCACATCACCAACGAACTATCATGGTCCAAACACACCAAGACAGTCGTGAAGAGGGCACGACAAAGCCTATTCCCCCTCAGGAGACTAAAAAGATTTGGCATGGGTCCTCAGATCCTCAAAAAATTCTACAGCTGCACCATCGAGAGCATCCTGACTGGTTGCATCACCGCCTGGTATGGCAACTGCTTGGCCTCTGACCGCAAGGCACTACAGAGGGTAGTGCGTACGGCCCAGTACATCACTGGGGCAAAGCTCCCTGCCATCCAGGACCTCTATACCAGGCGGTGTCAGAGGAAGGCCCTCAAAATTGTCAAAGACTCCAGCCACCCTAGTCATAGACTGTTCTCTCTGCTACCGCACGGCAAGCGGTACCGGAGTGCCAAGTCTAGGTCCAAAAGACTTCTCAACAGCTTCTACCCCCAAGCCATAAGACTCCTGAACAGCTAATCATGGCTACCCGGACTATTTGCACTGCCCCCCCACCCCATCCTTTTTACGCTGCTGCTACTCTGTTAAGTATTTATGCATAGTCACTTTAACTCTACCCACATGTACATATTACCTCAACTACCTCAACTAGCCGGTGCCCCCGCACATTGACTATGCAACGGTACCCCCCTGTATATATAGCCTCCCTACTGTCACTTTATTTTACTGTATATATAGCCTCCCTACTGTCACTTTATTTTACTTCTGCTCTTTTTTTCTCAACACGTTTTTGTTGTTGTTTTATTCTTACTTTTTTGTTTAAAATAAATGCACTGTTGGTTAAGGGCTGTAAGTAAGCATTTCACTGTAATGTCTGCACCTGTTGTATTCGGCGCATGTGACCAATAAAATTTGATTTGATTTGATTTGATTTGGAATCAACAGCTTGATCAACTCTATGCTAAGGAGATGTGTCCCGCTGCATGAGGCAAATGGTGGTCACACCAGATACTGACTGGTTTTCTGATCCACGCACCTATCTTTATTTAAAAATGTATCTGTGACCAACAGATGCACATCTGCATTCTCAGTCATGTTAAATCCATAGATTAGGGCCTAAAGAATATATTTTAATTGACTGATTTCCTTATATGAACTGTAACACAGTAAATCTTTGAAATTGTTGCGTATATATTTTTGTTCAGTGTAGATACATACTATTTATACACATATTGCCAGATTATTGCTATCAACTGCTGGCTGCAAGGTATATTACCCCGTTTGTATCTTTTGGAACAATGGTAGTCAAGTTTATAAAAATTATGTAGAATATATGGGCTACCACAGGTGTCACAGGCATCCACAAGTCTTGACCACCATGTTACGATGCTTCTTTAGGATCACATTGTTGTTGTCGTCGTAGAAGAGTACGGAGATGGGACTGAGCTTGGTGGGTGCGCAGCACGCTTTGGGAACCTCGTCCGGCTTCAGAAGGTGAACCTGCCATGAAAAAAGGTCAATCAGACTTATTCATACATGCACTTTTATATAATCAATGATACTATCCTGTTTATAAAAGAGATATGGATTATTATTATGCAGATACTTCAGTGCTCTCCTACCTCAGTGGGCTGTGGCTTTGCCCCCCTTGTCTGAATTTGGTCAATATATTTTAAACCGGGTTGTCTGTGCTCCACAATACTTTATTATCCACTGAGTCAAAGCCTAGACTTTCAGAAGTTCAACAACAACTTCCATGAAACATGCTAAAACATTTCAATGGGCCATTGACCTAGATAGTGACTTAAAAATAACATTTGGTATTTTTGTTTTATATTATACCAACAACATAGGAAATCCTCTGGTGACAAAATAGGGTCAATAGAATTAGAATGATGAGTAGGAATGGAATTTTTATAGAATTCTAATGGTAAGCATAGAGTTCCAAACTCATTTCTATGGCAACACAGCTGTCAATTTTGTAAACAACAATTTTCTAAAATATGTGTTGCCAAGAGACATCGAACCGATAGAACATCTCGGCGTTCTATTGAACGTTTTCTGTTCGAAAACAACAACACCTTCAGTTTGCTGTTCAACAACAACAAACATGACAGATTTCTGAGACCTGAGACTGAAAGATCGACTGGAAAATGCCTGGGTGCTTTTCAAAATTGGCGGAGAGAGTGCGTGGACGTCGGCGGTCTACTGCGTCGACAGGTTGTTCAAATTCATTTGTGGGTTGTTTTTGTTGTCTTTTTCCGTTTTGCAGGGTTCGCAATCGTCGGGAGGTGGACAGAGACATCGAGGGTATGTTGAGTTTAAACTTCTTATTTTACCACATTTAACAATATAAATGTAATTTGTGAAATGTTGTGTATTTCTGTAATCCATACTTGCAAGCTAACGTTGACTTTAGTGACTTTTGCTAAGAGATGCACTTTTGAACTAGTAGTACTAGCTAGCTCGCTACGTTTTACATCCTAACATTTGTTTGTTTGTATTCCAATGTTCCTAATTTTAGAATCAACTGTCCTGGATGAGGTCCAGTTGGTTGTGCCATTGGATGATGTGCTGGATGTACCACTGCTGCCAGCCATCCTTGAGGAGGTGCCAGATGTGCCGACTATCCTTGAGGTACAATTTTCAGAAAGTTTAATGTTTGAAAAGTATCCCAGATATTCAATTCCTGTCACTTTGACATTCTAAAAATCTTTGTTGTCTGCTTTCTGCTTTAGGAGGCCACTGGTAATTGGCAGTTGATACCGATTAGGTTTAGCTCCCTGTACTGTGGGCCTGTTGTGATCAGGGTAAGAGACCCACACACACAGTCACATCACTGTTGCAATGTTTGCTGTTTCTAACCTGAATGTATTGTAATGTCAACCCCCTCTTGTGCAGAACAATGCAGGTCCGGTGGTTAAAGCTTGGAGAACTTTCCAGTTCATCAGCCCCATTATCACCTACATGCGTGGGGGATCCCAGGTATGTGTCTTTGTCACTACCTAATCCTAATCTACATCGTCAGTGTCATGTGATCTTGATGGAAATATGTTACAGCGATGGCTGATGTTGTTTTGTTGATGTTGTTTCACTCCACAGCAGGTGGTGGTGAGGATGCACCATGCGAGTAGGGTTCGAGGCCTGGAGACTCAACTGGTGTGGGCCATCTCCAAGGAGACACACAGACTTAGTCCAGAGGGCATCCCCTACTGTGCCACCAAGGTGCAGTCCATCTCTTGGATCCAGGTAAGATGTAAATACTACTGAATTAGTATTAGATTTTCTTCACTTATTCCGTTTGGCCTTAACATGTCGTTTCTCTCTGTCAGTATGTGGCTGGCAGGGTGACCCAGTATGCGTCTCACCTCCGCCACGAGACGTCTGTGGCCGTGACGCATGGCTGCTACCAGGTAAATAAACAATTTCCTATGTATATAGAATAGAAATTACAGGGCATTTTCCATTAGATATGGTCTGTTTTCTATTAACGTGTGTTGTGTGTGTGTGTTTTGAGCAGCAAACTGATGTCTCGGTGGTGTACGCCACTCTCCACATGGGGCTGGATGGGCTGCTCTCCTCCTCGGCGTGGTCGGAGGCTGCCTCCGTCTCTACGCCCACCACTCAGCAGTTCACTGAGCCAGAGCCTGAGGGCCACAACTGCTATGAGGTCAGATGTTACACACACACATACTATTGACTAGTAGCATTAAGATCCTTCGATTTACCCATTGTTTGTCATGTCATTACATTGGTCACTGATGTTGAATAATTGTTCTGTTATTGTAGGGCTGGGAGGAGGACCTGCTGCCTGAGGAGAGGGAGGTTCCTCTGCTAAAGTGAGTCCCTCTAAATGTGTGTAAAGTCTGAGCTTGTCAGATGCTGAAGGATAGTGGTCACAATGCTGTTATTCCCCATTGACATGCTCCATTCCCTCTCTTCCACAGCCTCTACCTTACCACCAAGAGAGTGGAGGACATCGGCCTGAGGCTCGTCTCCCTGCGCCAGGCCTTTACTGTGAGTGGACCCACTTTTCTTTGACTCTCTGTGTCTTCCTGTTCTGTCTGTCTCCTAGAGTAAGATGGGTGTCTCACCCTAACTCTTCCCTCTTCTCTAGACCCTGCTCGGTTCCACCCTGAGTAGGAACCATCTGTTTGTGGCGGGAAAGGTCCTACTGGGCGCACTGGTTCAGGTCCACCAGATGGTAGCTCACTAACTCATTGTCCTTCAAGGGAAAGAGAACGTCCTCGGTGTGAAATGTGTTCTGTGCACTAACATCACTGCTCTTTGCTTTATGATAGGACGAGGCCGAATTCATCCGTGCCTATAACGACTTTGTGGACTACCTGAGTGACCCCTCCAAGCAGATTGACATTGAGAGGGAGCTGGCTGAGGCAAATGTGAGTTAATTAACTCTTTCAAGTCTCACTTTGAGTTCTTCCACATGCATGTCTTTTATACGGCACAGTAGCTGATCTATTTGAAATCATTCCTATTTTCTCCAAACGTGTTTTCTTGTCCTAGATCCATCATGTTAACCTGATAGATGTCCTTTTTGAGCTGGTGCTGTTTCGGATGATGACAGCTCAGAAATCCCTGATGGTGGTAAGTAGCATCTCGCTGGTAAATGTTTAGATGTCTGTCTATTAGCAATTTCACTTCAATTTCTCTTCTCTCCTCCTCTGTTTACTTTAGCAACCTGGTGGGTTCATGGAGCGTCTGTACGCTCTCCTGTACTCCTTCCTGCCCACTGTTGCCAGCATTGAGCCAAAGGCTGAGAGATACCTGTTGCTGCTCAATGTAAGAGTCAAGAGTTTACTTCCTGTTTTCTTCCTTATTACTAGTTTACTTCCTCTTTACTCGTTCCTGGTTAACAGGGTTTCAATGCCGTTTTAGGGGGAGTAACTCTCATTGTCTCTCTCCTCTTGATAAGCTAGTAGCTCAGAGCCATTTTCTATGTGTTGTGTGGTGTTCCCTTCAGGGCGGGCTGATGGCTCTGCTAGATGACATGTTTGGGCAGCAGCTGGCCTGGTATTTTAACCGAGAGTCTCTGGTCACTGAGCTCTCCAGCCTCCTCGAGTACCACCTCGAGTACCTCATGGCCAGCATGTAGTCCTACTGCAGAGACCTGAAGGGCCACACTTCTCTCTCTCTCTCTCTCTCTCTCTCTCTCTCTCTCTCTCTCTCTCTCTCTCTCTCTCTCTCTCTCTCTCTCTCTCTCTCTCTCTCTCTCTCTCTCTCTCTCTCTCTCTCTCTCTCTCTCTCTCTCTCTCTCTCTCTCTCTCTCTCTCTCTCTCTCTCTCTCTCTCTCTCTCTCTCTCTCTCTCTCTCTCTCTCTCTCTCTCTCTCTCTCTCTCTCTCTCTCTCTCTCTCTCTCTCTCTCTCTCTCTCTCTCTCTCTCTCTCTCTCTCTCTCTCTCTCTCTCTGGAATTGAGGACTTGAAGTGCTTCGTTGAACCCTAATTAGTAAACACCTATTAAATTCATGTATTCTCTTGTTTTCTCTCCCCACAGGATTCTTGTCACACTTTGCCACCTAACAGTGCTCTAGACACTAGTGCACTACATTACTTTGCTCTGAATTTTACATTTTCAAATAAAATAAATGGTAGTTCAAAAGCATTTGTCTCTGTCTTTTCATTTATTTGATTATTTCATCACTATTTCCTATTCCTGGAGTTGTTATTATATTATGTAATTATATTATTACATGAACAATTATGCTTTATTCTTTGCATATGGAAATAAAAACCAACTTTAAGTTGATTTACATGTACTACAGGCCCACGCTTTATGGCATTGTACTGTGATGTGTGATACTGTACTATTTAAAAACATGGAGGCCTACATACACTGAGTGTACAAAACATTAAGAACACCTTGCTAATATTGAGTTGCACCCCCTGTTGCTCAGAACAGCCTCAATTTGTCGGGGCATGGACTCTACAAGGTGTCGAAAGCGTTCCAAAGGGATTCTGGCCCATGTTGACTCCAATGCTTCCCACAGTTGTGTCAAGTTGGATGAATGACCTTTGGGTGGTGGACCATTCTTGATACACCTACTACCATACCCCGTTCAAAGGATCATATCTTTCACCTGAATTTACCTGGTCAGTCTATGTCATGGAAAGAGCAGGTGTTCCTAATGTTTTGTACACTCAGTGTATGTTAGTTGTGTAGTAACCTGGTACAGTATAAAGTCCACCACTATAGGGCACAATTGCTTCTGTCTTGAAAGTTACTTCTCACTATCCGTACTCTATTTTAAGACTGCCATTGTAGACTCAGGTAAATGTGTTATTTTAGTTTCAGTTTGCCATAAATGTCTGAGCCATTTACCGTCATTCCCATTGAAACCAATGTTAGAGTTCATGTATAGCCCCTGGTTCACCCCAGACTTGACTGCCCTTGACCAGCACAAAAACATCCTGTGGCGTACTGCATTAGCATCGAACAGCCCCCGCGATATGCAACTTTTCAGGGAAGTCAGGAACCAATATACACAATCAGTTAGGAAAGCAAAGGCTAGCTTTTTCAAACAGAAATGTGCATCCTGTAGCACTAACTCCAAAACGTTTTGGGACACTGTAAAGTCCATGGAGAATAAGAGCACCTCCTCCCAGCTACCCACTGCACTGAGGCTAGGAAACACTGTCACCACCGATAAATCTACGATAATCGAGAATATCAATAAGCATTTTGCTACGGCTGGCCATGCTTTCCACTTGGCTACCCCTACCCCGGCCACCAGCTCTGCACCCTCCGCTGCAACTTGCCCATGCCCCCCCCCCCCGCCCCCACATCTCCTTCACCCAAATACAGATAGCTGATGTCCTGAAAGAGCTGCTAAATCTGGACCCCGCCGAAATTGTCGCAACCCCTATTACTAGCCTGTTCAACCTGTCTTTCGTATCGTCTGAGATCCCCAGAGATTTGGAAAGCTGCCGCGGTCATCCCCCTCTTCGAGCTGGTCATGGGTGCACCTCAGCCAAGCTCAATGTCCTAAACGATATGATAACCGCGATCGATAAAAGACAGTAATGTGCAGCCGTCTTCATCGACCTGGCCAAGGCTTTTGACTCTGTCAATCACTGCATTCTTATTGGCAGACTAAATAGCCTTGGTTTCTCAAATGACTGCCTCACCTGGTTCACCAACTACTTCTCAGATAGAGTTCAATGTGTCAAATCGGAGGGCCTGTTGTCTGGACCTCTAGCAGTCTCTAAGGGGGTGCCACAGGGTTCAAATCTCGGGCCGACTCTATTCTCTGTGTATATCAATGATGTCGCTCTTGCTGCTGGTGACTCTCAGATCTACCTCTACGCAGACGACACCATTTTGTATACATCTGGCCCTTCACTGGACACTGTGTTAACAAACCTCCAAACGAGCTTCAATGCCATACAACACTCCTTCCGTGGCCTCCAACTGCTCTTAAACGCTAGTAAAACTAAATGCATGCTCTTCAATCGAACGCTGCTTGCCCCTGCCCGCCCGATTAGAATCACTACTCTCGGCGGGTCTGACTTAGAATATGTGGACAACTACAAATACCTAGGTGTCTGGTTAGACCGTAAACTCTCCTTCCAGACTCACATTAAGCATCTCCAATCCAAAGCTAAATCTAGAATCGGCTTCCTATTTTGCAACAAAGCCTCCTTCACTCATGCTGCTAAACATGCCCTCGTAAAACTGACTATCCTACCGATCCTTGACTTCGGCGATGTCATTTACAAAATAGCTTCCAACACTCTACTCAGCAAATTGGATGTAGTCTATCACAGTGCCATCTGTTTTGTCACCAAAGCCCCATATACTACCAACCATTGTGACCTGTACACTCTCGTTGGCTGGCCCTCACTACATATTCGTCGCCAAACCCACTGGCTCCAGGTCATCTATAAATCACTTCTAGGCAAATCCCCGCCTTATCTTAGATCATTGGTCACCATAGCAACACCCACCCGTAGTATGCGTTCCAGCAGGTATATCTCACTGGTCATCCCCAAAGCCAACACCTCCTTTGGCCGCCATTCCTTCCAGTTCTCTGCTGCATATAGCTGGAACGGACTGCAAACATCTCTGAAGCTGGAGACACTTATCTCCCTCACTAACTTTAAGCATCAGTTGTCAGAGCAGCTTACCGATCACTGCACCTGTACACAGCCCATCTGTAATTAGCCCACACAACTACCTCATCCCCATATTGTGATTTACATTGTTATTTATTTTGCTAATTGTGTGCTAAGGTGATACAATGTTAGATTATGATATTATCTATTCAGTAGATTGAGTAGTTAAGGGAGACAGAAGCTCACCTTCCAGCCTAGGTCACTAAAGCTCACATATAATTAATGTCTCTTACAAGCCTGACGCCCACTGTTGACGTGGCTGTGATCTGAAAGGGATCAAAAAAGATGTTATGAGACAGGACAGACTGTAAAGCATGCTTTGGATGCATTGGATTTAAAATAAAGACACAATTAAATGTAAACGCAAGTTAAGTAATTTTGTAATTTGGATGAACTATCCCTTTAAACTCTGCAAAAACAAGCTTAACAACAACACCAAAAACCAGTGTTGTCCCCTGACCTTGTATGACCTCACCATGTATACTGGGCAGGGGACGGTCATATTTGGGCTTCTTCTTGCGGGGGTTGGGATTCAGGGCGCGACAGGGGGCCTGGCTGGCCCTGAAGAAGGTCACCATGAAGGGCTGTTTGGAGCAGGGGCCCCTTCGACCCACCAAGCCTACCCACCCAGCTGACAAGGACTGGTCTGATAGAGAGAAAACAATGTGTGTGTGTGTGTGTGTGTGTGTGTGTGTGTGTGTGTGTGTGTGTGTGTGTGTGTGTGTGTGTGTGTGTGTGTGTGTGTGAGAGAGAGAGTGATACAATCTTGAGGTACACCAAAACAGCATATCTCAATTTCTATGTATTTACTAAACAATTACAAATACTATATGACATTACATTGCTACTGAACAGGTATTGGTGTAGTATTCTGAGTTAACTTGCCTCTTTATTCAATGGTATAATAATCAAGAAATCCACTTTGTGGGAAATACCCTCCCCATCTGCAGAGCATTTCCTGACCCTGACCATAGTATTAACTCTTTGAGGCTCACCCTCCTCTGTGTCCACATACAGACTGCAGGGGTGCAGGACGTGACAAATAAACTCTAAACTGGGAATGTTTACTGGTTGCTCATGAGGTCAAGGGGAAGTCAATGTGTGGAATACATTTAACTAGTTGTGGAAAATATTCTAGATCAAGAAAAATAAGGTAAGGAGCAAGCGCTGCATGCATATTATGTGTGCCAAACAGGTGCTGTATAGATTACAATATAATTTTCTGACCTTTTGGAACAACGTAAACAACAATAACTACATTATAAGCGTACCAGAGAGTTTGTTGTAATGTTTTTTTGCTAAGCCTTTATTACAGCAAAGACTAAAAACAGTCACATTCATTTGTGAATGCAATTTCCGAAATGTAACGGCTTATTGTTTAAGCTAATTATTCTAAGCTCGCTTTATTTTATTTTAAAACTAACATGCTTGATTGCATTTCAAATCATGAATGACTCATATGCTGTGTGATGACATGAACGAATGAAAGATTGATTGATACAGTAGCCTATATAAGCATTGAAATATAGGCCTAAATAAGTTACAGTATTAAGACTAAACAGGATATGCTCTTAGGCCTACAGCTCGGGCTGCTATACTAAGGCTACTAATGATAATGGCAATACTTATTATAATGATGATCATAATAATATTAGTAATAATAACAATAAGAAGGATATCAAGAAAAAGCAGGGTTATTATTATTATCATTATTATTAATTCTGACACTTTGGAACAATGTAAACAACACTAAATTAATTATAAAGATACCAGAAAGTCTGTTCTAACAGAAAAAAAAAGTGTAAAGCCTTTATTACAGCAAAGCAAAGATTAAAAACAGCCGCATTTGTGAAATCGTTTACTTGACATGTTGTTGTGTGAGCCTTGGTGCTCACCGAACCATTAGGCTATGAAACAAACACTCAAACAGGCAACAGAAGCAGGATCTGACTTATTTCTGTAGATATACAGTTGAAGTCAGAAGTTTACATACACTTAGGTTGGAGTCATTAAAACTCGTTTTTCAACTACTCCACAAATTTCTTGTTAACAAACTATAGTTTTGGCAAGTTGGTTAGGACATCTACTTTGTGCATGACACAAGTAATCTTTCCAACAATTGTTTACAGACAGATTATTTCACTTATAATTCACTGTATCACAATTCCAGTGGGTCAGAAGTTTACATACACTAAGTTGACTGTGCCTTTAAACAGCTTGGAAAATTCCAGAAAATGATGTCATGGCTTTAGAAGCTTCTGATAGGCTAATTGACATAATTTGAGTCAATTGGAGGTGTACCTGTGGATGTATTTCAAAGCCTACCTTCAAACTCAGTGCCTCTTTGCTTGACATCATGTGAAAATCAAAATAAATCAGCCAAGACCTCAGAAAATGTTCTTTAGAACTCCACAAGTCTGGTTCATTCTTGGAAGCAATTTCCAAACGCCTGAAGGTACCACGTTCATCTGTACAAACAATAGTACACAAGTATAAACACCATGGGACCACGCAGCCATCATACCTGTGACACTCTGGCTCCATGGACTTTATTATTGAGCCAGGGTTGTTCATTTTCCTTGGTTGGGTGTATTTCTATGTTGGGTATTCTGGTTGTTTCATTTCTATGTGTGGTGATTGTTCGTGTTTATTCAGGTGACTCCCAATCGGAGGTAACGAGTGACAGCTGTCGGCTCGTTATCTCTGATTGGGAGCCATATTTATACTGTGGGGTTTCACCTTGGTTTTGTGGGTTTTTGTTTCCTTGTTGCTGTTAGTATTTATCAGTATTTGGACTTCACTTTCGTCCTATTTGGTTTGTTGTTTTTTATCGTGGTTTCTTTAATTAAATAAAGACTACGATGTTCGCTCAACACGCTGCGCTTTGGTCTCATCCTTTCGACGATCGTGACAGAAAAACCCACCAGAGAAAGACCAAGCAGCGTGTCCAGGAGCAAGGTGACTGGACATGGGAGGAGGCGCCGGGCAAGGAGATGGAGAGGCTGGCGATGGCCCAGGTGGGCACATCGTGGTCCTGGGAGGACATGCTCGGAGGCAAGGGACCTTGGGGGAAGATCAAGGCCCTGGCGAGAGAGGAGCATCGGCGGCAGCAGGTTCATCGTCGGAGGGTCGTGAGTCAACCCCAGAAATTTTTTAGGGGGGGGCACACGGCATGGACGACGGGGCTGACGGAGGAGAAAAGGGGGAGTATCCAGGAGGCCACCAGGCCAGGGGTACACCGCCCTGTACGTCCTGTGCTGATGCCTCACACAGAGTGTGTGAGGGTAGGCATTCAGCCAGGACGGGTGGTGGCCGCTGTGCACTCCAGGCCTCCTGTTCGTCTCCACAGCCCGGTCCGGCCTGTTCCTGCCACCCGCACCAAGACTACGGTGCGCGGCGCCAGCCCAGCCCGGCCTATTCCTGCTCCACGCACCAGGGATACGGTGCGCTTCGCCAGCCCGGCTCGGCCTGTTCCGGCCACCCGCACCAGGGATACGGTGCGCGTCGCCAGCCCAGCCCGGCCTGTTCCTGTTCCACGCACCAGGGATACGGTGCGCTTCGCCAGCCCGGCCCGGCCTGTTCCGGCCACCCGCACCAGGGAGACGGTGCGCGTCGCCAGCCCAGCCCGGCCTGTTCCTGCTCCCCGCACTAGGCCTTATGAGAGTCCCCAGGGTCCAGCATGCCCTGTTCCGGCTCTCCGCACTAGCCCTTATGTGCGTCCCCAGGGTCCAGCATACCCTGTTGCTGCTTCCCGCACTAGCCCTGAGATGCGTGTCCTCAGCCCGGTACCTCCAGTGCCGGCACCACGCATCAGGCCTACGGTGCGTCCCCAGGGCCAAGCATGCCCTGTTGCTTCTCCCCGCACTAGCCCTGAGATGCGTGTCCTCAGCCCGGTACCTCCTGTTCCGGCACCACGCACCAGGCCTACGATGCGCCTCAGACGGCCAGAGTCTACCGTCTGCCCAACGGGGCCTGAACTGTCCGTCTGCCCAACGCCGTCTGAACTGCCCGTCTGCCCAACGGCGCCTGAACTGCCCGTCTGCCCAACGCCGTCTGAACTGTCCGTCTGCCAAGCGCCGCAGGAGCTGCCCGTCGGTACTGAGCCTGCAGAGCCGTCCGCCAGACCGGAGCCGCTAGAGCTCTCCGCCAGACAGGAGCAGCCAGAGCCTTCCGCCAGACAGGATCAGCCAGAGCCTTCCGCCAGACAGGATCAGCCAGAGCCTTCCGCCAGACAGGATCAGCCAGAGCCTTCCGCCAGACAGGATCAGCCAGAGCCTTCCGCCAGACAGGATCAGCCAGAGCCTTCCGCCAGACAGGATCAGCCAGAGCCTTCTGCCAGACAGGATCAGCCAGAGCCTTCTGCCAGACAGGATCAGCCAGAGCCTTCCGCCAGCCAGGATCCGCCAGAGCCTTCCGCCAGCCAGGATCCGCCAGAGCCGTCCAGCCAGGATCCGCCAGAGCCGTCCAGCCAGGATCCGCCAGAGCCGTCCAGCCAGGATCCGCCAGAGCCAGCTAGTCAGGTACTGTCCCTTAGCCCGGTGCGGCCCCTTAGTCCAGGGCTGCCCCTTAGTCCGGTGCTGCCCCTTAGTCCGGTGCCGCCCCTTAATCCAGTGGGGTTTAGTTGGGGGGTGGTCATGCGGAAGGGGCTACGGAAGCGGATAGTGACTAAGGTGGGGTGGGGACCACGACCTGGGCCAGAGCCGCCACCATGGACAGACGCCCACCCAGACCCTCCCCTAGACTGTATGCTGGTGCGCCCGGAGTGCGCACCTTTAGGGGGGGGTACTGTGACACTCTGGCTCCATGGACTTTATTATTGAGCCAGGGTTGTTCATTTTCCTTGGTTGGGTGTATTTCTATGTTGGGTATTCTGGTTGTTTCATTTCTATGTGTGGTGATTGTTCGTGTTTATTCAGGTGACTCCCAATCGGAGGTAACGAGTGACAGCTGTCGGCTCGTTATCTCTGATTGGGAGCCATATTTATACTGTGGGGTTTCACCTTGGTTTTGTGGGTTTTTGTTTCCTTGTTGCTGTTAGTATTTATCAGTATTTGGACTTCACTTTCGTCCTATTTGGTTTGTTGTTTTTTATCGTGGTTTCTTTAATTAAATAAAGACTACGATGTTCGCTCAACACGCTGCGCTTTGGTCTCATCCTTTCGACGATCGTGACAATACCGTACATGAAGGAGGCGCGTTCTGTCTCCTAGAGATGAACGTACTTTGGTGCGAAAAGTGCAAATCAATCCCAGAACAACAGCAAAGGACCTTGTGAAGATGCTGGAGGAAACAGGTACAAAGGTATATATATCCACAGTAAAACGAGTCCTATATCGACATAACCTGAAAGGCCGCTCAGCAAGGAAGAAGCCACTGCTCCAAAACCGCCATAAAAATGCCAGGCTACGGTTTGCAACTGCACATGGGGACAAAGACTGTACTTTTTGGAGAAATGTCCTCTGGTCTGATGAAACAAAAATAGAACTGTTTGGCCATAATGACCATCGTTATGTTTGGAGGAAAAGGGGGGGTCTTGCAAGCTGAAGAACACCATCCCAACCGTGAAGCACGGGGGTGGCAGCATCATGATGTGGGGGTACTTTGCTGCAGGAGGGACTGGTGCACTTCACAAAATAGATGGCATCTTGAGGAAGGAAAATTATGTGGATATATTGAAGCAACATCTCAAGACATCAGACAGGAAGTTAAAGCTTGGTCGCAAATGGGTCTTCCAAATGGACAATGACCCCAAGCATACTTCCAAAGTTGTGACAAAATGGCTTAAGAACAACAAAGTCAAGGTAATGGAGTGGCCATCACAAAACATTTGTTGGCAGAACTGAAAAAGCATGTGTGAGCAAGGAGGCCTACAAACCTGACTCAGTTACACCAGCTCTGTCAGGAGGAATGGGCCAAAATTCACCCAACTTATTGTGGGAAGCTTGTGGAAGGCTACCCGAAATGTTTGACCCAAGTTAAACAATTTAAAGGCAATGCTACCAAATACTAATTGAGTGTATGTAAACTTCTGACCCATTGGGAATGTGATGAAATAAATAAAAGCAGAAATAAATCATTCTCTCTACTATTATTCTGACATTTCACATTCTTAAAATAAAGTGGTGATCCTAACTGACCTAAGACAGGGAATTTATACTAGGATTAAATGTTAGTAATGGTGAAAAACTGAGTTTAAATGTATTTGCTAATGTGTATGTTAACTTCCGACTTCAACTGTATATGGATCATTTATAAAGCCAGGCACATTTAACAGTTAAGCTATTGATTATTTACCTAATTAAGTCGGGGTTTCCTCTCCTCACTTTTCTTAGACAATAAGGCAAGGGCTGTTTTCTCATCTCTTCATTCTGCTGCTGCCTCTGCCACATTGTTCTCAACAACAATACGCAGATTAAATGTGCTATTATGCACATAGCAACATGGTCTAGGAAAAGGCACCAATTCAACAGAGCACTGATGTGTTTCAGAACTGCAGACAGTGACCACTATCCAACGCGGGAGAAAGTGCATTTGTTATAAAATGATATTATTTTTATTCTTGCACCATTGTTCTTATGTAATATAACCATATGCAATTTCAGTAACACGTCTTAGAGTGATGGACTGTGCCATCCCCACGGCCTCCACAATGGATTAGTCCACTCAGACTGGCGCGAATCAGACAGGTGTTTTGTACACCATGATATTTGTACATGAATTTTTTGCTACTGCTCCGCTAAAGAAATATTGGTCGTCCAACAGCCTATCGACCAAACAATCGACCAGTCGAATAAATGGGGTCAACCCTACTAGCTATATAATCTTCCAGAACGATGAGTAGGTGTGTCCAAACTTTTGACTGTTACTGTACATAAAGTATATCTATATTGCATAGTTATAACCCTTAACTAATACTGTTTACATGTGTGCATATCTTTGTCTTATAGAACCACAACAATAAGATTCCAAGTTATTCGGATTACCACAATCATATAAACATCCTCAAATACAAACAGCTGTGTCTGCATGTGTGCGTGTGGTGGTGACCAAGTGTTTAGTATGGGCCTCAACACCATGTTCTAACCGAACAGCACTATAGTGCGCAGAACCAAACCAATCAGTTATAAGTATATAGCGGGTGAGGGCATTCACAGCCAACTGCTCAGACGGGTGAGGGCATACTAGCCAGCTGTTTTACGTGGTCTTTCTAGCTGGATTTAGTGACTAACAGTATTTTACATGGTCTGTCATTTCTTTAGCGACCAATAGTTTTTACAGTCATTGTGATAACTATAAACTTTTATACTAACATCACCAATCTGAGGTAAAATGGATGTGTAATTCCACTACATTTTATGGGGTGAAAATGCAGGCTTGTAGTAACAAACTGTCCACAATCCACATTCGGGAAATTAGCGGAATATACAATAATTTACTATGCCAAAATAATTCAACATGTCAACTTAAGATGATAGTATACAGTATGTTGCCCACTCACAAACTATTGCAAAAATGACATCTATTTCTCACTCATTTAACCATTTGGAGAGTAAAATAATGCTCTCAAACACAATTTAACTGGTCGCTGTAGACTAGAGCCTCCATAGTCTGTGCAGCAGCCTGAACGTTTGACGTCCCTACCTTTTTAGGTTTCTTTTCATGTCTAGTCCATTGTACTGGCCTGTGTGATGTGTAGTGGTTTGATGCATTTCTTGCTTTGCTTATTTTTTGTCACCTGAAAATTCAGTCTCAGCCAACAATTGTTGATATCCTTCATTCCTTACCTGACCCTTACAGACACAGATACCGGACCCAAAGACATTCAAGCAGCACTTTGACAGCAAGCATCCCAAGTCCCCAATACCTCCAGAGCTGGTTGCTGTTGAGGCTTAAAAGACCACACACACACACAATGGACCTACAGCTGGGATAAGATGCTCTCATCATTCAGACTCACAGTATACATGTTAGCAGCAAATTCTTGCCCTATGCTTCAACTGTATTTCATATGGCTCAATATGTGGAAATGTTGTCACTCATCGCCTTTCATGTTGTGATTCACAGACACACGATGACCACGATTTGAGCGCTGCAACTGGGACTGAATGGCGTCAAGGGACAAAACACTGAGACCCCTGGACATGGGTGGAGGAATATTTGTGTTACAATGACCTAAAAGGGGGGGGGGGGGGCAGAAGCACACCAGCACCCCATCTTATATGTCCAACCACCCCTCAACTTCAGACTCTATTGAAGCACCCATCTTACTTCTATAACCTCATCTACCTACATCCCTTTTCTGATACCAGACAAATGTATACTTATAAGTATTTTCAAATGTATTTCCAATATACTGCAATGCTATGTAGCTGAAGAGGGGTGACACTGTCTAGGATAGGAGTGTCGATCAGTTTCTGGAGGTCTGTGTTCACTGGCATTTACTCTCACATCTGCATCAAATCAACCTCTACAAGAAATATTCTAGTTTATTTTATTACAAATATAGCAGTACACAATCCTCCAGAAATCTGTTGACAATGACACATTCCTGTGTATTGGATCCTCTGTATATAGAAAAACGGCAAAAAAAAGATAATTTGGTATTTTCCATTGCTACTAACGTACAGTGGGGAAAAAAAGTATTTAGTCAGCCACCCATTGTGCAAGTTCTCCCACTTAAAAAGATGAGAGAGGCCTGTAATTTTCATCATAGGTACACGGCAACTATGACAGACAAAATGAGGGAAAAAAATCCAGAAAATCACATTGTAGGATTTTTTATGAATTTATTTGCAAATTATGGTGGAATAAGTATTTGGTCAATAACAAACGTTTCTCAATACTTTGTTATATACCCTTTGTTGGCAATGACACAGGTCAAATGTTTTCTGTAAGTCTTCACAAGGTTTTCACACACTGTTGCTGGTATTTTGGCCCATTCCTCCATGTAGATCTCCTCTAGAGCAGTGACGTTTTGGGGCTGTCACTGGGCAACACGGACTTTCAACTCCCTCCAAAGATTTTCTATGGGGTTGAGATCTGGAGACTGGCTAGGCCACTCCAGGACCTTGAAATGCTTCTTACGAAGCCACTCCTTCGTTGCCAGGGCGGTGTGTTTGGGATCATTGTCATTGTCATGCTGAAAGACCCAGCCACATTTCATATTCAATGCCCTTGCTGATGGAAGGAGGTTTTCACTCAAAATCTCACAATACCTGGCCCCATTAATTATTTCCTTTACACGGATCAGTCGTCCTGGTCCCTTTGCAGAAAAACAGCCCCAAAGCATGATGTTTCCACCCCCATGCTTCACAGTAGGTATGGTGTTCTTTGGATGCAACTCAGCATTCTTTGTCCTCCAAACACGACGAGTTGAGTTTTTACCAAAAAGTTTTATTTTGGTTTCATCTGACCATATGACATTCTCCCAATCCTCTTCTGGATCATCCAAATGCACTCTAGCAAACTTCAGACGGGCCTGGACATGTACTTGCTTAAGCAGGGGGACACGTCTGGCACTGCAGGATTTGAGTCCCTGGCGGCGTAGTGTGTTACTGATGGTAGGCTTTGTTACTTTGGTCCCAGCTCTCTGCAGGTCATTCACTAGGTCCCCCCGTGTGGTTCTGGGATTTTTGCTCACCGTTCTTGTGATCATTTTGACCCCACGGGGTGAGAACTTGCGTGGAGCCCCAGATCGAGGGAGATTATCAGTGGTCTTGTATGTCTTCCATTTCCTAATAATTGCTCCCACAGTTGATTTCTTCAAACCAAGCTGCTTACCTATTGCAGATTCAGTCTTCCCAGCCTGGTGCAGGTCTACAATTTTGTTTCTGGTGTCCTTTGACAGCTCTTTGGTCTTGGGCATAGTGGAGTTTGGAGTGTGACTGTTTGAGGTTGTGGACAGGTGTCTTTTATACTGATAACAAGTTCAAAAAGGTGCCATTAATACAGGTAACGAGTGGAGGACAGAGGAGCCTCTTAAAGAAGAAGTTACAGGTCTGTGAGAGCCAGAAATCTTGCTTGTTTGTAGGTGACCAAATACTTATTTTCCACCATAATTTGCAAATAAATTCATTAAAAATCCTACAATGTGATTTTCTGGAGAAAAAAATGCTCAATTTGTCTGTCATAGTTGACGTGTACCTATGATGAAAATTACAGGCCTCTCTCATCTTTTTAAGTGGGAGAACTTGCACAATTGGTGGCTGACTAAATACTTTATTTCCCCACTGTATGCTGGTTAAAAGTATAATTTAAAAAATGCACACATTTTTTTGCCACGCATATATAGTCCATATATTTAGCTTTTTAATTGAACCATGTGTAGTACATCTAATAGAGACAATGAGAAATTCATGGTTCAACAAGACAACATAGCCATCAAAAGGGTAGACATTTAGCATTGCACTTATGTCACAGTACTTTACAGCTTTGATTGGATACATAGAATATATGACAAAGGGTGATGTAATTATCTGAATTACTGTTGATTTGAATAGTTTAATCAGGAGTGAAGTATGGTTATAAGTCCAATGTGAAAATCTCAATTGAGGATTTCTTTATGAAGGAGGTGTTATTCATATACCCTTCTCACACTAAATAATCAATATATTATACTGAACAAAAATATAAATGCAACATGTAAAGTGTTGGTCCCATGTTTCATGAGCTGAAATAAAAGATTCCAGAAATGTTCAGTTCGCACAAAAAGCTTATTTCTCTCAGAATTGGTGCACCAATTTGTTTACATCCCTGTTAGTGAGTATTTCTCCTTTGCCAAGATAATCCATCCACCTGACAGGTGTGGCATATCAAGAAGCTGATTAAACAGCACACCTTGTGCTGGGGACAATAAAAGGCCACTTTAAAATGTGCAGTTTTGTCACACGACACAATGTCACAGATGTCTCAAGTTTTGAGGGAGCGTGCAGTTGGCATGCTGACTGCAGGAATGGCCACCAGAGCTGTTGCAAGATAATTTAATGTTCATTTCTCTACCATAAGCCGCCTCCAATGTCGTTTTAGAGAATTTGGCCGTAAGTGCAACTGGCCTCACAACCGCAGACCACGTGTAACCACGCCAGCCCCTCCACATCCGGCTTCTTCACCTGCGGGATCGTCTGAGATCAGACACCTGGATAGCTGATGAAACTGTGGGATTGCACAACTGAAGAATATCTGCACACACTGTAAGAAAAAGTCGCAGGGAAGCCCATCTGCGTGCTCGTTGTACTCACCAAGGTCTTGACCTGACTGCAGTTCGGCATCGTAACTGACTTCAGTGGGCAAATGCTCACCTTCGATGGCCCCTGGCACGCTGAATAAGTGTGCTCTTCACGGATGAATCTTGTGTTGCGTTGCCGAGTGGTTTGCTGATGTCAATGTTGTGAACAGAGTGCCCCATGGTGGCAGTGGGATTACAGTATGGGCAGGCATAAACTACGGACAACAAACACAATTATATTTTATCGATGGCAATTTGAATGCACAGAGATACCGTGACGAGATCCTGAGGCCCATTGTTGTGCCATTCAACAGCTGCCATCACCTCATATTTCAGCATGATAATGCACAGTCCCATGTCGCAAGGATCTGTACACAATTCCTGGGAGCTGAAAATGTCACAATTCTTCCATGGCCTGCATATTCACAAGACATCTCACCCATTGAGCATGTTTGGAATGCTCTGGATCGACGTGCATGACAGCGTGTTCCAGTTCCTGCCAGTATCCAGCAACTTCGCAAAACCATCGAAGAGGAGTGGGTCAACATTCTACAGGCCTCAATCAACAGCTTGATCAACTCTATGCTAAGGAGATGTGTCCCGCTGCATGAGGCAAATGGTGGTCACACCAGATACTGACTGGTTTTCTGATCCACGCACCTATCTTTATTTAAAAATGTATCTGTGACCAACAGATGCACATCTGCATTCTCAGTCATGTTAAATCCATAGATTAGGGCCTAAAGAATATATTTTAATTGACTGATTTCCTTATATGAACTGTAACACAGTAAATCTTTGAAATTGTTGCGTTTATATTTTTGTTCAGTGTAGATACATACTATTTATACACATATTGCCAGATTATTGCTATCAACTGCTGGCTGCAAGGTATATTACCCCGTTTGTATCTTTTGGAACAATGGTAGTCAAGTTTATAAAAATGATGTAGAATATATGGGCTACCACAGGTGTCACAGGCATCCACAAGTCTTGACCACCATGTTACGATGCTTCTTTAGGATCACATTGTTGTTGTCGTCGTAGAAGAGTACGGAGATGGGACTGAGCTTGGTGGGTGCGCAGCACGCTTTGGGAACCTCGTCCGGCTTCAGAAGGTGAACCTGCCATGAAAAAAGGTCAATCAGACTTATTCATACATGCACTTTTATATAATCAATGATACTATCCTGTTTATAAAAGAGATATGGATTATTATTATGCAAATACTTCAGTGCTCTCCTACCTCAGTGGGCTGTAGCTTTGCCCCCCTTGTCTGAATTTGGTCAATATATTTTAAACCGGGTTGTCTGTGCTCCACAATACTTTATTATCCACTGAGTCAAAGCCTAGACTTTCAGAAGTTCAACAACAACTTCCATGAAACATGCTAAAACATTTCAATGGGCCATTGACCTAGATAGTGACTTAAAAATAACATTTGGTATTTTTGTTTTATATTATACCAACAACATAGGAAATCCTCTGGTGACAAAATAGGGTCAATAGAATTAGAATGATGAGTAGGAATGGAATTTTTATAGAATTCTAATGGTAAGCATAGAGTTCCAAACTCATTTCTATGGCAACACAGCTGTCAATTTTGTAAACAACAATTTTCTAAAATATGTGTTGCCAAGAGACATCGAACCGATAGAACATCTCGGCGTTCTATTGAACGTTTTCTGTTCGAAAACAACAACACCTTCAGTTTGCTGTTCAACAACAACAAACATGACAGATTTTTGAGACCTGAGACTGAAAGATCGACTGGAAAATGCCTGGGTGCTTTTCAAAATTGGCGGAGAGAGTGCGTGGACGTCGGCGGTCTACTGCGTCGACAGGTTGTTCAAATTCATTTGTGGGTTGTTTTTGTTGTCTTTTTCCGTTTTGCAGGGTTCGCAATCGTCGGGAGGTGGACAGAGACATCGAGGGTATGTTGAGTTTAAACTTCTTATTTTACCACATTTAACAATATAAATGTAATTTGTGAAATGTTGTGTATTTCTGTAATCCATACTTGCAAGCTAACGTTGACTTTAGTGACTTTTGCTAAGAGATGCACTTTTGAACTAGTAGTACTAGCTAGCTCGCTACGTTTTACATCCTAACATTTGTTTGCTTGTATTCCAATGTTCCTAATTTTAGAATCAACTGTCCTGGATGAGGTCCAGTTGGTTGTGCCATTGGATGATGTGCTGGATGTACCACTGCTGCCAGCCATCCTTGAGGAGGTGCCAGATGTGCCGACTATCCTTGAGGTACAATTTTCAGAAAGTTTAATGTTTGAAAAGTATCCCAGATATTCAATTTCTGTCACTTTGACATTCTAAAAATCTTTGTTGTCTGCTTTCTGCTTTAGGAGGCCACTGGTAATTGGCAGTTGATACCGATTAGGTTTAGCTCCCTGTACTGTGGGCCTGTTGTGATCAGGGTAAGAGACCCACACACACAGTCACATCACTGTTGCAATGTTTGCTGTTTCTAACCTGAATGTATTGTAATGTCAACCCCCTCTTGTGCAGAACAATGCAGGTCCGGTGGTTAAAGCTTGGAGAACTTTCCAGTTCATCAGCCCCATTATCACCTACATGCGTGGGGGATCCCAGGTATGTGTCTTTGTCACTACCTAATCCTAATCTACATCGTCAGTGTCATGTGATCTTGATGGAAATATGTTACAGCGATGGCTGATGTTGTTTTGTTGATGTTGTTTCACTCCACAGCAGGTGGTGGTGAGGATGCACCATGCGAGTAGGGTTCGAGGCCTGGAGACTCAACTGGTGTGGGCCATCTCCAAGGAGACACACAGACTTAGTCCAGAGGGCATCCCCTACTGTGCCACCAAGGTGCAGTCCATCTCTTGGATCCAGGTAAGATGTAAATACTACTGAATTAGTATTAGATTTTCTTCACTTATTCCGTTTGGCCTTAACATGTCGTTTCTCTCTGTCAGTATGTGGCTGGCAGGGTGACCCAGTATGCGTCTCACCTCCGCCACGAGACGTCTGTGGCCGTGACGCATGGCTGCTACCAGGTAAATAAACAATTTCCTATGTATATAGAATAGAAATTACAGGGCATTTTCCATTAGATATGGTCTGTTTTCTATTAACGTGTGTTGTGTGTGTGTGTTTTGAGCAGCAAACTGATGTCTCGGTGGTGTACGCCACTCTCCACATGGGGCTGGATGGGCTGCTCTCCTCCTCGGCGTGGTCGGAGGCTGCCTCCGTCTCTACGCCCACCACTCAGCAGTTCACTGAGCCAGAGCCTGAGGACCACAACTGCTATGAGGTCAGATGTTACACACACACATACTATTGACTAGTAGCATTAAGATCCTTCGATTTACCCATTGTTTGTCATGTCATTACATTGGTCACTGATGTTGAATAATTGTTCTGTTATTGTAGGGCTGGGAGGAGGACCTGCTGCCTGAGGAGAGGGAGGTTCCTCTGCTAAAGTGAGTCCCTCTAAATGTGTGTATAGTCTGAGCTTGTCAGATGCTGAAGGATAGTGGTCACAATGCTGTTATTCCCCATTGACATGCTCCATTCCCTCTCTTCCACAGCCTCTACCTTACCACCAAGAGAGTGGAGGACATCGGCCTGAGGCTCGTCTCCCTGCGCCAGGCCTTTACTGTGAGTGGACCCACTTTTCTTTGACTCTCTGTGTCTTCCTGTTCTGTCTGTCTCCTAGAGTAAGATGGGTGTCTCACCCTAACTCTTCCCTCTTCTCTAGACCCTGCTCGGTTCCACCCTGAGTAGGAACCATCTGTTTGTGGCGGGAAAGGTCCTACTGGGCGCACTGGTTCAGGTCCACCAGATGGTAGCTCACTAACTCATTGTCCTTCAAGGGAAAGAGAACGTCCTCGGTGTGAAATGTGTTCTGTGCACTAACATCACTGCTCTTTGCTTTATGATAGGACGAGGCTGAATTCATCCGTGCCTATAACGACTTTGTGGACTACCTGAGTGACCCCTCCAAGCAGATTGACATTGAGAGGGAGCTGGCTGAGGCAAAGGTGAGTTAATTAACTCTTTCAAGTCTCACTTTGAGTTCTTCCACATGCATGTCTTTTATACGGCACAGTAGCTGATCTATTTGAAATCATTCCTATTTTCTCCAAACGTGTTTTCTTGTCCTAGATCCATCATGTTAACCTGATAGATGTCCTTTTTGAGCTGGTGCTGTTTCGGATGATGACAGCTCAGAAATCCCTGATGGTGGTAAGTAGCATCTCGCTGGTAAATGTTTAGATGTCTGTCTATTAGCAATTTCACTTCAATTTCTCTTCTCTCCTCCTCTGTTTACTTTAGCAACCTGGTGGGTTCATGGAGCGTCTGTACGCTCTCCTGTACTCCTTCCTGCCCACTGTTGCCAGCATTGAGCCAAAGGCTGAGAGATACCTGTTGCTGCTCAATGTAAGAGTCAAGAGTTTACTTCCTGTTTTCTTCCTTATTACTAGTTTACTTCCTCTTTACTCGTTCCTGGTTAACAGGGTTTCAATGCCGTTTTAGGGGGAGTAACTCTCATTGTCTCTCTCCTCTTGATAAGCTAGTAGCTCAGAGCCATTTTCTATGTGTTGTGTGGTGTTCCCTTCAGGGCGGGCTGATGGCTCTGCTAGATGACATGTTTGGGCAGCAGCTGGCCTGGTATTTTAACCGAGAGTCTCTGGTCACTGAGCTCTCCAGCCTCCTCGAGTACCACCTCGAGTACCTCATGGCCAGCATGTAGTCCTACTGCAGAGACCTGAAGGGCCACACTTCTCTCTCTCTCTCTCTCTCTCTCTCTCTCTCTCTCTCTCTCTCTCTCTCTCTCTCTCTCTCTCTCTCTCTCTCTCTCTCTCTCTCTCTCTCTCTCTCTCTCTCTCTCTCTCTCTCTCTCTCTCTCTCTCTCTCTCTCTCTCTCTCTCTCTCTCTCTCTCTCTCTCTCTCTCTCTCTCTCTCTCTCTCTCTCTGGAATTGAGGACTTGAAGTGCTTCGTTGAACCCTAATTAGTAAACACCTATTAAATTCATGTATTCTCTTGTTTTCTCTCCCCACAGGATTCTTGTCACACTTTGCCACCTAACAGTGCTCTAGACACTAGTGCACTACATTACTTTGCTCTGAATTTTACATTTTCAAATAAAATAAATGGTAGTTCAAAAGCATTTGTCTCTGTCTTTTCATTTATTTGATTATTTCATCACTATTTCCTATTCCTGGAGTTGTTATTATATTATGTAATTATATTATTACATGAACAATTATGCTTTATTCTTTGCATATGGAAATAAAAACCAACTTTAAGTTGATTTACATGTACTACAGGCCCACGCTTTATGGCATTGTACTGTGATGTGTGATACTGTACTATTTAAAAACATGGAGGCCTACATACACTGAGTGTACAAAACATTAAGAACACCTTGCTAATATTGAGTTGCACCCCCTGTTGCTCAGAACAGCCTCAATTTGTCGGGGCATGGACTCTACAAGGTGTCGAAAGCGTTCCAAAGGGATTCTGGCCCATGTTGACTCCAATGCTTCCCACAGTTGTGTCAAGTTGGATGAATGACCTTTGGGTGGTGGACCATTCTTGATACACCTACTACCATACCCCGTTCAAAGGATCATATCTTTCACCTGAATTTACCTGGTCAGTCTATGTCATGGAAAGAGCAGGTGTTCCTAATGTTTTGTACACTCAGTGTATGTTAGTTGTGTAGTAACCTGGTACAGTATAAAGTCCACCACTATAGGACACAATTGCTTCTGTCTTGAAAGTTACTTCTCACTATCCGTACTCTATTTTAAGACTGCCATTGTAGACTCAGGTAAATTTGTTATTTTAGTTTCAGTTTGCCATAAATGTCTGAGCCATTTACCGTCATTCCCATTGAAACCAATGTTAGAGTTCATGTATAGCCCCTGGTTCACCCCAGACTTGACTGCCCTTGACCAGCACAAAAACATCCTGTGGTGTACTGCATTAGCATCGAACAGCCCCCGCGATATGCAACTTTTCAGGGAAGTCAGGAACCAATATACACAATCAGTTAGGAAAGCAAAGGCTAGCTTTTTCAAACAGAAATGTGCATCCTGTAGCACTAACTCCAAAACGTTTTGGGACACTGTAAAGTCCATGGAGAATAAGAGCACCTCCTCCCAGCTATCCACTGCACTGAGGCTAGGAAACACTGTCACCACCGATAAATCTACGATAATCGAGAATATCAATAAGCATTTTGCTACGGCTGGCCATGCTTTCCACTTGGCTACCCCTACCCCGGCCACCAGCTCTGCACCCTCCGCTGCAACTTGCCCATGCCCCCCCCCCCGCCCCCACATCTCCTTCACCCAAATACAGATAGCTGATGTCCTGAAAGAGCTGCTAAATCTGGACCCCGCCGAAATTGTCGCAACCCCTATTACTAGCCTGTTCAACCTGTCTTTCGTATCGTCTGAGATCCCCAGAGATTTGGAAAGCTGCCGCGGTCATCCCCCTCTTCGAGCTGGTCATGGGTGCACCTCAGCCAAGCTCAATGTCCTAAACGATATGATAACCGCGATCGATAAAAGACAGTAATGTGCAGCCGTCTTCATCGACCTGGCCAAGGCTTTTGACTCTGTCAATCACTGCATTCTTATTGGCAGACTAAATAGCCTTGGTTTCTCAAATGACTGCCTCACCTGGTTCACCAACTACTTCTCAGATAGAGTTCAATGTGTCAAATCGGAGGGCCTGTTGTCTGGACCTCTAGCAGTCTCTAAGGGGGTGCCACAGGGTTCAAATCTCGGGCCGACTCTATTCTCTGTGTATATCAATGATGTCGCTCTTGCTGCTGGTGACTCTCAGATCTACCTCTACGCAGACGACACCATTTTGTATACATCTGGCCCTTCACTGGACACTGTGTTAACAAACCTCCAAACGAGCTTCAATGCCATACAACACTCCTTCCGTGGCCTCCAACTGCTCTTAAACGCTAGTAAAACTAAATGCATGCTCTTCAATCGAACGCTGCTTGCCCCTGCCCGCCCGATTAGAATCACTACTCTCGGCGGGTCTGACTTAGAATATGTGGACAACTACAAATACCTAGGTGTCTGGTTAGACCGTAAACTCTCCTTCCAGACTCACATTAAGCATCTCCAATCCAAAGCTAAATCTAGAATCGGCTTCCTATTTTGCAACAAAGCCTCCTTCACTCATGCTGCTAAACATGCCCTCGTAAAACTGACTATCCTACCGATCCTTGACTTCGGCGATGTCATTTACAAAATAGCTTCCAACACTCTACTCAGCAAATTGGATGTAGTCTATCACAGTGCCATCTGTTTTGTCACCAAAGCCCCATATACTACCAACCATTGTGACCTGTACACTCTCGTTGGCTGGCCCTCACTACATATTCGTCGCCAAACCCACTGGCTCCAGGTCATCTATAAATCACTTCTAGGCAAATCCCCGCCTTATCTTAGATCATTGGTCACCATAGCAACACCCACCCGTAGTATGCGTTCCAGCAGGTATATCTCACTGGTCATCCCCAAAGCCAACACCTCCTTTGGCCGCCATTCCTTCCAGTTCTCTGCTGCATATAGCTGGAACGGACTGCAAACATCTCTGAAGCTGGAGACACTTATCTCCCTCACTAACTTTAAGCATCAGTTGTCAGAGCAGCTTACCGATCACTGCACCTGTACACAGCCCATCTGTAATTAGCCCACACAACTACCTCATCCCCATATTGTGATTTACATTGTTATTTATTTTGCTAATTGTGTGCTAAGGTGATACAATGTTAGATTATGATATTATCTATTCAGTAGATTGAGTAGTTAAGGGAGACAGAAGCTCACCTTCCAGCCTAGGTCACTAAAGCTCACATATAATTAATGTCTCTTACAAGCCTGACGCCCACTGTTGACGTGGCTGTGATCTGAAAGGGATCAAAAAAGATGTTATGAGACAGGACAGACTGTAAAGCATGCTTTGGATGCATTGGATTTAAAATAAAGACACAATTAAATGTAAACGCAAGTTAAGTAATTTTGTAATTTGGATGAACTATCCCTTTAAACTCTGCAAAAACAAGCTTAACAACAACACCAAAAACCAGTGTTGTCCCCTGACCTTGTATGACCTCACCATGTATACTGGGCAGGGGACGGTCATATTTGGGCTTCTTCTTGCGGGGGTTGGGATTCAGGGCGCGACAGGGGGCCTGGCTGGCCCTGAAGAAGGTCATCATGAAGGGCTGTTTGGAGCAGGGGCCCCTTCGACACACCAAGCCTACCCACCCAGCTGACAAGGACTGGTCTGATAGAGATAAAACAATGTGTGTGTGTGTTTGTGTGTGTGTGCGTGTGTGCGTGTGCGTGTGCGTGTGCGTGTGTGTGTGTGTGTGTGTGTGTGTGTGAGAGAGAGAGAGTGATACAATCTTGAGGTACACCAAAACAGCATATCTCCATTTCTATGTATTTACTAAACAATTACAAATACTATATGACATTACATTGCTACTGCACAGGTATTGGTGTAGTATTCTGAGTTAACTTGCCTCTTTATTCAATGGTATAATAATCAAGAAATCCACTTCGTGGGAAATACCCTCCCCATCTGCAGAGCATTCCCTGACCCTGACCATAGTATTAACTCTTTGAGGCTCACCCTCCTCTGTGTCCACATAGAGACTGCAGGGGTGCAGGACGTGACAAATAAACTCGAAACTGGGAATGTTTACTGGTTGCTCATGAGGTCAAGGGGAAGTCAATGTGTGGAATAAATTTAACTAGTTGTGGAAAATATTCTAGATCAAGAAAAATAAGGTAAGGAGCAAGCGCTGCATGCATATTATGTGTGCCAAACAGGTGCTGTATAGATTACAATATAATTTTCTGACCTTTTGGAACAACGTAAACAACAATAACTACATTATAAGCGTACCAGAGAGTTTGTTGTAAGGTTTTTTTGCTAAGCCTTTATTACAGCAAAGACTAAAAACAGTCACATTCATTTGTGAATGCAATTTCCGAAATGTAACGGCTTATTGTTTAAGCTAATTATTCTAAGCTCGCTTTATTTTATTTTAAAACTAACATGCTTGATTGCATTTCAAATCATGAATGACTCATATGCTGTGTGATGACATGAACGAATGAAAGATTGATTGATAGAGTAGCCTATATAAGCATTGAAATATAGGCCTAAATAAGTTACAGTATTAAGACTAAACAGGATATGCTCTTAGGCCTACAGCTCGGGCTGCTATATTAAGCCTACTAATGATAATGGCAATACTTATTATAATGATGATCATAATAATATTAGTAATAATAACAATAAGAAGGATATCAAGAAAAAGCAGGGTTATTATTATTATCATTATTATTAATTCTGACACTTTGGAACAATGTAACCAGCACTAAATTAATTATAAAGATACCAGAGAGGCTGTTCTAACGAGAAAAAAAAAGTGTAAAGCCTTTATTACAGCAATGCAAAGATTAAAAACAGCCGAATTTGTGAAATCGTTTACTTGACATGTTGTTGTGTGAGCCTTGGTGCTCACCGAACCAGTAGGCTATTAAACAAACACTCAAACAGGCAACAGAAGCAGGATCTGACTTATTTCTGTAGATATACAGTTGAAGTCAGAACTTTACATACACTTAGGTTGGAGTCATTAAAACTCGTTTTTCAACCACTCCACAAATTTCTTGTTAACAAACTATAGTTTTGGCAAGTTGGTTAGGACATCTACTTTGTGCATGACACAAGTAATCTTTCCAACAATTGTTTACAGACAGATTATTTCACTTATAATTCACTGTATCACAATTCCAGTGGGTCAGAAGTTTACATACACTAAGTTGACTGTGCCTTTAAACAGCTTGGAAAATTCCAGAAAACGATGTCATGGCTTTAGAAGCTTCTGATAGGCTAATTGACATAATTTGAGTCAATTGGAGGTGTACCTGTGGATGTATTTCAAAGCCTACCTTCAAACTCAGTGCCTCTTTGCTTGACATCATGTGAAAATCAAAATAAATCAGCCAAGATCTCAGAAAATGTTCTTTAGACCTCCACAAGTCTGGTTCATTCTTAAAGCAATTTCCAAACACCTGAAGGTACCACGTTCATCTGTACAAACAATAGTACACAAGTATAAACACCATGGGACCACGCAGCCATCATACCGTACATGAAGGAGGCGCGTTCTGTCTCCTAGAGATGAACGTACTTTGGTGCGAAAAGTGCAAATCAATCCCAGAACAACAGCAAAGGACCTTGTGAAGATGCTGGAGGAAACAGGTACAAAGGTATATATATCCACAGTAAAACGAGTCCTATATCGACATAACCTGAAAGGCCGCTCAGCAAGGAAGAAGCCACTGCTCCAAAACCGCCATAAAAATGCCAGGCTACGGTTTGCAACTGCACATGGGGACAAAGACTGTACTTTTTGGAGAAATGTCCTCTGGTCTGATGAAACAAAAGTAGAACTGTTTGGCCATAATGACCATCGTTATGTTTGAAGGAAAAGCATCTTGCAAGCCTAAGAACACCATCCCAACCGTGAAGCACGGGGGTGGCAGCATCATGCTGTTGGGGTACTTTGCTGCAGGAGGGACTGGTGCACTTCACAAAATAGATGGCATCATGAGGAAGGAAAATTATGTGGATATATTGAAGCAACATCTCAAGACATCAGTCAGGAAGTTAAAGCTTGGTCGCAAATGGGTCCTTCCAAATGGACAATGACCCCAAGCATACTTCCAAAGTTGTGGCAAAATGGCTTAAGAACAACAAAGTCAAGGTAATGGAGTGGCCATCACAAAGCCCTGACCTCAATCCTATAGAACATTTGTTGGCAGAACTGAAAAAGCGTGTGTGAGCAAGGAGGCCTACAAACCTGACTCAGTTACACCAGCTCTGTCAGGAGGAATGGGCCAAAATTCACCCAACTTATTGTGGGAAGCTTGTGGAAGGCTACCCGAAATGTTTGACCCAAGTTAAACAATTTAAAGGCAATGCTACCAAATACTAATTGAGTGTATGTAAACTTCTGACCCATTGGGAAGTTTACATACTTAAAATAAAGTGGTGATCCTAACTGACCTAAGACAGGGAATTTATACTAGGATTAAATGTTAGTAATGGTGAAAAACTGAGTTTAAATGTATTTGCTAATGTGTATGTTAACTTCCGACTTCAACTGTATATGGATCATTTATAAAGCCAGGCACATTTAACAGTTAAGCTATTGATTATTGACCTAATTAAGTCGGGGTTTCCTCTCCTCACTTTTCTTAGACAATAAGGCAAGGGCTGTTTTCTCATCTCTTCATTCTGCTGCTGCCTCTGCCACATTGTTCTCAACAACAATACGCAGATTAAATGTGCTATTATGCACATAGCAACATGGTCTAGGAAAAGGCACCAATTCAACAGAGCACTGATGTGTTTCAGAACTGCAGACAGTGACCACTATCCAACGCGGGAGAAAGTGCATTTGTTATAAAATGATATAATTTTTATTCTTGCACCATTGTTCTTATGTAATATAACCATATGCAATTTCAGTAACACGTCTTAGAGTGATGGACTGTGCCATCCCCACGGCCTCCACAATGGATTAGTCCACTCAGACTGGCGCGAATCAGACAGGTGTTTTGTACACCATGATATTTGTACATACATTTTTTGCTACTGCTCCGCTAAAGAAATATTGGTCGTCCAACAGCCTATCGACCAAACAATCGACCAGTCGAATAAATGGGGTCAACCCTACTAGCTATATAATCTTCCAGAACGATGAGTAGGTGTGTCCAAACTTTTGACTGTTACTGTACATAAAGTATATCTATATTGCATAGTTATAACCCTTAACTAATACTGTTTACATGTGTGCATATCTTTGTCTTATAGAACCACAACAATAAGATTCCAAGTTATTTGGATTACCACAATCATATAAACATCCTCAAATACAAACAGCTGTGTCTGCGTGTGTGCGTGTGGTGGTGACCAAGTGTTTAGTATGGGCCTCAACATCATGTTCTAACCGGACAGCACTATAGTGCGCAGAACCAAACCAATCAGTTATAAGTATATAGCGGGTGAGGGCATTCACAGCCAGCCGCTCAGACGGGTGAGGGCATACTAGCCAGCTGTTTTACGTGGTCTTTCTAGCTGGATTTAGTGACTAACAGTATTTTACATGGTCTGTCATTTCTTTAGCGACCAATAGATTTTACAGTCATTGTGATAACTATAAACTTTTATACTAACATCACCAATCTGAGGTAAAATGGATGTGTAATTCCACTACATTTTATGGGGTGAAAATGCAGGCTAGTAGTAACACAAACTGTCCACAGTCCACATTCGGGAAATTAGCGGAATATACAATAATTTACTATGCCAAAATAATTCAACATGTCAACTTAAGATGATAGTATACAGTATGTTGCCCACTCACAAACTATTGCAACAATGACATCTATTTCTCACTCATTTAACCATTTGGAGAGTAAAATAATGCTCTCAAACACAATTTAACTGGTCGCTGTAGACTAGAGCCTCCATAGTCTGTGCAGCAGCCTGAACGTTTGACGTCCCTACCTTTTTAGGTTTCTTTTCATGTCTAGTCCATTGTACTGGCCTGTGTGATGTGTAGTAGTTTGATTCATCTTCTTGCTTTGCTTATTTTTTGTCACCTGAAAATTCAGTCTCAGCCAACAATTGTTGATATCCTTCATTCCTTACCTGACCCTTACAGACACAGATACCGGACCCAAAGACATTCAAGCAGCACTTTGACAGCAAGCATCCCAAGTCCCCAATACCTCCAGAGCTGGTTGCTGTTGAGGCTTAAAAGACCACACACACACACAATGGACCTACAGCTGGGATAAGATGCTCTCATCATTCAGACTCACAGTATACATGTTAGCAGCAAACTCTTGCCCTATGCTTCAACTGTATTTCATATGGCTCAATATGTGGAAATGTCACTCATCGCCTTTCATGTTGTGATTCACAGACACACGATGACCACGATTTGAGCGCTGCAACTGGGACTGAATGGCGTCAAGGGACAAAACACTGAGACCCCTGGACATGGGTGGGGGAATATTTGTGTTACAATGACCTAAAAGGGGGGGGGGGGGGGGGCAGAAGCACACCAGCACCCCATCTTATATGTCCAACCACCCCTCAACTTCAGACTCTATTGAAGCACCCATCTTACTTCTATGAGCCCACTCTACCTACATCCCTTTTCCCTATGCCGCTTCCTTCATTCATTCCTGATTCAATACCATCTAGACTGTTACACGTCTAAAAGTTTCATGGTGTTACTTTTATATCATCTGTGTACCGCTGTCCTACTTTTGCCCCCAACTCTTTTCTATACCTCCTCCCATACACTCTTGTGCAAATCATTTCTGCTTTCTTTGACAATGGTGTCATAGTGGAAAGGATTTGTTAGTTGCCCAAGACTGAGCCTTGTTCTGCCTGTAAAAGGCCCTGGTCGAAACAATACCAAAATCACTTTTGATAGTCTCCGGGTCCATGTTGTAACAATTGTTTTTTGCATTTGACCATTTACAATAAATGTAGCAATATATATGAAAGCATTCCTCTGCCTGTTTGATCCATTCTGAAGGAAAGCAGTGACTACGTTTTGTGTGTGTGAGAGAATATGTATGCCTTCTAATGCTAGCAGAAAATCGTTACTTCCGAATGCAAGTTAAACACCCTTCCGTCTATACTGATACCAGACAAATGTATACTTATAAGTATTTTCAAATGTATTTCCAATATACTGCAATGCTATGTAGCTGAAGAGGGGTGACACTGTCTAGGATAGGAGTGTCGATCAGTTTCTGGAGGTCTGTGTTCACTGGCATTTACTCTCACTTCTGCATCAAATCAACCTCTACAAGAAATATTCTAGTTTATTTTATTACAAATATAGCAGTACACAATCCTCCAGAAATCTGTTGACAATGACACATTCCTGTGTATTGGATCCTCTGTATATAGAAAAACGGCAAAAAAAAGATAATTTGGTATTTTCCATTGCTACTAACGTACAGTGGGGAAAAAAAGTATTTAGTCAGCCACCAATTGTGCAAGTTCTCCCACTTAAAAAGATGAGAGAGGCCTGTAATTTTCATCATAGGTACACGTCAACTATGACAGACAAAATGAGGAAAAAAATCCAGAAAATCACATTGTAGGATTTTTAATGATTTTATTTGCAAATTATGGTGGAAAATAAGTATTTGGTCAATAACAAAAGTTTCTCAATACTTTGTTATATACCCTTTGTTGGCAATGACACAGGTCAAACGTTTTCTGTAAGTCTTCACAAGGTTTTCACACACTGCTGCTGGTATTTTGGCCAATTCCTCCATGCAGATCTCCTCTAGAGCAGTGACGTTTTGGGGCTGTCGCTGGGCAACACGGACTTTCAACTCCCTCCAAAGATTTTCTATGGGGTTGAGATCTGGAGACTGGCTAGGCCACTCCAGGACCTTGAAATGCTTCTTACGAAGCCACTCCTTCGTTGCCAGGGCGGTGTGTTTGGGATCATTGTCATTGTCATGCTGAAAGACCCAGCCACGTTTCATCTTCAATGCCCTTGCTGATGGAAGGAGGTTTTCACTCAAAATCTCACAATACCTGGCCCCTTTAATTATTTCCTTTACACGGATCAGTCGTCCTGGTCCCTTTGCAGAAAAACAGCCCCAAAGCATGATGTTTCCACCCCCATGCTTCACAGTAGGTATGGTGTTCTTTGGATGCAACTCAGCATTCTTTGTCCTCCAAACACGACGAGTTGAGTTTTTACCAAAAAGTTCTATTTTGGTTTCATCTGACCATATGACATTCTCCCAATCCTCTTCTGGATCATCCAAATGCACTCTAGCAAACTTCAGAGGGGCCTGGACATGTACTGGCTTAAGCAGGGGGACACGTCTGGCACTGCAGGATTTGAGTCCCTGGCGGCGTAGTGTGTTACTGATGGTAGGCTTTGTTACTTTGGTCCCAGCTCTCTGCAGGTCATTCACTAGGTCCCCCTGTGTGGTTCTGGGATTTTTGCTCACCATTCTTGTGATCATTTTGACCCCACGGGGTGAGATCTTGCGTGGAGCCCCAGATCGAGGGAGATTATCAGTGGTCTTGTATGTCTTCCATTTCCTAATAATTGCTCCCACAGTTGATTTCTTCAAACCAAGCTGCTTACCTATTGCAGATTCAGTCTTCCCAGCCTTGTGCAGGTCTACAATTTTGTTTCTGGTGTCCTTTGACAGCTCTTTGGTCTTGGCCATAGTGGAGTTTGGAGTGTGACTGTTTGAGGTTGTGGACAGGTGTCTTTTATACTGATAACAAGTTCAAAAAGGTGCCATTAATACAGGTAACGAGTGGAGGACAGAGGAGCCTCTTAAAGAAGAAGTTACAGGTCTGTGAGAGCCAGAAATCTTGCTTGTTTGTAGGTGACCAAATACTTATTTTCCACCATAATTTACAAAAAATTCATTAAAAATCCTACAATGTGATTTTCTGGAGAAAAAAATTCTCAATTTGTCTGTCATAGTTGACGTGTACCTATGATGAAAATTACAGGCCTCTCTCATCTTTTTAAGTGGGAGAACTTGCACAATTGGTGGCTGACTAAATACTTGATTTCCCCACTGTATGCTGGTTAAAAGTATAATTAAAGAAATGCACACATTTTTTTGACACGCATATATAGTCCATATATTTAGCTTTTTAATTGAACCATGTGTAGTACATCTAATAGAGACAATGAGAAATTCATGGTTCAACAAGACAACATAGCCATCAAAAGGGTAGAAATTTAGCATTGCACTTATGTCACAGTACTTTACAGCTTTGATTGGATACATAGAATATATGACAAAGGGTGATGTAATTATCTGAATTACTGTAGATTTGAATAGTTTAATCAGGAGTGAAGTATGGTTATAAGTCCAATGTGAAAATCTCAATTGAGGATTTCTTTATGAAGGAGGTGTTATTCATATACCCTTCTCACACTAAATAATCAATATATTATACTGAACAAAAATATAAATGCAACATGTAAAGTGTTGGTCCCATGTTTCATGAGCTGAAATAAAAGATCCCAGAAATGTTCAGTTCGCACAAAAAGCTTATTTCTCTCAGAATTGGTGCACCAATTTGTTTACATCCCTGTTAGTGAGTATTTCTCCTTTGCCAAGATAATCCATCCACCTGATGTGGATGGATTATCAATCCACCTGATGTGTGGCATATCAAGAAGCTGATTAAACAGCACACCTTGTGCTGGGGACAATAACAGGCCACTTTAAAATGTGCAGTTTTGTCACACGACACAATGTCACAGATGTCTCAAGTTTTGAGGGAGCGTGCAGTTGGCATGCTGACTGCAGGAATGGCCACCAGAGCTGTTGCAAGATAATTTAATGTTCATTTCTCTACCATAAGCCGCCTCCAATGTCGTTTTAGAGAATTTGGCCGTAAGTGCAACTGGCCTCACAACCGCAGACCACGTGTAACCACGCCAGCCCCTCCACATCCGGCTTCTTCACCAGCGGGATCGTCTGAGATCAGACACCTGGATAGCTGATGAAACTGTGGGATTGCACAACTGAAGAATATCTGCACACACTGTAAGAAAAAGTTGCAGGGAAGCCCATCTGCGTGCTCGTTGTACTCACCAAGGTCTTGACCTGACTGCAGTTCGGCATCGTAACTGACTTCAGTGGGCAAATGCTCAACTTCGATGGCCCCTGGCACGCTGAATAAGTGTGCTCTTCACGGATGAATCTCGCGTTGCGTTGCAGAGTGGTTTGCTGATGTCAATGTTGTGAACAGAGTGCCCCATGGTGGCAGTGGGATTACGGTATGGGCAGGCATAAGCTACGGACAACAAACACAATTGTATTTTATCGATGGCAATTTGAATGCACAGAGATACCGTGACGAGATCCTGAGGCCCATTGTTGTGCCATTCAACAGCTGCCATCACCTCATATTTCAGCATGATAATGCACAGTCCCATGTCGCAAGGATCTGTACACAATTCCTGGGAGCTGAAAATGTCACAATTCTTCCATGGCCTGCATATTCACAAGACATCTCACCCATTGAGCATGTTTGGAATGCTCTGGATCGACGTGCATGACAGCGTGTTCCAGTTCCTGCCAGTATCCAGCAACTTCGCAAAACCATCGAAGAGGAGTGGGTCAACATTCTACAGGCCTCAATCAACAGCTTGATCAACTCTATGCTAAGGAGATGTGTCCCGCTGCATGAGGCAAATGGTGGTCACACCAGATACTGACTGGTTTTCTGATCCACGCACCTATCTTTATTTAAAAAGGTATCTGTGACCAACAGATGCACATCTGCATTCCCAGTCATGTTAAATCCATAGATTAGGGCCTAAAGAATATATTTTAATTGACTGATTTCCTTATATGAACTGTAACACAGTAAATCTTTGAAATTGTTGCGTTTATATTTTTGTTCAGTGTAGATACATACTATTTATACACATATTGCCAGATTATTGCTATCAACTGCTGGCTGCAAGGTATATTACCCCGTTTGTATCTTTTGGAACAATGGTAGTCAAGTTTATAAAAATGATGTAGAATATATGGGCTACCACAGGTGTCACAGGCATCCACAGGTCTTGACCACCATGTTACGATGCTTCTTTAGGATCACATTGTTGTTGTCATCGTAGAAGAGTACGGAGATGGGACTGAGCTTGGTGGGTGCGCAGCATGCTTTGGGAACCTCGTCCGGCTTCAGAAGGTGAACCTGCCATGAAAAAAGGTCAATCGGACTTATTCATACATGCACTTTTATATAATCAATGATACTATCCTGTTTATAAAAGAGATATGGATTATTATTATGCAGATACTTCAGTGCTCTCCTACCTCAGTGGGCTGTGGCTTTGCCCCCCTTGTCTGAATTTGGTCAATATATTTTAAACCGGGTTGTCTGTGCTCCACAATACTTTATTATCCACTGAGTCAAAGCCTAGACTTTCAGAAGTTCAACAACAACTTCCATGAAACATGCTAAAACATTTCAATGGGCCATTGACCTAGCTAGTGACTTAAAAAGAACATTTGGTATTTTTGTTTTATATTATACCAACAACATAGGAAATCCTCTGGTGACAAAATAGGGTCAATAGAATTAGAATGATGAGTAGGAATGGAATTTTTATAGAATTCTAATGGTAAGCATAGAGTTCCAAACTCATTTCTATGGCAACACAGCTGTCAATTTTGTAAACAACAATTTTCTAAAATATGTGTTGCCAAGAGACATCGAACCGATAGAACATCTCGGCGTTCTATTGAACGTTTTCTGTTCGAAAACAACAACACCTTCAGTTTGCTGTTCAACAACAACAAACATTACAGATTTTTGAGACCTGAGACTGAAAGATCGACTGGAAAATGCCTGGGTGCTTTTCAAAATTGGCGGAGAGAGTGCGTGGACGTCGGCGGTCTACTGCGTCGACAGGTTGTTCAAATTCATTTGTGGGTTGTTTTTGTTGTCTTTTTCCGTTTTGCAGGGTTCGCAATCGTCGGGAGGTGGACAGCGACATCGAGGGTATGTTGAGTTTAAACTTCTTATTTTACCACATTTAACAATATAAATGTAATTTGTGAAATGTTGTGTATTTCTGTAATCCATACTTGCAAGCTAACGTTGACTTTAGTGACTTTTGCTAAGAGATGCACTTTTGAACTAGTAGTACTAGCTAGCTCGCTACGTTTTACATCCTAACATTTGTTTGTTTGTATTCCAATGTTCCTAATTTTAGAATCAACTGTCCTGGATGAGGTCCAGTTGGTTGTGCCATTGGATGATGTGCCGGATGTACCACTGCTGCCAGCCATCCTTGAGGAGGTGCCAGATATGCCGACTATCCTTGAGGTACAATTTTCAGAAAGTTTCATGTTTGAAAAGTATCCCAGATATTCAATTTGTGTCACTTTGACATTCTAAAAATCTTTGTTGTCTGCTTTCTGCTTTAGGAGGCCACTGGTAATTGGCAGTTGATACCGATTAGGTTTAGCTCCCTATACTGTGGGCCTGTTGTGATCAGGGTAAGAGACCCACACACACAGTCACATCACTGTTGCAATGTTTGCTGTTTCTAACCTGAATGTATTGTAATGTCAACCCCCTCTTGTGCAGAACAATGCCGGTCCGGTGGCTAAAGCTTGGAGAACTTTCCAGTTCATCAGCCCCATTATCACCTACATGCGTGGGGGATCCCAGGTATGTGTCTTTGTCACTACCTAATCCTAATCTACATCGTCAATGTCATGTGATCTTGATGGAAATATGTTACAGCGATGGCTGATGTTGTTTTGTTGATGTTGTCTTGTTGTTTCACTCCACAGCAGGTGGTGGTGAGGATGCACCATGCGAGTAGGATTCGAGGCCTGGAGACTCAACTGGTGTGGGCCATCTCCAAGGAGACACACAGACTTAGTCCAGAGGGCATCCCCTACTGTGCCACCAAGGTGCAGTCCATCTCTTGGATCCAGGTAAGATGTAAATACTACTGAATTAGTATTAGATTAGGCTTTTCTTCACTTATTCCGTTTGGCCTTAACATGTCGTTTCTCTCTGTCAGTATGTGGCTGGCAGGGTGACCCAGTATGCGTCTCACCTCCGCCACGAGACGTCTGTGGCCGTGACGCATGGCTGCTACCAGGTAAATAAACAATTTCCTATGTATATAGAATAGAAATTACAGGGCATTTTCCATTAGATATGGTCTGTTTTCTATTAACGTGTGTTGTGTGTGTGTGTGTTTTGAGCAGCAAACTGATGTCTCGGTGGTGTACGCCACTCTCCACATGGGGCTGGATGGGCTGCTCTCCTCCTCGGCGTGGTCGGAGGCTGCCTCCGTCTCTACGCCCACCACTCAGCAGTTCACTGAGCCAGAGCCTGAGGGCCACAACTGCTATGAGGTCAGATGTTACACACACACATACTATTGACTAGTAGCATTAAGATCCTTCGATTTACCCATTGTTTGTCATGTCATTACATTGGTCACTGATGTTGAATAATTGTTCTGTTATTGTAGGGCTGGGAGGAGGACCTGCTGCCTGAGGAGAGGGAGGTTCCTCTGCTAAAGTGAGTCCCTCTAAATGTGTGTATAGTCTGAGCTTGTCAGATGCTGAAGGATAGTGGTCACAATGCTGTTATCCCCCATTGACATGCTCCATTCCCTCTCTTCCACAGCCTCTACCTTACCACCAAGAGAGTGGAGGACATCGGCCTGAGGCTCGTCTCCCTGCGCCAGGCCTTTACTGTGAGTGGACCCACTTTTCTTTGACTCTCTGTGTCTTCCTGTTCTGTCTGTCTCCTAGAGTAAGATGGGTGTCTCACCCTAACTCTTCCCTCTTCTCTAGACCCTGCTCGGTTCCACCCTGAGTAGGAACCATCTGTTTGTGGCGGGAAAGGTCCTACTGGGCGCACTGGTTCAGGTCCACCAGATGGTAGCTCACTAACTCATTGTCCTTCAAGGGAAAGAGAACGTCCTCGGTGTGAAATGTGTTCTGTGCACTAACATCACTGCTCTTTGCTTTATGATAGGACGAGGCCGAATTCATCCGTGCCTATAACGACTTTGTGGACTACCTGAGTGACCCCTCCAAGCAGATTGACATTGAGAGGGAGCTGGCTGAGGCAAAGGTGAGTTAATTAACTCTTTCAAGTCTCACTTTGAGTTCTTCCACATGCATGTCTTTTATACGGCACAGTAGCTGATCTATTTGAAATCATTCCTATTTTCTCCAAACGTGTTTTCTTGTCCTAGATCCATCATGTTAACCTGATAGATGTCCTTTTTGAGCTGGTGCTGTTTCGGATGATGACAGCTCAGAAATCCCTGATGGTGGTAAGTAGCATCTCGCTGGTAAATGTTTAGATGTCTGCAGTGGCGGCTCCTGAAAAAATTCTCAGGGGGGGCAATTTTTCTGATGATTTAGGTGACCTACACACATTTTAAAAAAGATATGTCCAGCAACAACATGAAGACAGGGGCAGCATATAAGTCAATACCAGAAGCATTTATTGACTGATCTCAAAAGTGTTGGCTTACCAGGGTTGGTGGAGCCCTCAGTTTCATCTTTGCCTCGCAAAGCTAACTCAAACACTCCGCAAAACTTCACACACTGGATTAGCCGGCTGAGGATGTGGCGGTTCTTGCTAATGTCGTAGTAAATATATTTGTTATAGTGAATATGGAATATGATATGTTGAGTAAAATGTTGTGCTAAGATCTATTTAGGTCAGGAGCTGGTTATAAGTTCTGTTCCTATCCAATAACAATGGACAAAAGGGTCCTATCTTGTCAGCCTTGTCAGCAGGTGTATGGGTGGTCCCGGGGATCGAACCCACTACCTTGGCGTTACAAGCGCCATGCTCTACCAGCTGAGCTACAGAAAGTGGATACTCATGGATGCGCATCGCAATTGTAAAATGTCAACACAATTGGAGACACCACGTCATTTTTGGAGACATGTTATTGACAGTAAACTATTGTAGATGCGACTGCTAACTAAATAAAACATTTTAGCTGGCTAGCTAATCATCTTAGCTAAATGTGGGGCAAACAATTCAGTTATTTACCGTTAATTTGAGGGATTGGGGTGAAAGAAATCGAGTTACATAGTGATACTTTACGATATACTGTATTGACAATATCGCAATATTTTAGCGCTAGTTGGCTGTACCTGCACCAAAACACCATTATTGTTCCTTCATAGCTTGTTCTCAATCTTTTCACATTGGGAGCCAATTTGTTTTCAGCACTTTTATTTCCATGACTGATCAAAACTCGTTCTCATGGCTTTCTGATCCCTCTGCAACAGACATATGGTGCGCAATAAAATCACAGTATCGAATCGCAATACGTATAGAATCATGAGACTCGCAATGCTGATGCATATATCTTATCGTGAGGTTCCTGGCAATTCCCAGCCCAAGTTCATTTGCCACAACAAATCTCTTCGCTAGCAAACGCGATGTCTTCTCCAAAACGGCAATGTGTCTCCAGCAATGTTTACTTTTTTGACGTTCTATGGCATCTCCACTTTCCAAGCATATATGACCACATGTAATATTTTGGTAAGTGATGCAAATAGTGAACTATGTAGGGCCAGGATGTAAAATATATGTAGCTGCAGCAATTTCTCTTATCTGATATGGTAAGTAATGGGGCTTAATGTATAGCTCCCTAAGAGTTTGACGAACGGGTCCGTGCACGCGATTCCAGATATCTTTACCTCTGAATAAACTGCCTTTATTATACCATATCCACCCTGTCCAAAGTCTCTACTTGGTCTCAGTTCTCCAGTAAACTTGTGATTATCAACACTAACCTCATCGTTGTGGCGGCGGACAGCTAGCCTGTATCCCTCATCAAGTTGAGTGGCAATGTTATTTTTCCGTTCGTACCAATTTTTGGAAAATCCTCGGGTGTAGGACTTTCCGCCTTTAGTAGAAACCTGTTGAATTATTAAATTTGGTCTGGGAGGTCCTAATTGTTTCGTTGCCAATTTATCTTCATTTGTTCGCCGACAAAAAGGAACTTCTTTCAAAGACACAATCCGCTCTTTTCTCAGTTACGTTCATGGTTACGTTACGTTACGTATGACGAAAGCGCGTAAGTGCAAGCCCTCAGACACCCATAGAGATTGTATTGAAGGCTCTGAAATTTGAAAAAAATAGATTTTACATGGGAGTCTATGACAGACTTCTGGGCGATTTTCAACCTGACTGAAATCGCCCCAAAAGGGGGGGGAGCCATTTGAAGCACGACTTTAGCCTGATTCGACATTTAGTGGCAGTGTGGCACTGTGGCAGATCAGACGTATAGATTACAACACTGATAACTACTGTTGCCGTGATATAATTGATTAGAAAAAAAATCCCTTCCTTTTCCCGTTTCGCAGTGCGTCGCCCATATCGCCCTATTGAACAGGCCGCCCCTGGATGTCTGTCTATTAGCAATTTCACTTCAATTTCTCTTCTCTCCTCCTCTGTTTACTTTAGCAACCTGGTGGGTTCATGGAGCGTCTGTACCCTCTCCTGTACTCCTTCCTGCTCACTGTTGCCAGCATTGAGCCAAAGGCTGAGAGATACCTGTTGCTGCTCAATGTAAGAGTCAAGAGTTTACTTCCTGTTTTCTTCCTTATTACTAGTTTACTTCCTCTTTACTCGTTCCTGGTTAACAGGGTTTCAATGCCGTTTTAGGGGGAGTAACTCTCATTGTCTCTCTCCTCTTGATAAGCTAGTAGCTCAGAGCCATTTTCTATGTGTTGTGTGGTGTTCCCTTCAGGGCGGGCTGATGGCTCTGCTAGATGACATGTTTGGGCAGCAGCTGGCCTGGTATTTTAACCGAGAGTCTCTGGTCACTGAGCTCTCCAGCCTCCTCGAGTACCACCTCGAGTACCTCATGGCCAGCATGTAGTCCTACTGCAGAGACCTGAAGGGCCACACTTCTCTCTCTCTCTCTCTCTCTCTCTCTCTCTCTCTCTCTCTCTCTCTCTCTCTCTCTCTCTCTCTCTCTCTCTCTCTCTCTCTCTCTCTCTCTCTCTCTCTCTGGAATTGAGGACTTGAAGTGCTTCGTTGAACCCTAATTAGTAAACACCTATTAAATTCATGTATTCTCTTGTTTTCTCTCCCCACAGGATTCTTGTCACACTTTGCCACCTAACAGTGCTCTAGACACTAGTGCACTACATTACTTTGCTCTGAATTTTACATTTTCAAATAAAATAAATGGTAGTTCAAAAGCATTTGTCTCTGTCTTTTCATTTATTTGATTATTTCATCACTATTTCCTATTCCTGGAGTTGTTATTATATTATGTAATTATATTATTACATGAACAATTATGCTTTATTCTTTGCATATGGAAATAAAAACCAACTTTAAGTTGATTTACATGTACTACAGGCCCACGCTTTATGGCATTGTACTGTGATGTGTGATACTGTACTATTTAAAAACATGGAGGCCTACATACACTGAGTGTACAAAACATTAAGAACACCTTGCTAATATTGAGTTGCACCCCCTGTTGCTCAGAACAGCCTCAATTTGTCGGGGCATGGACTCTACAAGGTGTCGAAAGCGTTCCACAGGGATTGGTGGTGAACCATTCTTGATACACCTGCTACCATACCCCGTTCAAAGGCACTTAAATATTTTGTCTTGCCCATTCACCCTCTGAATGGCACACATACACAATCCATGTCTCAAATTCTCAATGCTTAAAAATCATTCTTTAACCTGTCTCCTCCCCTTCATCTACACTGATTGAAGTGGATTTAACAAGTGACATCAATAAGGGATCATAGCTTTCACCTAGATTTACCTGGTCAATCTATGTCAACTGTATGGTTGAAAGAGATGGGGCAAAAGGAGTGGCTAATAAGTCTGGCTGCACATCTGACTGTCTGACATACCTCAAATTGAGAAATTATGTAACTAAACTCAACAAAAAGAAGAAGAAACTGTATTATGAAGCCAAGATCAATTATATAAAGAATGATGGGAAAAAAATCTTGGAGTACTTTGCATGAAATTACGGGCAGAAAGACAAATTCAACTCCATCTTTCATCGAATCAGATGGCTTATTCATCACAAAACCATTTGATGTTGCCAATTATTTTAATGATTACTTCATTGGCAAAGTGGGCAAACTTAGGCAGGAAATGCCAGCAACGAACAGTGAGCCATCGTATTCATGCATAAAAAAAACAAATAATGAAAGAAAAGCATTGCAAGTTAGAATTTTGTAAAGTTAGTGGGGGAGAGGTGGATTTTTTTTGTTATCGATCAATAATGACAAACCTCCTGTCATTGACAACTTAGATGGAAAGCTACTGAGGATGGTAGCTGACTCTATAGCCACTCCTTTCTGTCGTATCTTAAATCTGAGCCTAGAGGAAAGTCTTTGTCCTCAGGCCTGGAGGGAAGCCAAACTAATTCCGCTACCCAAGAGTGGTAAAGCAACCTTTACTGGTTCTAACAGCAGACCTATAAGCTTGCTGCCAGCTTTTAGCAAACTGTTGGAAAAAATTGTCTTTGACCAAATACAATGCTATTTCTCTGTAAACAAACTAACAGCAGACTTTCAGCATGGTTATAGAGAAGGGCACTCAACATGTACTGCACTGACACAAATGACTGATGATTAGTTGGAAGCTGTACTGTTAGATTACAGTGCAGCCTTTGATATTATTGACCACAACCTGTTGTTGAAAAAAACATATGTGTTATGACTTTTCAACCTCTGCCATATCGTGGATTCAAAGCTATCTATCTAATAAACTCATAGGGTTTTCTTTCATTGAAGCTTCTCTAATGTCAAACACAGTGTGGTGTACCGCAGGGCAGCTCTCTAGGTCCTCTACTCTTTTCTATTTTTACCAATGACCTGCCACTGGCATTAAACAAAGCATGTGTGTCCATTTATGCTGATGATTCAACCATATACGCATCAGCAACCACAGCTAATGAAGTCAATGAAACCCTTAACAAAGAGTTGCAGTCTGTTTTGTGGCCAGTAATAAACTGGTCCTGAACTGGTCCTGAACAAACTGGTAAGAGCATTGTGTTTGGTACAAATCATTCCCTAAGTTCTAGACCTCAGCTGAATCTGTTAATGAATGGTGTGGCTGTTGAACAAGTTGAGGAGACTAAATTACTTGACGTTGCCTTAGATTGTAAACTGTCATGGTCAAAACATATAGATTCAATGGTTGTAAAGATGGGGAAAGGTCTGTCCGTAATAAAGAGATGCAGGCTCTAGTTTAGTCTTATCTTGATTATTACCCAGTCGTGTGGTCGAGTGCTGCAAGGAAAGACCTAGTTAAGCTGCAGCTGGCCCAGAACAATGCTCTTCATTGTAATCAGAGGGCTGATATAAATACTATGCATGCCAGTCTCTCTTCTTTTTATAAGAAACATTAACGTGTTAAAAATCCCAAATTGTTTGCATAGTCAACTTACACAAAGCTCTGACACACACACACACTTACCCCACCAGACATGCCACCAGGGGTCTTTTCACAGTCCCCAAATCCAGAACAAATTCAAGAAAGCATACAGTATTATATAGAGCCCTTATTACATAGAACTCTGTTCCATCTCATATTGCTCAAATAAACAGCAAACCTGGTTTAAAAAAACAGATAAAGCAAGACCTCATGGCACAACACCTCTCCCTTATTTGACCTAGATAGTTTGTGTGTATGTATTGATATGTAGGCTACGTGTGCCTTTAAAGAAAAAAAGATGCAGTTCTATCCTTGAACTGTTCTTGTTTATTAATGTTCTGTATTATGTCATGTTTCATGTGGACCCCAGGAAGAGTAGCCGCTGCTTTTGCAACAGCTAATGGGGATCCTAATAAAATACCCCCCCCAAAAAGAATACCAAATGTCATGGAAAGAGCCGGTATAGTATAAAGTTGACCGCTAGAGGGCACAATTGCTTCAGTCTTGAATGTAACTTCTCACTATCTGTACTCTACATTAAGAGTCTGCAATTGTAGACTCAGGTAACCTGGGTATTTTAGTTTCAATTTGCCATATTTCCCATTAAAGTCTGAGCCATTTACCTTAATTCCCACTGAAACCAATGTTAGCGTTCATGTGAGAGAGGGTGTAGTAGAGCATACTGACCACTAGTTGGATCATAGCGTGGTTGGTGGCGTTCATGCAGGAACCCAGAGGGTATAGGCATTCTCCATCACAGTAGAAGGCAGAGTAACCCGTAGGAGCCAGGACCCAGTCCTTATGGAGAGAAATACCATAGAAATAGAATGACAAGATTAGATTAATGACTAGAAGAGACTCTATTTCTATGAGAAATACATCATAAAACATGCAAAGAACATACACTACAAAGCAAATACTACACAAATGCCTTGTTTCCCTTAAAATACTAATTGTGTGTTACAGCAAATAAGGTGATACAATGTTAGATCATGATATTATCTATTCAGTAAATTGAGTAGTTAAGGGAGACAGAAGCTCACCTTCCAGCCTAGGTCACTAAAGCTCACATATAATTCATGTCTCTTACAAGCCTGACGCCCACTGTTGACGTGGCTGTGATCTGAAAGGGATCAAAAAAGATGTTATGAGACAGGACAGACTGTAAAGCATGCTTTGGATGCATTGGATTTAAAATAAAGACACAATTGAATGTAAACGCAAGTTAAGTAATTTTGTAATTTGGATGAACTATCCCTTTAAACTCTGCATAAAACAAGCTTAACAACAAGACCAAAAACCAGTGTTGTCCCCTGACCTTGTATGACCTCACCATGTATACTGGGCAGGGGCAGGTCATATTTGGGCTTCTTCTTGCGGGGGTTGGGTTTCAGGGCACGTGGGGGGCGACAGGGGGCCTGGCTGGCCCTGAAGAAGGTCACCATGAAGGGCTGTTTGGAGCGTGGGCCCCTTCGACCCACCAAGCCTACCCACCCAGCTGACAAGGACCGGTCTGATAGAGAGAAAACAATGTGTGTGTGTGTTTGTGTGTGTGTGTGTGTGTGTGTGAGAGAGTGATACAATCTTGAGGTACACCAAAACAGCATATCTCAATTTCTATGTATTTACTAAACAATTACAAATACTACGTGACATTACATTGCTACTGCACAGGTATTGGTGTAGTATTCTGAGTTAACTTGCCTCTTTATTCAATGGTATAATAATCAAGAAATCCACTTTGTGGGAAATACCCTCCCCATCTGCAGAGCATTTCCTGACCCTGACCATAGTATTAACTCTATGAGGCTCACCCTCCTCTGTCTCCACATAGAGCCGGATGCCCAGGTTGCTGCGGGGGTGCAGGAGCCAACGGTTGCTGGCAGTGGTCACGTCAAAAGCCAGCCAGCCCTCCTGCCCCGCGGGCACTGACTGCATGTCCAGCAGCACCAGCTCTGGCTCTCTGAGGAAAGTAGAGGAGTGGCATGAGACAACCTCTGGAGAGATACGCAAAACATGTTGTATGGCCATGCAGTAGAGACAGCCAGACAGACACTGAGCTTCAGCTCTCTCTGGAGAACCAAGTTTGTACAAGACGTCCTCGCAAGCCACAACGTGGCCAATGAGTTCTATTGCCAGGAGTTGGATGAGGCCAGGTTGAATGACACATTTTTTTCAACATTGCATTTTGCCACAGCAACAAATCATGGTGTATAGAGAGAAGACAGAGAGAGCATGCAAAGAGAGTGAGGGGAATTATAATAAAGGCATTATTTGATACCCTTGATCCTTTTTTCATGCAAAAAACAAAGTCGATCACATAAACATGTCAGAGAGAGTGTGTTAAATAATAATGAGAGAATGAATAGTCATATTATGTCGATCTAGTGGCAGGAACCTGTGTTTGTTCTCCCGTTGGATCTCGTAGACGGAGATGTGCAGGGTGCGGTTGGCCCTCTGGCCCATGGTCAGGGTCTTATAAATGCGGAACTCTGCAGCCGTGACCGTCTCCCCCTTGGGGAGGGGCGTCAGGTCAAAACGGAACTCCTTCCAGTACGGCCGTGGCTGCAGCAGGTCCCGCTCCTGCTCCACTGAGAGAGAGGAGGAGAGAGGGAGGTCGATGTAATGCCACTGACATTTTCACATTTAAACAGCACAACACTTCATATTCACATCTACACTACACATTACTTCCACTCCCCTCAACAAGCCCTAAAAAGACTAATACAAACACAGAGATATTCTCATTGTATGATACAGACATTCCCACATGACACAAGAAGAAGGGAGAAGAGGAGAAGAGGTGGGGCGAAAGAGCAATACATGGAGCAATAAATCTAATATGAAAGTGGTGAATGAGAAGACCGAGGGAGAGAAAAGAGCAACAGAAGTGGGAAGGTGTGAAGGGAGATGGGAGGATTGGAAGGTGAGTGACTGAGTCAATGGAAGTAGGGGGAAAGAGATGAGCGGAGCAGACGTGGAGCAAGGTGAGCAGGCGAGCCCAAGTGAAGGAGGACAGGCTAGCGATAATGTAGAGAGGGGAGAGAGAGAGAGAGAGGCAATAGGGAAAGACAGAGAAAGATAGGGAAGGACACGCACACGCTGGTCACTCACCACAGCGTCTCAAGCGAGACAACGTTCATGTGTACATGGACACACACTTGAAGACACGCTATTCATTCTATCTCTCTCTCTCTCCCCCTCCCTCTCCCTCTCCCTCTCCCTCTCCCTCTCTCTCTCTCCCTCTCTCCCTCTCTCTCTCCCTCCCTCTCTCCCTCCTTCTCTCCCTCTCTCCCTCCTTCTCTCCCTCTCTCCCTCTCTCTCTCCCTCTCTCCCCCCCCCCCCCCCCCTCCCCCCACAGGGAGCCCTGTAGAGTAACAACCCTGGTCGGGCTCTGTAGTGTACAGTAATTAGAGACACTAAGGGCCTTCAACCACAGCAGCTGCTCAACACACACACCACTAACTACAGGTTGGGCAGTATTTTTAGAGCGGTCCTCTGCAGTATTCTGAGCCCGTTTCTCAATTTCTGTGTGTGTCAGTGGGGCCTGTAATTCCTTACAGCTGTGTCCCCTACGCACGGTCTTGAGTGGGTTGCATGGCCTTGACTGGGTCGGATTGATAGGGTGTGTTTGTGTACTGTGTGTGTGTGTGATGGGTGTCTTTTTTATTACAACTGACAGGGGCTATAAATGATAAACTGTCTAGATTAGTTAGATGGCCTTAAAATGGTGGTTCAAGGCATCACACCAGACATTGTCAAAATAAGATCTAGTGAAACATTAACTGAAAGGTATGTAATTACACAAAAATAACAAAAACAGTAATATATGGTACAGTAATATACATTAATATGTATGTCCAGACACTGTAGAAATACAAAGAGAAACTAGCATATCAAGTGTTGAAACAATGCAAAATGTCTATAAAAGTAGTGAAGAGAAATAACATGGAATCATGTTTTCCCACGGTAACAAGGTCTCCGATCTCATTCCAGGAGAGATAGTGGAAGGAAACGACTGGGAAAAGGATGTTTAATTTTTATGCCATGTCAGATAAGCATCAGTAGGTCTACTGTCTGGGCTGGTGCAGCACAGGAAAAGTCGCTCATGTGATAACAAGACTGTCCCTGAGAGGTGAACTGGTTCAACACTATATAAGGTTGCCAGGTTGGCCTAGCTACATTGAAGAATCTAGCTATATTACCTTTTTTCAGTTACTGGGCTCTTTGCAAGACCCTGGGGCCTCTATTTCGAAATCACTGTTGGGAGACCATTGGCTGAACAAACTCCCAACTAATTGGATAACGAGTCACAAAGCAATAGCCAACTAAAACACAGGATTTTAAAACCACAGGTGTATCAACGGTCAGTAGCTCACCCAGGTTAACGAAGCTCATGACCGTATCGGCCTCGCTGACAACCGTCCCCAGCGGCGGCGTGTGCGTGCTGAAAGTGGGCAGGGCGGCATGGCTGACGTGGCTCGTCAACCCGTCCAGACCGCCGAACCCCAGCCCCCCTACCTCATTCCCTAGTCCGTTTCCCTCACCCCCCTCGGCCGACACAGCGTGGTACAGGTCCAGCATGAAGAGGGGGGCTGAGGAGGGCGGTCGGAGGGGAGGATGGGGTCTGGGCCGACCCGGTAGACCCAGGATGGACAGGATCTCCCTCTGCATCTCTTTCTTCTCTCGGCTGCTGAGGCGGCGGAAGCTGGAGTGGACGACTCCTTGGGCCTGGTGGCCCCAGAGACAGAGCAACAAGGGGACAAGGAGGAGAGCCATAGGGAAGAGAGGGAGTTGGAGAGTGTATCTGCAGGTGTACTTGCTGTTGTTGTTGTCACGGAGGAGTCTTGTTCCTGTGTACGGGCAGGCGTGGGTGTACATGTACGTTCTGGAGCCGTCCGGTCTGTCCAAGTTCTCTGTAGTTTGAGAGAGATCTTCCAAGGTGTCCGCTGACATAGTGGAAGAAGCTCTACCCGGGTGCTTTTCTATTCTCTCTATTTCTAACTTACAAGTCTTTGGTTGGTCTTTCTATGTTCTTTTGGCCTTCAGTCCACAAGAGAGCAGATCGTATTCTGTAACGCACACCCAAAGTGCACGTACACACACCAATTTGCTTGTCCCGTCTGTCTGTGTACGCCAAACTGTCTTACAAGTATCACAGATCAGTCACTAACAAATGCACCTCTGTGATTTGTGATGAGATGTGTTTAGATCAACGGTAGACACAGAGATGTTTACTCCTTTAACTCCCTCTATTTATCTCTCCTCTTCTCCCTTCCTCTGTCCTTTCTAGTACTTGAATCTTCCAACCACTACTTGCCTTTTCTCTTCTACCATAACACGACTCTACTCATGCGATACACACAGAAAACAAAAATGAAAGCAAGGGTATAATTACAACTTTTTGTATGTTTTGATGAAAACAAACAATGTCGGTCTTCGAAATCGCTCCCTTTGAAGAAGTACATTTGAAGGAGCTTGACGGCAGGTGCTGCCAAGATTGGTCGTCACTGAAATCTGAGAAGAGAATCAAATAATCAGACCGGTTTTCAGTCTAATCTGTCTTCAGAAGGATGAGGAAAAAACACCACACCTGCCGTGCCTCAAAGTTGGCTGGCAAGCAACAACCTGATCCCACGCAAGGAACAAGGAGTCAAATCCTCAGTGGAAAAATTATCTGTAGTCCACCTCTCTCAATCTGTAATTCTTTAATCCACAATTCTGGGGTACTTGTTATCCATCAAACATTCTTTGTTTGGCCCACTTGTGTCTAACTCCAGATGTTTCCAGATGTCTTCCTCAACCTTTGTGTAGCTTCTACTTAAAATCCTTGGCGCGTTGAGTAATTTTCTTGGGATGAGTCTTTTATTCCTTGCTTTTGTATTATCCTTTTGTATTCCCCCCAAATCCCCTAAACCACCTGTTTCAAGTGGAGAACAATGGCCGTATGTTTGTCAGCGTACTGTAATGTGCCCTCAGAGAGTGTACCTCATGTAAGGGTGCTTCAACACTGGTTGAGTTGTCCATCACCAAGAGGGAGTGTCCCATACAGCCTCCTCCCTCTCCCCACATCCTCTCCCAACTCTCTTCCTTATTCCGCCCTTTGGGCTTTTTAAAATCTCCCTCCCTCCCTTTAATCTTTTCATCTTCTCATGACCACTTCCTTTCATGGGAAAAATATAATGGAATCCCTTTCAGTGTGGTGAAAAATACACACACTGTATGTATTTTATGAGTTTAAGAAGAAAAAAAAAGATATCTAAACTTGGTTTACTGGACCCGCTATCCCAACACTAACATTCAAACATCGGGCGAACCTCTGACATCACAGCTGTGTGTTTTAGCTGTGGTTTGGAATCCTGGGGAACCACAAGGAGTCAATGACCTGCCAAAACCTGACAGAATAACACATAGATTAGCAATCCTACCGTATCTTTAAACCCAGTACTAAAAACATAAATGTAGACTGCTGTAGCTTTAGGTGTACTGTCAAAAAGTGTACCCCGTGAAATGTTGTTTAAGGTATTTTATACGTTTTCATTTCCTGTTAAACAGATTGCGAGTTGTCTTTACCTCATTCCAGTTTGACTGCAATACTCTGTGTGTGTGGTGTGCTTGCAAGGCATTTGAGGGAAGAAATGACACAACAGATTCAAATATAGTAGTGAAGGCCAGCTTGTGTTTGTGTATGTTGGACTTAAAAGCACTCTGGGACTTGCGGCCACTTTGAACGGCACGAATACTAACTGACCAAACCAAACCGACCGCCATTTCTTCTTAAGGCAGGGAGTCAGAAGAGAGTCAGAAGTGCCATGAATGAGTATTTTCTGTGGTATTTTTGTTTTTCTTTCTCCAGGGTTGAGGGATATTAGGGCCAGAGAAAGGGAGAAAGGGATGGCGAGGAGGATGAGAGAATGATAAGAGTGAGTCCGTCAGTCTTTCGTCGGAGTGAAGATAGGTAGTGAGGACAGACGTGAGGACAGATGAGGACGGTGGGAGAGGATGTGAGTGGGTTTGGATAATTCCATGTAAACACATACACAGCTGTCCTGGGAAGACTGTAAAGACCAAATCCTATCCGCCTCCGGTGGAACCACCAAATAAACCAAGGTGATTCTCCCACTCACTCACGCACACATGCGCATACACACAGAAACCAAGCAACTCAAGTCTTACACTTAGCTACCGTGGAAGCAGAGAATGAGAAAGAACTGAGCTACGTCTCCCACAATATAGAATAAAAGGCAGTAGAGAAAGACACCCATCCATGACCACAGAGACCTCCCTCACTCTCTTGAAGATCCTACTACAAGGCGTGTCCTTATCTCTGGAGAGGATAATTGTACCCTAACCCTAATTACCAAGCCATTTCCGGTGTGCAGGGAGACTTTGTGGTCTATACTCTCTCCCAGACACACACAGGCATGGAGACACAGACACAAGCACACGCATGGAAACATGCATGTGAACATTGCATGTACAGTGCCTTCAGAAAGTATTCACACCCCTAGACTTTTTCCACATTTTGTTGTGTTACAAGGTGGGATTAAAATTGATTTTGTCATTTTTTGACAACGATCTAAACAAAATACTCTAATGTCAAAGTGGAATTAAAATATTTATGAAAAAGAAAACACTATTTTTACTATTTTCTACATTGTAGAAAAATAGTGAAGACATCAAAACTATGAAATAACACACATGGAATCATGTAGTAACCAAAAACTTGTTAAACAAATCAACATATATTTTATATTTGAGATTCTTCAAATAGCCACCCTTTGCCTTGATGACGGCTTTGCACACTCTTGGCATTCTCTCAACCAGCTTCATGAGGTAGTCACCTGGAATGCATTACAATTAACAGGTGTGCCTTGTTAAAAGTTAATTTATGGAATTTCTTTCCTTCTTAATGCGTTTGAGCCAATCAGTTGTGTTGTGACAAGGTAGGGGGGGTAAATAGAAGATAGCCCTATTTGGTAAAAGATCAAGTCCATATTATGGCAAGAACAGCTCAAATAAGCAAAGAGAAACAACATCCATCATTACTTTAAGACATGAAGGTCAGTCAATACGGTAAACTTCAAGAACTTTGAATGTTTGTTCAAGTGCAGTCGCAAAAACCATCAAGCACTATGATTAAACTGGCTCTCATGAGGACACCACAGGAATGGAAGACCCAGAGTTACCTCTGCTGCAGAGGATAAGTTCTTTAGAGTTACCAGCCTAAGAAATTGCAGCCCAAATAAATGCTTCACAGAGTTCAAGTAACAGACACATCTCAACAGCAACTGTTCAGAGGAGACTGTGTGAATCAGGCCTTCATGGTCGAATTGCTGCAAAGAAAATAATAAGAAGAGACTTGCTTGGGCCAAGACGAGCAATGGACATTAGACCGGTGGAAATGTGTCCTTTGGTCTGGAGTCCAAATTTGAGTTCCAATGCAAAACACCAGTCTCAACGTCAACAGTGAAGAGGCGACTCCGGGATGATGACCTAGGCAGAGTTGCAAAGAAAAAGCCATATCTCAGACTGGCCAATAAAAATAAAAGATTAAGATGGGCAAAAGAACACAGACACTGGACTTTTTCTTTGCAACTCTGCCTAGGTCAGCATCCCGGAGTCACCTCTTCACTGTTGACGTTGAGACTGGTGTTTTGCGGGTACTACAGTGGGGAAAAAAAGTATTTAGTCAGCCACCAATTGTGCAAGTTCTCCCACTTAAAAAGATGAGAGAGGCCTGTAATTTTCATCATAGGTACACGTCAACTATGACAGACAAATGGAGATTTTTTTTCTCCAGAAAATCACATTGTAGGATTTTTAATGAATTTATTTGCAAATTATGGTGGAAAATAAGTATTTGGTCACCTACAAACAAGCAAGATTTCTGGCTCTCACAGACCTGTAACTTCTTATTTAAGAGGCTCCTCTGTCCTCCACTCGTTACCTGTATTAATGGCACCTGTTTGAACTTGTTATCAGTATAAAAGACACCTGTCCACAACCTCAAACAGTCACATTCCAAACTCCACTATGGCCAAGACCAAAGAGCTGTCAAAGGACACCAGAAACAAAATTGTAGACCTGCACCAGGCTGGGAAGACTGAATCTGCAATAGGTAAGCAGCTTGGTTTGAAGAAATCAACTGTGGGAGCAATTATTAGGAAATGGAAGACATACAAGACCACTGATAATCTCCCTCGATCTGGGGCTCCACGCAAGATCTCACCCCGTGGGGTCAAAATGATCACAAGAACGGTGAGCAAAAATCCCAGAACCACACGGGGGGACCTAGTGAATGACCTGCAGAGAGCTGGGACCAAAGTAACAAAGCCTACCATCAGTAACACACTACGCCGCCAGGGACTCAAATCCTGCAGTGCCAGACGTGTCCCCCTGCTTAAGCAAGTACATGTCCAGGCCCGTCTGAAGTTTGCTAGAGTGCATTTGGATGATCCAGAAGAGGATTGGGAGAATGTAATATGGTCAGATTAAACCAAAATAGAACTTTTTGGTAAAAACTCAACTCGTCGTGTTTGGAGGACAAAGAATGCTGAGTTGCATCCAAAGAACACCATACCTACTGTGAAGCATGGGGGTGGAAACATCATGCTTTGGGGCTGTTTTTCTGCAAAGGGACCAGGACGACTGATCCGTGTAAAGGAAAGAATTCATGGGGCCAGGTATTGTGAGATTTTGAGTGAAAACCTCCTTCCATCAGCAAGGGCATTGAAGATGAAACGTGGCTGGGTCTTTCAGCATGACAATGACAATGATCCCAAACACACCGCCCTGGCAACGAAGGAGTGGCTTCGTAAGAAGCATTTCAAGGTCCTGGAGTGGCCTAGCCAGTCTCCAGATCTCAATCCCATAGAAAATCTTTGGAGGTAGTTGAAAGTCCGTGTTGCCCAGCGACAGCCCCAAAACATCATTGCTCTAGAGGAGATCTGCATGGAGGAATGGGCCAAAATACCAGCAACAGTGTGGGAAAACCTTGTGAAGACTTACAGAAAACGTTTGACCTGTGTCATTGCCAACAAAGGGTATATAACAAAGTATTGAGAAACTTTTGTTATTGACCAAATACTTATTTTCCACCATAATTTGCATATAAATTCATTAAAAATCCTACAATGTGATTTTCTGGATTTTCTTTTCTCATTTTGTCTGTCATAGTTGACGTGTACCTATGATGAAAATTACAGGCCTCTCTCATCTTTTTAAGTGGGAGAACTTGCACAATTGGTGGCTGACTAAATACTTTTTTCCCCCACTGTATTTAATGAAGCTGCCAGTTGAGGACCTGTGAGGCGTCTGTTTCTCAAACTAGACACTCTAATGTATTTGTCCTCTTGCGCAGTTGTGCACCGGGGCCTCCCACTCCTCTTTCTATTCTGGTTAGAGACAGTTTGCGCTGTTCTGTGAAGGGAGCAGTACACACCGTTGTACGAGATCTTCAGTTTCTTGGCAATTTCTCGCATGGAATAGCCTTCATTTCTCAGAACAAGAATAGACTGACGAGTTTCAGAATAAAGTTATTTGTTTCTGGCCATTTTCATCCTGTAATCGAACCCACAATTGCTGATGCTCCAGATACTAAACTAGTCTCAAGAAAGCCAGTTTTATTGCTTCTTTAATCAGCACAACAGTTTTCAGCGGTGCTAACATAATTGCAAAAGGGTTTTCTAATGATCAATTAGCTTTTTAAAATGATAACCTTGGATTAGCAAACACAACATGCCATTGGAACACAGGACTGATGGTTGCTGATAAATGGGCCTCTGTATGCCTATGCAGATATTCCATTAAAAATCAGCCGTTTCCAGCTACAATAGCCATTTACAACATTAACAATGTCTATACTGTATTTCTGATCAATTTGATGTTATTTTAATGGACAAAAAAATTGCTTTTCTTTCGAAAACAAGGACATTTCTAAGTGACCCCAAACTTTTGAACGGTAGTGTATACAGTGGGGAGAACAAGTATTTGATGCACTGCCGATTTTGCAGGTTTTCCTACTTACAAAGCATGTAGAGGTCTGTAATATTTATCATAGGTACACTTCAACTGTGAGAGACCGAATCTAAAACAAAAATCCAGAAAATCACATCGTATGATTTTTAAGTAATTAATTTGCATTTTATTGCATGACATAAGTATTTGATCACCTACCAACCAGTAAGAATTCCGGCTCTCACAGACCTGTTAGTTTTTCTTTAAGAAGCACTCCTGTTCTCCACTCATTACCTGTATTAACTGCACCTGTTTGAACTCGTTACCTGTATAAAAGACACCCGTCCACACACTCAATTAAACAGACTCCAACCTCTCCACAATGGCCAAGACCAGAGAGCTGTGTAAGGACATCAGGGATAAAATTGTAGACCTGCACAAGGCTGGGATGGGCTACAGGACAATAGGCAAGCAGCTTGGTGAGAAGGCAACAACTGTTGGCGCAATTATTAGAAAATGGAAGAAGTTCAAAATGATGGTCAATCACCCTCGGTCTGGGGCTCCATGCAAGATCTCACCTCGTGGGGCATCAATGATCATGAGGAAGGTGAGGGATCAGCCCAGAACTACACGGCAGGACCTGGTCAATGACCTGAAGAGAGCTGGGACCACAGTCTCAAAGAAAACCATTAGTAACACACTACGCCGTCATGGATTAAAATCCTGCAGCGCACGCAAGGTCCCCCTGCTCAAGCCAGCGCATGTCCAGCCCGTCTGAAGTTTGCCAATGACCATCTGGATGATCCAGAGGAGGAATGGGAGAAGGTCATGTGGTATGATGAGACAAAAATAGAGCTTTTTGGTCTAAACTCCACTCGCCGTGTTTGGAGGAAGAAGAAGGATGAGTACATCCCCAAGAACACCATCCCAACCGTGAAGCATAGAGATGGAAACATCATTCTTTGGGGATGCTTTTCTGCAAAGGGGACAGGACGACTGCACCGTATTGAGGGGAGGATGGATGGGGCCATGTATCGCGAGATCTTGGTCAACAACCTCCTTCCCTCAGTAAGAGCATTGAAGATGGGTCGTGGCTGGGTCTTCCAGCATGACAACGACCTGAAACACACAGCCAGGGCAACTAAGGAGTGGCTCCGTAAGAAGCATCTCAAGGTCCTGGAGTGGCCTAGCCAGTCTCCAGACCTGAACCCAATAGAAAATCTTTGGAGGGAGCTGATAGTCCGTATTTCCCAGTGACAGCCCCGAAACCTGAAGGATCTGGAGAAGGTCTGTATGGAGGAGTGGGCCAAAATCCCTGCTGCAGTGTGTGCAAACCTGGTCAAGACCTACAGGAAACGTATGATCTCTGTAATTGCAAACAAAGGTTTCTGTACCAAATATTAAGTTCTGCTTTTCTGATGTATCAAATACTTATGTCATGCAATAAAATGCAAATTAATTACTTAAAAATCATACAATGTGATTTTCTGGATTTTTGTTTTAGATTCCGTCTCTCACAGTTGAAGTGTACCTATGATAAAAATTACAGACCTCTACATGCTTTGTAAGTAGGAAAACCTGCAAAATCGGCAGTGTATCAAATACTTGTTCTCCCCACTGTATATAAAAAGATTTCCTTTATTATTTTCCCCTAACCCTACCATCCCTCCCCTAATTGGAGTAAGCTAATGGACAACAACACTTAAGCTTCAACTTCCAGCTTATACATACTATATACATTTTACAGACAGTATATTTTACAATAGTTATCTTTTGTTTGTTTTTAGTCCCATCCTTCAGCTCCACTCAACCCCTTCCATTTATCTCTGAACACCATCCAGTTGATTTTTATTTACCATATATTTTTCAACTGTGCTGTGATGATTCACAAAAGTTCTGAAACTTTCTATTCTCATAAATTCTACATATTGTAAATTAAAGATGTATTTTCTTGCTAAGAGTATTATTATATTATTGATCGATTGACTATGACTTTTTAAAATCACCCAGCAGTGCTATTTGCAGAGTTAGCTCCAGGTAAATGTTGCAATTCTTCAGCCATTCCTAAACCTACGACCAAAAACCAGCTACATATGGACAGTACCAAAACAGATTATCTAATTATTTTGTCCCTTCGCAGCAGAATCTGCAGAGCTGGGATGGTTGTATCCTCTGTGCATTCGGAAAGTATTCAGACCCCCTAATTTTTCCACATTTTGTAACGTTACAGCCTATTCTAAAATGGATTAAATTGTTCCCCCCCCCCCCCCCCTCATCAATCTACAAACAATACAACATAATGACAAAGCAAAAACTGGTTTTTAGAAATGTTAGTTAATTTCTTAAAAATATAAAACGGAAATATTACATTTACATAAGTATTCAGACCCTTTACTTAGTACTTTGTTGAAACACCTTTTGGCAACAATTACAGCCTCGAGTCGTCTTGGGTATGACGCTACACGCTTGGCACACCTGTATTTGGGGAGTTTCTCCCATTCTTCTCTGCAGATCCACTCAAGCTCTGTCAAGTTAGATGGGGAGCGTCGCTGCCCAGCTATTTTCAGGTCTCTCCAGAGATGTTAGATCGGGTTCAAGTCCGGGCTCTGGCTGGGCCACTCAAGGACATTCAGAGACTTGTCCTGAATTCACTCCTGCGTTGTCTTGGCTGTGTGCTTAGGGTCGTTGTCCTGTTGGAAGGTGAACCTTCACCTCAGTCTGAGGTCCTGAGCAGGTTTTCATCAAGGATCTCTGTACTTTGCTCCGTTCATCTTTCCCTCGATCCTGACTAGTCTCCCAGTCCCTTTCTGCTGAAAAACATCCCCACATCATGATGCTGCCACCACCATGCTTCACCGTAGGGATGTTGCCAGGTTTCCTCCAGACGTGACGCTTGGCATTCAAGCCAAAGAGTTTAATCTTGGTTTCATCAGACCAGAGAATCATGTTTCTCATGGTCTGAGAGTCCTTTAGGTGCCTTTTGGCAAACTCCAAGCGGGCTGTCATGTGCCTTTTACTGAGGAGTGGCTTCCGTCTGGCCATTCTACCATAAAGGCCTGATTGGTTCTCCCATCTTCACAGAGGAACTCTGGAGCTCTGTCAGAATGACCATGACCAAGGCCCTTCTCCCCCGATTGTTCAGTTTGGCCGGGCGGCCAGCTCTAGGAAGAGTCTTGGTGGTTCCTAACTTCTTTCATTTAAAAATGTTGGAGGCCACTGAGTTCTTGGGGACCTTCAATGCTGCAGAAATGTTTTAGTACGCTTCCCCAGATCTGTGCCTCGACACAATCCTGTCTCGGAGCTCTACAGACATTTCTTTCAACCTCTTGGCTTGGTTTCTGCTCTGACATGCACTGTCAACTGTGGGACCTTATATAGACAGGTGTGTGCCTTTCCAAATCATGTCCAATCAATTGAATTTACCACAGGTGGACTCCAATGAAGTTGTAGAAACATCAAGGATGATCAATGGAAACAGGATGCACCTGAGCTCAATTTCAAGTCTCATAGCAAAGGGTCTGAATACTTATGTAAATAAGCTATTTGAGTTTATACATTTGCAAAAATGGCTAAACACCTGTTTTCGCTTTGTCATTATGGGGTATTGTGTGTAGATTGATGAGGAAAACTAATAATTTAATCAATTTTAGAATAAGCCTGTAACTTCACAAAATGTGGAAAATGTCTAGGGGTCTGAATACTTTCCGAATGCACTGTATATAACATTCTATTGGTTGCAAGAATTTTGTTTAATAATTTAAATTGAAAAACAATTATGTTTTGAATCCACTGTTTTGTGTATCAGTTCATAAACCATGTGCCATGGAATCAGTACATTGAAAATCTCTTCCCATCTATTTTGCAATCTATATGGCACAGCTGTCCATTTTTTTGTCCTTAAATGAAACTGATATACTTTTTTATTTATCATAATTTTCTTTTGCCAATTTGGGTCTTTAATGCAGGGCCAACAGACAAGTTCCTTACTTTCTCCCCTTCCACTTTCCTCTTCCTTTTTTACGGTAATGCTGGAATAATTTGGTTGTAATTTTGAGTAGAGCAGACATTTCCATATATTTTTGTTAGCTGCATGTGTGACATAACTCCACCAGTCCTAATTATGATATATTTTACAAAGATTATCCTTTTTTTTTTTTTTTTATCAACTAGTATATTTGAGTTGAACCATAATATTTTGTGTTGGATTTGTCCCAAACATATCGCTTTGTATTCAGGACATACAATGAGTGTACAAAACATTAAGGACACCTGCTCTTTCCATGACATAGACTGACCAGGTGAATCCAGGTGAAAGCTATGATCCCTATAGCCTTGTTCACACTGCAGACCTTAATGCTCCAATCAGTTTTGTTTTTTAAATCCGTTTTGGAATACTGACTGTCCAAAAGTTACAAGTGACCAAATCGGATGTGTGTGTGTTCAGACAGCAGTAATTTGCTGACATTGCTATGCTAGTTGTCATAGTAATGACGGATGTGTGCGCAGGGGTGTAAGCGGATTGCTGTTGGTGCTCGTGATTCCTATCACTCAGAAGTTATGTAGCTAGCTAAGGTCCTGTCATTTCCCAGTTGCTTTGAATGTTCAAAATCATATTGTAAGAACACTTTTAAAGCCTCAAAGGATGATCCAACTTTCAAAACGAGTCCTTTTTGGCAAGCCACTGCATTCAAATAGCTAGCTAGGTAGCGGTTTAGCTTTCTAGCACATTCACTAATTTTTTGTAAACAATTAAGCAAATAAGTCTAAAAAACACTTCAGGGCAAATAAATGTGCAACTCAATATTAGATTAGTGTCCTTAAATGTTTTGTACACAGTGTAAAGTTAACAGGATGCATATTTTGAAATGTGTTTTATTCTGTACAGGCTTCCTTCTATTCACTGTCATTTAGGTTAGTATTGTGGAGTAACTACAATGTTGTTGATCCATCCTCAGTTTTCTCCCATCACAGCCATTAAAAACTCTGTTTTAAGTCACCATTGGCCTCATGTGAAATCCCTGAGCGATTTCCTTCCTTTCCGGCAACGGAGTTGGGGAGGACGCTTGTATCTTTATAGTGACTGGGTGTATTGATACACCATCCAAAGTGTACTTAATTACTTCACCATGCTCAAATAGATATCAGGAGACTAAAAAGATTTGGCATGGGTCCTCAGATCCTCAAAAAATTCTACAGCTGCACCATCGAGAGCATCCTGACTGGTTGCATCACCGCCTGGTATGGCAACTGCTTGGCCTCTGACCGCAAGGCACTACAGAGGGTAGTGCGTACGGCCCAGTACATCACTGGGGCAAAGCTCCCTGCCATCCAGGACCTCTATACCAGGCGGTGTCAGAGGAAGGCCCTCAAAATTGTCAAAGACTCCAGCCACCCTAGTCATAGACTGTTCTCTCTGCTACCACACGGCAAGCGGTACCGGAGTGCCAAGTCTAGGTCCAAAAGACTTCTCAACAGCTTTTACCCCCGAGCCATAAGACTCCTGAACAGCTAATCATGGCTACCCGGAATATTTGCACTGCCCCCCCACCCCATCCTTTTTACGCTGCTGCTACTCTGTTAAGTATTTATGCATAGTCACTTTAACTCTACCCACATGTACATATTACCTCAACTACCTCAACTAGCCGGTGCCCCCGCACATTGACTATGCAACGGTACCCCCCTGTATATATAGCCTCCCTACTGTCACTTTATTTTACTGTATATATAGCCTCCCTACTGTCACTTTATTTTACTTCTGCTCTTTTTTTCTCAACACTTTTTTGTTGTTGTTTTATTCTTATGTTTAAAATAAATGCACTGTTGGTTAAGGGCTGTAAGTAAGCATTTCACTGTAATGTCTGCACCTGTTGTATTCGGCGCATGTGACCAATACAATTTGATTTGATTTGATTTGATATTCAATGTCTGCTTATTCTTTAACCCATCTACTAATAGGTGCCCTTCTCTGCGAGGCATTGGAAAACCTCCCTGGTCTTCGTGGTTGAATCGGTGTTTGAAATTCACTGCTCAACTGAGGGACCTTAAAGATAATTGTATGTGTGGGGTACAGAGATGAGGTAGTCATTCAAAAATCACGTTAAACACTATTATTGCACACAGAGTGAGTCCATGCAACTTGTGACTTGTTAAGCACATTTTTCCTCCTGAACTTAGACTTGCCATAAGAAAGGGGTTGAATACTTATTGACAAGACATTTCAGCTTTTCATTTGTAAACGTTTCTAAGAACATAATTCCACTTTGACATTATGGGTATTGTGTGTAGGCCAGTGACCCGAAATCTCAATTTAATCAATTTTAAATTCGGGCTGCAACACAAAACATTTTGGAAAAAGTCAAGGGTTGTGAATACTTTCTGAAGGCACTGTATGTAAACGCACATACACTTTTGCCCCTGAATGAAATGAAAAATCAATCCACAATGACAAATGACTTTTTTACTGCAAGCATATTTTTAATACAAAAAGAGAACAAAAAAACGTTTATAATCTTAGCTTTTTTATTTTACACAATTGACCCCCCCCCCATATTTTCTCTTCATCACACTGAGAATAACACCGCATCAAAAGGTGGGTTCCTCTCCTGCGCCCAAATCCCCACCCCCAAAAGAGACAATAAATAAATAAAAATCACCTTTAGATGTCATTTGCCTTCATTAGGTTTTCATATACTTCAGCTCTCACATCAAGAAACAGGGGAGCACATTTGCAGCCATCAAAGACATGACAATTCAAATGCCTGTAAGGAGGAACACCGGGGGTTCAGTTCCCTGTCATCCATATTTGTCAACACAATAAGGGCCACCCCCTTTGGTCATGTTCTGGGAGTTGTAGTCATTAGCAAAAAAGGCTCCCATGGAAATCAGTCAGCTTCCTAGTTGAGTAAAGTTATGAAGAAGTAGAAACATACAACATTGAAGAGGAGCAGACATTTTCCTTGGTACAAAATATCATGATTTCATTATATGAATACTAATCATTCTCCAAGGTGATATGATACAGAATTGAAAAATAAATATACATGTTTTTCTTAAACTACAAAAGCAAAACAAAAACAAATACAACAGGATTTTAAATTAACCAGAATGAAATTAAATCTTTGCATACAGTGAAGCAAGTCGATGACCTTTGATTTCTGTAACACGTGACGACGACACACGTATACAAAAATGTGTGTTTGCAGCTCTGGGGTTTCCAGCGGCAACGGAGGGGGGAGGGGCGAAGTGGAATTACAGCGATACACTGTCAGTGTGCGCTGGTCTTCAATCTCTAATCTGGAATAAGAGTCGCTTAAATTGTGTGTGTCCTTACAAGCCACTTGATTGTTACACACTGTCACGTTTTTGCTGTTAGTGGGGTCCCACCAAGAAAGTCTCAATTTTAGTGCTTTTTTCTCAGAAACACAGGGTAAGTAGTTTCATATTATAGGACAACGTGAGAAATCATCCATTCCATCAAACACAGATTCACATACACACCTTCAAACACACTTCCAATGTTTCAGTGGTTTGTGAGGACATTGCAGTGTATGTGTGTTTCCCACCACTTCCACAGTCTCCTGGGCTTGAGGTTTAGGCAGTTAGCTCAATGCAGGAAGTGGTCAGAGTGGCGCCACCCAGACACTGAACAGTAGATCCACGCTAGTCTGGATGTTCCCGACCCACAGACATGCTGAAGTGTCATTCCTATTCACTTCCCAGTCCAGGGGAGGAAAAAACAAGACGGCAATCATTGCATATTTTCAGTTGAACTCATGGTGAGAGAAAATGTCCACAATACCCACAATCCAGTTTATCTGAATACCATTCTCCAGGAAGTTCTGAGTCATTTCATCTCTCCCCTCAGTGTGTGTTTCAGTTCCGTGTGTGTCAGTGTATACATACACAAAGTAGTTACAAGGCTCTACCTAACACTCTGCAGAACTCAGATTAGGTAAAAGTAAGGACAGAAATGTGTAACACAGTAAGGCAGCATCATGTTGGTTGGTTGTCGGTTCAAACTGCTGTGGCTTTCTCTACAACAGTCTAGCACAATCCCGTTACGAGAGAGAGCACACAGGAGACTGGAAGGCAAACTGGGATCTGGGTTTTAAAAGGGGAAAGTTCTGTTCCGTTTCACCTCAGTCTAAGTGCACGAACCCGGGCCTCGAGGCCCCCAGTGAGTGTGTGTACGAGGGAGGAAAAGAGAGAAATAGATATCTTCCCCAATCTATCCCTCTCTCTCTGCCCTTCATACAGTAGTCTTGGTGCATGAATCCCATGCAAGCCCTATGGATGGACGTTTGGATCAAATGTGACACCCAATATGGCCGGCAGTAGTCTGTTCACTATAGAGCGTCTCTTTGAAAGGGAGACGGTCCGTTCTACTTGATCTAATTCTATAGTATGGACATCTTCTTCCCCATTTCATCATGGCTGGTGTTTTGGGGGCTGAGCCCTTGGAGTCAAACCAGCCCTATAGTTAGATGTATGATGCTTTTATGTTGACGACTCCATGGTTGGATGTATGACATTTTTATGACGTCTTTTTGACATCTCCTTCACTATTTCTTCCCAGAAGTGGGTGTCTTGGGGCTTGGGGCCTTCTTGGAGATGGTAGGGATCTTGGAGGGCTTGGCAGCTCCTGTGCGCCGGGGGGTGTCCGAGGTGTCCGAGCAGGCCGAGCGAGTCTCCAGGAGCTCTGAGGCGTCCGAAGCGTCGCTGCCTCGCCGGCTGCTGGCCCTGCTGCCCGCTCTGCTGCCCGCCCGGCTGGCCGGACCACTGGCCCCCGATGGGGTACGCTTGGGGTCTGAGAGGAGGAGAAGAGGAGAGAGGGAGGAAACAGGGAGGAAGGAGGAGGGTAAGGGTAGGTGATGTGGGATAGAAAAAGAATAGAGAAAATATATATATTTAGTCTCATTTTAATTATGGGAATTATATGTTCCAAGAGAACAAAAACAGAGGACTGAAAATAGAAATCAAAACTGGTATGAAAAATCTGGACTTAGTTCTTACCGGTACGTCCAGGTTTAGTAGCAATGGGTGTAGCTCCTCCATTCTCTCCAGTCAGAGAGCCTCGGCTGGAGTGGAAGGTGGGCCTCTTCAGCTTGGACCCCGACACTGCCCCCTATATATATCAGACACAGGGAATGTCAAACAGTGGCAAACTGTGGCACAGAATACATTAAAAGGTTCAATGCAGCCGATTTTATCTCAATATAGTTGTTACCCAGAAATGACTCTAAGTACCTTACTGTGATTGTTTTCAATTAAAATGGTCAAAAATAAACAAAAGTAGCTTCTTAGCAAAGAGTAATTTCTCAAGCAAGAATTTTGCTAGGACTGTCTGGGAGCAGGGAGGGAAGACTGAAAAGTAGCTATTATTGGCAGAGGTTTGGAACTCTTTTGGTCTATTAACTAATTTACCGCATGGTGCTGTCGCCATGGAAGGCCAAAACTCCCTCCCACCAAAACAGGCAGACATTTCAGGCGGTCTTTTCAAACAGGTCTTACACTAAAAGGGCATTATCATCATTTTCACAATTGAACAGTTTTCCAACCAGTGGCAATATATATAAAACACAGGAAAATAACAATTTTGACTGCACTGGGCCTTTAAAAAGGTAGACTCCACAATATGACATCATCATACACAACGGGGATGACTTCCTCGTTACCCACATCAACCAAACAGAGTACAAATCTGCCAAGGCCGCCACTCTACTGGCTCTTCCCAATTTGAGTCTTGAGGCATGCCGACATTGGGAAGTCAACAGTGAATTTGAATTTTGTTGTTGTTGATGTTTGTAGGCAGGATGTTGCCCTGTTGTGTATGTCATATTGCTGCATCTACCTTTAACTAAAGGAGCGGTTACTACTTTTAAGCATCATCCCATACTAACATAATACAACAGAGACACCACTTGCAAAATGATCATCAGTCTACCAAACTAAATCCCTAGAACTACCAGTTCAACACAACGCATATAGAGTTAGCTAATAATGATTCATTTCTCACTACTTCTCCTTTAAGAGGACATCACTTTGAATCTATTCCTATTGACCTACCACCAGCCGCTTCTTGCCGGTGGGCAAAAATATTGTGACAATGCACCTAATAATAATTTAGATTGGGATATTGAGCAAAAACAGTGAAACAAGATATGATGCAAATATATTCAGTCTTAAAGCTGAATTTCAACGTCACGTCTCCTATATCCTCATGGTCCCAATTGCACATTGTGCACTATGCAGTGTGTATGGCCACCCGTAAGTGAGTGATTGTGTGTGTGAGTTAGTGCGTTATTAGTTTGCTGGGGCTTGGGAGGGGCGGCAGGATGGGGGGGGTGGGGGTCAGTGTGTTACCTCATGCCCAGGGGTGGTGTGGCCATGGTCTGGGCAGGACTGGCACTTGGTTGGCGTTGGAGTTTTACTGTGTGCCAGCCAGGGCTTGGCATAGCCACGCGAGTTTGAGGACTGGGATCAGCAAAGGGAAGGAGGGAGGGAAGAAGGCAGCCAAGGAGAATAAAAAAGGGGGAGAAGCAGGAAAGTAGCACAAAGGAAAATAGGGAAAGGGAGGAAGGGAGGAGGGGAGGAAGGGAGGTGGCGAGGAGGGGAGGAAGGGAGGATGGGAGAGGAATGGAGGAAGGGAGGAGGGGAGGAAGGGAGGAGGGGAGGAAGGGGGAGGAGGGGAGGAAGGGAGGAAGGGAGGAGGGGAGGAAGGGAGGAGGGGAGGAAGGGAGGAAGGGAGAGGAGGGGAGGAAGGGAGGAAGGGGGAGGAGGGGAGGAAGGTCGTGTAGCGCAGTGTGTTTTTGGTGCGACAGCGGATGGATTTTAAAAAACAGTGGAGGGAGTACATTTTTCAAGCGAGGTTAGCAGGGGGTGGATGGAGGAATTTAGGAGACAAAAGAAAAAGACCAAAACAAAGAACAACAAATACAAATCTCACAGTTAAGGACGTAGGTGATTGTTGTTGACATGCAGAAACAGGGGAATTATCATTTCAACACAGACACACATACACGATACATAAATCACACGATAAACAGAGACTACACAACTAACGATCAGTGACAACAAAACAGATGATTATGGGTACTCTGGTAATATGGCTTCATGCTTTGTCCTCCAAGACTGGCTGAATAATTTTCTTTAGATAGTATGCACCTTGACTGGACTGTTATACTAATTAGAGACATACAGTGCCTTCGGAAAGTATTCAGACCCCTTGACTTTTTCCACATTTTACATTACGTTACAGACTTATTCTAAAATTGATTAAATAAAACAGAATCCTCAGCAATCTCCACACAATACCCAATAATGACAAAGCAAAAACAGGTTTTTATAAAACAGAAATACCTTATTTACGTACAGTAAGTATTCAGACCCTTTGCTATGAGACTCGAAATTGAGCTCAGGTGCATCCTGTTTCCATTGAACATCCTTGAGATGTTTCTACAACTTGATTGGAGTCCACCTGTGGTAAATTCAATTGATTGGACATGATTTGGAAAGGCACACACCTGTCTATATAAGGTCCCACAGTTGACAGTACGTCAGAGCAAAAACCAAGCCATGAGGTCGAAGGAATTGCCGTAGAGCTCGGGGACGGATTGTGTCGAGGCACAGATCTGTGGAACGGTACCAAAACATTTCTGCAGCATTTAAGGTCCCCAAGAACACAGTGGCCTCCATCATTCTTAAATGGAAGAAGTTTGGAACCACCAAGACTCTTCCTAGAGCTGGCCGCCCGGCCAAACTGAGTAATCGGGGGAGAAGGGCCTTGGTCAGGGAGGTGACCAAAAACCTGATGGTCACTCTGACAGAGCTCTAGAGTTCCTCTGTGGAGAACCTTCCAGAAGGACAACCATCTCTGCAACACTCCACCAATCAGGCCTTTATGGTAGAGTGGCCAGACGGAAGCCACTCCTCAGTACAAGGCACATGACAGCCTACTTGGAGTTTGCCAAAAGGCACCTAAAGACTCTCAGGCCATGAGAAACAAGATTCTCTGGTCTGATGAAACCAAGATTGAACTCTTCGGCCTGAATGCCAAGCGTCACGTCTGGAGGAAACCTGGCACCATCCCTACGGTGAAGCATGGTGGTGGCAGCATCATGATGTGGGGATTTTCTTTCAGCGGCAGGGACTGGGAGACTAGGCAGGATCGAGGCAAAAATGAATGGAGCAAAGTACAGCGAGATCCTTGATGAAAACCTGCTCCAGAGCACTCAGGACCTCAGACTGGGGCGGTTCACCTTCCAACAGGACAATGACCCTAAGCACACAGCCAAGACAATGCAGGAGTGGCTTCGGGGCAAGTCTCTGAATGTCCTTGAGTTGCCAAGCCAGAACCCAGCCTTGAACCTGATCGAACATCTCTGGAGAGACCTGAAAATAGCTGTGCTCCCAATCCAACCTGACAGAGCTTGAGAGGATCTGCAGAGACGAATGGGAAGAAACTCCCCAAATACACGTGTGCCAAGCTTGTAGCATCATACCCAAGAAGACTCAACGAAGTAATCGCTGCCAAAGGTGCTTCAACAAAATACTGAGTAAAGGGTCTGAATACTTATGTAAATGTGATTTCAGTTTTTTATTTTTAATAAATTAGCATTCATTATGAGATATTGTGTGTAGATTGAGGCTGTAACATAACAAGATGTGGAAAAAGTCAAGGGGTCTGAATACTTTTCCATTTTGACCTAGACTACAGTAACCTGACTGATTGAATATATGACCAGTGGTGCTACACTAAGTAATACGAAACATAATTGTCTAGTGTTTAGGATTCAGTGGTATACAGGAGAAAGGCCGGAGAGATGTGTTTCATCTGAACTTAAAAAATCAAAACTCGACCTTTGAGTGTAAGACACAGAGACAACACATTAATGAAATGACGAATCACTGTGACAACAACCACTGTGAAAGTGGGTGAGAGATGGGCCACCGAGATTAACAACAAGGCATGGTGACAACAAAAACTCTGACATGTGACTGATGTGACAATGACTGACTTTAGTTTGTGAAAATGTCTTGTAGTATTGTTTTGCATATGTGTAGTGTGCGCTTGCAGGTTCCATTTTAGTCTCTGTTTCCATTAGGAACACTTAAAGAGAGACACCATGTAGCTTGTGTAATTGCTCAGCCTATATTAAAGACACTACCGATCTTTGTGACAAGAGTTCTACTATAACTAACATGGTAACCGCCATATGACGTGAAGAGAGCAAGGAAATTCCCCTTTAAGGGCGATATAGCTCTATCACCTAGCTCCCATAGAACACAATACCATATTGGGTCTACCCATGATGAGTACACCGGTTCTGTCAAGTTGTCATGGTCTGAGGAGCTTTTCCCGTTCTAGTAATTGTATTTCTTGGGGGAGAATGGGGTTGAGGGCACTTACCCTAGAGGAGGCAGTGGGGGTGGCGGGAGCAGAGGGCAGGGATGCGCAGCTGTGTGCGCTGTGCGAGGCCGAGGAGGAGGAGCGGGTGGGCGAGGCCGTGCGGGACCCGGGTTTGGAGCGCCGGCCCCGGGAGCGGAAGGCCGCCAGGCCCTGGGAAGCCCCCTCTGGAAGGATGAACTTCTCACGCAGCTCCAGGTTGGTACGGCCTCGGGCTGGAGTGAGGGAAGAAGAGGAGAGAAAGAGAAAGAGAGAGAGAGAGGGGAGAGAAAGACAAAGAAATGGTCAAGTTCAGTCAACAATGGCTGCAGTACGTATCGAGGCAGCGAGCAGTGCGAGGCAGAGAGTCAGAGCTTCCCCGGCGAGTCACTGCTCTCAGAGTCAGTGCAACGTGTGGTCGAGTCAGTGCTGAGTAGAGTGGGGCGAGGGGAGGGTTGGGAATCAGAGGCAGTGAAGTGCACTTCTGGCTGGGGTACTTTTAAGTGGAGGAGGGAGTGAGTGTGTAGTGTTTGTGACAGTGCAGAGGAACTGTTAGAGAGAAAGATGTTCAGCAAGAAAGGACTTTAATAGTACACTTGTATTGCTATAGCCAAACTATTAGAACAACTACATTTACATTTGAGTCATTTAGCAGACGCTCTTATCCAAAGCGACTTACAGTAGTGAGCGCATACATTTTCATACTGGTTTATACTATTATATATATGGTTATATAGCTAGAACACAGAGGTATTCCTGTAAGCCAAAGCACAGCCTCTCTTCTCTCACTGTGAGGGAGTCGCTCTGTTGACTCCTTTATTCTTTCCCTAATTCATAAACAGTGCGTTCGGTGCGAAATATGTGGGGCATGCCTGGTTATGCTTTTGGGGGAGCCCCAATACAGTACCATGGGGGACTCCCCTCCCATAGACACTCATATAAGCATTCTTAGACAAGATGGTGCAGCAGTCCCAGCACATAACACTCAAGCCCAGAAAAGCCAGCCACAGTGAGAAAGAGGGAGGGAAAGAGAGGGAGGAAAGGGACAAAGAGAAAGAGAAAGGGAGAGAGGGAGAAAAAGAAAGAGAGAAAGAGAGGGATGAGAGAGCTGCAGCTAGCATTAGCAGCAGGGCACTGTAGCCGTGGTTAGTAGCTTTACCCAAGACGGGACACACCCCCTCACAGTCATCCACTAGCAACAGCAACAAGACCAGTCAATAATAATGGGTGCGCGCCCTGCAATTACGGTCCCCCAGCGAGCCAGGTGCACCCTTTAATTCAGTGCCCGCCCGCCATCATATTTAAAGAGCCGCTACAAGCGCTATTAGAAAACCAGGCTGGCCACACCCAGGTCTTAGACGGTCTCTGTTTTTTATGAGACTGGCCCGTCAAACTGTGCGGCCATTTTGGATCCACATGGCAACCATCACCACCAAGACCAGGGCTGGCCAAACCCAGTTTTTGAGTGGGAAGCATGATGCGGACTGGCAACACAGACAAGACATGTATACACATACATATGCTCAAACAGACACAAACACAAGGACATAGCAGTTAGAATGAGAGATTTCGAGCTGGATGGATAGATGGATGGTTGGATTTACAGAATGGGAGAGATGGAGGGATGGACAGTGGAGCAATGGAAGAGAGTGGGAGTGTAGGTACCTCTGCAGCAGAAATAGCCAGGAGTGACCGTCACTGAGAGACACAAGAGACAACGTGAAATAGTGGCGTGCTCACGGTGAGATGGAAATACATAGACACACACATTCCTTATACTTAGCAATCTCTCTCGCACACACACACACACACACACACACACCAACACGCAGTCCCAGCTGCGAGTCACCAACACGCTTCCCTCTCTCACTTCAACACAGAGGTGGACACAGAAGACCGTGGCAAAGGGAGTAAAAAATACAGATAAGTCCCAAAGGTTGAGGGGTGGACACATCAGGGACCAAAGTGACAAGTGGCTAAAACAACTTTAAAACAAAACAAAGACACAGGTCAATGACTTGGACCTATAACCTGTGATATGGTCCCCTCGTGCTAGCATTAGCATGTAGCCAGAAAGGGTAGGAACGTTAGTTCAGTGTCACAGTCAGCAAAGCACAGCAACAAGCCCAAACCAAAAAACAACCAAGAGGGAGTGAGAGAGAGAGAACAGAAAAGAGGCGGAGGGAGAAAAGTGGGAACGAGAGCGAGAGAGAAACCCAACCTATACGAGATGAAATGGTGCTACTGGAGTCGGAGCGAAGGATCTTAAGTCCAGGATGTTGCACTGGAAGGAGAGAGAAAAGGAGAGAAGGAAGAAGGGAGAGGGCAAAAGGAACGGTAAGGGAGGAAGAGAACTGAGGATCATGCACCATGCAATACTACTTTGAAAGAATGACTGTGTAGCGGGAGAAAAAGAGAGAAAAAAGGAACGCTTACACAGAAAACAAAGGTGAAGAAAAATAATGAGAAAGGGTGAGATGAATGAAGAGATGGAAAAACAGGAACCATAACAGAGAGATGGAGAGAGATGGAAAGAGATGGAGACGATTCAAGCCCGTCGACTCAAAGAACTATCACAGAAAGGGATGAAGAGAAAAGATGATGGATGGATGGAGAGAAAGAGAGACATTGCTCTGAGGAGCACACCAGACAGACTGTAGACAGCTTTGGAAAAGAGAGAACTCTGAAAACCTGAAAGATTATATGTACACTACCGTTCAAAAGTTTGGGGTCACTTTGAAATGTCCTTGTTTTCCATGAAAACATACATGAAATGAGTTTGAATAGGAAATATAGCAAAATGAATAGGAAATGTAGTCATTGACAATGTTAGAAATAATGATTTCTAATTGAAATAATAATTGTGTCCTTCAAACTTTGCTTTCGTCAAAGAATCCTCCATTTGCAGCAATTACAGCCTTGCAGACCTTTGGCATTCTAGTTGTCAATTTGTTGAGGTAATCTGAAGAGATTTCATCCCATGCTTCCTGAAGCACCTCCCACAAGTTGGATTGGCTTGATGGGCACTTCTTAAGTACCATACGGTCAAGCTGCTCCCTCAACAGCTCAATAGGGTTGCGATCCGGTGACTGTGCTGGCCACTCCATTATAGACAGCATACCAGCTGACTGCTTCTTCCCTAAATAGCTATTACATAGTTTGTAGCTGTGCTTTGGGTCATTGTCCTGTTGTAGGAGGAAATTGGCTCCAATCAAGCGCCGTCCACAGGGTACGGCATGGCGTTGCAAAATGGAGTGAAAGCCTTCCCTCTTCAAGATCCCCTTTACCACCACCACAGCACCCCCAGACCATCACATTGCCTCCACCATGCTTGACAGATGGCATCAAGCACTCCTCCAGCATCTTTTCATTTGGACTGCGCCTCACAAATGTTATTCTTTGTGATCCGAACACCTCAAACTTCGATTCGTCTGTCCTTAACACTTTTTTCCAATCTTCCTCTGTCCAGGGTCTGTTCTTTTGCCCATCTTAATCTTTTCTTTTTATTGGCCAGTCTGAGATATGGCTTTTTCTTTGCAACTCTGCCTAGATGGTCAGCACCCTGGAGTCGCCTCTTCACTGTTGACGTTGAGACTGGTGTTTTGCGGGTACTATTTAATGAAGCTGCCAGTTGAGGACCTGTGAGGCGTCTGTTTCTCAAACTAGACACTCTAATGTATTTGTCTTCTTGCTCAGTTGTGCACCGGGGCCTCCCACTCCACTTTCTATTCTGGTTAGAGACAGTTTGTGCTGTTCTGTGAAGGGAGTAGTACACGGCGTTGTACGAGATCTTCAGTTTCTTGGCAATTTCTCGCATGGAATAGCCTTTATTTCTCAGAACAAGAATAGACTGACGAGTTTCAGAATAAAGTTATTTGTTTCTGTCCATTTTGAGCCTGTAATCGAACACACAATTGCTGATGCTCCAGATACTCAACTAGTCTCAAGAAGGCCAGCTTTATTGCTTCTTTATTCAGCACAACAGTTTTCAGCTGTGCTAACATAATTGCAAAAGGGTTTTCTAATGATCAATTAGCCTTTTAAAATGATAAACTTGGATTAGCAAACACACCGTGCCATTGGAACACAGGACTGATGGTTGCTGATAATGGGCCGCTGTACGCCTATGTAGATATTCCATAAAAAAATCTGCCGTTTCCAGCTACAATAGCCATTTACAACATTAACAATGTCTACACTGTATTTCGGATCAATTTGATGTTATTTTAATGGACTAAAAAATTGCTTTTCTTACAAAAACAAGGACATTTCTAAGTGACCCCAAACTTTTGAATGGTAGTGTATATGTCCGACTATGTTATATGTATATGTCCGACTATGACTAGTTTAAACAGTAGACCATAGTACCATATATTTACCTTTTGTCCCACTCGCAGTGTATCCAGTGGCTTGCATTTTGTACTCTGTATTTGTGTGTGTACATGCATTCTGTATTTGTATGTGTATGTGTGTGTGTACGTAATGTTTGTATGTATGTGCGTGTGTCTGTGCATAAATAAACCCAACTCACCTCTGCAGGGATCGTTCTTGACCAGGAACTCATCCAGGGCCATCCAGCCCCCTCCAACCCGCACCATGACCGTACTGCGCAGGATACGAACCAACCGCAACTGCTGCGAGTCACCAAACTAACACAGCAATGGAGAGGAGAGGAGGAGAGAAAATGGACAGAGGGAGAAACAGAAAGGAATTCAGTAACAAAGTACAACGGTTATTGACATGAGATTAAGAATCCAAAGCCATTATACACAGCAGCCCATACTAATCTGAGTAAAAGTACACTCCATGCAAATTATACTCCAGCACCCATGCACTGATGATACTACTAAAATCACCTATTTGTCAAAAGCCCAGCTTACCCAACAATGGTAAACTGCTCCATCACCCAGCAAGCAGAACTCTATGAAGCAATACCAAGTCAGAACTACCTTTGATTAGCCTGGGTCTGTTTGTGCTATCTTGTCAACTCTTTGGTAATTTATGGTCATTGTGACAATGACCATAGAGTTGGCAAGATAGCACAAACAGATAAGGGACCAAGGTTAATTTATAATTACTCTCAGAACAGCATGATTTCTCCAATTGCCCCAGTCCAAAACTAATAGCATCGGGTAACCCCTGGTTACCATTATAACCCATTCCAGTTTGCCAAATTGATGTATTTCTCAAAACAAAAGTGTTCCAAATCTGCACAATCACACCAAGAGAACAACCTCAATGGCCTATGAAACCCACTTCCATGATCCGCACCAACAGTGTAGTGCTATATTTGATTGGTCAAACATGAAATGCACTGTCACCATGGCAGCATTTTTTTGTGGCGTCGAATTGAGGCCACTTAACTGGTGGAGATCCAGGAAGCAGATTTCAAAGGACCAAACACGCGAGTCAACTTTACCTGGTTTCCAAGGAAGAACTACAAAAAATCCAGCAGACGTGGAGGAGGAATAAACAAAGAGAAAGAAAAAGAGAAAGAGTGAAATAACATGTAGAGACAAATATTTAAGACTCAACCTGTCATTGGATAAGACCTCAATTGGATTGAGGAATAAACTGTAGCTTACCCTATGTTCTATGTACACATACTGTATTTCCTTCACTAAGTCTTGTTACAATTAATTTTGTAGTTACTTGACTTGTCTTCTTGCCATTAAAACCAACCATAAATTTCCCTGCAAAAGCAGAAGGATGCAGTGGAATTTCAATGATGTGGATACTATAGATGATCCTATTTCCTATCTGTTATAGTGTGGTTAAAGTGCCACTAAAACTGCCACACAAAGACACAGCAAGATGGATAAGTCAGTGAAGGGTGAAGCCAGACAGACAAACATACACAAGAACAGAGTCAGACAGACAGAGGTGTGATGTCATGTGACAACGTGACCCAAGCTCGGTGCAGTTAGTTTATGTCTTTGGCCAGACACTGGATATCATTAACCCAAGGATAATGATGATGTAGTTCACACAAAACAGCGATGGTAGTAGTTGCTAATCCTGGAGCTGTGATAAATGTTATGGTTTCTAAGTTATATTTAATATGGTTATATTAGTTTGTTGGTGGGAAGCACACACAGCATATAAATCCCATAGTGCTGTGATTTAGAGATATGTATAGAGAGATATGATATGTTAAAAGAGTATGGGGGTGCAAAACATAAGGCCCAGGGGCCAGATGCGCCCCGTGAGAAGCAATTTTTTGGCCCGCGGGTTTCTTAGTAATTATCAATAATATGTGACCACCTTGTTATATGAGTATATGGCAAAGCTTAGAGAAGCTTGCTTACAAAGTTGGCATTTCCATGGATACAGATGAGTGCTACTGCTATTGGCTAACATTTAAATGCGTGAGGAATGGAGTGATGTCATTCGTTAGTTCAACACCAGCAGTTGTTGGTGCTCAAAGAAGTAGTGACACACACCCATCATCAGTTAACAAAAACTATGGTGTATCCAAAATGGCAACCTATTCCCTATATATAGTGCACTACTTTTGTCCAGGGGCCTGGTCAAAAGTTGTCCACCATGGTCAAAAGTAGTGCACTATATAGGGAATAGGGTGCCATTTTCAGATGCAACCCTAGACCCACCATGACCGCAAACGCAACAACTTCAAAAATACAAATGTTTCTTAACATTACCAAGATTCACTCCGTCAAGTGGCATCTGAAAACTGTATTTAGCTAAGTAGAAGCTGTCTAAGCAAACACTGTAGACTCAGGTGTAACTCACCTTGTAATTGCTCTGGCCCATCTGCATTTAAAAATACAATATCTCATACCTAATACTAAGTCATAGTATGCAGACAGAATATATAATAATGTGTTTATTAACTGTATACAGTCACAGGCTGAGGAGGACTTACTCTGTACTTGTTCTCTCCTATCTGCTCCACCTGGAACCTCTTGGCACATTTACACTGTGCCACCTGTCTGGTCACCTGCATAGAAAGACACAATGAGAAAGAGACAAAAATCACAAGGCTGGCTCCATTAACCTCCAATTCATGAGCTGCTATTGGACTAGGCAAGTCAAAGGTCCAGCTTTGTTGTTCAAAATAAGTGCGTGCCATTTATTATATATGGGTATATCTGTGTGTGTGTGTGTGTGTGTGTGTCTTCCTCACCTCGTCTTCTATCTTGTCAGCGTCAGTGGTGGGCCGATAGGCGTCCTTGTTGGGGTGCAGAGCCGCCACAAACTCGTAGTAGTCGATGTAACCGTCTCCGTCCTGGTCAAAGATGTCTGCCACCGCCGTCATCTCCAACCTGCTGGTGGGGAACTCTGCACAGCACAATCAACAGTCAGGAAAAGATATAGGACTAATCACCGAGATGTAGGACTAATCACCAAGATGTAGGAGTAATCACCGAGATGTAGGACCAATCACTGATATGTAGGAATAATCACCGAGATGTAGGAGTAATCACCGAGATGTAGGACTAATCACTGATATGTAGGACTAATCACCAAGATGTAGAACTCATGACCAAGATATAGGACTTGACTACAGTTTAAGTTGGAGCAGGCTATGGGCAAAGAACAGAGCTAACGATGTGTAGCTAGCTCTTAAGAACATACTTGAGGCCAGGATGCCATCTATAAACTCCTGGCGAGTGATCTTGCCGTCCTGGTCCTTGTCGATGCGCCTGAAGAAGTCCATGACGCGTGACTTCTTGTGGTTCATCCAGCGCATGTACTTCTTCCTCCACACGTCAAAGTCAAAGTTGGCAAACTCTTTCAGCTGGGGACAAAGACAATGAACATAATGTGAGATAAATGAAGAAGAGCAATATACTTTGAGGAAATCCTGTGTCTGTTTTGACAAGACACTATATAGGAGAAAAAAAACACCCTGAAAATATAGAGACATCCCACTTCTGAAACCAATGTAGCAAAAATGTACAGTGATGCAGGTGTAAAACTCAGGTCTCCAAGCCCGGTACTGCTCTAATAGGGGAGATCAAGGGTTTCTACAATACAGTACCTCTTCAAGCCTGTCGAGGGCGTCGTTGAGCTTGCGCTGGCGGTCGAGGGCAAGCAGCCACACCTGCTGCCACCTTGAGCATAGCTGGGTCAGGCGTGGGTAGCCCCCGGCGACCTGCATCGCCGCCTGTTGTTGATGCTGTTGTTGCTGCTGGTTTTTACCTGTAGGGAGAGGTGTCATGGTTACTGTGCATTATATGGGTTTGAATGTTGAGGACACTTGATGGAACGTTTGATGATATTTTGGTGATTTTTATTGTCTTTCTCCTTTAGTGAAGTCAGTCAGGATGGACTGTGAATATTTCAGGGATAGGCATCCACTGTATATCTTCGCTTATGCATTTCTAGGTACATATGTATTCATATGCATTTAGTACAACATAATATTAAGGCATCTTTGTGAGGTAAAATAAGGTAACGTACGAGCTCCTCTCCTCTCAGCTAGGCTGCTAGGGGGCTCTGCTGGTTTCCTCTTGTAAGTCTTGGTCACTTTGTCCACGTCAGGCTGCTTCCGGGTCATCTCCTCCATAAACACCTGGGAACAATAGATTGACGTTAGACACAGCCAATCAGAAAGAGTGATAATTATAATAGCAACTTAGCCAATGAGGGTTTCAGAAAAGCAGGCTCCTCCCACCTGGTGTTCTGTGATGAGTGTTTTGAGCTGAGGGATGTCCTGTGGAAGGGTCTCGCCGTCACGCTGGACTAGGGTGGTCTCCGCCCACTGCAGCCATGACAACAGCTCCTCCAATAGCGTGGCGTTGTTGAGCAGCTCTGTCAGAGCAGTCTCCAGACGCTGCTCGTGCTGTTTGGCCCATGTGAGGACCTGTAGAAGCAAAATGCACCAATTCATGAGTGAAATACTTGGGCTTTAAAACATTTACCTCCTATTTCCCTATTCATCCCACTCTCCTTTTCCATTCAACCTACCTCTTCAAAGCGGGCGCGGATGATGGTAATCCAGTGTTTGATGGTGGTGATGCAGTCCGCATGGCACGCGGTGAGGATGGCCTCGCCCTGGCCCGCTGCCCGGTTCACGTCGGTCCTCTTCTCCTCAACCGTGGCCATGAAGTTCCGGTGGGTGTGGAGCAGCGTCTGCAGAGTCTCCGCCTCCTCGGGCAGCACACCACGGAAACGCAGCGTCTGCTCCGCCTCTGACAGCCACTCCAGCAGCAGCTGCACCGCCGTGCGGAACTCCTCCGCCTGAGAGAGCGGGATGACAGAGGGAGGATCATTAGAAGGATGGAGAAAAAGGTTTTCAGCTTTATTGAGCTTTTGCGGTCTAGTTTACGGTATTATATACTGTAATGTGCTTGCACAGATAGCATTAATGAAAGAAAAGTAAATGGACTGAAATCTGTATCTTTACATTAAATTATAATAAAATTCATGGTCTTCTGTAACTTGTTATTATTGTGCTAAAACAAAAATGTCACAACCACTTGGCTTCTTCTTCCCAACTGACCTGTTTGAGGGCCTGCTGGAGGCGGGTCTGCTTGGTGACGGACAGGGCACAGACTGTGTCCCAGCGGTTGCTGAGCTCTTGCAGTTGAACTTTGACCCAGGCGGTGTCGTCTCGGCCCGTCTCCATCAGTTCTCTGGCTGAGCGCTTCAGGGCGTGGACACTAGTGGTCCTCTTCCCCAACTCCTTCTGGAAGGCCTGAGGAGACATAATCAAACAGTGGTCAAACAACATGGAAATAGTTTGAACCTAAACATAGAGCAGGGGGATCAAATATGTGCATTTGTAAAGTTTTCAGACCCCTTGACTTTTTCCACATTTTATTACGTTACAGCCTTATTCTAAAATTGATTCAATCGTTTTTTTCCCCTCATCAATATACACACAAAAAGGGAAGGGGTCTGAATACTTTCCTAATGCACTGTATACTACACATTAGTCCTCAATATGAAAAATGGGTCAAACATGACAAAATGTTACGATTGAGAAATAAGTATTCACATTTAATTCTGCTTGGGCAATGAGGCGCTGGGCAAATAAAAGTAAGTGCAGGCTTTTTTGTGGCTTTTTAAACCAATGGTAACCAATAGTCTAACCTTTGCTGTTACATAAATAAATACCTTGTGCGAGTCCATGAGATTGGAGACCAGGTCCAGGTCTCCCTGGACTGGCAGGTCTTCAGCCAGCTGGGGTTCTACACGGTACAGCCAGTCCACCAGGGCCTGCAGGGCCTCAGCAAACTGACCTGAGAACAGCAAGGCCTCCTCCAGCTTGTGTTGCCTGTATGAGAGATGGAGGAAAAATTAGTTGTCACATTACTTTGAAATTGCAGCTATCATTATTTGAACTTCGCTTTTATGATCCAGTATTCTATATGACAGTGTCCTGGAGAGCTCCTGGGTTTGCAGGCTTTTGTTCCAGTTTCAAATAATCAATCAATAATCGTTGGGTTCAATCGGGACCAGAATTAGCTGAATCAGGTGCGTTACTTTGTGCTGGGCTGGAACAGAAACCTGCACAATCAGTAGCTCTCCAGGACTGGAGTTGGAGAACCCTACCATAATAGTCATTCTAATAAAGCATTTGGCATCGAGTTTTCCCCTCACCTCTCCACACTCTTCCCACAGACGGTGTCCCACTTGTCCCTGAACTCCCCTAGTAGGTGGTCTAGTTTCTGGGTGTCTTCGGGCAACGTGGCCTTGTCCCTCATGGCCTTACCAGACCTCACTGTGGTGTCATACACCGGCTGTTTAGAGCCCAGAGCCTTCTGAAACTCCTTTGGGGGGGGGGGGGGATACCATGTCATACATGTAAGAGAAAAATCTCACAAAAGCACAGAGGATCTACATTATGCAGCCTAATCATATATTGTGTTCGTTGGGTGTGAGTATCGCTCAGAATCCTATTATTTCCATGCAAGACCCACACAGTGAGCTTTAAAGTGAGACTCCTACTGTACCTTGTGTTTGGTCAGTTGTACTTTGATCTTGTCTGGCTCGTTGGAGATCTCCAGCTCTGAGTCTAGTCGGCTCTCAGCCTCCTCCAGCCAGTCTGACAGTTTCCTCCACGCCTCATGGAACTAAAGGGAGGGAGAGAGAAACTGGTTTACCATATCTAATTGATATGCAGGGTGTTTTCTAAAACAAAATGGCTGCCGTGTAGCGTCCACTTGGGTGCAGCACTTTGGTGAAGGGTGAAGTGAGTTACGTACATATGGAGAAAGCATTTAAAACCCTCCTCTCTCGTACCTGCTTGGCCCTCTTGCGAGCCTCGTCTAGGTGTCTGCCGCGGTCCAGGGACCTCTGCACCAGCTTGTCCCAGCGGGCCTGAACACTCAGCAGCAGGTTCTTGATCAGAACCACATCCTGCTTCAGACTGGCGAAACGCAGCTGAGAGCCGGCCTTCTCCAGAGCCAAAACCTGCTCCCTGTGGGTGTTCACCTCATTCACAAACACCTGGGGGGAACAGAGATAGACAGAGAGCGTGTTACTGTTGTATTAGTCCCTCGTGACAGCCTTAACATTAAATTGATTCGCTGATTTGGTTCTGGGTGCCATGATTTCAGCTGTATACGCACATGCTCATCAGCACATACCAGCTAGCCAAACGGAAGAGAAAGGTGGAAGGGAAATGTATTAAGTCTGCAAAATGTCTGATGAATATGATGAGTCAACTTATCATTCACATATATTATTGCAAGATAAACGGCAATATTACATTTGAATATATTTATGTGGAATACAATCAAGAAAATCCAACCTTTTTTTTTTGTTGCTGTATTTTACACCCTCTTTCTCCCCAATTTAGTGATATCCAATTACGATCTTGTTTCATCGCTGCAACTCCCCAACGGGCTTGGGAGAGGCGAAGGTCGACTCATGCATCCTCCGAAACATGACCCACCAAACCGCGCTTCTTAACACCCACCCGCTTAACCCGGAAGCCAGCTGCACCAATGTGTCAGAGGAAACACCGTTCAACTGACGATTGAAGTCAGCCTGCAGGCACCCAGTCCGCCACAAGGAGTCACTAGGGCGCGATGAGCCAAGTAAAGCCCCCCGGCCAAACCCTCCCCTAACCCGGACGACGCTGGGCCAATTGTGCGCCGCCCTATGGGACTCCCGGTCACGGCCGGTTGTGACAGCCTGTGATCAAACCAGGGTCTGTATTGACACCTCAAGCACTGAGATGCAGTGCCTTAGACCGCTGCGCCGCTCGGGAGGCCCAATATTCTATCCTATTCCATGGAATTCCATTTTATGTAAACTACTCACCAATATAACCCCACCTACCATAGAAATGAATGTCAATCACGCATAACATAGGATCTCTATACTTCTATGGTGCCTAAATTGCCTACCTTGTGTTCGTCTATCTGGAAGAGGACGGTGTCCAGGATGAGGGAGGGGGGCTGGGCCATGTTGAGGGTCTGCTCTGCCTGGGTCAGCCAGTTGATGGTGTCCTGGAGGGAGGACTGGAACCCTGTGGCCAGCGACACCGCTTCATCCAGCTTCGCCTAGGGTGGGGGGTGGAGGGGGAGCAAACGGGTCAGTGAAAGGTTTGATGGTGACATTGAAAATCACTCCTTTAAAGATACACCTCCTATGTAAAACAGTGTTTTTTATAGTCTACCTGTGAAAATTTATAATGTATACATTTTATTAGGTACCTAATGAATACATGAGTGCAGCACTTTGTATACATATACAAATGCACAACTTTGTGTTAAGTTAGCGTTCAGTTAGCGTTCAGCTCTAAGCTAAGCAACCATTACATTCAGTTAGCATTCAGCTCTAAGCTAAGCAACAAATACACTTTCTGAAGGCGCTCTTAGAGAGATGATTCGGTAACTCTTGGAGGACAATGGATGTAAATAAAAAGCTTCTTTATTGTTACAAGTAAAAATAAATGCGTTTTGGCTTTTGGTCTTCTTCATGTTTTTTTTTACAGAAGTAAAGAAGAAGCTCTTACTTATAGTCTTTTATCCATGTCTCAGAACAGAAGCTTCTTCTCTTACCCTGCGGTCGTCCATCTTGCTGTTCAGGCTGGCCCACTTGTTCTGCAGCAGGGCCAGGTTCTGTTGGGTCTGGGTCGTACCAGCTCCGGGGCCGCCCTCCTCCCCCCCACGGGACAGCAACATGGACTCTCCTGCGTCCAGCAGTCGGTTGTACTGCTCAGCGCGCTGGGCCAACTGGGTCTGGAGCTCCTACAGACACACACACATGTTTTCAAAGGGTTGAATGGATGAACAGGGAATAACCTCCATAATGAATGGTAAACATACAGTGAGGGAAAAAAGTATTTGATCCCCTGCTGATTTTGTACGTTTGCCCACTGACAAAGAAATGATCAGTCTATAATTTTAATGGTAGGTTTATTTGAACAGTGAGAGACAGAATAACAACAAAAAAATCCAGAAAAACACATGTCAAGAATGTTATAAATTGATTTGCATTTTAATGAGGGAAATAAGTATTTGACCCCCTCTCAATCAGAAAGATTTCTGGATCCCAGGTGTCTTTTATACAGGTAACGAGCTGAGATTAGGAGCACACTCTTAAAGGGAGTGCTCCTAATCTCAGCTTGTTATCTGTATAAAAGACACCTGTCCACAGAAGCGATCAATCAATCAGATTACAAACTCTCCACCATGGCCAAGACCAAAGAGCTCTCCAAGGATGTCAGGGACAAGATTGTAGACCTACACAAGGCTGGAATGGGCTACAAGACCATCGCCAAGCAGCTTGGTGAGAAGGTGACAGCAGTTGGTGCGATTATTCGCAAATGGAAGAAACACAAAATAACTGTCAATCTCCATCGGCCTGGGGCTCCATGCAAGATCTCACCTCGTGGAGTTGCAATGATCATGAGAACGGTGAGGAATCAGCCCAGAACTACACAGAAGGATCTTGTCAATGATCTCAAGGCAGCTGGGACCATAGTCACCAAGAAAACAATTAGTAACACACTACGCCGTGAAGGACTGAAATCCTGCAGCGCCCGCAAGGTCCCCCTGCTCAAGAAAGCACATATACAGGCCCGTCTGAAGTTTGCCAATGAACATCTGAATGATTCAGAGGAGAACTGGGTGAAAGTGTTGTGGTCAGATGAGACCAAAATCGAGCTCTTTGGCATCAACTCAACTCGCCGTGTTTGGAGGAGGAGGAATGCTGCCTATGACCCCAAGAACACCATCCCCATCGTCAAACATGGAGGTGGAAACATTATGCTTTGGGGGTGTTTTTCTGCTAAGGGGACAGGACAACTTCAGCGCATCAAAGGGACGATGGACGGGGCCATGTACCGTCAAATCTTGGGTGAGAACCTCCTTCCCTCAGCCAGGGCAATGAAAATGGGTCGTGGATGGGTATTCCAGTATGACAATGACCCAAAACACACGGCCAAGGCAACAAAGGAGTGGCTGAAGAAGAAGCACATTAAAGGTCCTGGAGTGGCCAGACCTTAATCCCATAGAAAATCTGTGGAGGGAGCTGAAGGTTCGAGTTGCCAAACGTCAGCCTCGAAACCTTAATGACTTGGAGAAGCTCTGCAAAGAGGAGTGGGACAAAATCCCTCCTGTGATGTGTGCAAACCTGGTGGCCAACTACAAGAAACGTCTGACCTCTGTGATTGCCAACAAGGGTTTTGCCACCAAGTACTAAGTAATGTTTTGCAGAGGGGTCAAATACTTATTTCCCTCATTAAAATGCAAATCAATGTATAACATTTTTGTCATGTGTTTTTCTGGATTTTTTTGTTGTTATTCTGTCTCTCACTGTTCAAATAAACCTACCATTAAAATTATAGACTGATCATGCCTTTGTCAGTGGGCAAACGTACAAAATCAGCAGGGGATCAAATACTTTTTTCCATCACTGTATGTATGGGGAGGGTGCAGTGTCATAACATTTATCCCCATTACCATGTGTTGTCTCCATCACATCATATCTAGTGTATGTATGGGTAGGGTGCAGTATCATAACATGTAACCCCAGTATTACCAGGTGCTGCTGCAGCTGCTCCCGTGCGGTCTCAGGCAGGCCACCTGTGGGTTTGGCTGCAGACAGCTGGCTCTCTGTCCTCCTCATCCACTGCAGGAACTCCTCCAGCTCACCATGGAAACCCTCCGCCTGGGGAACGAGGGACGAGAGGGAACAAGACGGGAAGTCATGAGTTGTGCGTTAATGGCAGTGCTGCTGTGTCGTTCATTCATTTGCCCCATGGTTTTAGCTTAGTTAAAATTTAGTAGAGTATTTAAACCTTTACTTAACTGGTAAATAACCTATTTTGCTAGTGCAACTTGATAATCTTATTTGTACAAGATGGAAACCCATAATATAGAAATATAATTACATGGAGGGGTAAGAAGAAATTGATAGAAATTATGTCATTCCTTCTTTTCGCTTAACTCAGACAGTACTCATAACTAGGGCCTCTCTTCTCAGCCCAGTCCTCCTGTATCCTTCCTACCTGGTGCAGTGCAGCCTCCAGTAGTTTCTGCCGGTCCTGGGACTTGAGTAGCAGGTTCTCCCAGCCGCGGTTGAGGTGGTCCAGCTGGTCGCGGAGGTGGTTGGCCTCATCCCCGGGACTGGACTCCAGCAGCTCAGCCCCTGCCGCGTTCACCGTCTCCACCGTGGAGCGATGGGACAACACGTCGTTCCTCAGCACCTGAAAGAGAGAGAGTTGGAGGGAGGGTGTGTAAGTTACAGTTCTCCAATGCAATCATTGATGTGAAGCAAGCATTCTGGCACAAAATGGCATAACGCATAATCTATAAGGGAAAATAACAGAAGTGAGGGTAATATGGAGGGGAGATTGAGGAGAGATGAGAGAGAGGTAGAGATAAGCTAATAAGACCGATTTCCTGATGGAGAATCTCCATTGAAAGTGCTTTTTAGTCCAGGATTGGCTTAATCTGGGTGTGGGAAACTGGTCGTTAAGAGTCTAGAAATTAAGGCGTAAAGAAGAAATGGAGAGGATAAGTAAGCGTGTGGGAGGGATAGATGTAGAGAGGTAGACGTACGTGGTGTTTGGCCAGTTCTATCTCGATGGCCTTGGGGTCGGAGTTGATGGGTCTCTGCGTGTCCAGGGTGGAGTGGGTGTGACTAAGCCAGGACTGCAGCTCAGACAAGGCATGCTGGAACTGACCTAGCGCCAGGAGAGCACCCTCCAATTTATGCTGTAGGAAACAGAATAGGGAAAACAGTGGTTATTCAGAAACCATGTTGGATTGTATTGCATTGCAATGTGTAATATAATGTACAGTGCCTTGCAAAAGTATTCATCCCCCTTAGCGTTTTTCCTATTTTGTTGCATTACAACCTGTAATTTAAATGGATTTTTATTTGGATTTCATGTAATGGACATACACAAAGTAGTCCAAATTAGTGAAGTGAAATGAATAAAAATAACAAATGAAAAAATAACGGAAAAGTGATGCGTGCATTTGTATTTACCCCTTTTGCTATGTAGCTCCTATAGAAGATCTGGTACAACCAATTACCTTCAGAAGTCACATAATTAGATAAATAAAGTCCACCTGTGTGCAATCTAAGTGTCACATGATCTCAGTATATATATATATATATATATATATACACCTGTTCTGAAAGGCCCCAGAGTCTGCAACACCACTAAGCAAGGGGCACCACCAAGCAAGCGGCACCATGAAGACCAAGGAGCTCTCCAAACAGGTCAGGGACAAAGTTGTGGAGAAGTACAGATCAGGGTTGGGTTATAAAAAAATATCAGAAACTTTGAACATCCCACGGAGCACCATTAAATCCATTATAAAAAAATGGAAAGAATATGGCACCACAACAAACCTGCCAAGAGAGGGCCGCCCACCAAAACTCACGGACCAGGCAAGGAGGGCATTAATCAGAGAGGCAACAAAGAGACCAAAGATAACCCTGAAGGAGCTGCAAAGCGCCACAGCGGAGATTGGAGTATCTGTCCATAGGACCACTTTAAACTGTACACTCCACAGAGTTGGGCTTTATGGAAGAGTGGCCAGAAAAAAAGCCATTGCTTAAAGAAAAAAATAAGCAAACACGTTTGGTGTTCGCCAAAAGGCATGTGGGAGACTCCCCAAACATATGGAAGAAGGTACTCTGGTCAGATGAGACTAAAATTGAGCTTTTTGGCCATCAAGGAAAACGCTATGTCTGGTGCAAACCCAACACCTCTCATCACCTCGAGAACACCATCCCCACAGTGACGCATGGTGGTGGCAGCATCATGCTGTGGGGATGTTTTTCCATCGGCAGGGACTGGGAAACTGGTCAGAATTGAAGGAATGATGGATGGCACTAAATACAGGGAAAGTCTTCCAGAGATTTGAGACTGGGATGGAGGTTCACCTTCCAGCAGGACAATGATCCTAAGCATACTGCTAAAGCAACACTTGAGTGGTTTAAGGGGAAACATTTAAATGTCTTGGAATGGCCTAGTCAAAGCCCAGACCTCAATCCAATATAGAATCTGTGGTATGACTTAAAGATTGCTGTACACCAGCGAAACTCATCCAACTTGAAGGAGCTGGAGCAGTTTTGCCTTGAAGAATGGGCAAAAATCCCAGTGGCTAGATGTGCCAAGCTTGTAGAGACATACCCCAAGAGACTTGCAGCTGTAATTGCTGCAAAAGGTGGCTCTACAAAGTATTGACTTTGGGGGGGGGGGGCAACAGTGAGTCTGAGTTCCAGACGACCGGAGGTCTGAAGGCGTTCTTTTAGACAGGGGGCTGAAGAGCTACTGTAGCTACTTCCCCTACTCTACAATAGTTAGGAAGTCACTGGGTAAAACAGGTCAATGCATAGTTTGCGTACCTGTCTGTGAGTGATCTTGTCCCCCAGGTTGTCCCAGAGGTGTCGGAGCTCCGTGAGGGGCTCCTGGATCATGTCTCTGTCGGTCTGGTCCGAGACCTTCTTGAGCAGCAGCTCCCCCTGGTGGCACAGCTTCTCCATGTCTATCTGCTGCTGGTACACCTCCACCTTGTACTGCTGCTCACAGGAGAGGAGAGGAGTCAGGCCTGTACTAGCAGTTTGCTTATCATTAGTGATAGTTAACTATTAACCAAGAGAGTATTTTTGACTTACCGAGGATTTTGTATTTTCATCAAAACCGTTTTTTAAGTACAATAAAGATTATAAATATTTGGAGGATGATAAAAACTTTTATTGGAATATATTAAGTATAGTATTTATATCAACGCTACATGACAAAAGTCGATTATGATTCAAACCTTGAGTTCTTCGATCTGCTGTTTGACAGTTCCCAGATCAGTGCCCACAGTGGACATGTCACAGAGCTTGATCACTGCGTTGTCCAGGTAGTCAAACATGCCCTGCAACACACACACACACACACACACACACACACACACGAGAGAGAGATAAATGAGACAATCTAACTTCTGAAAAATATAATGCAGATCTATGTCCTGATACCTATAAATGCCTCTACTTCATAACATTATACATTTCTACGCATCTACATTCCTAAAGAACTAGTGCAATAAATATCAAATTATTTAATTAGAATTATTTAATTATCTGACACACTGAGCTGAAAGAGTGATGCATTCTGGGACACTGACCTGCAATGCATCCTGGTACTGCACAGAAGCCGTCATGGCCTCCTCCAACCTCTCCATCCTCTCTCTCCACGTCCGGTTCAGGCCGTCCCAGGCGGCATTCATCTGAGAAACGGATACAGAGAAGGAAGAAGAGAGGAAAGATAAAACATATACTGCAATAAAAAAGACATAAAACAGAGAACATAGACACAAGAAAGATAATGCAACGAGTCCATTAATGATTATTGTTCTTGATTTGTTTGATCCTGTCTTAAGTGTTGAAGTTGTCATCCTGTACTCCTCTCACCTCGTCGATGGTCTTCTTGACCTCAGGTTTCTCAGTTTCTCCGCAGGCGAAGATGAGGTCAGCCCCAAGGGTTCGTACAAACTCCAGCTCCTCCCTCAGCCCGTCTGTCTCGGCCTTGATGGCCTGATGAGAGACACACAGACATCAGCAAAGTTGGACAGACCAGATAACCCAACAGTCGTCACAATCATCAGTAACTACCTCTGCATATTCTCTCCCCTTCCTACCTCTGAGCTAACCACAGTACAAATACATTGCATGTTTCAATCAGAAGCTATATAGGCAGTTACATAACTAATAACATTCCGTCATATTTCCCCACTTTATCTTCATATGCTCTATTTTTCTTACACCCCCCCCCCCCCCTCTCAGTGTGCTGTTTGGTCCCATATTCCTACCTCAGAAGACTCTATTGCTCCACATTTTAGCGTCTGAATATCTTGCTATACTTTCCTTGTGTATTAAATATTGTTGCTACAAACATGCGCTTTGCCTCAATATCTTTTTCTCTCTCTCACTTTTCTCCTCCCTCTCTCTTTCAATAACCATTGTCCCCTTCCTCTCTCTTAGTAACCCTCCATCCCCCTCTCCATACGTACCTCTGCTGCCTCTATCTGCTGTTTGATGAGGGAGGGGTCCACCCCGGGGTCCTCCAGTTCCTTGACGATGTCCTGCGAGTCACGGAGCGTGCTCAGTAGCGCCGCCATGTCGGCCCAGAACTTCCCAGCCAGGTCCAAGACGTCCGTCAGCTTCCCCTCCCGCTCCTCAGCCCTCTGCCGGATCTCATCCCACAGGGAGCGCAGACGCAGGAGACGGGAATGCACGGCTGGGAGGGGGAAAGAGGGGGATGGGAGAGTTAGGAATTAATCTGGAAGCGTGGTGTTTTTTGTCCATGCTTGAAAGGACAGAATTGTCACTATTTGCTATTAGCTATGTAAAAATGGATGGAGGAATTTTATGTAATAAGTTATTATTAATTATTTTACCCTGAACCGAACCATAACATTACGACAAATAGCAAATGTACTTGCTTATAAGTTCTGACGTTATTGCCGCTTTTGTCCCTTCTAGCATGGCCATCTAGTGACTAGCCCTCAACAGTGGAGTCTTTTAGAGTCAGTCAATAGGGTACACTCCCACTACCACTGCACAGAGCACTCATTCATAGTTATGAAGTGGTGCACTGAGAAATGGATGGAGGCGTGGTGTGTCAAAGCCGGAGGGTTTTTTGGCGGGGGGATGGCGGTGTCGTCATGTGAGTCGTCAAAAGTTCATAAGTGTTTGTGAATCGGCGCCTTTGTGTTTCTGGGTGTCTGTGTTTAAAATAAACTTTGTTGAATAAAAAAAAGGATGAGACGAATCAGGTTTGTCAGTGGGATCATTGTAGTACAGTGTGAGTGTGTGCATGCACATTGTTTTAGCGCATCTCTTTTTATACTGGGGTCCTGTGTAGGAGTCATTGTCGCTACCTAGGGCTGGTCATGTGTGTGTGCCCCTGGGTGATGTATGTGATGTGTGTGCATTTATTTGTGTTTATGCGTTCATGTGTGATTGTGTTTATGTGTGTGTGTGTATACACACAGTATATGTAAGTGTATCTGTGTGTGTTTTAGGCCCTTGCCTTGAGCGGCAGGGTCGTCGTGGGCTGCTCTACTGATGAGCTCCTCGCCGCGGGCACAAAGGGCAGAGAAGGAGGGCAGCAGTTTGTCCAGCTCCAGCCCTGTTGCCTTGTGCTCAGCCAGCTGCTCCCGGATCTTATCCACCTCTGCCGCCACGGGAGAAGGGGAGCGGAGGCGTTGCACGGCCCCTTCCAGGGTCTCCAACAGGGGGTCCATCTTGTCGTGGAACTGGGGGGGAAGAGGGAGGGGTGGAGAGAGAGGGTTAAGAAGAGGAGGTGGGTAGTGTGACTAATAGCTGCTCGATCCGGCAATGCTGTCCAGAGGCTCCGAATGGAGGGTGTCACGCAAGTGGCCCCGTGTAGCTCAGTTGGTAGAGCATGGCGCTTGCAACGCCAGGGTTGTGGGTTCATTTCCCACGGGGGGCCAGTATGAAAAAATGTATGCACTCACTAACTGTAAGTCGCTCTGGATAAGAGCGTCTGCTAAATGACTAAAATGTAAATGTAAATTGCAGAGCCTCCGGAGGCCAAATCGAGCTCCATACGACGATGCCGTGCGCCTACCAATTTCTGTAACAATGCGGAGGGCTCCGTATAGCTCCGCATTGACATGATAGGTTGACGGTCGGTGGGGGTGGGAGGTCCTATACAAACACAAACTCACTTACTTGACAACTTCCTTCTCAACAGCTCTTCGAAGCGGAAGAAGTATGAATGCCCTGACTTCTACAGAGGCCGTGTCGCAGTAAACGCTGTACAGCCACTGCAGAAGGCGGACTGACCATGTAGAGCCTTTAAGGGTTTTATTCGTATTATTATACATTCGTATATGTATTCGGAAGGGAGGGGTGACATTTTGACAGTGCGAAAATGCTGAGCTCCTACTGAAAAATACCATGTAATTTGGATACTTGGAGGGTCATGTGATTCAAGGTGTGGGAGTATTATTGATGTATTTACTATACATTAATAAAGTTAACTTTGTTAGAAATACTGCACCCAACTTTCAATCAGCACAAACTATTGCCACAGCCTCACTAAGTGGTTGTTGATAAAGACTATATGGACGTTTCTGGTAAATAACTGCATTTGAGCAATGTCAAAATGGGTAACATGGACTGGAACAGAGAAGAGCTACTAAAAAGGACAGGAATTGCCAATTTACAAACATATCAAAACACACTAATTGGGAAAGAGGAGAGAGATTGGACAAAGTATACTTGGGAGTTATGGCGGGTTGTCTGAGCCTAGACACAAGATTCACGCAGGAAGGAATTCTAATAACTAACAAACACATTCCTGTAAATTGTGTCATTTGGTGTGTCAGTACATCTTGGTCAGTACTATGGTTACTAAGTCACGTTGTGGCCGGTTGGCATCAGTAATACAGTACAGGTCAGTCAGTGGTCTTACCTCTACCAGCTGGGTGATTGCAGTGAGCAGTGATGATGGATGGAGGAAATGGTGGGTCAAAACACACAGCACATCCACAATGAGTGAGAGGCAGGACGGAGGGATGGATGGCGCAAATCAGGGAGGGAGGGATGGAAGGATGGAGGGGTGGGGGAGTGCAAGGAGAGGGGGAAATGTAAGGCACAAGGGAGGGTTGGGAATTTAGGGGGGGGGGGGGGATAGAGAGGTATGGAGGTTGGTGGTTTAGGAGGAATGAAAATAGAGAGAGAGGGATGCATAGAGAGAGGGAGTGGGTGATATGGTCCATTAGGGATGGGAGGTAGAGAAACAATACGTTGTGTTAGATCAGTGACATGCACACACTCTGGCCAAGCAATATCAACAGCAGCAACAATCAGCTTAGCACTCCTTCATAATCAATGGTGGCTCATGATTTATGAAATGAGGTGTTATGAGAGAGCATTTGACAAGAGAACTACTGAAATAAAACATGAATGCTACTTATGGAAATAGGAACATTTTATATAACAATTGATTTACTATTAAGGGTAGCAATGAAGCTGTGTAGCTTTAGCAAATAGCAACTATTACTACCACTACTATCATATTATGACTAAGACTTTTGAAGATCATTGCAACATTTCTTGGAGCGCAAGAATAAGTTATAACATTGTCTAGTTCTCTTCCATTCATTTAATGGAAATTAGAAAAAAGAGCCAAAACACAGTTCCAAGTAAAGAGTTCAGTGCACCATCACACTATAGTTTGAGTATTGGTTAAATAAATACCACACTGCTCTCTAGTGGAAGAGCAGTGTAAATTGTAACATTACATTGACCTCATCATGCCATTAGCAGCTAGATTGTACGTACGGCATCCATATTAGGAAATTGGAAGACTTCCAAATATGGACATAACAAGGCTTACGGCATCCATATAAGGAAGTCGTCAGATTTCCTCATATGTATGCCGTAAGCGCGGTTGTATTGGGGCAGCAATCGGCAGACACAAGCTTCGACAATTGAAACACTTTCGAGCTACAAACCGATTTCAAATTCACTTTTACGAAACCATACCTGTGCAGACTGAGACACAGCCTCGTCCAGGGTGGTGGCGCGACCCTTGACCTCCTCCTTGATGGCCATGTAGCGTTTCTCGGCGTCGCTGTAGCGCTGCCTCACGGTGGCCCCCTCTTGGTGACTCAGAACGGCCAGCTGGGGGCCGATCTTCAGCAGCTTGTCGATGTGGGGCTTGTGCTCCGCTATGGACTCCCTCAGGAGCTGGAGGAAAGAAGAACCAAGAGGAAGAAAGAGTGGACAATAAGTAAAGAGGAAGATGGATAGAGTGATTGAGAGAGTGGTACAGTTGGAGTACCACACAGACAGAGAAAGAGAAATGAAAAAGGCAAAAGATAAAGAGTAGAAGTGTTAGGAACGTATTCGACATGATACATCTTTTCACGAGGACATGAGTTAAAATACAGCAATTAGAGCCTACTCCCACTCCTCCCCCTTTCTGCCTCC